>NC_058164.1:3311665-4511665 GCF_020080835.1 Cotesia glomerata
TTCGGCACTTGTAACACTTAGTATTTTTTCACGTATTATCTATTAATTACCACCTAAAAACTTTTTTTAATAACACTGAGAATTAATAATTAACACTAAAAGAATCTACACACTTGTTACATTCTACTGTGCTTAAACGAATGCGCAGAGATTTTTTTAAATATTTGCTGTTCGTTTATTTGCAACTAATTTTTATTTTGTTTATTCATTATTATCCAATAATTTACTGACGAACTTTCTTTTATTATTAAAATTATTAAACAATCACGCTGTTTGAAATATTAAAACAAAGCGCAAATACGCTCTGAACTCGCTTTACTCACAGCCTACCCGACACTACTGTCAAAAGAAGCGTTGAGTCGCGGTTGCTGCGTAACCGCTAGTTGTGTGAAAATTAATTGTGTTTCCCGATACATGCTGCCCTTTAACTAATTTTTCTATTTACAAAATTCAACCTAAAATTTATTTATAAAATAAAAGATAGTATAAGTTGTTAAAAATAAATAGTGATAAATTTAGCAGATATTTAATCATTTTTTAATTTTTTTTTTACAAATAAATATGGCAAAAAAAAATATAAAAAAAATTGACATAGAAATTTAAAAAAATTAAAAATGCAATTTTTTAAAAATAATTTTTTGGAACAAATTTTTTTGTTAAAAAAAAAATTTGAAAAGTTTGGAAAATCCAAAAGTGCGCGCCTCATAACGCTCATTCATTTTTTAAGAAAAAATAAATTGTGTAACTGATAAAAAAAAAGAAAATTATAATTAAGTAATTTCTTACAGAGTATTTTTTTTTTTTTTTAAATATCAGCGCCCTTTTTACACGCTTTATATTAGCTTCACTTGTATGTCAGTTTGTTTGTTTGTCAGTTTGTCAGTATGTCAGTAACTCTCCGTGGGTAATCTGCGCGCCTGCGGCCTTCCTTGGTTCTGGTAGCCGTTTCTCAGGCTCGCTCTCCGAAATCGAACTCTGATTCCCCGTATTTATAATATTTATAAATAATTATTTTTTATTAGCTTCACTTGTATGTCAGTATGTAACTCTCCGTGGGTAATTTGCGCGCCTGAATATTTTTGATAATCAACAAATAATAGTTTAAAAAAACTAAAAAATCACGCTTTTATAAATAAACCAAACTAAAAAGTAAAAAATAAATAATAGTTTAAAAAAACTAAAAACACGCTTTTTATAGAAAACCAAACTAAAAAATAGAAAATAAATTTAAATTAAGAATAGTGTTAAAAATTTCAATAAATATAAATTAATAATAGTGTAAATAAAAAAAATGTATTTTATTTTAAAAAAAGCGTGGGGTGCTTTTTAAGATATTATCAAAATGATAATCACTCTACTCATATCTGTCAATAAAATATTTATAACTATTGACACCATGCACCTCACGCTTTTTTTAAAATAAAATACATTTTTTTTATTTACACTATTCTTAATTTAAATTTATTTTCTATTTTTTAGTTTGGTTTTCTATAAAAAGCGTGTTTTTAGTTTTTTTAAACTATTATTTATTATTACACGCTTTTTTATTAGCTTCACTTGTATGTCAGTTTGTCAGTTTGTCAGTTTGTCAGTATGTAACTCTCCTTCGCATAAAGAGACTACCATAATGATATTATTTAAATTTTGATTATTATCAACCTAGAACCCAGGTGATGACCTTCCTAGTCATCCTCTGATGACCATCCCGAAGTTATATCTCGAAACCAGGTGTTTTCCTCCGTAGGTTTTCATCGGGAATGGCACAGATAAACCCGTACATCAACCCGGAATCCTCTGATGACCATCCCGAAGTTATATTTCGAAACCAGGTGTTTTCCTCCGTAGGTTTTTTACACGCTTTATATTAGCTTCACTTGTATGTCAGTTTGTCAGTATGTAACTCTCCGTGGGTAATTTGCGCGCCTGAATATTTTTGATAATCAACAAATAATAGTTTAAAAAAACTAAAAAATCACGCTTTTATAAATAAACCAAACTAAAAAGTAAAAAATAAATAATAGTTTAAAAAAACTAAAAACACGCTTTTTATAGAAAACCAAACTAAAAAATAGAAAATAAATTTTAATAAATTTAAATTAAGAATAGTGTTAAAAATTTCAATAAATATAAATTAATAATAGTGTAAATAAAAAAATGTATTTTATTTTAAAAAAAGCGTGGGGTGCATGGTGTCAATAGTTATAAATATTTTATTGACAGATATGAGTAGAGTGATTATCATTTTGATATCTTAAAAGCACCCCACGCTTTTTAAAATAAAATACATTTTTTTATTTACACTATTATTAATTTATATTTATTGAAATTTTTAACACTATTCTTAATTTAAATTTATTAAAATTTATTTTCTATTTTTTAGTTTGGTTTTCTATAAAAAGCGTGTTTTTAGTTTTTTTAAACTATTATTTTTTCTTGTTATATGCGCACGCAGTCTAAAAAAATCTAGCTTTATCTATTGATTATTTTTCATTGATTAAATTGGAACTAAAAAATATTTTTAAAAAATTGCACTTATAGTTTTTCAAGTTTCTTACAAATGAAATTTTTTTTTTTATTTTTCTGTAATAATTTTTTCGATAAAAAAAAAATTCTAAAAATTTTTAGATGGCTAACTCAATTTCTATTTTTCTTGGCCATGTTTATGAAGGATCCATAGGTACCACCTTAGAAACGGTATAAATAACGAAATTAAATACTTTTTTAAAGTTAAACTTACAGTTTTATTAATTTTTTACATAAGAATATTTTTAATTTTTGTTATAAATTAATTAATATAAAAAAAAAATTATTTTAAAAAATGGCGGGAATTAATGAAAATTAAGTTAGCCGATATTTAATAATTTTTAGAATTTTTTTTTAATGAAGAAATGATCACAAAAAAATTTCACTTGTAAAAAACTTTAAAAACTGTAAATAAAATTTAAAAAAAAAATATTTTTTTATTCTAATTTAATTATTAAAAAAAAATTAAAATCGTCGGCTAACTTATAATTATAAAGTTAGTCGACATTTTTGAATTTTTTATTTTGCTTAATTTATTAAATGATAACTAAAAAATATTTTTAAAAAATTGCACTTATAGTTTTTGAAGTTTTTAACAAATGAAAAAATTTTTTTTTAATAATTCTTTAATAAAAAAAATCATAAAAATTTTTAGATATCGGCTAACTTTATTTTCATGGCTAACTTTAGTAAGGTAAAAGCCTCAATTATTGACGGGGGTCTAAATATTGACACCCTAAATTATCTTTAAATATATTAAATTATCTGCAATAAGAATAACGATCAAATAAATTTTTATTAAATTCTAATTAATTAAAAAATTGAAAAAAAATCACTTTCAGTTCAAAATATTAAATATTAATTATTAAAAAAAAATAAAGTTACCACCAGTTCATCAAATCATCTTACGAGCGTCTATTTTCTTAACAACTTTGGTTAGAAAAGTATTTTTTTTAACTGCCGAGTTTAAATTAATTTTTTCATGTAATTATATGACCTATTTTTTTTTTTAATTAACAGTACATGAAATATTTATAAAATTGAATAATCGAAATTAATTGTATGCTTTATAATATTTAAATAATGGGAGTCAATAACTAGTTCATAATTTTTATGGTGAATCCCATATCGACAGCCAGTCAACAGCGCTATGACGCCTTTTTTTTTAAGTATAAAATACGTTATATACGCGATTATATTCAAGGCTTTTAACTGTCAAATAACTCGGCGTGTTTTGGTGTTAAATAAGTTTTTGAATAAATTGTTATATTTTTAATAATAATTAATCATTCATAGAAATTATTATTAATTAACTTTAATAATATTGATTACTTTATATCAAGTTTTGATAAATAAAAATATAACCAAATGATTCGACGCATGCGCAGTAGGGGCGTCAATAATTGGGGTTACGGTACGTCAATATTTAGATCAATGAGCGTGTTCAGCCGAACTAAGTCCTGAGTAAACTTAGTAAGATATGTATAGTATAGTAGAAAAATATACGTATAGCAGGGAATGCTTTAACTATACTTAGGCTAACTAAGTTTACTCAGGACTTAGTTCGGCTGAACACGCTCAATTATTGACGCTATAAGAGACAAAGTTATGATTTGATTTTTTTTAAGCAATCAAATATAAATATCGTTGAATTTTGTTTGTGGTAATGTCTTAAGTAATGTTTTAACTAATCAATTTCTTTTTTTAAAATGATAATCAGTGATATTTACTAATTAATTTTAAATAATTAAATAGATAATCTGGATACACCAATTATTGACGGGTTAAAAAACTGATTGAGCGTGTTCAGCCGAACTAAGTCCTGAGTAAACTTAGTTAGCCTAAGTATAGTCAAAGCATTCCCTGCTATACGTATATTTATCTACTATACTATACATATCTTACTAAGTTTACTCAGGACTTACTTCGGCTGAACACGCTCATTGGGGCTTTTACCTTATTATCGGGAATCAAATCCACAGATTCGGTAGAATCTGGCGCCAAGTTCCGTTCAAATCCGTTGTAAACGGAGCGCCAGACTACCGAGTGTGTTTACTGTAAGCAGAACGGTATTTCGAGGTTGCAAAATTTTATTTAATTCGACGGTACTTCTTGTTCCTAAATTTTATATTATAACAGTAATTCATACTTTATTTTACTGATATCAATTAATTATATTCAATTATAACCATTAATTTACTTGAAATTATTAAATTTGATCAGCACAAACTATAGCAAGCTCAAAAATTTCGATCCTGACTTTTTTTCGATGTAAAAAGTGACATGCCATAGACTAAGTAATTCGAGAATGCATGGTAATCCTCCAATAGATGGGAAACTACAGTTAAAAAAATAAATTTCACAGCTTGCATCTACACCCGCCAGGGTGTGCTGCAATTATTTTTACATAAACTGTAGCTTCAAGGGGATAGTTTGCTATCAAAAATGCAGCCAACTTGAGATTTAAGTTAGTACAAATTGCAAATTTTTATTATAATTACAAAAAATACTGAAATCCGAACAAAAACAGTTTCACTGTAAAAAAATCGCGCCAAGTCCACGTTCATAAGACTATTAAGAAAAAAAAAAAATTTTTTCTTTACAAAAGATATAAAATAGAAAATTAAAAATCCAAGTAACCGATATGATTGTATATGATTTTCGGAAATTAAAAAAAATTTTGTTGTAAATTTAAAAATTAAGAAAAAAATTTTGGAACGTATTTAGTGTGCGTGGTTGCAAAATATTTTACTTTTAATGAAATTCGTAAAATCCATTTACTAGGACTTTAAAAAAATTGAAATACACAATGACGCACACTAAATACGTTCCAAAATTTTTTTCTTAATTTTTAAATTTACAACAAAATTTTTTTTAATTTCCGAAATCATATACAATCATATCGGTTACTTGGATTTTTTAATTTTTCTATTTTATATCTTTTTGTAAAGAAAAAAAAAATTTTTTTTTTCTTAATAGTCTTATGAACGTGGACTTGGCGCGATTTTTTTACAGTGAAACTGTTTTTGGGGTTGCGGTCAACTAGTCAGATCGACAACATTCCAAATTATTAAAACTCTAGAAAATTTAAAATTCCGCTACATTCAAAGCTTATAAAATACATTAGCTTAAATAGAATAACAGCCGAAAAACAATTTTGTAAATTATAAAACACCGGGTTATCGAATAAAAGTAAATATAAATCTTATATTCCTCAAGAGTTAAAATTAATTTGATTTCGAAAAAGGGTTGTTCCGACGTATATTCATCCGAATACTCATCTATCCGAATAATGATTCGGCCGAAAATTACTCATCCAAAAAATTGGAAGTTTTTCTTAGATGGTCCACCTTTACAATCATGAAATTTGAGTGTTTTCCATACATGCTTGTAAATTAAAATAAAATTAATTTTCAAAAATTAATTAATTTAAAATTAATTAAAAAAAATTTCTAATCTAATTATAAAATTATTTACATTTTTCGGCTAAATGAGTGTTCGTCTGTTCATTCATTTTGGCGTATAAATTTTCGTTGTTATGTTTTTTAATTTATTGAGACTTTGTGACTTTGAAAGATTCTATTAATATAGCTTTAGATTTTTCTTTATTTAAGATTATATTTTTCGGAATTTTAAAATTTGTAAAATTAATTATTTTAAATTACATTTAATATTTACTTTCTAAGTTCTAGTAATTTATTAATTCGGAATGTTGTTAGTCTGACTAGTTGACTGCAACCCAATTTTAACAGCACTATGACCTCTAATAGTTTGTAAACTAGTGATCAGCATTGTGATTTGTATTAATTACTGCAATTTAAATAAGTTTTATGACTAAAAATTAGTGTAGTTAAAAATTATTGAACGTTTTGAAATGAGTTTTTTTGATTTATAATTAAAAATTTGCTTTGTCATTCATAAAAAATGTAATTAAAAAATTAAATACAAATATTTTTCATTTTTAAATGAACATATTAAATATTCACAGTATTATTTTTAATATTATTCAATAATATGTTATATTTCTTTGGATATTTCAATAAAACGTTGAAAATTTTTAGTGTGCCTATTATATGTTTTTGTTCGGATTTGAATTTAAAAATCGCGGGATTTTTAAAATAAAAATTTTCCACTCTCATATTATCCATCAAGCTCTCAATAGCTAAAAGCAACACAAGATGGCGCTAGTAGTGATAAATACTAAGAGCTGAAATGACAACACGGTTGCAAGAGCAGACGAGCCGAGGCACAGAGCACGGCAGTAGAGAATAAACGATCGGCATATGGGTACGTAAAACGTGAAACCTCGTCGTCAGTCTACATAACATCAACGTCTAATCTATATACATAAAACATAAAACATAAAACATAAAACTAGGAAGCTTTAAGCCTCCAGCAACTCCAGTAATATCGCGTTGAGTGTCTTAGTCTTTCAGTCTTTCAGTCTTTCAGCCGTCAGACTAGTTTCAGTAGTCAGTACTGAGTACTCAGTATATACCCAGTCTAGGAAAAGAACAAGTGCTGGAACATAGACAGCAATATATACACATAACAAGTAATACATATAAAAGTTGACCCTTCTGTCGCTTTTGCACAGTCACCATCGCCGCTGCTCAGTGCTACATGAAATTAAATGTGCATAACACTAGACCAGAACCAGAGCCAGTATTATCGCCAATTATCATCCTCATCGCATTCAATCACATCCTATATATCTTATTACCCAAGTACAGCTGAATAAATTAAATAACAGTCAGTGGTGCAGTGCGGTGCAATATTCCAATAACATTATAATATAATGTTTTAGTGTTATTATAATCACGCGAATTTAATTATACATTAGTAATTTATTTATCTGCTCGTAAACTTTATTTTAATAATCATTTATCATTTACTTTAATATTAAAAGTATTTTATTTTATTTTTTTTTTATGAATATGGATTATTTTTAATCCCGGTGTTTTATATTTTAGATTACTAAATATATATCCTGAATGACAGACAATAGAATACAGTACAACGGTACCTAGACCAAGACTTCCCGGGCGTAGACCATATTTCAAAAAAAAATTATAGTTATTACTTTTATATATAGTTAGTCAGTTAATAAAAAAAAAAAAACGTGATTTTAATAATTATTTATGATATTGCTGAGGATGATCTGATTGCTCATCATGACTGTAGATTTTGCTGATTATTTTTGGGTAAGTTTTGTTTTTATTTTGATATTAAAATGTTTTTTTTTTTTTTAATTCAAGGTTAATTTAATTAATCAGCCCACAAAATATTAAAATTAAGTTAGTCGACATCTAAAAATTACAAAAATTTTTTTTATTGAAAAAATTATTACAAAATAATTAAAATAAAAATTTCATTTGTAATTAATTTGAAAATCTGTAAGTGCAATTTTTAAAAAATATTTTTTAGTTCCAATTGAATTATAATTAGAATTAAAAAATCAAGTGGCGGCTAACTTTATTATTATCCACGAAATATTGAAAATTAAGTTAGAAATTTCTTTTTATTAAAAAAATTATTGCAAAATAATATTTAAAAAATTTCATTTGTAAAAAACTTGAAAAACTCTAAGTGCAATTTTTAAAAAATATTTTTTAATTCTGACTTGATAATTAAAAAAAAATTAAAAATTAAAAACGTCGGCTAACTTTAGTGTTATTAGTGTTATTACAAAATAACAATTTTTTATTATTTTTATTGAAAAAATTGTTAATATATATGACATTAAAGTTAACAGTCACTTGAAAATTTTTTAATTTTATTTAACAAATAAATTTTTTCTGAAAAATTATTTTTAAAAAATTTGAAAATTAAGTTAGCCGACACTCAAAAATTTTTGATTATTTTTAATTAAAAATTAGAACTAAAAAACTATTTTTAAAAAATTCCATGGATAATTTTTAAAATTTTCTACATGTGAAAATTTTAGTTTTAATTTTTTAAACATTATTTTTCAATAAAATAAATTATCAAAAATTTCAAATGTCGGCTAATTTAATTTTCATTTAAAAAATTGCATTTATAATTTCTCAAAATTTCTACATGTCAATTTTTTTGCTATTATTTATTTGTTAAAAAAATTCTAAAAATTATCAAGTATCTGCTAAATTTATTTTCATTAATAGATTCACTTTTATTTTAAAAATTACTGTCAGATATTTGATCTTTTTAGTAACATTTTTAATTGAAACATAAAATCACAGAATTTTCTGTTTTTGTAAACAAGTCAATTATTAACACAGAAAAACAATTGACAATAATTAAAATTAACCTTTTTATAATACTGAAGTTAGCAGAATTAAAATGTTTTTTTTTTTTTTTTATATAAAAAATACATTTTTTTAATTTGCGCAAAATTATGTAATAAAATTTAAAAAAAAGAAATAGTAAAAAAATGTATATTTGTTAGATTTATTCATAAATTTTTTTTTAGCCGGCTAAAAATTAAAAATTTTTGTTTTAATTTATTTAATGATTAATTAATAATTAAAATAATCAACTATTTAAATCTGACGTCGGATGTGTTGTATAAATGATAAGAAAAATGAAAGTGATAAGTGAGCTAGGCTATTATAAGAATTTCGTAGATAAAAAGACAATCGAATAGTAATAATGAATTGATATAAAGGTGCTATGTATGTAAATACATGTAAATGTTAATTTGAAATTAATTTAATGTAAAAACCTGTATATTTTTTAACGTAGGCTATTTAATAAGTATCAAGTGTATTTTATATACATATTATATATTATATTACATTACATTACGTTATATTAAGCATTTTATATTGGGTTGGACGTAAACGATAAAAAAGACAAAATATTTGTAAAGCAGGAGAGGAAAAAAGATAAGGATAGTTAGTGTCCTTCGACGCTTTTGTTTATTTCTCTTTCTCAACCCAAACTGTCGGCTTATCCTTTCTCTTCACGATCTTTCACCTTCTCTTTTTCTCACGTATTTTATTTTTTGCGGTCTCTCTTATGCTTGCTACTCAAGTCGGGTGTTATGAGATACAAAAAGAGGCGCGAGAGAGCAAGAGAGAGAAAATGAGTAAATACGTTACATCTTTCAGACCGTTACTACTTACTACTGAATAATATTGACTATACGTATAGTAAGCGTTTTTGTTACATGTACATATAGGTACATGCGAGTCTTGTAAAATTATTCGAAATTTCAAAATATTAGGTTTTATTTTTATTTGTGAGTTTCTTGAAATTTTTATCTATTCAAAAATTTGCGATTATACTTTAATAATATCTTCTTTTTTTTTTTTTTTTTTTTCAATTTAGATTTTTGATATATAACTTTGAATTTGTTGATGATATTAAATTTATCAATGACTTAAAAATTTTTTAATTTTTTTTAACAAGCAAATTTATTGTAAAAGATTAAATTTTTCTACATATCAATCATTTTTGCTAATTTTTTTTACCATAATTTATTTGATACAAAGATTATTAAAATTTAATAAATATCTGCCTCATTAATTTTCATAGTTTGTTATTGTAAAAAGGAAACATTAGATTATTGAAAAAATTTTAATGTCAATGTAGAACAATCGAATATTTAAAATCTATATTATTAAGGAAAAATCAAAATTTTGGGACCACTGTATTTATATGATAATATGGATATTGATATGATAAAATGGGTTTTTATGGTTAAATTTGGTATAATTAGGAAAGTCTTGACCTGGAGTTATGCTTTTTCAATGTTTCATATTATTCGCACCAATAGTCAATTTATTATAATAAGTATTTAGACTGCATTCGAAAATGCTCTATCTCTAGATACATAATTAAGAAATGACCTTGTATCTTGTGAACTATTGACATTTTTGAAGATATAAGCTCATCCCGATGTTACACTCATCGAGACCTTTCATTTGAGTACCCACATCAATTTTTCATATATTTATATATATTATATATATATATATATATATATATATATATATATATATATATATATATATATATGTATGTATATATGAAAAATATATCAAAAATGCATGTGGGTACTCAGATGAAAGCTTTTGATTAGTGTAACATCGGGATGAGCTTATATCTTTAAAAATGTCAATAATTAAGAAATGACCTTGTGTTTTGAGAACTATTAACATTTTTACAGATATAACAGATAAGCTCATCCTGATGTTACACTTATCGAGACCTTTCAATTGAGTACCCACATCAATTTTTCATATATTTATATATATTATATGTATGTATATATGAAAAATATATCAAAATGCATGTGGGTACTCAAATGAAAGCTTTTGATGAGTGTAACATCGGAATGAGCTTATATCTTTAAAAATTTCAATAATTAAGAAATGACCTTGTATCTTGTGAACTATTGACATTTTTAAAGATATAAGCTCATCTCGATGTTACACTCATCAAGACCTTTCATTTGAGTACTCACATTAATTTTTCATATATTTATATATATTATATATATGTATATATGAAAAATATATAAAAATCCATGTGGGTACTGAAATGAAAGCTCTTGATGAGTGTAACATCGAGATGAGCTTTTATCTTAAAGCACGTCAATAGTTAAAAAAGTACAGTGCAATTTAACAAAAGTCATTATTTAATGAAGCAAAATTTTATCTATTCATAGTTCACAAGTCACGGCAGTCACATAGTGACTGCAAGATTGCTAGTTTATACTGAAGAAAAATTAAAACTCATGTACTTATACAAATAATTTAATTTATTATTAAAAATATTAATAAAATAAAAGACAAATATTAAATTTGAAAAAATAAATAAATAAAATTTTAGATTAAAAAATTACAATGTTAAATTAAAGGAAGTAGAAATGTACTTAACGTTAAAGATCTTTTTGTTTAAACATCCTTTCGTTATGAGCGAGTGCGTACTTACTTTGAATATATTCAAATAATGAATAAAACACATAACAGTGATATGTACGGTTGAGCAAACATTTTCATATATCTATTAAAATATTTAAGTATTTGTTTTTAATTTATCACGTGTAATCAGAGATACACGAGAACTGATAAAAATTGTATGTATATAATGCAAGTATATATTTCATCGTATTGAAGAGGAAAAATGTTTTATATTATATTTGCAATAGCAATGCATACTTATATTTATAAACAAAATTGATACTTATTAATTAATAGTTTAAATTTAAAAATGATTGTTAATTAAGGTTTTTATTAAACAAAATGAATATTTTATTTAGTCCACTTGATACTGGGTGCTTTAAGCCAGTCGTTAATATCCATCAAACAAAGACCATTTGCATGGCTTAGAGCTCTTGCTTTTTTACAGGTGCACTGAGTGTGAAATTTAAAATAGAGGGAAAAAGTTAAGAGTAATAAAGAGTAATGGGTAATGATAAAATACCATAGTAACATTTTAGTAATATACTTTTTATTATAATTTATACATACCTTCTGGTGACAATACTTTTAAGAAATTTCAATGAAGTCATTTAGAAAATTTTTTATTTAAATACCTTTTTATTAATTGATACTTTAATTCATTTTTGAAAAATTCATTACATAAACGGTTTCAAAGTACTCTATAAAGTACAAAAGAAAATTAAAAATGTACTTGTAAAATTTACTTAAGCACTGAAAAAAAAGTTTTTTTCCACCCAGAATACAAAATATTTTTATCGAAGTTTCTTTATTTCTAATGAACGTTTCTGGTATTTTTATATTATTTACTAAAAAATTAGTTTGTTTGTTTACATCATTGAAAAGTTGTGCTGGTTATAATTTATTGAAAAATTACCTAGAAGTATTACAATTGATATCATAATCTGGATCCTTGGGTACGAAAAAAGTTGCTCGAATGGAATTTATGTAATTAAAAATTCAATTTTTCAACGATTTACTCAATAATTAATTTAATTTCTTTTTTAATTAAATTATGATAAATTAAATTTATTCATAATTAATTCTTCACAGGAGAGAAAAAAAACTTTTTTTTAGTACGCCAATATTTCACCTTAATATACAAAAAAATTTATTTATTAAAAATTTTTATTGACAATTCATTTTTTAAAATTTTATTCATGTCTATTCTAATGAATAAATATTACTTTAAAATATTTGTTTTAAATTTGAATTACTGAGCTTGATAAAACATCAGAAAAAACATTGAATATTAAAAACTTTTCTGAATAATTCATTAAATAATATTTTCATTCAATTATTTTAATAAAACTTTTCAAACATTTGAAAAAAAATCCAAGTATAAAAACTAAATTAAATTTGTAAAAAATTTTATCAAAAATATATTATTTTAATTTTTATTTTAATAAAAACCATTTTCAAGTGTTTAATGTATATGCTAAACACTTTCTTACATAAGTATTTAAATAGTCAATAGCTGTATACTATTTAAAAAAATATGTTTATGTATTCAAATTTAAATTACTATCCAGTATCGAATATACTAGATCAGCCTGTACATACACATAAAAAACAATGACCAGATTAATGAGAATCTATTGTCGTTAATATCATAATTTGCGAACAAGTGGGTACATATTAAAAGCATAATATATGGAGAGAAAAAAAGATTGATGATAAAAGATACTCATACTCGCACAAGCACATGCGAATTATATGTATTATATGTATGCAGACATATGAAGTACATAAAGAAATAATTTGTAGGCCGATCAATGTTAAAAAGCTAAATGGCTTTAATATATTTCAAGTTTCTCGTCAACTTGTCATTTATGCTACAAATAACTCAAGCGTTTTTAAAAAAAAATAAACCTTATTTTTTTCAGATAATTGGATAATTATATTTCTTTTTTGTAAATTATTTTCTCGAGTACCAGGCTTTACCTTGAAGTTTATTTTTTTATCATATCAGCAAGCTTCAATTTAGAACCTGTCGAATAAATGAGGCAAATTCAACCGGTAATAATTGATTATTTGTGCTTCCTTTGAGTTTGAATTTAAAAATGTAAAAATAATTGAAATTACTTGCTATTTTTTGGTCTATGATAATGATGATGATGATGATGATGATGATGATGATGATGATGATGATGATGATGATAATGATGATGATGATAATGATGAAGAAAAAGAAAATCTATGAAAACCGGTTGAATAAGTTGACCTTCTATTGGTCTGGAAAGAAAAACCACCAGGTTGTCGAGAAGAGCGCATAGCAATAAGAGTACAAAGTCACTTTTCGAGTTGGTATTGCACGTCTCATAGCGCGAAGCGCGTGAGGTTGTGCTTTATACTCGACTCGTCAAGGTCAAGCAATTTTGTGATCTTTAAATCCCTCTATCACAACCATATTACACTTATACAATGATATAAGTAGATGTACACCGAAAAAACACTTAAATTAAATTAAACCCTCTTTAACTTTCTAAAATCATTTCATGTTGCTGTTTTGAAAAAAAAATCGTTTTGAAAAAAATTTTACGTGGACGTCCGGATGTCACTCCATTTTAGATGTACCAACGATTACTCCCGAACAAATTGATATTTCAAGACCGGACCTTTTTTTATTAGTTTAAGAATTCGATGAACTGGGTCCGTATTTAATATCAGTAGCCTAGTTTACGTATTTATTTTTTTAAATTGAATTTTTATTAAAATTCACTACGATACAACCGTACAATGCCAAACGAACTTTTCTTATTTGTCACGTAAAAACTATGACGCCACTTGATCAAGCTAGATTTTTTTAAACTGCGTCCACATATGACAAGAAAAAAGGGCGCGATATTTAAAAAAAAAATAAAAAATACTCTGTAAGAAATTACTTAATTATAATTTTTTTTTTTTTAATCAATTACACAATTAATTTTTTTCTTAAAAAATGAATGAGCGTTATGAGGCGTGCACTTTTGGATTTTCCAAACTTTTATGAGTTTTTACCCGATACTCACACAATAGGAGGTAAGGGTAAGAGTAAGGATAAGGGTAAGACCTGTAAATCATGGATAATAGGATTGACTATAATGTTAAATAAAAGGGAAAAAGGTAAAAGAGCGCGTGAAAAGAAAAGAAATAAACAAAAAAATTAAAGTCAGTTGAAAGAAATTTATACCCATGAGGCTACTTGCTTACATATTACATATAATACTGCCTACTATATACTGTACTCCGACAATGTGTGTTCTATGTGACTACTCAACGTCGTCTGGATGCTTGTCTCTTGAATTCTTTATCAATCATACCCCGTGATATGTGTATATATGTATACCTTGTGCGTCACAGTCTGCTTTATAATAGAGTTGTATTGTACAATTGTCTTTTTTATTAGATGAAATTTTTATTTTTAACTTTAATTATTTGCTTGGATAATATTATTTCTGGTTTTAATATTTTGTCTTTATTTATCGAGATTATTGTTTTTTATTTTTAATAATTACTTGAATTATACTCAATTATACGGTCGATTTAATAATTATGTCATTCTAATAATATTATTATTGTTATTTACTCTAAATAGAAATTATAAATGCGTAATTCTAGCAATGAATAATATTATTCTTGCAAAAAAATTATAATTTTATTTTTTTTTTTAATAATTTAATTAAATTTAAAAAATTCTCAGATATTAATTTCAGTATTATAAAAAAATCTAACTTTCTTTAAAAAAAATATAATATTGTTTTTTAGAAAAAAAATTACTCATTAAAAACATTTTTTTATCTTCCATTTTTCTGATAAATAATTCATTCACTTTTTATTTATTCATAAAAACAAACTCATTCATATTTCAAATAAAAAAAAGAAAATATAATTTATGATTTAAATTTTTATTTACGGAGTTATAATCAAACATTATGACCTCCAAAATTTTTCTGAAACAATTCATACGCCTACTAAAATTACTACTCTTAATGTCCCTTTCATTAAATCTATTTAATATTAATATAAATATTAAATTAAGTAAATATTTGTAAGTGAAGTCAACTATTTTAATTTTCATTTTTTTTTAACGAAATTTCTGTTTGATTTTATTGATATATATTTTTTTTTTAATTCATAAACAATGAACACTTTAAAAAAAAAAGTTGATTATCACAATTTTAACAAATTTTCAAAAAAATTTATAAATTTTTTAAAAAATTGTAATCGACTTTTTTTTTAATTGTTCGTTTTTTTTTTTTTTTTATGTATTTCTCAAAAAAAAAAAAAAAAAATATCAAAAACATCAAAAAAAGGTAAAATAGAAATTTTATCCAAAAACATGAGAGCCAAAATTTTTTAAAACTTTTTAAGGGAAAAAGTTATGAAAATTTTTATTTGTTCTTTTCACGACATTTTTTATTATAAATTTGCCGTAAAAACAAGCAGAATAAAAAAAATTTTTTAAATTTAATTTTTCACCTAGATATGGTAAAAAAAGGGTGGATCCCATTTGTAAATAATTACCAAAAATAAAAAGTTAAAAATGACTTTTTAGCTTCAAATTAATAAACAGTCTCATTTATTCTAAAATAAAAATCTGTATACTGGCCTTATAAAATAAAATTCTAAATAAAAATCAACAACCAAAAAAATACTGCAGAAAATAACAAGTACAAGATTTAATTTTCTTATCTTTGAAATTTTTTATAATTTTTTCTTTCAAATTTAATTAAAAAAATTTTTTTTTCTTAAACTTTTTAAATTTCTTAAATTTAAATTTATCTTCTCTTTGCAGATGCTATGTATGGTATAAAATCATTAATTCTAAACATTCTATACATAAAAATGTAAAATGTTGTAAATTGCCGAGGGCATTTATTTACAAATAAATAAATAAATGATCTTAAATTATTTTCTGCCTATGTGTAATATAATTATTACACTTACTGGTAATTCTAGAGCTTCGTTTAAAAAATCGAGCCAATTTCTGAGATAAAATACAATCTCCGATAAATAAAACAAAAAAAAAATGAATAATTGTTTTTTGTTACAGGGTGAAAAGAATAATGGATTCGACGTGTTGTATCATAATATGAAGCATGGTGTGGTGGCAAGTAAAGAGCTTGCGGATTTTCTGCGAGAGCGCTCGGCGATCGAGGAGAATAACTACAAATTATTGAGCAAAGTTGCCAAACAAGCGAGCAGTAGCAGCAGCATACAGGGAACATTTGCGCCAGTATGGGCAGCCTTGCGTGGAGCTGCAGAAAAATTGGCGAGTCTGCATCTGCAGATGGCCCAGCGGGTGTCGGAGCTGATAAAAGATGTTTCCAAGTACGCCGATGAGCTCCACAAAAGACACAAAGCTGTAAGTATTTGTAAACTCGTAAACACCCATTGATATTTAAATATCTCTTAAAACACAGTTCCTGGCTTCAAGATAAATCTCTCCGCTTATCGCACACACGCTTATCAGTATACGCCCACTTGGTGGAGTACTTTATAGAATAAATAAAAAAAAAAAATACCATGAAAAGTTTCAACTGTCGTTAAAAAAAATGAATTGTGTGTAATAGTAAGTGTGTATATATATAATATATATATATATAACGAGATGATGGATTTCAGGTGAAAGAGGAAGAGTCGTCGACCCTCGAGGTCGTTCAGAATATCCAGAGTATCACGGTGACACTACAAAAAGCTAAGGACATGTGTCAGCAAAAAGGGCTCGAATTGGAGAAGTTGCGAAAGGATAATGCGAGCCAGCGGGAACTTGAAAAAGCTGAGGCTAAGTTTAAAAAAGCTCAAGATGATTATAAAGTTCTTGTGGACAAATATACCATTGTTAGAAATGACTTTGAAACTAAAATGTCTCAAGCCTGCAGGGTAATTTTATTATTATTATTATTATTATTATTATTATTATTATTATTATTATCAATCGTTTTAAGTCTATACATAAGATAAAATTACCGGAGTTAGATATATCATACAGTTTTGTTATAGTAATATTTTTTTAATTTTGATAAAAATGTCATAAATACTCTGATATTATTCAAAAATAGTTTATCTATATTGATACTTGTATCGGTATCAATATTTCTGATATGTCAAAAAAATGTTGAAATTATTGATAAATGTTATGGTGACTAAACAGCTTTTCTTATTCAAATTATTTAGATAAATTTTTATAATTAGTTTTTTGAAAAAAAAAAAAAAAAAAAATGTTTATTGATGTACATTATTAAAAAATTATTTGTTACTAACAGAGATTTCAAGATGTTGAAGAAACACATTTGCGTCAAATGAAAGAATTTTTAAACACATACGCTGATGTTCTCCAAGCAAATCACGAGCAAGTTGGTCAAGTTCACATTGACTTTAAACGGCAGTGTCTTGATATGACGGTAGACAAACTATTGGAACAATTTGTCCAATCTAAATACACAGGATTTGAACGACCAGGTAATTATACTGAAATAATGATAATAATATAATCCATGATAGATATATAAAGGGGAAAATTTTTGCCAAAATTTTAAAATAAATGATTTAAATGCTAGAACTCAACTCGAAAATATTGATCCTACAAAAATAGTTATAGAATAAAAGTTGTAGAAAATTTAATTTTCGACAGAAAAATATCTTATAATTTTTTTATACGACTAATATTTTTACCGTAATTCCAAAATTAAGATTCACTAACAACCTTGCAGTCACTATGTGACTGCCGTCATTTGTGAACTATAAAAAATGAAAATGTTGCTTTATTAATTAATGACTTTTGTTAAATTCCACTGTACTTTCTCAACTATTGACGCTTTTAAAGATATAAGTTCATCCCGATGTTACACTTATCAAGAGCTTTCATTTGAGTACCCACATGCATCTTGATATATTTTTCATATATACATATATATATAAATATATAAATATATGAAAAATTGATGTGGGTACTCAAATGAAAGGTCTTGGTCAGTGTAACATTGGGATGAGTTTATATCTTTAAAAATGTCAATAGTTCACGAGATACAAAGTCATTTCTTAAATATTGGAATTTTTAAACATATAAGCTCATCCCGATGTTACACTCATCAAGAGCTTTCTTTTGAGTACTCACATGCATTTTGATATATTTTTCATATATTTATATATAAATATATGAAAAATTGATGTGGGTATTTAAATGAAAGATCTTGAACAGTGTAACATCAGGATAAGCTTATATCTTTAAAAATGTCAATCGTTCACGAAACACAAGGTCATTGCTTAATTATTGACATTTTTAAAGATATAAACTCATCCCGATGTTACACTCATCAAGAGCTTTCATTTGAATACCCACATACATTTTTGATATATTTTTCATATATACATATATATAATATATATAAATATATGAAAAATTGATGTGGGTACTTAAATGAAAGGTCTTGATGAGTGTAACATCGGGATGAGCTTATATCTTTAAAAATGTCAATAGTTCACGAGATACAAGGTCATTTTTTAATTATGTATCTAGACATCGAGCATTTTCGAATGCTGCCTAAATGCTTATCATCATTAATTGACTATTGGTGGGAATGATATGAAACATTGAAAAGACACAACTCCAGGTCAAGATTTTTCTAACGATACCAAATTTAACCATAAAAACCCATTTTATCATATAAATACACGCCACAAAATTTGGCTTATTCTCTTAATAATATGGATAATGAATAATTTAAATTTTTGCTGATTATAAAAATCCTAACTTTGAAATTACAACTTTCTTATTGGTTCTAAGAAAAAATTATGAGACATTTTTTTTTAGAAAACTGGGTAGTGAACAACTTTGATAAAAAAAATTTTTATACGCATTAATTTTAAAAAATTTGACACAATTGATTATTAATTATTATTTTAAAATTGAGGCAAAAATCCTGGCGACAATGATGTCTAATAAAATAATTATGAATTAATTAGGAGTGGTAGAGTACGACGAGGTGATGACGAGCCTTGCTGAGATGGCGAATTCAACCCACCAACCGGAGAGCGGCAGTGCTGGTGGAAGCATCGGAAGTGGTGGCGTAACTGCCGATACCACGGGAACAACAGCAGCGATAAAGGAGCCTCCGAGCTCCAAAAGCACCAACGGGGAAACAGGCGTTGCTGGTAACAAACAAAACAACAACACAACTAAGAAAAACCAAAGTCAGACGGCTAAGGTTGTGGTGGGTGATTATCACGGGGACATTGCTATAGATTATAATCACGACAAGGATATTAAAGATAATAAAAAGTACAAGATTAAGGATAAAAATACAGATAAAGACGCTCCAACCAAAGGCTCTCGTCGTACCACCTCGCTTCTCAACCTGTTTATGTCCAACTCCCAGGGTAGGTCTATTACTACGAAACACGAAATTAAACACAATTATTATTTACCGCGCTACCCTCGTATTTGCCTCAACACAAATTTATTGTGAAAGCAGACAATTTTTATTCATCATTTAACATTATCGCTTGATACTTAACTTTAACATGGAATGCTTTTATTTACTGATATATATTTTTAACACTTGACCTTGTCATCGTCAAACATCTGGCTTAGAGATAAATACTTTTACTTGGAATTTACATTTTTTTGTATTGAGGCAAAGTCTTTTATATTAAGGTGGTCATTAAAAATTTAATTTTTACAAATGCGTTTTTATAAAAATTTTTTTAGTAAAAAAAAAGAATGCAAGAAAATTAATTTTTATCAACCATCCTAATATAAATTATAAATACATATATATTTAATGGTTTTTGTAAAACAAAATAAGACTGATGTGATTTTAGCACATAGCTGGATTTATTAATTATCAATGGAATTATTTTAAAAATAGTTTGCACAAAACAAGCAAATTTAATTCGTTAATTTATACTAGCAAATTGCTTTATTAAATAATGACTTTCGTTAAATTGCACTGTACTTTCTTGAATATTGATATTTTTAAAGATATAAGCTCATCCCGATGTTACACTCATCAAGAACTTTCATTTAAGTACCCACATGCATTTTCATATATTTTTCATATATAAATATATAAAATATATGAAAAATTGATGTGGGTACTCAAATGAAAGGTCTTGATGAGTGTAATGTCGATATGAGCTTATATCTTTAAAAATGTCAATATTTCACAAAATAGCAAATTTAGTTCTTAATTATTGACATTTGTTAAGATATAAGCTCATCCCGATGTCACACTCATCAAGAGCTTTCATTTGAGTACCCACATGCATTTTTGATATATTTTTCATGTATACATATATATAATATATAAAATATATGAAAAATTGGTGTGGGTACTCAAATAAAAGGTCTTGATGAGTGTTATATCGGGATGAGCTTATATCTTTAAAAAAGTCAATAGTTCACAAGATATAAGGTAATTTCTTAATTATTGACATTTATAAAGATATAAGCTCATCCTGATGTCACACTCATCAAGAGCTTTCATTTGAGTACCTACATGCATTTTGATATATTTTTCATATATACATATATATAATATATAAAATATATGAAAAATTGATGTGGGTACTCAAATGAAAGCTCTTGATGAGTGTAACATCGGAATGAGCTTATATCTTTTAAAATATCAATATTTCACAAGATACAAGGCCATTTCTTAATTATTGACATTTTTAAAGATATAAGCTCATCCCGATGTTACACTCATCATGAGCTTTCATTTGAGTACCCACATGCATTTTGACATACTTTTCATATATACCTATACATAATATATATAAATATATGAAAAATTAATGTGGGTACTTAAATGAAAGGTCTTGATGAGTGTAACATCGGGATGAGCTTATATCTTCAAAAATGTCAATAGTTCACAAGATACAAGGTCATTTCTTAATTATGTATCTAGAGATAGAGCATTTTCAAATGCAGCCTAAATACTTGTCATAATAAATTGACTATCGGTGAGAATTATATAAAACCTTAAAAAGGCACAAATTCAAGTCAAGATCTTTGCAATGACACTAAATTTCACTAAAAAGAACCGATTTTATCATATGACTATCCTGGATTCAACATTTTTTTATCCTCGTAATAATATAGATTTTTATTTATTATTTAACAATCATCATGCTTTTGTGGTCTAGTCATGCTACTTTGTGCGTCATTTGCAGCTGTAGAAGGCTGATGTACAAACATATTGTTTTGCTTTAACAATTTCCATATAATATATATTTGTATAGTAGTAGTAAAAACAAGAGAATGAGTATGCGGTTTTTAATTAAAAATGAATTCAATATAAAACTTTAGATGTTTGGAAAGCGAATTTATATGAAAGTTTAAAACTATCAATAGTTTTATATTCATCAATATATTACATAACATGTGTATGTGTATATGTATATATGTGTTGACGTGTGTGTGTATTTTTAATCAAGGTGCGGGTGAATGCCGAAGGCACTTTGAATGGCTTATAGCTAGTCCGGCACGATTGAATTAATCAAATACCTGGAATTTAAATAGAAATTCAGGCGTGTCATTTGTACGTGTACGACACGATTGTTTTAACAGTAAAACAAAATTCAATTGCCAGTGAATAAATTAAATGTATAATTAATCAAAGAGATATATTGAAATTTAAATAGATCAATGGACGATTACTGGTAAAATAATTATGGTAGAAATACATAAAAGCTAACGATAAATAAGTTAGTCCGGGACGCGGCTGAAAAATATGAGCGATGAGTGATTGTTTCAGAGAGGCAGAGGCAAGCAGGTTCCGGTTCGGCACCTGTCACTCCTCAAGGTGACAATCCACCTTCCAGCATCTCCAGGAACCCTCTCAGAGGATCTAAATGTAACTGCTTTATCATTTACCAACACTTTGACTTTGTTCAGATCATTTTATTTCGTAAAACAGCTACAACTGCTACAAGCAAATAAAATGGTTTCAAGAGCTTATTTACTATTAGTTTGTCTAAACAAAGCCACCAACAATCGACTATTGACTATTAACCATCAACTATTTATAGACGCATACAGGATCTATTGATCAACAAAATTAGATGCAGATGTAGCTGTTCTATTAATGCTAAAGCTTTTATAAAATTTACTCTCACGGATATTAAATTACGTAATTTTGCAGTTGCGATAATTTAATATTTACTCAAACGTCTATTGATTTTTAATCTATCGCTATTTATTTAATGTTAACATTTTTTATTTGCACGGAAAAAAATAAGATGACACTGGATATCATCTAAGATTATACTCAGTGATATCTGTGGTGAAAAAAAAATTTCAGTTAGTATTTAACAACATTTGACAATCCTAATATCTAAAATACATAATAGATACTAGCAGCCTTGCAGTCACTATGTAACTGCCGTGAACTAAAAATAAATAGAATTTTGGTTTATTAAACAATGACTCTTGTTAAATTGCACTGTACTTTCTTAACTATTGATGTTTTTAAAGATATAAGCTCATCCCGATGTTACACTCATCAAGAGCTTTCATTTGAGTACCCACATGCATTTTTATATATTTTTGATATATACATATATATAATATATATAAATATATGAAAAATTGATGTGGGTACTTAAATGAAAGGTTTTGATGAGTGTAACATCGGGATGAGCTTATATCTTTAAAAATGTCAATGTTTCACAAGATATTTGTTAAATTGAACTGTACCTCCTTAAATATTGTCGATTTTAAAGATATAAGCTCATCCTAATGTTACACTCATCAAGAGCTTTCATTTGAGTACCCACATGCATTTTTATATATTTTTCATATATACATATATATAATATATATAAATATATGAAAAATTGATGTGGGTACTTAAATGAAAGGTTTTGATGAGTGTAACATCAGAATGAGCTTATATCTTTAAAAATATCAATATTTAACAAGATATTTGTTAAATTGAACTGTACTTTCTTAACTATTGATGTTTTTAAAGATATAAGCTCATCCCGATATTACACTCATCAAGAGCTTTCATTTGAGTACCCACATGTATTTTTATATATTTTTCATATATACATATATGTAATATATATATATATATATATATATATATATATATATATATATATATATATATATATATATATATGAAAAATTGATGTGGGTACTTAAATAAAAGGTCTTGTTGAGTGTAACATCGGGATGAGCTTATATCATCTAAAATGTCAATATTTTACAAGATACAAAGTCAATTCTTAATTATTGACATTTTTAAAGATATAAGCTCATCTCGATGTTACACTCATTGAGAGCTTTCATTTGAGTACCCACATGCATTTCTGATATATTTTTCATATATACAAATATATAAAATATATAAATATATGAAAAATTGATGTGGGTACTTAAATGAAAGGTCTTGATGAGTGTAACATCGGGGTGAGCTTATATCTTTAAAAATGTCAATAGTTCACAAGATACAAGGTCATTTCTTATAATCTGTATGATCTATATTTCGGGGTGTAATATAGATTATACTAGCTACTATGTGAAATTTTTTTTCACTACAGATATCACTGACTATAATCTGGCATGATATCATATCATCTTGTTCTTTCCGTGTGATCTGTATATATTTATATCAGGCTTTAGAATTTTAATTTTTCTAAAATTCTAACCAAATATATACAGTTAAATTTATTATATATTTTTTCGGCTTATTTCTGCTAGTTATAATAGTTAATTATTGATTATTGACTGTCACTCGTTGTTTAATACAAAATAGTCGATGATATATTCTATCAAAGGTGATCTGCCTCTCTGTCTGCCTGTCTGTCTTTGTTGAAAAGCTTTGTCACAGACTTTTGATTCCGGATTCTACACAAAATATAAACCACCAGAGCACTATCATAATGCCTTAAGAACTAACTCATGCTTTTATTATATTACTATTAATATTGTTACTATTACTAACAGTCATTACTAACAAATGCTTGTAGACTAAAAATACTAACAAAGAATAATAAAATATTCAAAATTATATTTAATATTTAAATTAACATTTTTCTTAAATTGTTTTTCTAACAATCATTACGGCTATTATTAAAGGGTCAAATTATTTAACTACAAAAAAATAAATATTCTATGTATAGTCATTGAATAATTAAAACTTCATAATCGTATTCACCGTAAAAAAAAAATTTATAATTTGGTTTTTGTTTGTTTCAATTCCTCATAAATTATTATTTAAAATAGCTCACGTTATTAATGTCTGGACGTTAGATTTAAAAACCAGTATACATAAATATGTTTAAAATAAATGAGGTTTACATGCTAATCATCGGTGTGTGCACTACAAGCATATAATCTAGTTCCGTCTGAGAGAAGATGTAAGACTTGAATTTAATTAGATAATACGTTTAATGTCTTCCTGAAATTAGAAGACATCTGATCAATTAAAATTTTTTTTAAGCAAATTAAATGACACTGAAGTTAGCAGACGTCTAAAAATTTTTGGTTTTTTTTTTTATAAATTAAATTACAATTAAAAAGATATTTCTAAAAAATTGCACTTATAATTTTTCAAGTTTTTTACATGTGAAATTTTTTTTTTTAATTGTTTAATTGAAATTTTTTCAATAAAATATTTCTAAAAATTTTTAAATGTCGGCTAACTTAATTTTCATCAAATTAAAACATTTTTTTTTTTATTAAAATTTATTTGCTTAAAAAAATTAAATTTTATATTTTCAGTACCATCGAATTAAATTCACCAGTGTCTTACTTCTTCAAAAATAACCATTAAGTTCGTCTATAATTGTTTTTTTTTACAAACATCTACAAATTTCCGTCACTGAGCACATGTTTTACGTTAATTATGATTAATTGTTAATATTTTTTACTTTAAATAAAAAAATGTAAGATAAGTTAAAGGGAGATGGACGTTTAAGTTGAGAACAGGCGGCTACTGACGGGGATGCCTCAGGTGAGCCGTCTAATTACAAATTACTCCAACAACTTCAATTATAGTGCATGGTTAACTATTTATTTTATTATTTTTATTTAAAAAAAAAAAATTTTATTTTTTTAAATTTAGCATGATTTTTTTTTTATAAAAAAAAAAATTATATGTTAGAAAAACAATTTATCACAATCTTTTCACGTCTGACTTAAAAAATGGTGATGGTTAAATTTTTTTTATTATAAGTATTATTATTATTAAGGTAATGTTTAGATCTCAGCCAATAAATAAACAAATAAGTGCTCAGGTTATTTAAGATCCGGGATTTATTTGATGTCTAAATTGTATAAAATTCCGCAACGTTTCGTTGATAATCTCAACTTCATCAGGCGTCTATAAATCAATAACAAACCATCATTTAAATGTCAACAATATAAAAAAAATTTTTTCTAGATCTTAAAATTTTTTACAATCTCAGAATATCCAAGATCTTAAATACATCACAATCATTTATAAAAATTAATTTATAATTAATAAAAAAAAATTTCTATTAAAAAATTAAATAAATAAATTCTATAAAAATTGATTTACAATAAATAAATAATAAATTATTTATAGAGGCCTGAGCACTTATTTTATTATTATTATTATTACTATAATTATTGCTAACTTTATTGTAAACAGTAGTTTTTTTTTTTTTTAATTAATAAATTTAGTATTTTAGAAAATTGTAGTGCGTGTAGAAAGCCTAATAACTTTTTCTCATAGATATCATTGCACTTATCTGGAATCTAAAAAAAATAAGTAAAAAAAAAAAATCTTGTGCTAGTAAAAGTTTGCGAGGGACTTTGAATGAATTGGGATTCGATTGATTGAAAAAAAAATTTTTTTCTTAAAAAAACAGTCGTACTTATTCAATTCTCACTGACGCGGTTGGTTTCTATTTAATTATGGTTTCAACTGATTGCAATAATTAATGATTTAGTAATAATATTTTATTATTTTCTTTTCTGTAATCATTAATTATAAATTTACTATTACTATAACTATGTTTGATAATTAATTAATTAATTGATTTGATAAGAGCAATATTAATTTTTTTTTATTGTAAATAAATTGACAGGGTTTCTAAGAAGCAGACGTGAAAAGCGAAAAGAAAAGAAAGCTAAGAAGAAAAAGGACTCTGTGGATACTAACAGTAACAAGGAAGAAAAGTCAGACCTGTCAGTATCTAAATTATCAGCAGTCCCAGTGCAACAAATTAAAGAGTTACACATAATCTAATAACTATTTATGAGTATTAAAATGATATAAATAAATAAGTGAAGAGATTTTTTATTTATTTATTTAATAGTGCACTGGGCGTGCTATTGAACTTGTTGATAAATTTATTAATTTTTTTTATTTTGTTCTTTTTTTTAACAGTGAGGAGAAAGATGAGAGCAGAAAATCAGAAACTCCAACGCCAGAGGTAGACGAAGATGGATACTGCATTCGTCCGAAGCCAGATCCTTGGGAGAATGAAAAAGGATTCTACTCGAGTTCCGATACTGAGTCTGATGATGAGAGAGAACGTAAAATTAGGGTGGAAATAAAACCTTTAAGTAATGGCGGGGCACCAATGAGCGCCAGTGTCGATGAGCTACGTGCTACTGTGGAAAATCTTTCATTGTCACCAGCTCCAACGGTAAAATTAATTATTTACTAGCAACTTTGCAGTCACTATGTAACTGCCGTAACTTTTGTTAAATTGCAATGTACTTTTTTAACTATTGATGTTTTTAAAGATATAAGCTCATCCAGATGTTACATTCATCAAGAGCTTTCATTTGAGTACCCACATGCATTTTTGATATATTTTTCATATATACATATATATAATATATATAAATATATAAAAAATTGATGTGGGTACTCAAATGAAAGGTCTCGATGAGTGTAATGTCGGGGTGAGCTTATATCATCTAAAATGTCAATATTTCACAAGATAGAAGGTAATTTCTTAATTATTGACATTTTTAAAGATATAAGCTCATCTTGATGTTACACTCATTAAAAGCTTTCATTTAAGTACCCACATGCATTTTTGATATATTTTTCATATATACATATATATCTATACTGATATTATAAAGAGGAAAGATTTGATTGTTTGTATGTTTGTTTGTTTGTTTGTTTGCATTGAATAGGCTCCGAAACTACTGAACCAATTCGAAAAATTCTTTCACTGTTGGAAAGCTACACTATCCCGGGGTGACATAGGCTATCTTATATTATAAATAATTCAAAAAATTTTTTTTTAAATACCCGTGCTAAGCCGTGGTGAACTGCTAGTAATATATATAAATATATGAAAAATTGATGTGGGTACTCAAATGAAAGGTCTCGATGAGTGAAATATCGAAATGAGCTTATATCTTAAAAAATGTCAATCGTTCACGAGATACAAGGTCATTGCTTAATTATTGACATTTTTAAAGATATAAGCTCATCCCGATGTCACACTCATCAAGAGCTTTCATTTGAGTACCTACATGCATTTTTTATATATTTTTCATATATACATATATATGATATATATAAATATATAAAATATATGAAAAATTGATGTGGGTACTCAAATGAAAGGTCTCGATGAGTGTAACATCAAGACGAGCTTATATCTTTAAAAATGTCAATAGTTCACAAGATCCAAGGTCATTTATCAATTATTTTCATTTTTAAAGATTTAAGCTCATCTTTATGTTACATCCATCAAGAGCTTTCATTTGAGTACCCACATGCATTTTGATATATTTTTCATATATACATATATATAATATATAAAATATATGAAAAATTGATGTGGGTACTCAAATGAAAGGTCTCGATGAGTGTAACATCAGGACGAGCTTAGATCTTTAAAAATGTCAATAGTTCACAAGATCCAAGGTCATTTATCAATTATTTTCATTTTTAAAGATTTAAGCTCATCTTTATGTTACATCCATCAAGAGCTTTCATTTGAGTACCCACATGCATTTTGATATATTTTTCATATATACATATATATAATATATAAAATATATGAAAAATTGATGTGGGTACTCAAATGAAAGGTCTCGATGAGTGTAACATCAGGACGAGCTTATATCTTTAAAAATGTCAATATTTCACAAGATACAAGGTCATTTCTTAATTATGTATCCAGAGATTTTCGCTTAATAATATAGATAATTTTTATCTTTAAATTTATTTTTATTAAAATTTTTAATTGTATAAAAGTAAATAATTAAATAAATTGCAGGGTCGAAGAGGATCAAACAATGACTCAGATCACCATATGAAACGTTCTCAGTCAGTATCACAACAGCTAGGTGGAAAACCTAGCTCCGATTTACTTGGTCTTAATCTTTTTAATCCAAGCAGTACGCCGTCCAGTGCATCAACGCCCACGGCAAGTCATCCTTACGCACCGTTGCAGAGTCCTCCTCCGCTTTCTACTTCACCAGTTCCGCAACCTGCGCCTCCACAGTCAGCGCCTCCCATTCAATCTCACACACGTTTTCCAGGTGATTAATCCTCCGATAAAAGATAAGAAGAAAGATATTATTAATAAATAATCTCTGCTAATAATAGTTTATTCCTTCCACAGAAGGAGATTTGTTCTCCGAAGTAGGTGACATCACGCCAGCCTTGCCACCCAAGCAATCGGCGTCATCAACACCAACAGGCTCAATAATAATACCAAGACCTCCATCACGTCGCAGCGAAGGAGGTCCACGTGGGAGGATGTCTCCAGCAACGATATCAAGAGCTGATAGTGTTGCGAGTCTTGAATTTCGCACTGCTGGAGTTGGAGTTGGATCATCTCGTGGCCCTTCGCCGCTTACCATCGGGCTTGCTGATACTATTCCACTGGCTGTTGCTTTTCACGAGATCGTTCATTCGTACTTCCGCGGTACCGATGAGACTCGCTGTCAGGTCAAGCTCAGTGGAGATATGATGCTCTCATTTCCTGCTGGTATTGTTGCTGTACTTGCTAATAATCCGAGTCCAGCTAAACTGACTTTTAGAATGAGAAATACTAATCGACTGGAACGACTCGTTCCTAATACTCAACTTGTCAGCATGTATGTAGATTTTTTTTTATTTATCATATTTATGTTTCGAAGATTTTTGCCCAAAATTTTAGTTTTATAAAAGTAAACTAGCATCCTTGCTAGTGCCGGGACTTGTAAACTATAAATTAATGAAATTTTGCTTTATTAAATAATGAATTTTGTTAAATTGCACTGTACTTTCTTAACTATTGACGTTTTTCAAGATATAAGCTCATCCCGATGTAACACTCATCAAGAGCTTTCATTTGAGTACCCACATGCATTATGATATATTTTTCATATATATATATATATGTAATATATATAAATATATGAAAAATTGATGTGGGTACTTAAATGAAAGGTCTTGATGAGTGTAACATCGGGATGAGCTTATATCTTTAAAAATGTCAATATTTCACAAGATACGAGGTTATTTCTTAATTATCGACATTTTTAAAGGTATAAGCTCATCCCGATGTTACATTCATCGAGAGCTTTCATTTGAGTACTCACATGCATTTTATATATTTTTCATCTATACATATATATAATATATATAAATATATGAAAAATTGATGTGGGTACTCAAATAAAAGGTCTCGATAAGTGTAATGTCGGGAAGAGTTTATATCTTTAAAAATGTCAATAGTTCACAAGATACGAGGTCATTTCTTAATTATTAACATTTTTAAAGATATAAGCTCATCCCGACGATACATTCATCAAGAGCTTTCATTTGAGTATCCACATGCATTTTGATATATTTTTCATATATACATATATATAAATATATAAAATATATGAAAAATTGATGTGGGTACTCAAATGAAAGGTTTCGATGAGTGTAACATCAGGATGAGCTCATATCTATAAAAATATCAATAGTTTACTAGATACAAGGTCATTTCTTAATTATGTATCTAAAAATAGAGTATAATTTGATTCTCTCTATTTTTATATACTTAAAATATTTATAATATAACTATTGAATTATAAATTATTGTCATCATTAATTTAATTGATATTCATGTCCAAATAGAGATCCAAAACACACCACAACAGAAACGACAATATTTGATTTTAATATGAGTGCCTTAACTACGTTATTACGTCGTCAAGCTGAGCAAAATCCCACAGCGTCGTATTTCAATGTCGATATTCTTAAATATCAAATTAAGGCTAAAGAAGGCGCGGCATCATGTCCGTTTCAGATTGTTGCCTACTGGAAATGTGAACCGACACATACTGACTTGAAGGTACTATACAGAATTATTTAATAATCGTAAATCAATATCTTTTGCGAAATATTGCCCTCGTATATATGCTGAGTAGTTAATCTATCCACGTCCAATATATTAACGTTAAGTACTTAAGATTTTTAGGGCGTATTTGGGCCAAGGATCTATTGATTATCCGTTTAATTTACTTTAATACATTTTATGTAAACTATTTTATAAATTTAATAAAATTTCGGAGGATAAATTTTTATTTAAAAAAAAAATTAGTAAAAAAAAAAAATAAAGACGGAAACATTAATATTTATTATTCTAGATTGACTACAAATACAACAGCCGTGCGATGGCATCCCCAAGCCCGCTACTAAATCTTCATGTAGCCGCACCGATCGACGGGGGATTCAAGAGTATGCACAGTAAACCCTCCGCCCAATGGCTACCAGACACAAATCGTCTGCTCTGGAAGTTCACAGAGCTTTCACAGCACAGCGAGTCTAATGGAGTGGGATCGTTAAAAGCTCGAGTTGAAATTGATCGCGGTCCCGGCACTCAAGGAACTATATTCACGCAATTTAATTGCGAAGGCACAACTCTGTCGGGAGTTGAATTCGAATTAGTTGGCCCAGGATATAGATTGAGTTTGGTCAAGCGTCGATTCGTTTCCGGTAAGTTTAATTTTAACTCAACTTACTTATTAAATTTTAAACAACGTAATTTTATTTTTTTTTTTTACTGAGTAAAATTTTTTTGCACGCCTCATAAGCGAAACGTTGAAGTATACTCTCGACATTTCAAAAAAAGCAATTTTCTCGAAACTGAAATTGATTTTTTTTGTATATCTATCTATACATTTTATTATAGTTTCTTTTTCGCACATCCCAATGTTACACTCATCAAGACCTTTCATTTAAGTACCCACATCATTTTTTCATATATTTATGTATATTTAATATATGTATATTATCAGTCAAAAGTCTGATAAAAGTTTCAAAGAAAACTATTTTTTTAACTTTCGAAGTGCAATAACTCTTGAATAAATTAACGAATAATCGAAACTTTTATCAGACTTTTGACTTGAAGAGATCAAAAACCTCATAACTGCAATTTTAAGCGCTTAGATATGGAATTAGCGGAAGTTGCAAGGATGGCCTTTAAGGTCAACCGTTTTCCAGATTTTTTTGTGATAAACAGCGCTCAGCGTTATGAGACGTGCACTTTTCTGATTTTCCAAACATATCTTTTCTCTCCGTGTAGAGTAATAAACTGATAATTCCGTGAAACTTTTTAAAAATTTAATTCATTCTACTCGAGTCATGATTTTCTTACAGTAAATGAAATAAAGAAGAAAAAAATTTGATACATGAGTAATTTTTTTTTAGCCTTATGAAAATGTTAGCGCATCAGAATCAATTTTACATATAAAAATAATTTTTAAGACAGTAATAAATTAATTTGTATCAGTTTAATACTTGAATAATCAAAATTTTATATATTTAGAAGTTTACGTCTGAATAACTTTAGAACGGCTGTCTTTATGATAAAAGTGTAAGAGACCTTTTTTGTAGAGCGTTGAATCCTTTATAAGAATATGCTATGGGCTTATTTATATGAGGTGCGTATGTCGAGCTAGAAAAATAAACAAAAAAAAGAATTTTTTTTCCTATGTTATTTAAATGGGAAATGAAAAATTAGGAACAGACACCTCTAAATATTAATATTAAGAACTCCGCTTTGAACAGGCTTCTGTTCTCACCTTCATGCAAGTTTTCAACCTGTTTCTTCGTTGAAAAAAAAAAGTCGCCTAAAATTGAGACATTCTAATGTATATATGAAAAATATATGAAAATGCATGTGGGTACTCAAATGAAAGCTCTTTCTGAGTGTAACATCGGGATGAGCTTATATCTTTAAAAATATCAATAATTTTGATATTTTGATATCAAAATTAAGAACTGACATTGTTATCTTGTCAACTAATGATATTTTTAAAGATATAAGCTCATCCCAATGTTACACTCATCAAGACCTTTCATTTAAGTACCAACATCAATTTTTCATATATTTATATATATATTATATATGAATATATGAAAAATATATGAAAATGCATGTGGGTACTCAAATAAAAGCTCTCGATGAGTGTAACATTGAGATGAGCTTATATATTTAAAAACGTCAATAGTTAAGGAAGTACAGTGCAATTTAACAAAAGTGTTACGGCACTTTGAAATCATTAAAAAAATTTTTTTTATCATACTGATATAAAATTAACAGACATATCATTTTTTATAAATACAAATTAATACTTTATTGATATACTAGCAACCTGCAGTCACTATGTGACTGTCGAGAATTCGGCTGCCCAATTTTAAAACACAGTAACTGAAAAATGTTTATACCTGATTTTTTTTAGTATTGCTGCATTTCTTATAATTTTTAGACCTTAATTTCAAGTGTTTTTTGTTTAAAATATTTATATTAAAGTATTTTCTATTTATAAATCAAATTTTTTATTAATTTGACGCGCAAACTTTTTATTAATAAGAAAAATTTTTTTAAATCTTAAAATTGTCAGTCACTGTGTTTTGAAATTGGGTAACCCAATTGTGGACGATAAATAAATAAAATTTTGCTTTAACAAATTTATTTTATTTTTTTATTTTTTTTATTTTTTTTAAATAAAATATATTTTTGTTAATATGTACTCGTTCTATGCACAGGTGCTATACGCACCTCTATAGAATTTTTTTGTAACGAGATTAATAAAATAAAAAATAAAAAAAAAAAAATAACCGAACGGTAAAATAACCATTGACAAAATATGTTCACGAGAAAATTACCATGGACAAAATATCCACACGATAAAATATCCAGGTCATAAAAATTTATAATTAATCTCTCAAAATAATTTTTAAATTTATAAGTACAAAAATAATATAAGCTTGTTATTTTAATGTGCCCTTTTTTCATGAATTTTGCGTGTGTTTATTCGAAAATAAGCCAACACATGAGCTTTTTACCGTGTTATGCCCTTTTTTTTATGGATTTTGTTCGTGGTTATTTAGTCGTGGTACGTTTTTTTTCCTCACTACACCTTAGAATTATGACTTCACTAAACCATACCAGAGTTTTCTATTTTTTATTATTATTTTATTTTAATCAATTTTATTGTGAAAAATGAGACTATGAGGCGTGCACTTTTAGATTTTCACCTTTTTTTTTTTTACTAAATAAAATTTAATTTTTTTCATGAATAAAATTTTTAAAAACAGGTAAATACATTTGCGATGGCGACTCAGATCCACGATCACGATACGCTGCGCCTCCTTCTGCTAGCAACTGACCCTCGCCTCAATGGACCCCAAGATCGGGTAATTCACCAATATAGTAACATCAGTAATAATTAATAAAAAATACCGATATTTATTATTTAAATATTTGCCTGTTTATTCACTGCCGATTAATAAAAGTTTGTTTTTTCGGTAATTATTTGATTAAAATAACGATTAAGGGATTAAGGCCATTGGATACCAAAGATAATCGGTTTTTTAGGATCTAATTGGTCTCGTTGGTTTAAAAATTAGTCGAAGGGCATTTTTATTATGAAAAACTAGGATCAAAAATAATTATTGATATTATCATTTAATATTAATTAAGATTTAATGTTTAACACCAAAGGCTAAAGCCGTAAATGTTGATTATAAGTCAACTATTACTATTATTATTATCAATTAATATTATTGATAATTATGGTATATATTAAGTGAGTGTAAATATCTTTATTGCATTGAAAATTTGTTGTTTACGTAATTGTTAAGGGATTTATTCGACAATTTTTTTCCTTTTTTTATTTAATAAATAAATGGAAAAAAAAAATTAATATTTGAAATGAACTTTGGGTGCAGAATAATTAATAATAATTTAATTGATAATTTGTTATACGAAAATATAAAAAATATTTTCTATTTATGAAATTTAATATTTTTTCTAAATTAATATCATTTTTATATCTAATTAGAATTTTTTTTTAAATTAAAATATGTTTTTAAATGATATTTTAAAATTTAATATGTCGATTGCGACGTTTATAATAATTTTGGGATTAATAACATATCTACGTGATTGTCTTCGAAGTTTATTCTTAATTTATATCAAAATGTAGTATTTTTTTATTTTAATTAAACAATTAGGGTTACTAATGCCAAAAAAGCGTATAAAAAAATTTTTTTTCCTCCAATTAATTGGTTAGAAAGAAAATTTTTTTCACTCAGTATAATTTGGGATGATATCCAGTGTCATCTTGTTTTTTCCGTGTAAGAAAAGTGAATAAAAAAAATTTTTTTTTGTATGCGCTCTTCTCGCTCTAAGACAAAAAAAAATTTTAACCCAAACGAGCATATTATTTTTTTTTTAATCATTACCCTTAAAATTATTTATTAATTAATTATTACCCTTAAAAAAAAAAAAAAAATTATAACACCGGTAAAAATGATGACTTTTCAACTCATTTTATTTAATTAAAAAAAAAAAATATGGATTTGAATGAAAAAAAAAAAAAAAAAAATTACAAAGGTAAAAGGGCGTATGTCTTTAATTATACGCCCTTTTACTTTTAAGAATTCGAAATTTTGGTGATCTAAAGGTGAAAGGGTGTATAATTTTTTTTTCGGCCAGTTTACAAAATAACATATTCGTAGTTTAAAAATGTGAAAAAAAACTTTCTGTGGTAACAGCGGCGTAAAACCTTAACTATATAATTTTTTAAAGTTAAAAAAGAAAATATATCTAAAAAACGCCATTTGGCCAAACCTGAAATGGAAGGTACACAGTAAAAAATTTTACGTCATTGCGTCAAAAAACTTAGTGTTAAATATTTAACACTTTTATGTGTAAATTTAACACTTATTCTGTTAAATCAACACAAAAAAGTGTTAAATATTTAACATAAAAATTTTTAACGCAATGACGCAAAATTTTTTACTGTGTAGATTTCACTGAATGATTTCACATTCTTGATTAAATAACGTACATAAGTCGGTTGTACTACACATTGCCTGAAAATAGTTCAATTGCAGTCTTAACTTTGAAAAAATAACTAAAAATGGTCAAAATGTCAATATTATAAACGTCGAATTATTCATTTTAAGAAATAGTAATTATAAAATTTGGATTCTGGATGCTTGATCACGATGAAACAGCTGTTCTGTAAACGGCACCAGTAATTATATTCAATAAGGCGATTAAAACGGGAAATTTCAAAATATTTTAATATTATCTGGCATTGTGATTTTTTTTATTACTTAATTTTTACGTAATTTGTCTTTGATTGATTTATTTGCTATTTGTTTGTATCAAACTTTGTATATGAGGCTGTTATTTGAGTATAACTTGTCTTGTGAAACCATTATTTAAAATTTGGTATAAAAAATACAATTTTTTTTTACGCGCCTTTTTACCTTTAAGTAGTACTTTTCTTAAAGGTGAAAGGGCGTATGTCTTAAGATACGCCCTTTCAGCTTTAGGATACCAACTTTTTTTTTTTCACAGATTTTTACGTTTCAGACAATTTCAAACCGCAAAAAAAAATTTTTTTATACGCCCTTTCAGCATAAATCCCTATTAACCCTTAGCTATAAGTCCTTTTACCTTTAAGCACGCGATATTCTCTTCAAATAAAATTAGTAGGAGTCATTATTTTTACCAGTATTATAACTTTTCATTTTTTTTTAAGACTAATAATTAATTATGATTAAAAAAAAAATGATACGCCCTTTTGGCTTTAGAATTTTTTTGTCTTAGAGCCAAAAGAGCGTATTAAAAAAAATTTTTTTACTCACTTTTCTTACAGATCTAAATGTTATAAACTTTTTTAAGTTAGTTGGAGTGAAAAAAATTTTTTTATACACCTTTTTGGCATTAGTAACATGAATTAATACTCCTGTCTTAAAATTGACCGAATAATTAATTATAAAATAATTTTTAAAAATTTCTTAGTGTTAATTGGTGAATTGTTTTTTTTTTTTTTTTTTTTTGTATTTAAATTGACTGAGAGCACTCTGTGATACTCGAAGATCATAATTAAACTCTATAATTGATAAAAAAAATTATCATTTTTCCATTTCGTACAGTATTTACTGATAAAAAAAAAAAAATTACGTTTGAAATAATTTTTACCTTACAATTAAAATTATATAATCATTAAAATATTTGTCCAGCATAAATGTTTGTCTTTGTAAGAAAATTAGCGAATTGATATTAAACATGTTCGATTGTTATTTAAAAATGCGAAATTGAATTGATTAAATTTTTTAAATTTAATACAGAATCTGCATTATAAATAAATGATGGCATGTAAATAAATAAATATAAACCGTGTACATTGTAAAAAAATAAAGTAATAATAATAATAACACACACAGTGCGCCTGCATAATTAAATTAAAAATATAAGAAATAAGTAATAATAACTTAATGAAAAAATAAATTTTAAGTAAAAAAAAATGAATGCAATAAACGCATGTTACAGTAGAAATATTGTGTAAAAAAAAACAAAATTACAAAACGATAATAGAATGTAATGTTTTGTGTTAATAAAGATCTTTATCTAGGATATTTTATATAAATGATTTGTTAATTATTTATTAATATGTTACATCTATTGAAGTTAAAACTGAGGTAGATATTTTTAAGCAGTTTTCAATAGTTTTAACCATTTAATTATTTTTCAATAATCAAATAAAAAAATAAGGTAAGGTAAATGATCCAGTTATTGACACTGAACTAGTTATTGACACTTGCAGTTTTATTTTAATTAAATAAAACAAATTGACTTTAACAAATTAATAAATATAATTTTTTAATTATAAATTTTAAAATAATTGGTTTTTTGAGAACATTTTATTTTTTTAATTAGAATAAAATTGCAAGTGTCAATAACTGGGTCTTTTACCTTAAATATTTACAAGTGGGGTCAACGATTTTAATTTTCATTTTTTTTAATTAAATTTCTATTTGATTTTATTGATATACTTTTTTTTTAAATACATCAAAAAATGAACAACTTAAAAAAAATTGATTATTGCAATTTTAAATTAAAAAAAAAAAATTTATAAATTTTTTAGAAAATCGTGATATTCAACTTTTTTTTTTTTTAAATTGTTCGTTTTTTTTATGTACTTTTCAAAAAAAAAAAATATCGCGTTCCAGATGCCATAAAGGTGTACAATAAAAATTCTATTATTTTTTCTGATGAAAAATGATTTTTAGTTAGAAGAAAAAATTTTTTTTGCATTTCTGCCTATTTCACGAAAAAATACGCCGGTTCTAAAAAAAAATTTTTTTTCGAGAATTAACATATTTTTTTATGAAACTTGTAGAAAAGCAAAAAAAAATTTTTCTTCATACTAAAAATTATTTTTGGACAGAAAAAAAAATAGGATTTTTATTATACGCCCTTATGACATTTGTAACGCGATAAAGGGTAAAAGACCCTATTAGTGGCGGGGACCCCATTACTGACACTTTCTTTGGTTTGGTACTTATTCAATTAATGAAATCATTAATTTCAATAATGAATATATTATTTCTAATCTTTAAGACCTTAAGATCAAAAAAATTTTTAATTTTTATTCCAAGTAGAACATTTTTTCATTGAAAGAAAAAGTGCCACTAATGGGATCTTTTACCTTATCAAAAATACCAAAAAAAGAGAAAATAGAAATTTTATCTAAAAACATGAAAGCCAAAATTTTTTCCAACTTTTGAAGACAAAAAAACTATCGAAATCTTTTATTTTTTTTCACGACATTTTTTATTATAAATGTGCCGTAAAAACAAACAGAATAAAAAAAATTTTATTTTTAATTTTTTTAAACGAAATTTCTATTTGATTTTATTGATATATTTTTTTTTTAAATGGACAATAAAAAAAAATTTTATCTCAATTTTAAAAAATTTTCAGAAAAATTGACATATTTTTTTAGAAAATTGTGATATTTAATTTTTTTTTTAATTGTTCGTTTTTTTATGTACTTTTTCAGAAAAAAATTTATCAAAAAAAAGATCAAATAGAAATTTTATCCAAAAACATGAGAGCCAAAATTTTTTCCAAATTTTAAAGGCAAAAAAGTAATCGAAATCTTTATTTTTTTCTTTTACGGCATATTTTTATCATAAATTCGCCGTAAAAAGAAGCAGAATAAAAAAAAAATTTTTAATTTAATTTTTTACCTAGATATGATAAAAAAAGAGTGGACCCCACTTGTAAATAATTACCAAAAATAAAAAGTTAAAAATGATTTTTTAGCTTCAAATTAATAAACAGTCTCATTTATTCTAAAAAAAGAAATCTGTATACTGGCTTTAAAAAATAAAATTCTAAATAAAAATCAACAACCAAAAAAATACTGCAAAAAAGAAGAAGTACAAGACTTAATGTCTAGAAATTTGTAATAAAAGTTTTAACAAATCATCTTCTTTAAATCGTTTGCTGAGTAACTCATCATAATTCAGAGGAATACTCATATTTTGAACATCAACACTCACAGGACCTTTCAATTTAACTCTGTCCAAAATAATCCAAGCTAATTTCCTCTCTAGCTCGTCGTACCTCTTATCTAGCGTGAACCAAAGAGCAAGAGCGCATCTCTGGCCTCTGTGAACCCCTTTCACGCCGTGTAAATTTTTCTCGTCTCCAGAAAACGCTACCATGCGGCCGCAGTGCGGATCGACGACACTCTGAATGTTCCTCGCCTTGGGGTCCGCTGCGAAGATGAATTCTCCGCCTTCAAAGTCGTCGTTCAGGTAAACGATTGCAGAGTAATCTCGCCAGGTGTATGCTGGACTCTCGTGCAGACAGACGCCTTCTTTAATCGCCAGGCAGTTGTCTGCGTGGATATCGTGGCTGAATACTTGCTGGTTTACTGGCGAACCTGTTATTGAAATTATTAATTAATTAGAAATTTTATTAATATACTAAGAAAAAAAAAACACTTTTAGGAAGAAAATTTTCTTCATACAAGAACATTTTTATATTCTTCAAAATTTTCAAGGTAAAATTTTTTCTAATTTTGTCTCAAAAATTAGTTGAATTGAAATAATTTTACTTAATTCAGATGATATTTTTTTTACCCATAATATAATACAAAATGTCTATAATAAAAAAAAAATGAATAAAAATTGATGTTTTTTTTTTTTAAATTAATAATTGAGGCGGTATTCTGGTCTAGAAATTAATAAATAATAGTTTAAAAAAACTAAAAACACGCTTTTTATAGAAAACCAAACTAAAAAATAGAAAATAAATTTAAATTAAGAATAGTGTTGAAAATTTCAATAAATATAAATTAATAATAGTGTAAATAAAAAAATGTATTTTATTTAAAAAAAAACGTGGGGTGCATGGTGTCAATAGTTATAAATATTTTATTGACAGATATGAGTAGAGTGATTATCATTTTGATAATATCTTAAAAAGCACCCCACGCTTTTTTTAAAATAAAATACATTTTTTTTATTGACACTATTATTAATTTATATTTATTGAAATTTTTAACACTATTTTTAATTTAAATTTATTTTCTATTTTTTAGTTTGGTTTTCTATAAAAAGCGTGTTTTTAGTTTTTTTAAACTATTATTTATTTTTTACTTTTTAGTTTGGTTTATTTATAAAAGCGTGATTTTTTAGTTTTTTTAAACTATTATTTGTTGATTATCAAAAATATTCAGGCGCGCAAATTACCCACGGAGAGTTACATACTGACATACTGACATACTGACATGCAAGTGAAGCTAATAAAAAATAATTATTTATAAATATTAAAAATACGGGGAATCAGAGTTCGATTTCGGAGAGCGAGCCTGAAAAACGGCTACCAGAACCAAGGAAGGCCGCAGGCGCGCAGATTACCCACGGAGAGTTACTGACATACTGACAAACTGACATACAAGTGAAGCTAATATAAAGCGTGTAAAAAAAAAGTTGACTTTTTTTTTTCATATTTTTAAAGCTTAAACCTTTAAGCATATATCTTTAAGAGGACTTTAGAAAATTCAAATTATTTTCGAAGCTAGACAAAACTAGACTGCGAGAAACTTTACGCGAAACTTTGAATGCGTTTTTCTTGAAACTGTTTTTTTTTTTTATTTATTTATTTATTGATTTATTTAGAAAACGCTAATAGGCAATATACATCCATAGAATTACAATAAAAAAAAATCAATAATTCATAATTTATAATTTCGAGGGAAACGAAAGAAAAGAAAATAACAATTTGATATTTTAAAGATCTGCAGAAATATTACAGTTTATCCGGTGAGATTTATCAGGATTATTTTTTAAAATGATACCTACAATTTTTCCAGTTGTACTGAACCGAATTACTTGAAATTTAGTGTGAGTCTTCTTTATATACTTCTCTATCATAAGAACTATCCTTATCCCCAAATTTCAATATTTACTATTTTTAAAAAATTCGAAAAACTCAAAAAAAGTGGTACAAAAATTAATTTTTTTTTCAGGCAGTTGCCATTTTATAAAAAAAATTTTTCTTTTAACTTTTTTTTAGTTAGTACGATAGCGGCATTACTCTAAATTTTAATAATCTTTTTTTTTTTCCCACAAATAACTAGAAGGGTTCAAATTGTAGGTAGTGTCACATGCCAATTTTTTTAAGCCCTACTTTATTAGCAGCTAACTTTTTTAATCTTGAATTATTTTTTCTGTATTTTTAAAATATTAACAAATATCTTATAAAAAAATAAATAGTAAAAATATTGAATGCTTTTTTTTACTTTGAAAATTACCTTAAATTCAAGTTTCTAGACCAGAATTTCCCTTAATTCAAGTAAAGCTATTCTTTTTTTACTCATAATCTAATAAAAAATGTCTATAATAATGCAAATAAATATTAATGTTTTTTTTTTTTCAAGAAATTAATAATTAAAAATATTAAAATAAATATTTTTAACCAATTTCCTGTAGCAAGAAATTCTTCTTTAGAAAATAGTATTTTTTTTTCTACTTATATTTATAAACTATTGAGTAGTTTAATGTTTGATGTTAAACTGATGGATAAATTAATGGAAAGGAAGAGTTTTAGGACCTGCATGGAAAAATTACCGGGAAGAGCTGAACGGCAGACCAGGTGAGTGTAAGTAAAGTACAGGTGTTGGTGAAGATTGAAATACCTTTCCACATGACTGCGAGCTTTTTCTGATGACTTTAGGAATAATTCTAAGTAGTCTGGAGTCAACAGACCGAAGTAAACCATCTGGATAAATATAAATAAATAAATTAATTAATTTCATACTTTTTAGATAACTTCTTTAGATTATTTAAAATTAATTTTAATTAAAAAGAAGAATATAAATACCAAAGCTGCTCTTCCGACAGTTAGTCCTTCAAAGAGTTCGTACTTTGAATGCGGGCTTTTATTATTTTCATATCCATCGCCTACGACTGCAGCCATCTGTAATTGAAAATTATTTTTTTATCAAAAGAAATATTGAAGTTGGAAGAAAATTTTAGTAAAAATTTACCTATTTTAATAAAAATTTACCTAGCCTAATCTATTTTATTGATTAACTTACTGATTAAAAATATTTTCACTTGCTTTTGTTACTAAGAAGTCTACCGATGATCTACCTAAAACAGCTAATTATTTATCCGTATAAATTGAATGATTTATAATACTACTTTGTCTATCTACATAAACTTATTCTTGCAGAGATTTATTGATTATCATACATACAATCTAGGACATTAATTTAAGCATGTTTTCAAGTTTACTGGAAAATAGCCATTTGTAAACTCGAACGTTTATAAACTATAAATTTTAAAATTAGTTGATAATGTCATTTGTAAAATTAGTCATAAATAAATAAAAAAAAAATAGGCCATTCGGCAGCCGAAATGGAAGTAGATTTTTCAAATAAAAAAAATTGATTTTTAATAAAATAATATAATAACACTGATAATGTATAACAATTCATGAATTAAAAACAAAATTCAATAATAAATTTAAAACTATTTAGAACAAATTTTGGAAAAAAAATTATCTTGTGAAGAAAAAGTTTCTCAAATATTTACCAAAGAATTGCACAGATTATAAGATTTGAATTATAAATGTCCAAATTTTTAGTAACTGCTTAGGAACAACAGTTTCCAAGTTAATCAGAATTTTACAACCGGATAAAATTTTAGTTGAAGAAAACAATGGTTAGAACTAATTTGTGACATATTTACTGACCACCTACCCGAAAACATTACACGAAAGACTGATCAATATCGTAATTATTGAATTTACATCATGATTAAGCTATGATGTAGACAATAATTCTAAAACGGCTGCAACAGTAAAACTGTTTCATTGAACGAACTCTAAAAAGAGTAATTTTGAAGCTACTACCACTTCTGAGTAGTGAAAATTGAAGCTTATTAAAAGAGCTTTACGATGCATTTTACCAAATTTCAATATTTTGTCTACTTCAGTAATTATACCAAGTTGAAGTAGTAAAAACATCAATTTTTACAATTTTCAAAATTTCAAAATCCTGTCATTTCCAAATTACTCGCCCGATTAAGCTCATCTTCGAACTTAACCTTGGTCTTGATCGATAGATAAAGCATGCTGAGTTTGAGAAGAATCGGTCATAAAATTATAACGCTATCGTGCTGACAAGCCGCGTTATATCGTATAAATATATATTTTATATATATATTAGGGTGTGCCAAAATGTAACTCCCGTGGAGAACCTTTTAACATTGGAATTTTTAGTTCCTCTTTTAACAGGGGCTGCGTTTGGGCATTTCTTGATATATTTTGGTGTGAGACAATGTATTTGATTTTCATAAAATTTTTTAACAGAAGCTTAGTTTGGGTATTTCCGGTGAAAATTCAAAATTTGGCCGGAAGTGCTCAATTAAATCTCCTGTTAACAATCCTATAAATAATCAAATGAATTCTCTCAACCCGAAATATCTCAGGAAATGCCCAAACACAACTGCTGTTAAAAGTGGAACTCAAAATTCCAATTTTAAAAGGTTCTCCACGGAAGTTACATTTTGGCACACCCTAATATATATATATATATATATATATATATATATATATATATATATATATATATATATATATATATATATAAACTTTTGAACTATATATATTTTCTGACTCAGCTTGACAAACTAAGTCAGAAAATGGCTAAATTTTTTAAAAGTTGCGCCATGAGGACGGCTGCAATAGTTAGATTTTTGTAAAATCTACTAATAATGTTAATGAAATTAGCGAAACGGAAATTTCACCAAATATGAATTCAGTCAATTATAAAATAGCAAGAAACAAAAATTTGTGGCTACGTAAATTTAGCCAATTCTTACTGCAGAAACTTATAAAATTAGCCGATTGTAAACTTTGTAAATTGTAAAATTAGCCGTTTTCAAATCTCTCGTAATTCTTGAACGGAACGACGGATCAAAGAACGATTTGAGGAATCTAAAAGGACTTCCAAAAAACTTATTTCTTCTGAAAATTAGAGCAAATTCGACCGGCCCACTCAAAAGTTATAAGAAGTTTAAAAATGGCTAATTTTACAATTCGTAAATTATACAATCGGCTAATTTTATAAGTTTCTGCAGTAAGAATTGGATCAATTCACGTGGCCACAGATTTTTGTTTTTCGCTATTTTATGAATGACTGAATTTATATTTGGTGAAATTTCCATTTCGCTAATTTTATTCATATCATATTTTATTTGCGACTAATTTTACAAATGACATTATCAACCGATTTCCAAATTTAGAGTTAATAAACGTTCTAGTTTACAAACGGCTATTTTCTACACGGAGAGAATTTTATGTTAACGGTAACCATCCCTATTTTTTAGCTTCTACTATCCAGGATGGTTATTAACGTTTACAAAGTTAAAATGATAAATGCAACTATCCGGCGATTGTAATTAGTACAATCATTATATATTAATTCCCACAATTATGATGATACGGTTTATCATCTAGATGGTAACTTTTATCATCGGAGATAGTTAAAATCATCATGATTGCAATCATAAAAAAAATAAACAGGAAGTATAAAAAACTAAATTTTTTCGATTTTAGAGTCAGAATATAATAACATTCTAATGTTTGACATAAGAGTGAGTATTGAAAAAAGTATATATATATATAAATTATTAAGAGAATAACAAAAATTTTGTCTCCAGGATGGTCATATGATAAAATCGGTTTTTTTTTTTTGTGAAATTCAGTGTCATTGCAAAGGTCTTGACTTGAATTTCCGCCTTTTCAAGGTTTCATATCATTCTCATCGATAGTCAATTTATCATGATAAGTATTTAGGCTGCATTCTAAAATGCTCCATTTCTAGACACATAATTAAGAAATGATCTTTTATCTTGTTAACTATTGACATTTTTAAAGATGTAAGCTCATCCTGACATTACACTCATCGAGACCTTTCATTTGAGTACCCACATCAATTTTTCATATATTTTATATATTTATATATATGTTATATATATGTATATATGAAAAATATATCAAAATGCATGTGGGTACTCAAATGAAAGCTCTTGGTGAGTGTGACATCAGGATGAGCTTATATATTAAAAAATGTCAATAATTAAGAACTGACATTGCTATCTTGTCAACTATTGACATTTTTAAAGATATAAGCTCACTCCGACATTACACTCATCGAGACCTTTTATTTGAGTACCCACATCAATTTTTCATATATTTCATATATTTATATATATTATATATATGTATATATCAAAAATATATCAAAAATGCATGTGAGTACTCATGTTAAAGTTTACCATCTTTAAGTTACCAGCCAGATGGTAATAATTATTATCCAGATGGTAAATGTAACTATCTGGATGGTTCAGTTAACAATTTGGATAGTTCTTGCAATCATTCATACTAAGTAGCCTGTTTTTACAATACTCGGATAGTTGTATTTACCATTAAATTCTCTCCGTATAGTAATATTAAACAATTACTTAAATTAATGACCACGATTGTACTTATTTTTTTTTTTTTAATTTTTTAATATCAATCTACAAGAAAAATATTCAGAATGTAATTGCAAAATAATCTAAAATCATCTTTTACTTAACGATGTGTACTTTAATACAATTAAAATGTATACTTTTGCCATTTGGCTATCTGCTTGGCATTAAACTCTATAAATAAATAAATAAATAAAAAAAAATTCACCTGAGCTAATTTTATAAGTGAATTACACTGCAACTTGGTGACAAATCCATCAGCAAGATAACGAAATGTTCCATTGAGTTCTTTTTCATTAAAAACAACTCTAACGTTTTCTAACGAATCTAAAATTTGTGATTCCCGCCTTGCAGTTTCTTCTCGCTCATACAGTAGAGACTGATTGTTAATTATCGCTTGTACTGCAGGTGAGTGACCTGGAGGCGGGTGGTCCATCAACTGAAAAATTAATTTCTATTTTAACTTTCATTTATTTATTATTAAATATCTTATCTCAACGTTATTATTTTTTTTTATGATTAATAATGATGATTTAATTATTATTATTATCATTATAAAAATAGATATTGCATTGAATCACGTTGTATTGCGTGAACGTTGTCTCTGATAGAATTCTAGAGCTTTTATTTTCTTTAGACCAACGCGATGCATCACTGCATCTAAATTTTCATTCATTTAAATGCTTGTATATTTATATTTATTTATTCATTAATAATCTAGTTACTTTTTAATAAAAATTTTTTTATTTATTTCTATTGCTGCTTTTATTATTATACATTTTACATATTATATAAAATTGAGTATTTTTTTACGTATCTCCAGAAGTTAATAATAAAAATAATTTTACAATATATAATTATTTTTATAATAATAAACGATTATATTTATTTATTTTTATCATTCATATTTTACCTTCTCCTCTTCTTGCTTTTTATCTTTTTTTTTTTCGTTCAGTTTAATGTCGATTGCTGAAAATTCTTGAGAGATAAATGAAAGAATTCTTAATTCATATTCTTGGCGCTTAACATACTCAAAAGCTTCCTGAAAATAAAAAAATAAAAAATTTTTAAGTAAAAAAATTATTTGATTTTTAATCAGTTGAAAATTATTTTTAGTGATTTATAATAAATATTATTACTTACTGGACGTGATTTAAAATATTCTTCTTGAACTTTAGGCAAATTTTTGTAATATTCCTTGTTGTAATTCATAGTTTCATCTGCTGGGAAGAATAATAAATAACTTTCTACCGCTTGGCAAGTTTTTTGAATGTTGCCAGCTAAAATAAAAGAAATATAAAATTAATTAGTATAATCATTATCAGTCACTTATATTACAACATTTTTAATTAATTACTAGCAATCTTGCAGTCACTATGTGACTACCGTGGCTTGTGAACTATAAATAAATAAAATTTTGCTTTATTAAATAATTACTTTAGTTAAATTGCATTGTAAGTTCTTAACTATTGACATTTATAAAGATATAAGCTCATCCCGATGTTACACTCATCAAGAGCTTTCATTTGAGTACCCACATGCATTTTTGATATATTTTTTATATATACATATATATGATATATATAAATATATGAAAAATTGATGTGGGTACTCAAATGAAAGGTCTCGATGAATGTAATGTCGGAGTGAGCTTATATCATTAAAAATGTCAATATTTTACAAGATACAAGGTCATTTCTTAATTATTGACATTTTTAAAGACATAAGCTCATCCCGATGTTACTCTCATCAAGAGCTTTCATTTGAGTACCCACTTGCATTTTTGATATATTTTTCATATATACATATATATATGATATATATAAATATATGAAAAATTGATGTGGGTACTCAAATGAAAGGTCTCGATGAATGTAACATCAGGATGAGCTTATATCTTTAAAAATTTCAATAGTTCACAAGATACAAGGTCATTCCTTATTTATGTATCTACACTGATAAAAGGATTTGTTTATAGTTAAAAATATTTGTTAATATTTAACAAATCATTTATTAGAGACCATTTTTTAGTCCTTAACAAATATTTCTTAGTATTTAAAAAGATTTATTAATATTTAATAAATGAATATCAGATTTATTAAATACAAACAAATCATTTTAAATACTAAGAAATATTTGTTTGATACTAAAAAATGGTCTCTAATAAATGATTTGTTAATTATTAACAAATATTTTTTTAATACAAATAAATCCTTCTATCAGTGTAGAGATATAGTACGTTCGAATGCAGCCTAAATACTTTTTATAATAAATTGGCTATCGGTGAGAATGATATGAAACCTTTAAAAGGCACAAATTCAAGTCAAGACCTTTGCTATGACACTAAATTTCACTAAAAAAAACCAATTTTATCATATGACTATCCTTACAACAAAATTTTTCTCATTCTCTTAATAATATAAATTTAAAGAAGCTGACGTAATAAATTAAAAATATTAAATGAATTTTTTAGTAAAAATTTAAATTACTAATATGACATTATCAATAAAGAAATTATAATAAATGAAATGAAAACCAGGCCAGAATAAAATAATATGCTAACAAATTACAAAGTGTAATTGTAATAAAAACTAATAAGCAAATTGAAGTTTATATCATGACCTTGAATTACTGACTTTTGTAATAGGCGAATTGCAAGTAGTTATAGTGACTTGCTAGTAAATCTTTTTGATAATCTCCATTTATCCTGTTTAAAAATCTCGAACACCCACGCTTGCATTTTAAGCAATATGTAAAATGATCTGTTGATAAAAAAACTTCTTTTAGTCTCACAATAAATAAAAGGTACTAAAAAAAAAGGTATTAAACTTACTAGCAATCGAAGAAGTAAACTCAGGATGCCATCCTTGGTCAAAAGGTCCTTCGCAATAAAACCTGCAATCTTCTTCGGCCTTCAAATAAAATCTTAGAGATTTTTCAAGATTTTCTATCGCTTCTTCAAAGTATTCTTCCTCATAAGCTTTCACTCCTTCGACGTAAAATTTTATAAACTCTGCAGCTTCGAGATTTGAAACTTCAGTTTCTTTAACTTCAGGAAGCGATAAATAATACCGAAGATTGTCTATACTCATTTTATGATCTGCATGCTGAGCTAGATACGTAAAAACTGCGTTCGCTGCTTCTTGGTAGCGGCTTCTCTAAAAATAAAATATATATTAATTTAATTAATTTTGTAAGTCACCTTATAAAAAATTCTATAAATAAAATTAAGTTAACAGTCGAGTTAAGTAATAAAAAAAAAAAAAGATTTATTTCTCAAACAATTGAGACTTTGATAAATGAAAAAAACAACTTTTGTAATTATTAAAGTTCGATAAAAACAAAGATACCGCCAGAAAATCAAATCAGTATTTTTTTATCATAAAATACCAGACACTTCCCACAATGATGGGTCCAATGTCGGTTAAATATTAAATGAATGATGTTTTTTCCTTCGTCAACAAATTTTAAAACTCTTTCCGGCTTTCTACATCCTTCATTTGGTCATCAAAAATTCATTTCATTTGAAACTTTACAACTTAAGCTTAAATATAAATATATTTTATTAAGGCGCGCATCAGATAACTGTTTTCGTAATCATTTTTATTGTATCGCGCATTAACTAATTTTTTTCAAGTTATTTTTAAATTAAATAAGAAATTGAATGACTATCTCTTCATACGATTAGAAATTTAATAATTATTCTTAAAATGAAAATTAGAAAAATTTTTGGTAAATATTTACAAGTGTCAACTATTTTAATTTTCATTTTTTTTATGAAATTTCTATTTGATTTTATTGACATATTTTTTTTTAATAAAAAATTAAAAAAAAACGTTAATTATCACAATTTTAACAAACTAAAAATTTTCAAAAAAATTTATAAATTTTTTAAAAAATTGTGATACTCAACTTTTTTTTTCATTGTTCGTTTTTTTATGTACTTTTCAAAAAAAAAAAAAAATATCAAAAAAAGATAAAATATAAATTTTATCCAAAAACTTGACAAATTTTATTGATATATTTTTTTTTTGAAAAATAATAAAAAAATGAACAATTTAAAAAAAAGTTAATTATCACAATTTTAAAAAAAATTTGCAAATTTTTTAGAAAATTTTGATATTCAACTTTTTTTGTTTTAATTGTTCATTTTTTATGTACTTTTCAAAAAAATATATCAAAAAAAGATTAAATATAAATTTAATCCAAAAACATGAGAAATTTTATTGATATATTTTTTTTTGAAAGATAAAAAAATGAACAATTAAAAAAAAAGTTGATTATAACAATTTTAATAAATTTTAAAAATTCTCAAAAAAATTTTTAAAATTTTCCAAAAAATTTATAAATTTTTTACAAAATTATGACATTTAATTTTTTTTTGTTCATTTTTTTATGTTCTTTAAAAAAAAAATATATATATATATATATATATATATATATATATATATATATATAAAACATCAAAAAAAGATAAAATAGAAATTTTATCCAAAAACATGATAGCCAAAATTTTTTCCAACTTTTGAAAGCAAAAAAGCTATCAAAATCTTTATTTTTTTCTTTCACGACATTTTTTATCATAAATGCGCCGTAAAAACAAGCAGAATAAAAAAAATAAAAAACGTTTATTTTTCACCTAAATATGGCCAAAAATAGTTTTGACCCCACTTGTAAATAATTACCAAATTTGTTTTTCAGCTTGTTACAAAATAAAAAAATTTCAAAAAATAGCAAATAATAAAAATTTATTTATTTTGCTAAACTGTTAGGCAACTAAAGTATTTAGAGGTCAAGTGATACGAAGGGAGCGATAAAATTTAGACTTTCAAACTTCCGGACTATGAAATAAATAAAAATAAAAGGGTTAAACGCGGAAATGATTATTTAAAAACTTAAAAAATATTGTGTATAAATAAAACAAATGTTTTAGCCCAGAACGGGCTTATGCTTTTCTGAAACAACATATCTCGTATGAAATTATCCGCGCGTGGATCGTAAACCTAAATCTTGCATCATTTATTTACCATTAAATGTTAAATATATATGTTATTTGTATTTGTACGCAAAAATAAAATACCGACTATTATTAAATTGTTTTATGGTGATGCTAATTTTAATGGGCAAGTTAGTCAATGTGCTCAAACAATGCGCTTACATTAAATATTTAAAGTAATCATTTCTCACGGTCTGTAATAATTTCTAACAGCTATATACTTGTAATACTTAACTATAAAAATATGCTTTTCTACACTGTTACGGTCTCAAGCTTATCAATTAAAAGATTGCGATTAGCTATTAATGCCGCCACTACAATCTATAACTCATACTTTAACTTAATTTATAACACCATAATAAAAGATAAAATTTTTTTTCAGTCTTAATCTGAATTTTAAATGTTTATTTTCTAAATTTTTTTTGTATTTTTTTTATCGTAGAAGAAGCTATTAATAACTTCAAGGCTTTATCTAAAAAATATTAAATTAAGCTAGTAGACCCACCGAAAATATTTATGTTTCAATTTATCACAATTCTATGAAATGTTTTTTTATAGTTATAAATATTTGTTTAAAGTAATATTAAATATTTAACATTTAAAGTTAAATATTTGATATTTTTATTAAAATAAACGTCCTGTTTTTAGATCATAAATGCTGAAACTAAAATAAAAATAAAAAAAAGTATTTGTTTAAAGTTAGAAATCAACTTTAGGGTTCTTTATGTAAATAAATAGTTTTTAAAAAAAAAAAATTCACCTGATAGTAACAAATATGAAGATACTCATATGGCTTCAAGTCAATTATCTTCTGCTCAATACTCGACGGCAAGCGTTTGAGCGCCTGACTTCCTGCTACATCCCGATAATCCTGATTGCATCTCAAAAGACAGAGCGTTTCTCTGACTTTTTTTTCGTAAAAATTTAAATCTTCAATATTCTCAAAAAATATCGGTGTGAAGTATGATACACTATCTCGGCATTTTTTCCGGCAATTAATTACCGCGTTTTTGTACTCTTTATATCTGAAAGAAGCCAAGAAATTATTTGAAAAAAGAAATTTAGAAAATAAATTAATTTAAAAAAAAAAAAAAACAAATTTAGAAAATGAATTATTTAAAGAAATATTGAATTATTAAAAAAAAAAACAAATGTTGGGAAATAAATTATTTTAAAAAATAAATTATTTGAAGAAATGAATTAAAATCATTTGAAGAAATAAATTATTAAAAAAAAAAAAAAAAAAAAAAAAAAAACAAATATTAGAAAATAAAATTATTTTAAAGAATAAATTATTTGAAGAAATGAATTATTTAAAAAAAAATAACAAATATTGGAAATAAATTATTTAAAAATATGAATTATTAAAAAAAAATAAATTATTTGAAGAAATAAATTATTAAAAAAAAAAAAACAAATATTAAAAAAGAAATTATTTTAAATAATAAATTATTTGTAGAAATTAATTATTTAAAAAAAAAAAACAACAAATATTGGAAATAAATTATTTAAAAAAATAAATTATTTAAAGAAATGAATTATTAAAAAAAAGAAAACAAATATTAGAAAAGAAATTATTTTAAAGGATAAATTATTTGTAGAAATGAATTATTTAAAAAAAAAATAACAAATATTGGAAATAAATTATTAAAAAATAATAATTAAAAAAAAAAAAAGAAGAAAAAAACAAATATTAGAAAAGAAATTATTTTAAAAAATAAATTATTTAAAGAAATAAATGATAAAATAAATAAATTAATTAAAAAAGAAGAAATACCTTTGAATAACAAGATTAAATTCCACAATACATTTTTCAAAATTATCATCCAGATAACTTTGCACAGCACGCTCATAGGCTTCTTCCAGTTTAATTCCTCTAAAATCATCATTAGTTTCAGCAGCCTTCCACTCAGCTTCAACGATCACAGCATCACGTTCATCGTCTTCTTGGTCATCATCGAAATTATGCCCCTCGTGATTGATATTACCATCTTTAGATTTTAAATCAACATCATCATTATCTCCAGTGATTTCTTCCTCAACTTGTTCTTGATCTTCAGATTTTTTATAGAGAGGTTCATCTTCATCGACATCAATCTCGTTGTCAATTTTATCATCGGCGGCGATTGTTGCAGCAACAATAAATGACAACAGTATAAACACTAGTGGCCAACGCATTTTTTACTGCGGTCGCTGGTCACTAAAAATTTTATCCGGCTAACTGGTGATGGTGACTCTACCACTCGACTTTGACTATCAACTGCACTGTAGTATAACTTTGCTTTGGAGTTGGATGTTGGAGGCTGCATGGACATATACATCGCACATGTGTCATGTGTACCAAGTTTAGTTGGGGATTTGTTTCAGTAGAAGTATTTCTATGTATATATATATATACATATGTATTTATTGTGGTAGTGAATATTATATAGAGTACACACATGCAACATCGGGGACAAGAATCAGCTTCACTCCTACACAGTTTGCGGTATATGTGTGGACACATGGACAAGAGCAAGAGGCTTCAACGGACGGTTATAAGGAAGACAAGGAAAAAATCTGAGTGAGAATAAGAATTAAGCAGAGAATGAGAATAAGAAAGAATATGATGAATTTTTTTAAAGGATAAAAATTTATTTTAAAGTTATGAATAACTAATATATGTTGATCATTTTTATTAGATAAAAAATAGATCAAAAAATATAATTTTTATAAAATAATGTCTATAAAAAAGACAAAAAAAATTTTTTCTCCGGAATAGTCTATTTATTATGATAAGTATTTAGGCTGCATTCGAAAATGCTCTGTTTCTAGATACATAATTAAGAAATGACCTTGTATCTTGTGAACTATTGACATTTTTAAAGATATAAGCTCACCCTGACATTACACTCATCGAGACCTTTCGTTTGAGTACCCACATCAATTTTTCATATATTTATATATATTATATATATTTATATATGAAAAATATATCAAAATGCATGTGGGTACTCAAATGAAAGCTCTTGATGAGTGTAACATCGGAATGCGCTTATATCTTTAAAAACGTCAATATTTAAAAAAGTACAGTGAAATTTAACAGATATCTTGTGAACTATTGACATTTTTAAAGATATAAGCTCATCCCTATGTTACACTCATCAAGACCTTTCATTTAAGTACCCATATCAATTTTTCAAATATTTATATATATTATATATATGTATATATGATAAATATATCAAAATGCATGTGGGTACTCAAATGAAAGCTCTTGATGAGTGTAATATCGGGATGAGTTTATATCTTTAAAAATATCGATAATTAAGAAATGACATTGTATCTTGTGAACTATTGACATTTTTAAAGATATAAGCTTATCCCGATGTTACACTCATCAAGACCTTTCATTTGAGTACCCACATCAATTTTTCATATATTTATAGATATTATATATATGTATATATGAAAAATATATAAAAATTCATGTGGGTACTCAAATGAAAGCTCTTGATGAGTGTAACATCGTAATGAGCTTATATCTTTAAAAATGTCAATAATTAAAAAATGAGATTGTATTTTGTGAACGATTGACATTTTTAAAGATATAAGATCACCCCGACATTACACTCACAAAGAGCTTTCATTTGAGTACCCATGTGTATTTTGATATATTTTTCATATATACATATATATATATATATATATATATATATATATATATATATATATATATATATATATATATATATATATATATATATATAATATGTATAAAATATATGAAAAATTGATGTGGGTACTCAAATGAAAGGTCTTGATGAAAGTAATATCAGGATGAGTTTATATCTTTGAAAATATCGATAATTAAGAAATGAGATTGTATCTTGTGAACTATTGACATTTTTAAAGATATAAGCTCATCCCGATGTTACACTCATCGAGACCTTTCATTTGAGTACCCACATCAATTTTTCATATATTTATATATATTATATATATGTATATATGAGAAATATATCAAAATGCATGTGGGTACTCAAATGAAAGCTCTTGATGAATGTAACACCGGAATGAGCTTATATCTTTAAAAACATCAATATTTAAGAAAGTATAGTGCTATTTAACAAAGGTCATTATAAAATAAACCAAAATTTTATTTATTTATAGTTCACAAGTCACGACAGTCACATAGTGATTGCAAGGTTGCTAGTTAGTTATTAATTTTGTCTGTTATAAATTTTTTTCTAATCTCTTAATTTTACTTTAAAATAAAAGTAAATAAGTATTTAAATTGTTTTATTGTAATTATTTAAATCAGTCATGTCTCATATTTTTTAAAAATAATTTTACTGATTAAAAAAATGATTTTGTTTTTCAAAATCAACAAAAAAATCTTAAATTATTTAAATAAAAATAAATTCATTAAAAACTTATAATTGAATTATTTGTATAGTCAAATATTAATTGATCATTGAATTTAAGTAAAAGAATTATTTTTTCCGCATTAATAAATTATTTATAAATCTCTTTCCTAGCAGAGTGCTTTTTTTTTTTTTTTTAATTTGATAAGAAGAAATTTGATTTTTAAGTTCCATTTATCGCACAAGTACAAGAAGAATAGCATAAAAAAAAATCATTAGTTAAGCAAATACTTACAAAAGCCGCAATTTCTTTCCACTAAATTTTTTTTCACAAAAATCGAGTAACTAATGCACAAAATTACTTTTGAACATTTAGCTGATGCTGCTATTTAATAATAAGGATATGTTAATTAATGAGGATATAAATAAATAAATTTATAATATAAAATTGTTGGTAATTGAATCTTAATGTTTTTATTTACCAATATGAATTATTTAAATCACAGAACTTATTGATCTATTATAGATAAAAGATAATACATTTCAATCAGATTATAAATCCGGTATATCAAGTGTATTAATGTATATCTGTAATATCAATTTAAAAAATAATAATTTTCAAATGATCGATACAATTACAAACTTTTACATTCACATAATATTTTTTAACTATACACATTTTAATTCGGTTTTTATATCTCATATTATTGATAGTTCAGTAAACACACATATCGTTCATTTTAGAGTCTATAAAAAAGACTCGATTTATTTAAGCGATTTTTGTTAATTATGTTTTTTATTTCTTCCGAATAGCCCCCCGATCGATTGCCCTATTTTTCTACTAATTATTTTTAAACTGTACCTTTTTATAAAACGGAACCCTAAATTCCGTGGATGAATGATCAAAAAGTATACTTTCAATTTACAAAAGAGAAATGTAAGTGCATATTTAAGATATATAAATTAATAAAGCCATACGCTTAATTTTACTTTTATACGATTGATAATTAAAAAAAAAAATAAGTCAAAACCTAAATTTAAATAAAAAAAGCTGATGTAAAAAAAAGCTTGTCTATTAATGGAAATAAATGATAATAATAATATCATTAGTGATAAAGAAAGAATAGCAAATAAATTAAAAATTTACCTAAGCTATTGATTTATCTATTGTACTTTATTAACTTTAAGATTTATATTTTTTGATCAGCGATTAAATGTGAATGTACTACGACAACTAGTCTTTTAATTCTAATTTAATAACAATTTAAACGTTTACAACACATAAACACGATAATTTCATGTTTTATAGCACGAAAAGTCTATAGCAAGTCTACAGAAAAAACTTTTTTACCAATAGTACAAGGAAAAAACAAGATTACACTGAATATCATCCCAGATTATACTCAGTGATATCTGTGGTGAAAAAAAATTTCAGATAGTAGCTAGTATAATCCAGATTATACTGAGTGATATCTGGATTATAATCATTGCAATCTCCGATTTCACCCAGTAATATCTCTGATTATACCGCATAAGATTACACTGGATATAATTCAAAGTAGTATTCTGTATAATTTGGATTATACTCGGTAGAATCTTGGATTATACCCAGTGATATTTCTGGCATTTTTTTTCTAACTCCTGCGCACTTAGTATTATCATATCTATTATGTATTTTAGATATTAGGATAGTCAAATATTGTTTTAAATACTACTTGAAACTTTTTTTTTACCTCAGATATCACTGAATATAATCTGGGATGATATCCAGTGTTATCTTGTTCTTTTCATGTATAAGACATTAAACGGTTTGTTTTATAAATTAGCTTCAAGTTTTAATAACTTCTTTATCTCTATCTTTCTTCTTTTTCCATACTTGGATTAATTTAAATATAGCTTTTTAAATTCTTCTTTTGTATCTTGTACCGATTTTTTTGATTGCAGTTTAATACCACCTCACTTGGCACAATCCAAACAATATTTACAAAAAATATGACAGATGAAAAATTGACAATTTTAAAAACATTATGTTGACAAACTTAAACGTAATAATTAATAACTTATAATAATTAAACTTAACATTTTTTAATTTAAAAATTACAATAACTATTTAAAGCTAGTTTTTTATTTTCAAACTTTTTCGTCCCTCAATTAAATTGTCAACATTTAATATTAATAATTAATAATATAACAAATTATTTTTTATGAAGAAATTAATACTTAACATAACAGTCATCCAACAATTTATTTTTTTAGATATAAAAATTTGAATAAGAATCTAAAAAAATTAACATGAAATTTTTTTTTTAAGGGGGAAAACCACTGTGACGGTCGAAAAAAAAGGTAATTTTCGGGAATTTTTATGACAGGGAAAATAGAGGAATTTGATGAATTTTTGAGGAATTTTTTTAAAGATTATTGCTAGGGTGCGTCAAAATTTAATCTCTAAAAGCAACCTTTTAAAATTGGAATTTTGAATTCCGCTTTTAGCAGGAGTTAGTTTTGGGCATTTCCTGATATATTTTGATGTGTCAGGATTTATTTTATGCTCACATAATTGTTTAACAGGAGTTTTGTTGAAGCAATTTTTCTGGAATTTAAAAATTTAAAAATTTGGCCAAACAAAATTCTGTGAATATTAAATAAATTATGACACACCAAAATATCTCAGGAAATGCTTAAATACAGCTCCTGTTAAAAGCGAAACTCAAAATATCAATTTTAAAAGGTTGCTTTCGGAGATTAAATTTTTACGCACCCTAATTATTACCCTAAATTTTTATTAATAAATATTTAATTATTACAAATTTATTAACAATCTCGTAGAGCACTAGAAAAAATTTCCCCCTCCATCGATGCATCAATAACTCAAAAACTGAAAATAAAAACTTAAATTGCTTTTTAATCAGTAAGGATGTAGTTAATGTTACACGTACGGAATTTAAAAAATTATGATTTTAAAAATTTTTTTAGCCGGGTTAAAACAAAAAAAAAACCGTAAAAATAATGAGAAAATTTTTAATCAGTCGCCATTTTATTGAAAATTAAAATTTTCAAAATTCCGTTAGTGCAACGATAACTACATCCTTACTGATTTAAAAGCAATTTGGGTTTTTATTTTCAGATGATTCGTTTTTGAGTTATCGATGCGACCATAGAGGGGGAAATTTTTTCTAATGCTCTACGAGATTGTAAATAACTTTGTAATAATTGAATATTTATTAATAAAAATTTAGGGTAATAATTTTTAATGTACCCTTAATAAAATAAAAAAAAATCCGATCCCCAAATTCCTTTAATTTCTCTGTCAAAAAAATTCCCAAAAATCGTTTTTTTTTTCGACCGTCACAGTGGTATTCCCCCTTAAATAAACTGTCGGGTTTCTGTTACTTTCAGTATAAAAAAATGTAACTATAATTGAAACAATGAACATTAATAAATGTTAATAACTTTAACTAAATTTTCTAGTGAAGAAAAAGTAAGAAAAAATGACAATTAAAATTTTAAATATCTAATTAAATATTAAACACACATTGCTTATATTAATCAGTAAACGATTGCTCGCAAACATTATTAACAAAATTGTAATACAAAAGACATTTAATGTCACAATAATTATGTTTTATATCTTCGATGTTGGTGTTAATAAATTATTTGTTCGTGAATACGTGACATATTTATTTTACTGGTATATAGATAATTTAAATTTAATTTTTATTTAAAGTTATAAGCTTCCAGAGTGAGCGATGCTTATATTATCTAAATATTTTATTCGATATTAAATATTAATACGACAATTATCAATCTATTTAGATTTATATTATCATTCATCATACATGATTATTAATTTTTATATATTTATATGTGGCTTCAAATTGTAAAAAAAAAAGTAGCTCGTGCACATAAAGATTTTTACGCATTTAAATCTATGAAAATCAATTCCATTATTATTTATAAATTTTTTTTCTCGTTAATTTGATAATATCGGCGATGAAATGGCAGCTTGACTGTTAGATTGTGTCAGAAATAAATTTTTTTTTTCAATAATTACATCTTAAAAGTTAATTAAAAAATTAAGATTTAAATTTCTAATTTAAACTTTTAAGATATGTTAATAATAGATAAAAAAAATTTTTTTCAGTGACACAATCTATTGACAGTAATTAAGTCAAATATTAAAAAAAAAAAAAAAAATTACTGTACACAGAAATAACAAGATGATATTGGATATAATCTGAGATTATACTGAGTGATATCTGGATTATACTCATTGTAATCTTCTATTTTACAAAGTAATATCTCTGATTGTACCGCGTAAGATTACACTGGATATAATACGAGATAGTATCCTGTACAATTTGGATTACCTAGTAGAATCTTGGATTATACCTAGTGATATCTCCGGCATTTTTTTTCTAGCGCCTGCGCACTTAGCATTATCATATCTATTATGTATTTTAGATATTATGATAGTCGAATATTGTTTTAAATACTATCTGACATTTTTTTTCACTACAGATATCACTGAGTATAATCTGAGATAATATCCAGTGTCATCTTGTTTTTTCCGTGGTCTAAAAAAAAAATTATTTTTAGCCGATTTTTTTTTTTTGTAAAATTCAAACATGCTTGTCTATTGAAATAACAACAATATTATTAAATTTAAAATGTGAATGAAAATGAGATCGATTAAATACTTAATATGACGATGTTTCAGTCGAGTGTACATAATTTATAAGAATTATCCTGGATATTTATATTTTTTATCAATATTATTAAATATTAATTATTAATTTACATAATGACCAAAAAAGGAATGCGTATGCTGTGATGTATTTTAAATATCTGACACAAAAGCCTGACAAATAATTTTAATTTTTTTTTTCCCGCTATTTACACTTACAATCATCTATAATTTTAATTATTTACAATCGAAAGGGTGTTGGATTAAAATTATCTGATGATTTTCTATAAATTTATGTAAAGAAAGAAAGCAACTAATCAAATTATCCAAATATGAATAAAAGTATGCTTCCGACTCAATACAATTTATTTGTATTACTATAAATAAATAACTGACAAAATAATAATAATAAATAAAAATAATTAACTTTACTTATTTTTTTTATCCTCAGCTGCACTAGTTTCCGGTTTAGAAGATCCGGAAGTCGACGAATCTGTACTGTCAACTTTGTATCTCTTTAAAATTTTACGCGTCTCAGGACTTGTTTCCATTTTACTTTTGTTAAATATTTTACACTCTATAATTTTAGGAGTCGCCGCGTCGAATTCATTGCAAGCTGAAGCTGAAGCAGAAGTTGAAGTTGAAGCGGAAGTTGAAGTCGAAGCAGAAGTTGAAGTTGAAGTGGGATTTTTCAAGCATTGGTTCGCAGCTGAAGAAGCAGTAGACATTGACACTGAAGTTGAAGTAGATGAAGTGGTAGATATCGATGAAGTTGATGATGACAAAGAAGACATTGATGACAGTGATGATTTGCCGCCCTCACTGACACAAGGTATCACAGTCCTGACGGAATCTGAAGACGCGCTGCTCTCCGAGTTGGAGCTTATTTTACTGTCGTCATTTTTGTCTAGCCCAGAAGTAATTTTATCACTCAAACATATTGTGGACTCGCTGATGTCCTTGCAATAATCGTCGCTCTTGCATCCAGTTGGAGAGTCTTTTTCTTCGGCGATTCGAGGCAACTGAGTCCCTCCACAAGAGTTGGACAATCCGACACCACCCATGGGGATGTTTATAGACATGGGAATGGTGTGTGATATCTTTGAGTACTCGCTGGATTTTTCAACGGATTTTTTTATGTCATTCTTGTCATTGTCTTTGGACGCGTCGCTGTTATCATCGCTGGATTCCGGGTGTGAAGTCTGAGCGATCGTCACTCTGGGAGTTACACGCACTACGCTGTTTGCCAACGGAGATATTGAAGTTTTATTTTCCGCTGAACGTGGGTGGAGTCTGTCGGGACTCAAAGCCCGACGCAGTAAAGGTGAACCTGGCTCTGCTGACTTTGGACGGCCGTAACTTTTTTTGGAGCTCGCTGGAGTAGACAAAGAAGTTCCTATTATCCAAAATAATACGGGTAATTACATGGGTTTTAATATTTGTCAGTGGTGGGTACTAATTTAATTTTTAATTTAATTATTCTTTGGTTTAAATTTGGGAAAGTAAAAAAATTCGATAACTAAGCAGTAGAATAAAAAAAAAAACTTTTTTTTATCAAATAAAACAAAATTAAATAAAAAATTTAATAAAATAAAATATAATTAGCAACCTTGCAGTCACTATGTGACTGCCGTGACTTATAAACCATAAATAAATAAAATTTTGTTTTATTAAATAATGACTTTTATTAAATTGTACGATATTTTCTTAACTATTGACATTTTTCAAGATATAAGCTCATCCTGATGTTACATTCATCGAGACCTTTCATTTGAGTGCCCACATCATTTTTTCATATATTTTTTATATATACATATATATAAATATATAAAATATATGAAAAAATGATGTGGGTACTCCAATGAAAGGTCTGGATGAGTGTAATGTCGGGATGAGTTTATATCCTCAAGATTGTAAATACTTCACAAGATACAAGGTCATTTCTTAATTATTAACATTTTTAAAGATATAAGCTCATCCCGATGTTACACTCATCAAGAGCTTTCATTTGAGTACCCACATCATTTTTTCATATATTTTTTATATATACATATATATAAATATATAAAATATATGAAAAATTGATATGGGACATGTGGGTACTCAAATGAAAGGTCTCGATGAGTGTAATGTCGGGATGAGCTTATATCTTTCAAAATATCAATAGCTTATAAGATATTTGATAAAATGCGCCGTACTTTCTTAACTATTGACGTTTTTAAAAATCTAAGCTCATCCTAATGTTAAATTCATCAAGAGCTTTCATTTGAGTACCCACATGCATTTTGATATATTTTTCATATATACATATATATAATATATAAAATATATGAAAAATTGATGTGGGTACTCAAATGAAAGGTCTCGATGAGTGTAACGTCGGGATGAGCTTGTATCTTTAAAAATGTCAACAGTTCACAAGATACAAGGTAATTTCAAAACTTTTTTAACGATACCAAATTTAACCATAAAAACCCCATTTTATCATATAAATACACTGGCCACAAAATTTTGCTTATTCTCTGAATAAAATAAAATAAAAAATTTGATAATTGTAAAAATAATTTAAACTTTAACCAAAACTGATATGATCATTAAAATTTTATTTACCTGGACTGTATGACTGTGTAGTGTTAGAACTGCCAGGCTGGTGTCCAGTAGGAAAGGCCAGAGGACTTGGACTTCGCGTAGGACTGGCAGGAATTGGCGAAGGACTGGGAGTCCTTGCCAACGGTGACAGTGGAATGTGACCGACGGACTTTCTGCGATTAGGCGAGTGTATATTTTTAGCAGCCGAGTGTAATTTGTGTTTCAACCCGTGTAGTGTACTTGGCCGCTGATAATGGGGCGATTGATTAGCAATCGTGCTGATACCAGCGCCTACAGAAGTACTTGAGCCCGGTGACGAAGACGAATTCGGGCTCGAGCAAGGGCTTGAGTTCCCTCCAGGTGAATGATAAGAATCCACGCTAGGACGGTTTGACGTCGATGAGGACGGAGTACATACAGACTTAGGTAGACCAGCAAAATATGCCGAGGACTCTTGTTGAGGCGGTAAAGACCGAGTGAACGACTGGAATGAACGGCTCGGTGTTACCATGGACGGAGAACATATTCCTGCGGCCATCTGTTTTTTTTTTAAATTAAGTAAAAATTAATTATTAATAATAAATAATCGGTACTAAAATTTATTAGTTATTAATTCAAAGTTGTTAGTTTAAGTTAAGGTAAAGTACCCAGTAGTTGGACAGGTTTCAAAGTAAAACGTATTGACCCTACTTTTAATTCATAAAGATGTAATTATTAGTTCAAATAAGTGATTTTCATGAAAATATAAACAATTTTGAATTGATTGTAGGCCAGTTTCAATAACTGGGTCTTTTACCTTATAACATTTTTTTTTACTGATTGTTCGATTTACAGTTTAGTACCTTTTTCATGAAAAAAATAACATCTATCGGCTATTTTCGATAAGTCAAATTTTAAGTTAACAAAAATATAATTGTTTTGATTTATAATTGAAAAAACTTACAGAAATTAATTACTGTATCATTGAATAATTATAACATGCGCATATTACTTATAATAAATATATGGATTTTTTATTACAACGATTTGAAAAGTCTGTTCAAGTACTGGGTACTTTACCTTATAATAACTAACAATATAATTTACTCCTTGATTGTATCAAATATGAATAAATTTAAATAATTTATCACGATAAAAAGTTTAAAGCGTGCTAGTGTTTTAAATAAAAAAAACAACAACAAAAGCATCACGTACTGAATAATAAAATTATTGAAACAATATATTAAGGATAAACAATAAAATAAAAATAATAAAATCATACCATAAGTGGAGGTTTGCTGTCGCTGGGTAGAATGGGTGCCGACAATGGGCAACTGATAGTTAATGGCTGAAAATAATAAAAATACAAAGTGTTGCTTAGCACTGATGCTGCTTCTGATTTACCTTATTACACACGTCACCATGATCTGCTTTTATTTTATATATATTTACAATTATAAAATAAACAAAATTATTTTATAAAAAAAATTGAAAGAAAATTTTGAATAACATGCTGAGAGTGAATAGAGCAAGTGTTGTCGCGAACGTGCGTAAAAATATCATAATAAATCAGTGTTAAGAATTATTATGATTATTGTATTTAAAATACAAGTGTTCTCATGATTAAGAGTAGCTTATTAAATACCTGCTGCATTTCAACGCTCGCGCGTTTGGAGCTTATTCTCCGGAAAAGAGACGTCTTCCTTTTCTTATCCGAATGATCGCGTTTTTGTTTACGCTGTCGGTGCAATGTCCTGCGGGCCATCTTACTTTGTGCGAACTCGCGTTTCCGGCCGCCAGTCTTAATACTTGTATTCTCCAAGGGTGTGCTACGAAGTGTTACATGATCTCCACCGCTGAGCATTAATTGTAACACTTGTGTATGATATAGACCTTGTACTGGTTCACCATTGATATGTGTGATTAGATCACCTGGTCTTAAACCAGCTTCAAATGCAGGGCTCGATTGATCTACAGCCTTTTTTAAAATTAAATTTAATTTATAATATTGTTTTATAATAATTGAGAAATTGTAAAATTCTATCAATCATTTTAACTTTCTCAGACTCTTTATAGTTTTTCAAGGATTTTTTTAACATAAAAAAAATTAAGTTACTATCTATATTATTAAGAGAATATGAAAAATTTTTTTTCCAGGATAATCATAAGATGAAATCGATTTTTTCAGTGAAATTTAATGTCATCATAAAGGTTTTGAATTTGTGCCTTTTCAAAGTTTCATTTTATTCTCACCGATAATAAATTTATTATGGTAAGTATTTAGGCTGCATTAGAAAATTCTCTATCTCTAGATACATAATTAAGAAATGACCTTGTATCTTGTAAACTAATGACATTTTTAAAGATATAAGCTCACTCCGACATTACACTCATCGAGACCTTTTATTTGAGTACCCACATCAATTTTTCATATATTTATATATATTATATATGTATATATGAAAAATATATCAAAATGCTTGTGGATATTCAAATGAAAGCTCATAATGAGTGTAACATCAAGATGAGCTTATATCTTTAAAAATGTCAATAATTAAGAAATGACCTTGTATTTTGAGAACTATTGACATTTTTAAAGATATAAGCTCACTCCGACATTACACTCATCGAGACCTTTCATTTGAGTACCCACATCAATTTTTCATATATTTATATGTTTTATATATATTATATATATGTATATATGAAAAATATATCAAAAATGCATGTGGGTACTCAAATGAAAGCTCTTAATGAGTGTAACATCGAGATGAGCTTATATCTTAAAAAATGTCAATAATTAAGTACTAACGTTGCTATCTTGTGAACTATTGACATTTTTAAAGATATAAACTCATCCTGATATTACTCTCATCAAGACCTCTCATTTGAGTACCCACATCAATATTTCATATATTATATATATATATATATATATATATATATATATATATATATATAATATATCAAAATGCATGTGCACCTTTCCAACGATACCAAATTTAACCATAAAAACCCATTTTATCATGTATATAAACTGGCCGCAAAATTTCACTTATTCTCTTTATAATATAGATTAGGACTTTTACTTCCTTAAAGTAATTAACTTCAATTAAAAAAAATCATTAAGAATAATAAATATTAATAAATAAAAAATTACCATAACTAAATGATGCATTGTGTAAAAATCACTATCTCCATAATAAACTCTTATAGTATGAACAGTGAAACCAAAACCATTCGGACCACGACGGATAATTATCGGAGGTTTCAAACTCGTAACAAGTGGACTTAATTCACGGCAAGGTGATGTATCTCTCGATGAAGCTGTCGATGAACCACCAGGAGATTCTATCGACTGGCATATAGATGGGTCGTCTGTAAATCATAATTAATTAATTAATTATTTCTTGCACATGAAAAATATTAACCGATCTCAATTGTATTTAATTGAATAATTAATTGATACTCACATGAAAAATCATTTGTAGGAATAACGAGAGAAAGTCCGCTAGTTGATGCTGATTTAATAACAGAACGTGATTTTTGTTTCGTGGTGAACGGAAGCGGTGCTGTGTTCAACGATTCAAATGAATCTGTACTTGAATTATGTTTATCTTCCGCTATTTCTTTATTAGCTGCTGCTAAATCAATCCTGAGATAAGAAAATAATCCAATTAAAATAACTCCGTGTTTCAAATAATTCAATTCATTTTTTATAATCACGTGCGAGTACATTTAAATGATAATAAAAAATTAAATATTCATCTAATTTAAATAAAAAAAAAAAAAAATAAAAAAATTTTGTCAATATTAACAAGTGGGGCCATATTAGGATGTGCCAAAATGTAACTTCCGTGGAGAACCTTTTAAAATTGGAATTTTGAGTTCCGCTTTTAACAGGGGCTGCGTTTGGGCATTTCCTGAGATATTTCGGGTTGAGAGAATTCATTTGATTATTTATAGGATTGTTAACAGGAGATTTAATTGGGCACTTCCGGCCAAATTTTGAATTTTCACCGGAAATGCCCAAACTAAGCTTCTGTTAAAAAATTCTATGAAAATCAAATTCATCATCTCACACCAAAATATCTCAGGAAATGCCCAAACGCAGCCCCTGTTAAAAGCGGAACTCAAAATTCCAATTTTAAAAGGTTCTCCACGGAAGTTACATTTTGGCACACCCTATTATATATATATAAACTTTTGAACCATATGTATTTTCTGAATCCGCTTGACGAGCTTATTCGAAATATAGCAAAATTTTTCAAAAGTTCCGTCATGAGGACCAATGCAATAGTTGGATTTCTATTAAATCTACTAAAAATCAATTTCAGTTTTGAGAAAATTGCTTTTTTTTTAAATGTCGAGAGTAGAGCACAACCTCAACGCTTCGCTTATGAGGCGTGCAAAATTGAAAATGTTAATTATTTATCTAGTTATAGCCCAAAATAGGGTTGACCCGACTTGTAAATGATTCCCAAAAATAAATAAATAAAACTAAAAACAAAAAAAAAATCGCCAGCTAAGGCAAAATGACTCACATGTGATCACCATCAATGGAAATACTGAACCTGGGCAGCTTATCACGCGCATGATTATGTCTTCGTCTATGAATCTGCGGACTAATATCATCCGATTCAGTTTGCGAAGACTCCGGAGTACTGAGATTAACACTTGCAGTATTAGACGAAGTATTAACAGCACCCAAAGCTTCAGTTGGTTTCTTAATAACAGTATTACGCGACTCTCCACTACTGCTATTGTTGCTACTTCCGCTTAAAGTTGAGGCTAGACTGCTATTTAATGAAACAGTCGAGTCCAAGCTTTTGTTATGACTATCACTACTGTCGAGACTCTTGGTACTATCCAAGCTTTTATTGTTAGCTTCATTACTACTGTCCTGAGTATTTTTGGCAGTGGGCGGCAGAGGAAAGCGATTTTTATCGATAGTCAACGAGGACAACGGATGACTTTTTTCGGGGTTTAATCTCAGAGGGGGTGAATAGGAAGAGCTGGGTGATAATTGCGACACACTGCGTTCAAGTTCGTTGCGGAAAAGTTGTTTTTTGGTAAAATCAAGCTCATTATTATCATTAACAAGAACTGGCGGTCTTGATTGGGATATTTTCCGTGATTGCGGTGAATAAGAAGAGAAACTTCCGAATAAAGGTGAATCATCAGTATCATCAGTATCCTCACCAAAATCATGACTGTAACGATCCATCCGTGTGTCAAAATAACTGGTGTCTTCTTCGTTAGTCAATTGTGGAACAAATTCAGCTTTTTGCCGCAAAAGTGTGTTCCAATTAACGTTAAAGAAATACAAATGCTCTTTAACTTCATGAGCACCGCCAGTACCTAACCGCTCACGCGGATTTTGTTGCAATAAATTAGTTATAATATCTTTAGCTTCTGGTTGTACTAGCCAGTCTTCTTCATCCGGCCACTCTATGTCATCATTAACCGTGTGGGCGAACAGCTCTTCAGGCGTTTCGCCGAAAAATGGAACACAGCCGATCAAAAATTCGTAGAGAATTATTCCCATAGACCACCAGTCGACCGGCTTGCCGTATCCTTGACGCAAAATAACTTCTGGGGCAATGTACTCGGGCGTACCAAAGACTTGTTTGTCAGAAAATTGCCGGGTGTCGCGATCAATATAGCCCTCGTACAAATTTGTCGCCAATGACATCAAACCCATTTTACTCAGACCAAAATCAGTCAATTTAATGTGACCAAGAGCTGTTATTAATAAATTATCCGGCTTTAAATCACGGTGGACTATTCCGTAGCTGTGTAAGTACTCAACTGCAAGTACTGTCTCGGCAAAATAAAATCGTGCCATATCTGGCGGTAATGGGCCAATATTTTTAAGTAAACTAGCGCAATCACCACCCTCTACGTACTCCATTACTAAACACAAGTGTTTTTTAGTCTCAAAACTGCAGTACATTGACACGACAAATGGATTATCTGTAAAGCTCATAATATCACGTTCTGCAAACACTTGATCGACCTGATTACGTAGCATTAAATTATTTTTATTTATTTTTTTAAGTGCTAAACGTTGGCGTGTTGTTTTTTCTTTAACTAAATATACCGCACCATAAGCACCATTACTTATCAATTTAACAACCTCGTAATCACTTTCACATGGCACACGCTGTGATTTATTATCATCGTCTTTGTGTGGACTCGATGACGCTAAATCTAAATTACTGCTATTTAAACTTGCCGAATCTTCCAGTTTATTTATATCTTCTTGAAGATCTAAAAAAATATATTTTAAGATACGATTATCATAAATTTGTTATTTTTATTACACGGTATGCTTTAACTTTCATAAAATATATCGAGAGTTAAGATAACATTAATGTATAAATATGTGTGTCTTTAAAAGTTAATTAATGGACTTTTAATAAACAAACGTAATGTATTTTTAACTCACCAGATATGGGATCTCGATTAAGCGATAATTTACTAATAATATATTGAGGAATGTCTGCCTTTATGCCATTATTTATTTTAGCTTGACCCTCAGCTTGTTCTAATAAATGATAAAATTCTTCAGGATCAAATTCTAGGCACTCTAGTAGTCTAGCTGGCCGCGAAATTATCAACAATAATTTCTTAATTAACCCAGTTAAATGTGTCGCTGCCTCTAAAGATTTATCCTTCGTCTAAAATAAATCGTATAGTAGATTTTAAATATAATAATAATAATAATTATTGTAGCTTAAGTTAAATAACATTTCATATTATAAGGTGACAAAAAATATGAACCTCCATCAACAAGTGCTCAAGGCTTTCAGTCATCTCGTAAAAATAACGAGAAGTAATAAGTTTCTCTTGTGACTTTTGTAAACAGTCGCGTGCCATCTCTATTATTTGGTGATGAACAAATCTGATGATAGGTAACGAGTCTTGAGCCACATGCGAAACTATCTCGTATTCATCTATCTCTTTGTTTTCGTTTATAAAATTTGTAAGACGTTCCTCCATTTGTTGTGTTGCCTAATAACAATACAAAAAATTAATAAAATTAAGTAATAAAAATAATAAAATTTTACTTTGTTAAATAATGACTTTTGTTAAATTGCACTGTACTTTCTTAAATATTAACGTTTTCAAAGATATCTTTATAAATGTCAGTAGTTGACAAAATACAAGTTCATTTCTTAATTATTGACATTTTTAAAGATATAAGCTCATCCCGATGTTACACTCGTCAAGAGCTTTCATTTGAGTACCCACATGCATTTTTGATATATTTTTCATATATACATATATATAATATATATAAATATATGAAAAATTGATGTGGGTACTCAAATCAAAGGTCTCGATGAGTGTAACATCAGGATGAGTTTATATCTTTAAAAATGTCAGTAGTTGACAAGATACAAAGTAATTTCTTAATTATTGACACTTTTAAAGATATAAGCTCATCCCGATGTTACACTCATCAAGAGCTTTCATTTGAGTACCCACATGCATTTTTGATATATTTTTCATATATACATATATATAATATATATAAATATATGAAAAATTGATGTGGGTACTCAAATCAAAGGTCTCGATGAGTGTAACATCAGGATGAGTTTATATCTTTAAAAATGTCAGTAGTTGACAAGATACAAAGTAATTTCTTAATTATTGACACTTTTAAAGATATAAGCTCATCCCGATGTTACACTCATCAAGAGCTTTCATTTGAGTACCTACATCCATTTTTGATATATTTTTCATATATACATATCTGTAATATATATAAATATATAAAAAATTGATGTGGGTACTCAAATGAAAGGTCTTGACGAGTGTAACATCGGGATGAGCTTATATCTTTAAAAATGTCAATAGTTCACAAGATACAAGGTACTTTCTTAATCATGTATCTAGAAATAGAGAATTTTCTAATGCAGCCTAAATATTTATCATCATAAATTGACTATTGGTGAGAATGATATGAAATCCTTAAAAGGAACAAATTCAAATGAAGACCTTTACAACGACTCTAAATTTCACCAAAAAAAAAACGATTTTATCATATGACTATCCTGGACACAAAATTTTTCCTAGTATCTTAATAATATAGATGATAAAATTTTTTTAGTATATATGACTATTAAGATGGTTATTATTAATGTAAATTTTAATTAAAAAAAAAAAAAAAAAAACCAACAACAAATACTATAACGAATCATGTTGGGTAATAACTTATCTAAAGTTGTTTTTGAATAATGAAAAGTAGACAGATAGGACCGACGTCATGATAGTGTAAAAAAGCATGTTGCCCTCCGGGTTTACGGAACCCCGCGGTATTTGGGTCAGACAGATGACCTCGTAAAATAAAATGAACACAAGAATCGACGTAGTAGTCGCAATAATAGTAGAAGTTGTGGAAGAACAAGAAGAAGCAGAAGGCGAAGAAATTATAGAGTAACAACCACATGAGATTTGTCGTTATTTTTGAATGAATCAAACTCATTTGTCTTTATAACTTGGCATACTGGCGCACTGCCAGTATAAGCAATACAGCCATTGTATATCGCTTATATATTTTCATAATACTTTTTATTACTATTTATTTATACTTTAGATTATTAAAATAATTATTTATTAACGGTAAATAGATAAAATAATACCTTCGGAAAACGTTCTTTGTAGAGTGTATTCATCATAACGATTTCATTGTCAAGCACTGGCGATCGGCTTGGACTACTGTAAAGCATAAAGAGAAATTTATTTAACAATTAAATATTTAATTAAGTAAAAAGTGCAAGGATAAAAGTATAAGTAAAATTTAACAATGAATTATTTGAGCTGAAAAAAGAAATTTTTTTCTTTCCTTACATACATGATTATCAATTTTTATATATTTATATGTGGCTTCAAATTGTAAAAAAAAAATAGCTCGTGCACATTAAGATTTTTACGCATTTAAATCTATGAAAATCAATTCCATTATTATTTATAAATTTTTTTTCTCGTTAATTTGATAATATCGGCGATGAAATGGCAGCTTGACTGTTAGATTGTGTCAGAAATAAATTTTTTTTTTTCAATAATTACATCTTAAAAGTTAATTAAAAAACTAGGATTTAAATTCCTAATTTAAACTTTTAAGATATATTAATAATAAATAAAAAAAAATTTTTTAGTGACAGTCTATTGATAGTAATTAAGTCAAATAAATATAAAAAAAAAATACTGTACACGGAAAGAACAAGATGACACTGGATATCATCCCAGATTATACTCAATAGAATCTTGGATTATACCCAGTGATATCTCCGTCATTTTTTTTTCTAACGCCTGCGCACTTAGAATTATCATATCTATTATGTATTTTAGATATTAGAATAGTCTAATATTGTCTTAAATACTATCTGAAATTTTTTTTGAACAGATATCACTGAGTATAATCTGGGATGATATCCAGTGTCATCTTGTTTTTTCCGTGTAGTTTAAAAAAAAAATATTTAGACTCGAATTGTGTATAATAATGAATAGTTTTTTGATTATTATTATTTAAGCTGAAATTGTATGAAATTTGATGTATGTAATAGAAAAGTTGTAAATTGGATTAATTTTTCTTTAAAAAATTTTATACATGTTTTTTATTAAATTAAAATAATTAAAGATCATCACTATAATTTAGTACTTGTTTGTACTAATTGTGTTTTAGTCACACGAAGAGTCGTCGAATCAATTTTAATAGCAAAGATAAATAATAAAAAAAAACTCGGTAATTTTTCAAGTGTCATCTTGTTTTTTCCATTTTTTTTTTTTATAAGAATGAACTTCTATTATTCTTTGGATAACTTTTAAAAAAATTTTTTATATAAAATAAAAATGAATTATTAAACTTGCCTCAAACTGCGAGATCTTGGACGATGTAATGGTGATCTTCTTCCTTCTTCTTCAAGACTAAATGATATACTACCAGGAATGCTAGATATACTTGAGCCCGGGAATCCTGGATGCGAAGAACAAGGAGTCCCGGGCTTGGAGAAGTGACAAGACAGCATACGTAATTCATCCTTTGTTGGAATGTTTGGCAACTGATGTAAACGTTCCTGACTCGAACATTGTGACTGTTATAATTATATAAAAAAAAAAAAAAAAAAAAAAAAAATATGTAGATTAGTTATTTTAAAATAATATTATATACTCGTTAACTTAGTTGTTAAACTAAGCCAACAGGAAATGACTCAGTAAATTATTTATAATCACCGATACGTTGCTGGAACCAGGAGTTGTTCCGTAACCACTCGAAGGCAGGCTTGCAACTGACCACCGTCTACCATCAGCAGTTCCTGCTCCGCAGCCAATTCTATTGTAAAAAAAAAATTAATAAAATTTTTATTGATACTATAAAAAAATTAAATTAAATTACCTTTTGATTGGAGCAAATGCAAAATGAGGACTTGATGACATGCGTGGACTTTCAAGCGGACTGCCCACAATAGGAACAAAAGCTAAAACATTTAAATATTTATAATAACTATTATATATGTTGTGGTTGTTTATTTGAATAATTTATTCGTGATGTTACTGGCGACTTTATTAATGCTTTTAATCATTTAAATCTTTAGCATTTCGACTTTAGCTTTGTACAAAGTTTTTTTTTTGTAATCTTTAGTGACTTATAAGTGTTAAGTGTTGTTATTGTTAAATAAATTAAGCAACCATACTGTGATTGACGATCCATACTGAGAAGCTATTGCAATCTCATCGTCTATTTGACTGTTACAACACATATATATTATTTGCGATAAAATCTATCGCGTGCCAAAAAATTTTAAAGATTTCGTCACTCTCAATACGATACATGGCTACACCTTATTAAAACAGTGCCAACGGTTATAGTTATACTGAGTACTGTTGATATTATTGTTTATTGTTTTATGATCTAAATTAACCTATTTATCTTAAAGTTACACGATCCCTCGTAATTGTCATAAATAATGTACATCATTGTAGAAATAAAGTTGAGTAAATAATATAATACTAGCAACCTTGCAGTCACTATGTGACTGCCGTGACTTGTAAACTATAAATAAATAAAATTTTACTTTATTAAGTAATTACTTTTGTTGAGTTGCACTGTACTTTCTTAAATATTGACGTTTTTAAAGATATAAGCTCATCCCGATGGTACACTCATCAAAAGCTTTCATTTGAGTACCCACATCAATTTTTGGTATATTTTTCATATATACATATATATATATAATATATATAAATATATGAAATATTGATGTGGGTATTTAAATAAAAGGTCTTGATTACTGTAACATCGCGATGAGTTTATATCATCCAAAATGTCAATATTTCACAAGATACAAGGTCATTTCTTAATTATTGATATTTTTAAAAATATAAGCTCATCCCGATGTTCCACTCATCAAGAGCTTTCATTTGAGTACCCAAATGCACTTTTGATATATTTTTCATATATACATATATATATAAATATATAAAATATATGAAAAATTGATGTGGGTACTCAAATGAAAGGTCTTGACGAGTGTAACATCGGGATGAGCTTATATCTTTAAAAATGTCAACAGTTCACAAGATACAAGGTACTTTCTTAATTATTGACATTTTTAAATATATAAGCTCATCTCGATGTTCCACTCATCAAGAGCTTTCATTTGAGTACCCAAATGCACTTTTGATATATTTTTCATTTATACATATATATATAAATATATAAAATATATGAAAAATTGATGTGGGTACTCAAATGAAAGGTCTTGATGAGTGTAACATCGGGATGAGCTTATATCTTTAAAAATGTCAATAGTTCACGAGATACAAGGTCATTAATCATGTATCTAGAAATAGAGCATTTTTTAATGCAGCCTAAATACTTATCATCATAAATTGACTATTGGTGAAAATGATATGAACCCATGAATCGGCACATGATATTAACCATAAAAATCCATTTTATCATATAAATAAACTGGCCAAAAATTTCGCTTATTCTCTTAATAATATAATAAATATATTTAACATTTTACCAGACATTGGTGAGTGACATCGAGGTAGAGTGGGTGAAGTTGTCGCGATAAAGGATTTACGTTGTGCTGCTTTAGCTGCCCGTCGAGGAATATTAAATTCGCGCTAAAATTTTAATAAATAGTTATTATTATATATTAATTATAAATTAACATTAAAATTAATTAATTAAGTTTCAATGACTTACCATGTGAACTGAGAGTGATGGCGCAGATTTACCGATAGCAGAATTACGCATTCTTACAAGGTTAGACAATTCGTTGCCAGCTGCAAATATAAATAACAAAATATATCTATCACCAATTGATTTTATTAGTTATGCAAAAGGTACCAAGTTATGACATACAACAAATAGTTTTAATCAACAGGCAAAGAGCATGTGTACATAATAAAATGTCAATATATATATTTGAAATATAAAGTATGTTTAATACTTACAAGCACGAACTGGTGCCTCTTTGCTCTCAACTTTCGCTGGCAGTGACCTCCGAGTAGTCTCTGGTTCCATTGGATTATTTTTATGATCCTCAGACTCAGCTTGATCGAACACAAGAACCCGTGAGGGATTTCCATGTGACCTTAGCCGTGGTCGACTTGGTCTATTGCGTCCAGGATCCATTTTTTCAATTATTTATACTATTAACGCTGGCTGGCTATTTTATTCCTTTTTTTCCAGCAAAACTATTTATTCTCTCAGCTATTTTTTTAAAATTTATTTATTCAAGTTCTTCTTTTAGATTTATCACAGAAATACTAAACAAATAATTATTTTAGGATTAACATATCTCATATCACTTTTAAATCCACCAATTATCATTGTTTTTTTATTACTTAACTTTCTACAACGTAAGTACAATATACTTCAGTTAATTAACAATAATGTTCATTATCAATTATCACTTGATAAATAAATATAATATTTAATTTTTTTTTTAAATTAAATTATCAAGTCACTTTTATTTATTAAAAGTTTAAAAATTAAATATGAAAATAAAGTTAGCCATCTAAAAAATTTTATGATTTTTTATTTTTTTTTTTTTTTGAAATTTTTATTAAAGAATTATTAAAAAAAAAATTTCTTTCATTTGTTAAAAACTTCAAAAACTATAAGTGTAATTTTTTAAAAATATTTTTTTAATTATAATTAATAAATTAACCAAAATAAAAAAATTAAAAATGTCGGCTAATTTTATTATTATAAATTAAGTAATAAGAAAATTTTGACACTTAAATTAAATTTAATAAAAAAAAGTTCTTTTAAAATAGATGAATAAATAATGAAAAAAAAAAATCAATGTACCTTGTAAAAAAACCCTTGAATATCCGGGAAATAATAAACATCAGTCTGCAGAAGGTAGCAATGAAAAAAAAAATATCCATAAATGTGTAATATAAAATAAAATATTTTTTTCGTTCACTGAAAACACGGAAAAACTTTTATTTAATAACTCACTTAAAAGATAACACAACTGGCTCACTTTTATTACTTATCACTTATTACACTTAATAAATATTAATAATTAAAAAAATATTACCGTGAAAAATGTATCGACTTCTTGATATCAAAGTGTGTAAAAATTAAATGGATGAATAAATAAATAAAATATTAATTTATCACCAATTAATTAGTCCTGAATTTTTTTGGAGTAAATAATAACCGTGATGATGATTTGACTTGTTTGTATTGAATTAAACTCTCGGAGGAATAAGTACAAGTGAATTGGGAGGACGACGGTATATACACGATAAACCTGACGAGTCTAAGTGGCATCCTCGTGGACTGTTTTTAAAGAAACTCGACGATTGTTATTTGTATTGACGTGCAACCGTGACCCGGGTTGTTGTGCGACGACTACGATCGACGATAGATCGCATCGCGTTTAACCAAACGTTCGAGAGGGAAATTAATTACGAAACGTACCACTCGGCCATGGGTTCCTCTGTGCTCTGACTCATGACGGACTAGACGGAACGAATGCGGCTGGCCAGCGACAGCGACAGAGACAGAATACAGAACACAGGCGCACTTTATTCCAATACCCACGTATTTACTGCTTGATAGTTAGAAGTTGCAAGTTGCTGGGTTGCTGGGACACACACACACACACACACACACACACGGGATGTACGTACACTGGAGTAAGTCAGTGTGTGCCAAGTCACACCTAATGATGTTCTGTATGTTTCAGGCGGGTTAGTAGTCTATAATCTATACTCGTGTTGCTCATGTTTAGGACCTGGATTATTGGAAAAGGATATACATACATTTTTTTTCTTTCTTACACTTTTGTTTTGATCCGCTCGGTCGGTAAGAAGAATATATGCATTTTAGTGCCGGTAAGAAGAATGTCTCTCTTGTTGATCAATTTTGCAATTTTGTGTTTTAAAATTGGGTGGACATCAATGACCCATAATCCGATTGCCCAGACCTAGTATTGGACACAATTCTTTTACCCAGAATTCGTTTGCCCAGATTTCTATGATACAGTGCATCTTTTACCCAGAGTTCCAATTATACAGAATTTCTATTGCACAGGCATCCGATAACACATGATATCTTTTACTCAGTAATTCATTTACACAGGTTTCTTTTGCCCAAACTCTTCAATTTGATCTCAGTAGTTCGGGTTGCAGTCAACTAGTCAGACTAACAACATTCCGAATTAATAAATTACTAGAACTTAGAAAGTAAATATTAAATGTAATTTAAAATAATTAATTTTACAAATTTTAAAATTCCGAAAAATATAATCTTAAATAAAGAAAAATCTAAAGCTATATTAATAGAATCTTTCAAAGTCACAAAGTCTCAATAAATTAAAAAACATAACAACGAAAATTTATACGCCAAAATGAATGAACAGACGAACACTCATTTAGCCGAAAAATGTAAATAATTTTATAATTAGATTAGAAATTTTTTTTAATTAATTTTAAATTAATTAATTTTTGAAAATTAATTTTATTTTAATTTACAAGCATGTATGGAAAACACTCAAATTTCATGATTGTAAAGGTGGACCATCTAAGAAAAACTTCCAATTTTTTGGATGAGTAATTTTCGGCCGAATCATTATTCGGATAGATGAGTATTCGGATGAATATACGTCGGAACAACCCTTTTTCGAAATCAAATTAATTTTAACTCTTGAGGAATATAAGATTTATATTTACTTTTATTCGATAACCCGGTGTTTTATAATTTACAAAATTGTTTTTCGGCTGTTATTCTATTTAAGCTAATGTATTTTATAAACTTTGAATGTAGCGGAATTTTAAATTTTCTAGAGTTTTAATAATTTGGAATGTTGTCGATCTGACTAGTTGACCGCAACCCAGTAGTTCTTGCAATAAGTAGCGCCAGCATAACTAATTATAATTTGAAAACATTTTTTTTATTTCAACAATTGACGAATCAGAGCCGCCTTATTATTTAATATTTCCACGTCGAACATTTAATTTTTTAATGCTCAAAATTATAATACTATGTATCTGCATAACTTTACCTTATGTATAAGTTGCAAAAAACAAAAAAAAATTTTTTTTTGAAATTCAAAATTTCTTATTTTTGAAAAAACAAAAAATAGTGTTCTCAAATTTTCAGAATCTTTTAAGATCAGTACAAGGTATTATACGAAAAAAATTGAACCAAAATTTTAATCTCAATCGTCATTTTTGACGATTTTCAAAAATTCAAAATTTGTTTGGCATTTTTTAAAATTTTTTTCCAAAATATTTTTTTTTTTCAATAGCACCAAGTGTCCCTTTTTAAACAAACGAAAGGCCATTCCTGTATCTATAATAGCGTTCGAGATATTACAAAAATGAAATTCAAAAGCTGTAAAAATCGCCAAATTTTGAATTTGCATATCTTTTGAAAAATTTTTTTTTTCTTTTGTCGATTATTGGTCGATTTGACATGGAATGACCCAGGAGTTTAACAAATGTTACAGAAAAATAAGGCGGCTCTGATTTGTTAATTGTTGAAATAAAAAAAATGTTTTCAAATTATAATTAGTTATGCTGGCGCTATTTATTGCAAGAACTACTGAGATCAAATTAAAGAGTCTGGGCAAAAGAAACCTGTGTAAATGAATTACTGAGTAAAAGATATCATGTGTTATCGGATGCCTGTGTAATAGAAATTCTGTATAATTGGAACTTTGGGTAAAAGATGCACTGTATCATAAAAATCTGGACAAACGAATTCTGGGTAAAAGAATTGTGTCCAATACTAGGTCTGGGAAATCGGATTATGGGTCATTGATGTCCACCCTTAAAATTAATTTTATGACATTAAATTATTAAAATTAATTTAGCAGATATTTGATCATTTTTTAAATATTTTTAACAAATAAATTATGGCAGAAAAAAATGAGAAAAAAAATTGTGAAAATTAAAAAAAATAAAAAATCCAGTTTTTTATAAATAATTTTTTGGACCAAATTTATTTGTTAAATATAAAATTAAAAATTTGTCAAGTGACTGCTAACTTTAATCTCATCATTAAATTTAGCTGACAATTTTTTTAATTTTCTTTAATAAATAAATTATGGCAAAAAAAAATTATTAAAAAAATGAACTTGTAGAAATTTTAATAAATTAAAAATACAATTTTTTTTTTATAATTTTTTAGAACAAATTTTTTTGTTAAAAAAAAATTAAAAAATTGTCAAGTGACAGCTAAATTTAATGTCATGTTAATTTTTTATTATAATAAACATTTAGTTTAATCAAGCAAACAAAGTGTATCTTTTATTATTTATAAGACTATAATTAAAAGATTATCTGATAGTTTTTAGGATTTTTTTTTAATAAATTAATTGTTATAGAAAAAGTACATCTATGAAGAAATTTTTTAACAATGACACTGAAGTTTTCAGACATAAGAAATTTTTTTAGAATTTTATAGTAATAAAACTAATTCATGAAAAATGTTAATGAAAATAAAGTTAGGAGACATCTGACAATTTTTAGAATTTTTTTAATTAAAAAAATTTTTTTTTTAATTTCACATGTAGAAAATTTAAAAAACATTGGATGAGAAATTTTATAAAAATTTTTTTAGTTCTAATTTAATTGATAAAAAAAAATAAAAAAATATTTAATTTCTACTAGTTTCATTATTTGAAATTTAAAAAGTCTTAAAACTACTTTTATTATTGTAATTGATTTACTATGAGAATTTAAAAAATTGACAGCTGTCAGCTAATTTCAGTATCATTTTAAAAGTATAAAAACAATTTTTGAAAAATATTTTTCAAATAAAAATTTAAAAAATAAAATAATATCTACTGATTTAAGTTTTACAAATATTCTTCATATAAATATGACATTAAAGTTAGCTGTCATTTAACAATTTATTTAATTTTATTTCATAAAGAAATTTGTTCTGAAAAATTATTTTTAATTGCATTTTTAATTTTTTTAATTTTCTACAAGACAAAATTTTTTTCTCTAATTTTTTTTGCACTAATTTATTTCTTTAGAAAATTCTAAAAAATATTAAATATCTGCTACTTTAATTTTCATACTATAAATTTTATAAATTACTGAACTGATAAATAAAATATAAATTTTATGATACTAAAGTTAGCCGACGATTTTAATTTTTTGATTTTTTTTAGTAATTAAATTAGAACAAAAAAATATTTTTTAAAAATTACACTTACAGTTTTTAAAGTTTTTCACAAGTGAAATTTTTTTTTTTGTAATTATTTCTTCAATAAAAAAAAATTCTAAAAATTTTTAAGTCGGCTCTAACTTAATTTTCATTAAATTTACTATTAAAAATTCTTTGAAAACTATTATAGTCTTCATAAATAAAAAAAAAATAAACTAAGTGTCAGTTTGCAAAAACTTTAAAATAACTAATAATAATTATAATTTTATTATTCATAACAATTTTATGTAATAATCAATCATTTGTTTAAAAAAACTGAACAACTGTTTGACGTCTACTGTTTTTAATAATATTTCAAAGAAAGTTAAAATTTTTTATTTAATTTAATAATTGACTCTGATAAAATATTAATAAAAAATTATATTTTAAATTACAAGTAAAAATAAATTGGAAAATAAAAAAAAATTTGGCAGCAATGATATGATAATTCAAAAAACATTCGACTAAGAGCGGCGGAATGACGTTTTCCGTTCGAATATTTTCAACAATAGTCACACGCAACTTTTATTTTGTCCATTAATAATTATTTAGCCTTAGACAATGTCGTAGTTTCAATAAGTCCAGCTGTCAATAATAACAGTGTTAATAATTAATCGTATTAAAATACCTGGAAATTATATTCACTGATAACTGTTGACAGCAAAAACCAGTGGATGAGTGATACTTCACTTTCCTCGTGAGTATAGGTTATGATTAATATTTTATTAGTTTATTTTAATCCATAAATACTTACCACGTGGAAATAAATTAAACTGATGAATAATATATTTATTAAAATAAAAACAGGTTTTTTCGGAGGTGACTAGACATGTCCTGGCATTACAAATTTAATTTATATGGCGGCTCATCAAATTTAGTTTCATTCATACCTGCAAGTGCATCAGTATCATCATCCTCTTCAACACCATCAGCAATAACAACAACAAACACTGATTGTAAATTAATAAAAGAACGTCAACGTCCATTTTGGTTGCAATTAATCGTGATATTTTTTTCAAAACGAATGCTGTATGCTGCTGCTCAATATGGAATTTCATTTGGTGTGATGCTTCATTATCATACACGTTTAGGTTTTCATTTGTTTCTACTTGCTGCATGCATACAGCACAATGGAAATAATTAAATTATAAATTATTGTTATTACTTGCCATTATTATTATTATTATAATTGGTAAGTTTTAATTTACTAAAAAAAGCATTTAATGTTTTTAAATTATTTAGAGTTGGTGAAAATTTTATTTTTTTTTGTCTTACTATTTTAGCTTGATAAATTCAAGTGGAATATTAACTGGCGGGTATTATATAAAGTAAAAATAATAAATTAATAAATAAATCAAAATGTTGACGTTAAGATGGGTGTTGTTGATAAATAGAAAACAAATTGTTAGACAAAGTGCGGTGAAATTGACAGTTCTCCGTACTAGCGCACTAGGAAATAATTGTTATCAGTTTCATCTGTCACGGTCATTATACAATGAATCATCGTCATCATTAGCCAAAATTAGTCAGCGTGGATTGCTCAGGATAAATAATAGTGTTTTAAATACAACACCTCGCCGACATATTTCACCGGCAGTCGCCTTATTGATAAGACCGCTCACGAGAATTGGCGCATTGTTGTTTGGAAGATTCTTCAGAAAATGGTGGGCCAAGAAAACTTCAGAGGAAAAGAAATTGTATATAGACTGGGTCTCGAAGCAACGGCAAAAAATATACGGTAATTTTGTTTTATTAAATAGTGATTCTTGTTAAATTGCACTGTACTTTCTTAAATATTAACGTTTTTAAAGATATAAGCTCATCCTGATGGTACACTCATCAAGAGCTTTCATTTAAGTACCCACATGCATTTTTGATATATTTTTCATATATACATTATATATATAATATATATAAATATATGAAAAATTGATGCGGGTACTCAAATGAAAGGTCTCGGTGAGTGTAATGTCGGGATGAGCTTATATCTTTACAAATATCAATATTTCACAAGATATTTGTTAAATTGTATTGTACTTTCTTAAATATTGACATTTTTAAAGATATAAGCTTATCCCGATGTTACACTCATCAAGAGCTTTCATTTAAGTACCCACAAGCATTTTTGATATATTTTTCATATATACATATTATATATATATAATAAATAATATATATAAATATATGAAAAATTGATGTGGGTACTCAAATGAAAGGTCTCGATGAGTGTAATGTCGGGATGAGCTTATATCTTTACAAATATCAATATTTCACAAGATATTTGTTAAATTGTATTGTACTTTCCTAAATATTGACATTTTTAAAGATATAAGCTCATCCCAATGTTAGACTCATCAAGAGCTTTCATTTGAGTACCCACATGCATTTTGATATATTTTTCATATATACATATATATAAATATATGAAATACTGATGTAGGTACTCAAATGAAAGCTCTTGATGAGTCTAACATCGGGATGAGCTTATATCTTTAAAAATGTCAATATTTCATAATATACAAGGTCATTTCTTAATTATGTATCTAGAGATAGAGCATTTTCGAATGCAGCCTAAATACTTATCATAATAAATTGACTATCGGTGAGAATTAAATGAAACCTTGAAAAGGCACAAATTCAAGTCAATACCTTTGCAATGACACTAAATTTCACAGAAAAAACCGAATTTATCATATGACTATCCTGGAAAAAAAATTTTTCTTATTCTCTCAATAATATAGATTATTTAACTCTATTGTAATTTAATGTTAATTTTTTTTTCTTTAAATTTTTCTAGGGGCCCTAGGATTTCTTATGACGAGTCTTTTTATGTTCTACATAATGAATATTGAAGTTGATCCCTTGACTGGAAGATCCAGATTTATTATTATGACTTCCAATCAACAAAAAGTTCTCGGAAGACTTACTTTTGAAAATGTAAGGATGTTTGATTTTAATTAAAAAAATTTTTTTTATGATAGTGAAAGTAAGAGACGTCTGAAAGCTTATTATCTTATTATCAATAATAAAAATCATATTTTTTAAGCCAAAATTCAATCAAATTTGCATAACTATCGTGACTATAAAAATGTATCAGATGTCTGTTAGTTTCAATGTCATTTACAGAAATTTTTTAATTAATAAAAGAATTATTCTTTGAAATAGTATTTGGAGAACTTTAAAGACTTTATAGTACCTACCACGCATCCAGCGTACAAAAGACTATTAAGAGTAGTAAATAGAATACTAGAAGCTAATCAAGATTTACCTCAAGTTAAAGAAAGAGAATGGACGTTATCTGTAATTGATAAGGATGATCCAAACGCTTATGTCTTACCAGTAAGTAGCTCAAATTTTTAATTTTTTTTTTTTTTTAATTTACGAGTTTATAAATTACTTACTTTACTTTATTTTAGGGTGGAAATATTTTCGTTCACATAGGAGCATTAAAATTAACTGAAAATGATGATCAACTGGCTATTATAATAGCTCACGAGGTCGCTCATGTTCTTCTACAACATCCTGTAAGTTCGCTAATAAATCCACAAATATTCTGATTTTTTTTTTTATTGAAGAAATTAATAGAAGAAGAAACATTTATTTATTTATTTATTTATTCAAGCGCCAATTGGCTTTATACATAAGGTTTACATCAATTAAATTTTTGTTTTAGGCGAAAAAAGGAAAAAAAGCATTAACATTTTCTTATAATTTAATTAAATTAATTTCATTTACTTTATAACTTTAACTTATTAACAGTATAGAAAGAATAATTCTGAGAGTAATTATTACAAAAAGAAAAAATTGCACTTTTCAAGATACTAGTGGTGATTGGTTAGAAGTAGTTGTTTAACCGATGATACAAACCAATGAAATATTAATATACACTAGGGTGGCGCAAAAAAAACCGACTATTTTTTTTTTTTTGAGTCTCGAGTGAAAAAATGTTAGTTTTTGATGGTTTAAGAGCTCTCTCAAAAGGACAGCTTAAAAAAAAATTTTTAAGATGTCGGCCCAAATTTTTTTAAAATTCAAAAATCGAATTTTTTTTTATTTTTTTATTTTTTTTCTTGTTACGGTCTAATTTTATAGACTAAAAAAAAAATAAGTCTCTGAAAATTTCAGTTCAAAATTTGAATTTTGAAAGGTCGCTCATAATTTTTTTCAATTTATTAATGCATTAGTTTAAATTTTTTCGAGCGACCTTTTACTATTCAAATTAAAATTCCAGGCATTTTTTTTTTTTTTTATTTAGTACAATAATCGATAAAAATACATCACGAGATGAACTAAAAATCAAGCACAACATAGAAAATATAATTTTTTTTTAATTCAATAATTTTATTTAATCAACTGCCAGGCATAGGTTCGAATCCCAAGCTGGTCTTAGAAACCAGCTTGGTTGAGATTTGACCTTACCGCGTAGGTTAAGATTTTTTCAAACCAAAAAGACCCCAACGTACCACTCCCAACACTTGAAGTCGGCGATATGACTAATTAAAGAAAAAAAAAAAAATTATGAGCGACCTTTCAAAATTTAAATTTTGAACTGAAACTTTCAGAAACTTATTTTTTTTTGGTCTATAAAATTATACCGTAACGAGAAAAAAAATAAAAAAAAAAAGTTCGATTTTTGACGATTTTTAAAATTTTAAAAAATTTAGAGACCTCTTAAAATTTTTTTTTTGAGCTGTCCTTTGGAGAGGGCTCTTAAAACATCAAAAACTAACATTTTTTCACTCGAGACTCAAAAAAAAAAATAGTCGGTTTTTTTTGCGCCACCCTAATATAGACTGAGAAAAAAAAATTTTTGTCCAGAAAAAAATTTCTTGGCTCGATAAATTTTGGTTTTTTTGGCAAAATAATATCAATATCTATCATGATAATAAAATATTGGCTTTAATTTTCATAGATTAACAAACAAATAGGTTCACTTGAATTAAACAAAAAATAATTCGATCAATTCGTGATACAAGAAAATATATTCTTAAAAATTATCAAAAATATATATTCTTGTGACAAGAAAATTTTCTCACGAGTAGTACTTTTTTTTTCTCAGTGTAAAAAAAAAATTAATCTTATAAATTTCAGATTGAACAGATTTCTAGAAATCTACTCCAAGATATTTTGATGGCTGTACCCATCGCTGTAGTATGGGCACTGTTTCCTGATCTATTGGCACTGTTACTCCAAGCACTTGGAATAAATATGTTTGATATCCTCGTAACGTACCCATACAGCAGAAAGCTAGAAAATGAAGCTGATAACATCGGACTGCAGTTGGCTGCCAAAGCTTGTTATGATGTACGACACGCTGTCGTACTGTGGGGAATAATGAGGACGCTTGCGGAATTAAACATAAAACCTGAAGTTGTTCCTTGGCTCAATACGCATCCTAATCATGAAGACCGAGAGAAAAATTTGACTAAACAATTACCTCTAGCGATTGCCACCAGACAGCAGTCAGGAGTAAGTTTTTTTTTCTTTTTACTTTTTTTTGGAAATTATTTACAAATACACGGAAAAAAGTAAACTGTAATAAATAACAGTCGATTTATAATAAGTGATGATCAACTGCTAAAAATTACCATTTCAAACAGTAAAATCGTGATTTTATTATTCACTATATAATATTTACCATTTAAACGTTACAATTTATTATTTACATGGAAGAAAATACTATTTCAAATAGTAATATTCGCTATGTAAATGTCTAAAATGTTAAAGTATAATAGTTAAGAATTCAGACTTTGGTATTTATCATTTCGTACCTAAAAAATGATCTTATGATATGTAAAAAGTATAAAATAAAGTTAGTAAATTTCTAATACAAGCAACGTCAATATTTACAAAGTAAAATGGTAAATTTTAAACGCAACGCTAAAAATCAAACTGTAATTATTGACTTGCTTGGACTGGTAAAATGTATATTTTAAAAGTATAATTTTTACTGTTTCAAATGTTAAATTCTCCCAGAGTGAGACCCCCTTCTCTTTCATATGAGTTCCCCTTCTCCTCATAATATGGACTTTATATTGAAATGGCAATTTTTACTGTTTGAAACTGTAATTTTTTAAGATGAAATAGTCATTATTTACTATAGTGACAGCTACTAATCACTTATTTTGGATATTAAATTATAAATTGTGGCTTTTATACTTTTTACATTAAGTTCTGTAATATTTATATTTTAGCCACCCCGATGTCCGCTTTACTGTTTGAAACTATAAAAATTTATCGGAATCCGAGTGAATATTACAGTTTACTTTTTTCCGTGTAGGGTCCACCATTTTAATTTTCATTTTTTTGAACGAAATTTCTCTTTGATTTTATTGATATATTTTTTTGAAAAATATATAAAGAAATGACCAATTTAAAAAAAAAGTTGATTATCACAATTTTAACAAATTTTCAAAAAAATTTATAAATTTTTTAGAAAATTGTGATATTCAACTTTTTTTTTTTAGTTGTTCATTTTTTTATGAACTTTTTAAAAAAATATATATCAAAAACTTAAAAAAAAATAAAATAAGAATTTTATCCAAAAAAATGAGAGCCAAAATTTTTTCCAATTTTTGAAAGCAAAAAAGTTATCGAAATCTTTATTTTTTTCTTTCACGACATTTTTTATCATAAATACGCCATAAAAACAATCAGAATAAAAAAAAAATTAAAAAATGTTAATTTTTTACCTAGATATAGCCAAAATAAGCTGGACCCCACTTGTAAATTATCTTTTTTTTTTTATACATATTTTAAAAAAGTACAAATTTTTTCAACTAACTTTAACTACTTATTTTACAGTGTCCAATACTGAATCCAGCTGATCCAATTAAATACTTTAATTCACTGAGTCTTAAAGAGCGAGAAATAAAAATGGAAAGAAGAGGTTTCGTGCAATCAAAGATACTGTTATAAGAGCGAAGATTATCATCAATCATTTATTTAATTATGATACTTCAATAATTAATTTATAAACTTTTACTTTCATTAATATTTATTGCAAAGTAATTTTAAGTTTGCAAAAATATCATTTATTAATTATTTTAATTCTATTTATTTCAATGCTGAATATTTTATCTTAAATGTGACAATTATTTTTCGAAAAGCAATAAAAATATTCTAAAAGTTACAAGATAGAAAATTTGTTTTTAAAAAATGTCAACTATCCTTTCCAATTATTTATATTCACTTTATAATAATAATATCAAATGATTTCATATATTTAATTATAATAAATATCATTAGCGGACACAACTTTGTGAGAAAACGATTGTCTTATCTCTTTTTACTCTTCCTGTACTTGAATTATTGAAGGTTCCACTTGCGATTCATCCGCGGACTTGATCATTGTAAATTTCTCACCATTAACAAACATTTTTTCAACCATGCACGCAATTAATTTATTAACACTACTAGTTACATTTTTGACTCACACTTCAATAATTTCTTCTTACAACATTGTTGTGAAAAATGCAATTGTTGCTCGAAATCGCGATTTTTCATATTTTGGATACACTGTTTTGCTTCGAAAGCCTTGGTAATTATTTAACTATTTTTAATGCAAATTTTTAATATAAATTTTTGTATGATACTAAAATTAGCCAACGTTCAACAATTTTTGATTTTTTTCAACAATTAAATTACATGAAAATAAAGTTAGCCGACATCTAAAAACTTTTATTAAAAAATTATTTCATTCATTAAAAACTTCAAAAACTATAAGTGCAATTTTTTAAAAATATTTTTTAGTTTTAATTTAGTAAATTAAGAAAAATTAAAAAATTAAAAAATTAAAAAGATCGGCTAACTTTATTATTATTTGAATTACAAGTAAAAAAATACTTAAAAAAACTGCACGTAAAATTTTTCAAAGCTTCTACATATGAAATTTTTTCTTTTAATTTTTTTGTAATAATTTTTTCATTAAAATTTTCAAATGACGGCTTATTTAATTTTATAATAGTAAAGTTAGCCGACGCTCAAAAATTTTTCTATTTTTTTTAACAATTAAATTGCAAGTAAAAAAATACTTAAAAAAAATTGCACGTATAATTTTTCAAATTTTCTACATGTGAAATTTTTTCTTTTAATTTTATAGTAACAATTTTTTCAATAAAAATAATTATAAAAATTTTCAAATGTCGGCTAATTTAATTTTCATTTAATTGTTATAATTTTTGCTACTAAAGTTAGTTGACGTATTTAATTTTTTGATTTTTTTTTAATAATTAAATTAGAACAAAACAATATTTTTTAAAAATTGCACTTACAGTTTTTAAAGTTTTTTACAAATGAAAATTTTTTTTCTTCTTTTTTTTAGTCATTTTTTCAATAAAAAAAATTATTAAAATTTTCAGATGTCGGCTAATTAATTTATGAAAATTAAATTAGCCGACATTTGAAAATTTTGATAATTTATTTTATTGAAAAATAATTTTTAGAAGATTGAAACAAAAATTTTCACATGTAGAAAATTTTAAAAATTATCCATGGAATTTTTTAAAAATAGTTTTTTATTTTTAATTTTTAATTAAAAAAAAAATCATAAATTTTTGAGTGTCGGCTAACTTAATTTTCGTTTTAATTTTGATAATTTTTACTCCTAAAGTTTTTTTTTTTTTTAAAGGATGATTGTCGGAGCGCCGAAAGCTAATTTCACTTCAATACCAAGAGGTTCGCAAGCTCCCAGGGAACCAGGTGCCTCTTATAGGTGCAATTTAAAGAGTATAAAATGTGAGCAATTTAGACCAAGTGACGTTAATGATGAATCAGGATTCATAACTCAAGTTAATTACAATAGTTTAGTTAAAAAAGCTTACGGTTGGTTTGGCGCCTCAATGGCGTTAGATGAAAATGATGATCTTATTACAGTAAGTTGTTATTTTTAGTAAAATATTTTTATATCCAGATTTTTATTGTAGAAAAAAATGACAGGTTTGCGCACCAAGGACAATTTTATCAATTTTTTCAATTCTTGACAAACATATTAGCATGCATGGCGTTTGTTACAGTGGAAAAATATCCTCAGGAAATTTGCAACTTGAAGATAACTTTAAATCTCATGGTATGTTATCTATATTATTAAAAAAATAAATTTTGTGGCCAGTGTAATTATATGACAAAATGGGTTTTTATGGTTTAATTTTATATCGTTGGAAAGGTTTTGACCTGAAGTTGTGAGTGTCTTTTCAATGTTTTATATACTTTTCTAAAATAGTTTATTTATTATGATAAGTTTTCGAAGTAATTTTAAATAGATTAGAATTTAGCGATAAACAAAATTTGTTTATTTATTTATATTGTTTTGTACACGGCAATGTGTTTATGTCAAAAATTAATTTATATAATTAAAAGACTAAGAAAAATTTAGTAACGGGTATATCTTTATCGTAAATTGGGTTTGATATTTTTTAGCGATAGTTATTTATCATTTAAATAATTGAGAGAGAAAAGAAAATTTTGTGACGAGTATATTATTATTTTTAAAGAAATTTTTATAGTTTAATTTGGTATCATCAGAAAGGTCTTGATAAGGGGGCGTTCATAAATTACGTGAGGCATTTTTGAAAATTTTTGACCCCCCCTCCCCCCTTGATAAGATTTCGTAAGATTTTCCTCAACTCCCTCCCCTAATCTCACGTGAGATTCTTCAAAATTTATGTTTTGGCTGTAAACGGGTTGGATTATTGAGAAAAAAAAGCACCATTCGGCTACATCCGACATGGATAGGTAGATTTCTTGTTTGAATATTGAAAAAAACACGTTATTAAAAGGCCGTAATGTCCTAAAATTTATTTTTTATTATATTTTTGCAAATAACGATGTGAGACTGACTACATCTAATAGATATTCAAAGACATCTACCTAAAAAATAGGATTTTTTACAGATAAAAGTCATTTGATAATAAAAGCTAAAATATAATTTATTCTTGATTTTTTTTGAATTTTCTCAACTACGAAATAAATTGAAAAAAGTATTAAAAGTCGACGAACAATACCTTAAATTGAAGATAATTAAACATATTATGACAAAATTTTATTAAAATTACGACATGAGACCGGCTACCACCGATAGATTTCTAAAGAAATCTACCTAAAAAATTAGTAAATCCTATCGATCAATAATCAAATTAAACAATCGAGCGCTACTTTGCTGCTGTGCAGGGTTCAGACGAATACGACAAACACTATTGTGTCGAAGTTGGCCATATTTTATTATAGAAATACTTTTTCACGCAATTTTACACTGTTTTCTGCCAGAGAAAAAATTACGTGATATTTATTAAGATCCCCCCTCCCCTCTAAGTGAGATTTGGTAAGATTTAGCTTGATCTACTCCCCCCCTAGAACACCTCACGTAATTAATGGACGCCCCCTAAGTATTAGTGCCTTTTGGTTTTATATATGTTTTAGTAGTCAATTTTTTATGTCAAATTTTTGAAGGAGTTTTCAATAGTTTTTTGGTTCTATAAATTTGTTCGGTCACATTTTTCCATTAAATTATTTGTAATTATCGTCGCTCCTTAAAATGGCTCTCAATCAAATCAAAAAGATTGTATCTCCTAGCTTGTTTCCTGTATAAACTGTTCAGTTCTGGTGAACCAAATTTTTTGAGGTGTCTCTTTGTTGAGGAGCCACAAGATATAAGACGCTCGGAATAGAAAGGCTGGCTTCAAAGTATAACAATCCGAACAAAAACAGTTTCACTGTAAAAAAGTCGCGCCAAGTCCACGTTCATAAGACTATTAGGAAAAAAAAAATTTTTTTTTTCTTTACAAAAACATACAAAATAAAAAAATTAAAAAATCCAAGTAACCGATATGATTGTTTATGATTTTCGGAAATTAAAAAAAATTTTATTGTAAATTTAAAAATTAAAAAATTTTTAGAACGTATTTAGTGTGCGTGGTTGCAAAATATTTTACTTTTGATGAAATTCGTAAAATCTATTTACTAGGACTTTAAAAAAATTTAAATACACAATGACGCACACCAAGTACGTTCTAAAATTTTTTTTTTTATTTTTAAATTTACAATAAAATTTTTTTTAATTTCCGAAAATCATAAACAATCATATCGGTTACTTGGATTTTTTAATTTTTTTATTTTGTATGTTTTTGTAAAGAAAAAAAAATTTTTTTTTTCCTAATAGTCTTATGAACGTGGACTTGGCGCGACTTTTTTACAGTGAAACTGTTTTTGTTCGGATTTTAGTATTTTTTGTAATTATAATGAAAATTTACAATTGATAACAACTTAAATCTCGTGTTGACTGCATTTTTTACTGCAAACTATCCCCTTGAAGCTACAGTTTATGTAGATGTAATTCCAGTGCACCCTGGCGGCCGTAAATGTAAGCTGTGAATTACTTTTTTTAACTGTAGTTGCTTATCTATAGGAGGATTACTACACATTTTTATTTTATCTAGTCTGTGGCGCTGACCTTTCTCCATAAAAAAAAAGTCATCCCTGATAGCCACGCTTTGAGTAAAATAACCTGCACTGGCGGGATTTTAGCCAAGTCGTTTCAAAGTTCACTTAAAGTCACTCACTGCAGAATCCTGTATTGAATCTGTAGTGAAGTTGGTTAGGAAATTCAAATAAACCTACGCCGACATCTGAACTAAAGCTGTTGACAAGTTTTTATTTGCAGAAGGTTAGCTAAAAGTTGTAATGAGATTTGCGTAAAAAATAATGTCAAGTTAGACTGTAACATTTTTTAACAAATTTTTTAGCTGAAGTTGTATAAATTTTAAACTTCAATTTTCATTAAAAATACTAACAAATATGAAGACATATTTAGCAATCAAGTTTTTAACTCAGAAAGTTCAATCTACAACACAAAAAATTTTGAGGCAATTATTTCGATATGATTTTTTAAGAAAGATAATGCATAAAATTAAGAACCTACGATTTTCTTAGTCATTTGATGAAGTATTAATTACTTATAACTCATAAATAAGTAACTCAATGAAATTAAATAAAAATTTTTATATTTTAATTGAAAAGGATAAATTTGAAAAAGATAATTTTTTAACCTGATGTTTTTTCCTATCGTTAAAAAACATTTATTCGAAGAAGTTTTTCACCTACGGCAAATATAGCACCAAAGTTATATTTATACGCAAAATAAATATGAAAAATAAATTTACTGTTAATTTTTTTTATTTGATTTTGTACAAATATATAAAATTGATTACATTGGTCTCAGAATTAATATATATTTCTTATAATTTATTAATAATTATAAAAATAGTAAAAATAACAATGATAATAGTGATCGTAATAACAATTATAATTGTAGTTGTAATTTATTAACAATTGGCCATAAGATTGAATTTCTCTGATGGCTATAAGGCTTATACCGACAAACTATCATCAATTTTCGGTAATTTACCGATCGTAGAATGCAAATGGTAAAATTTTTGTACTCTGCCGCATTAACAGACATTGTCTCAAAGTTCAGTGCAGGTTCACTCAAACTCCTGCACTACAAGATGTTTAATGAAACTGTCGTTAGATTCGAGTCGTAGATTTTTCACAACTTGGAGTCCAGTCTAAAGCCAACTTGTATTCTGCATGGCTATCAGGGCAGGATCGAAATTTGTGAGCGAGCTATAGTATGTGCTGATAAAATTTAATAATTTCAAGTAAATAAATTGTTATAAGTGAATATAATTAATTAATACGGTGAAATAAATTATGAATTACTGTTATGATAAACAAATTGGGTAAAAAAAGTACCGTAGAATTAAATAAAATTTCGCAGCCTCAAAAAACCGTTCTGCTTACAGTAAACATAGTCGGTAGTCTGGCGCTCCGTTTACAACGGATTTGAACGGAACTTGGCGCCAGATTCTACCGAATCTGTGAATGTCTCGTTTAGCTTTCCAAACTTCTCAACAGCAGTATAGGAACACTCTTTCTTAATATCATCAATACGCCTTTGGCGTGAAATACCATTGGATGTCATAAATTCAATTAGCATTGAGGCATTTAAATCCAAAGCATTTGAATTCTTCTACGACTTTGAACTCAGAGAGACATAGTACACTGATAGAAGGATTTATTTGTATTAAAAAATATTTGTTAATAGTTAACAAATCATTTATTAGAGACCATTTTTTAGTATTAAACAAATATTTTTTAGCATTTAAAATGATTTAGGGGGCGTTCATAAATTACGTGAGGCATTTTTGAAAATTTTTTGACCCCCCCTCCCCCCTTGATAAGATTTCGTAAGATTTTCCTCAACTCCCTCCCCCCTCCCCTAATCTCACGTGAGATTCTTCAAAATTTATGTTTTGGCTGTAAACGGGTTGGATTATTGAGAAAAAAAAGCACCATTCGGCTACATCCGACATGGATAGGTAGATTTCTTGTTTGAATATTGAAAAAAACACGTTATTAAAAGGCCGTAATGTCCTAAAATTTATTTTTTATTATATTTTTGCAAATAACAATGTGAGACTGACTACATCTAATAGATATTCAAAGACATCTACCTAAAAAATAGGATTTTTTACAGATAAAAGTCATTTGATAATAAAAGCTAAAATATAATTTATTTTTGATTTTTTTTTAATTTTCTCAACTACGAAATAAATTGAAAAAAGTATTAAAAGTCGACGAACAATACCTTAAATTGAAGATAATTAAACATATTATGACAAAATTTTATTAAAATTACGACATGAGACCGGCTACCACCGATAGATTTCTAAAGAAATCTACCTAAAAAATTAGTAAATCCTATCGATCAATAATCAAATTAAACAATCGAGCGCTACTTTGCTGCTGTGCAGGGTTCAGACGAATACGACAAACACTATTGTGTCGAAGTTGGCCATATTTTATTATAGAAATACTTTTTCACGCAATTTTACACTGTTTTCTGCCAGAGAAAAAATTACGTGATATTTATTAAGATCCCCCCTCCCCTCTAAGTGAGATTTGGTAAGATTTAGCTTGATCTACTCCCCCCCTAGAACACCTCACGTAATTAATGGACGCCCCCTTATTTGTATTTAATAAATCTGATATTCATTTATTAAATATTAATAAATCTTTTTAAATACTAAAAAATATTTGTTAAGGACTAAAAAGAGGTCTCTAATAAATGATTTTTTAAATATTAACAAATATTTTTAACTATAAACAAATCCTTCTATCAGTGTAACCAAAGACTGCATTCACTCTACATAATTTATAGATAAACTGATATGTACAAAACTTTATTGCTCAAATCCATCAGTGATTTTTATGGTGGTTTATATTTTTTTTTTTTTTTTTTTTTTTATATATTTAGATGATGACTATGTTTATAGTTTTACATGTACTTTAATTTTAATCACACTATGTATAATTTTGCCATTTGACTCTTGCCTTGGCATTTAAATTGAATAAATAAATAAATATAAATAAATAATTAATCCTGTGATAGCACTATTATTTTTAAAATTTATTTTAAAAAAACCCAAACTATATACAGTGTGATTATAAATATAAAAAAATTATTAAGCCAAAGTTTTCTTATTACACGCTTTATATTAGCTTCACTTGTATGTCAGTTTGTCAGTATGTCAGTAACTCTCCGTGGGTAATCTGCGCGCCTGCGGCCTTCCTTGGTTCTGGTAGCCGTTTCTCAGGCTCGCTCTCCGAAATCGAACTCTGATTCCCCGTATTTATAATATTTATAAATAATTATTTTTTATTAGCTTCACTTGTATGTCAGTATGTCACTATGTCAGTATGTAACTCTCCGTGGGTAATTTGCGCGCCTGAATATTTTTGATAATCAACAAATAATAGTTTAAAAAAACTAAAAAATCACGCTTTTATAAATAAACCAAACTAAAAGTAAAAATAAATAATAGTTTAAAAACTAAAAACACGCTTTTTATAGAAAACCAAACTAAAAATAGAAAATAAATTTAAATTAAGAATAGTGTTAAAAATTTCAATAAATATAAATTAATAATAGTGTAAATAAAAAAAATGTATTTTATTTTAAAAAAAGCGTGGGGTGCTTTTTAAGATATTATCAAAATGATAATCACTCTACTCATATCTGTCAATAAAATATTTATAACTATTGACACCATGCACCTCACGCTTTTTTTAAAATAAAATACATTTTTTTTATTTACACCATTATTAATTTATATTTATTGAAATTTTTAACACTATTCTTAATTTAAATTTATTTTCTATTTTTTAGTTTGGTTTTCTATAAAAAGCGTGTTTTTAGTTTTTTTAAACTATTATTTATTAAAATTTATTTTAAAACAACCCAAACTATATACAGTGTGATTATAAATATAAAAAAATTATTAAGCCAAAGTTTTCTTATTTATAATTCTAAAATCTTGGCAGTCGCTTAGTGACTGCAGGTTGCTAGTTAAAATTAATTTAATTTTATTACTTTCATTACTGTTGATTTTTTTTTTAAGATTTTTTATCTACTTTCTGGTACAATTCTTTGCATGGATTTTCTATCCACTATTCAAAGGCCATTAATAACAAAGAAAAAGTTAGAATGATTACTGGAGCGCCAAAGCATGAAGTCATCGGTACGGTCCAAATCAAAGGTCAAAAAACAAGCGCAACACTTCCGACAACTGATGACTTGACTCAATTTGGTATTTTATTAATTAATTTATTTATTTATAAGTTAATAAACTATTTTTATCATTATTTTACATTTCTTCAAGGTTATTCTGTCACTTCGGGAAGATTCTTTAACAAGAGCAAAATTCTTTTTGCCGCCGGCGCTCCTGGATGGAACCTAATCGGCCAAGTAAAGTATTATAATTGTAATTGTTAATTATTAATTGGGTAAAATTAATTTTTTACTGACCAGGTGGGAATATTGGACTCGGGAGTAGATTCATTAAAATTAATAATGAGTATAAAAGGACAAGTAGTCGGTGAATACTTTGGAGGAAGTTTAGCGGTTGGAGATGTTAATAATGATGGGTACGATGATCTTATTATTGGCTCGCCTCATTGGGGAAATGATAATGGAAGAGTTTATATTTATTTTGGAAGTAGTAATGTAAGTGATTGTATTAACGCTCTAATAGGTCATTTTTTGTAAATTAATTAATTAATTTTTGGCGCGCTAGAGGTTTTTAGAACCACCGATTATTATTGATGGACCGAAAGAAGATAGCTGCTTTGGATATTCTGTAACTAGTGGTGATATCGATTCAGATGGATACTATGGTAATTTTTATACATTAGATAGCTTCATTTTTTAAAAAGTATATCTTCTCTAATTAGGCAAAGGGATCTGGAAATATTTCCTCAATGAAAAATAAAAATTTATATATTATTCAAAACAAATTTTTTCAAATTTTGACTCATTTTAAATCTCTTTTTCTAATTAGGGCTGATTAAAAAATCTAATTTGAAATGATTAAAAACAATTCAAAATTCTTTAAGTTGACTAATAAATAGATATATACACTTTGCGTGAATTGAATTATTTAAAATTAGATTTCTAAATCAGGATAATCATGATTTTTTATTAAATTTCATGATCTGAAATATAATTCCGTAATTATTTACAAGTGAGGTCAACCCCACTTTGGCTTATAACTAGATAAAAAATTAACATTTAAAAATTTTTTTTTTATTCTACTTATTTTTACGGCGCATTTATGATAAAAAATGTCGTGAAAGGAAAAAATAAAAACTTCTATGGCACGCCGTTTTACTATTTAATAACAGAAAAGAAATGATCTTAAAGTTAAGAACTAAAAGGAAAAATACACATTTTATATAAAAACATAATCAAAATATAATAGATTAATTTTATGTTTATACTTAAATTTTTTAAGGAATAATAATAATATTTTAATTTTTTTGTTTCCTGGATCAATTGTCTGTGGATCAGCAGTCGCGTCACTGCCTTATCAAGCAGAAATAAAGGCTGTAAAACAATGCATCAAATAATAATTTGTAATTAACCCTTGACAAGCACACTGGGTAAAAAGTACCCACCCCAAAATTTTATTTCGTTATAATTCTTTGTGTATATTTAAACTTCGATAGTATTTTTATCTATTTTAATTGGAACTAATTAATTTAATATTATGTCTATTTTATAGAGAATTTTTTGAGCTTTGATTTAAAAAAAAAAAAAATTCTCTAACTTTATTAGGGACCAAGATATTTGAAAATGAAATATGTTGGGTACTTTTCACCCTCAATGCCTAAAAAAGTATACGGTTTGGATGTGCGCTTGTCAGGGGTTAATGTAACCCCTCACGGTTTTGGAAATGCCGTAAAGATTCGGTATTTATACGATATAAATGCTGTATTTTTACCGTAATACTTCAGTTATTTTAGCCAGTTTTTTTGTCGAATTATTATGAAAAAATTACGAAATAAATTCAGAATATTTATGGCAATACAATAGAAAAGTTACGGTATATTTACAGCATTTAAACCGTAAATATACCGCATATTTACTGTATATCTGCGGCATTATTGCAGCAAAAAACCGGAAAAGAAGATCCCTACTTTCTATTACCGGCAAAATACCAAAAATATGCTGCTTTACTACTAATATTCAATAGCTTGAAATTTTTTTTTATAATATTATAAATTATCGTGAATAATTTTCAAGAGGTTGATAAACTAATTTCTCGATTGTTATTATTATTAATAATTTTTTTTGGTCTAGACCGGGATTCGAACTCAGATTATTTAGTTACGCGCCGAAAGCTCTACCAGTTGAGCTATCAGAGACACTATCCATATCTAATTACTCAGTCACCTAATAAGACTCACCGAGTAATAAACACAGCCGTCCATCTTACGGTAGAAAGCATTATATCTTTAATTATATCAGTATAAATGCGGCAAAATTATAGTATATCTTTGGTATTTTTACCGTAGAAATACGATTTTATTATTTTAAAATTATATTATAGTTAATACATAGATTTTTTACGGTAAAAGTTCTAGAGTTTTACAGTAATTTTATAGTATTATTTCTGAACTTTGCAGCAAAAGTACGGTAGAAATGCTGTATAACTATAGTAAAAAAACTGGCCAAAATGACCACAGAAATACCGTATTATTTCAGAATTATAACGGTAAATTTACAGTAAACGAATTAATACCGAAAATTTACGGTATTTCAAAAACCGCGAGGGACACCTGATCCACTTTCGGTACATCAAATTCAATTTTATCAATTACTGGATCGGACAAAATTCTAAACATCATTATTTTTTATTATTTTTCAAATATGTAATTAGTTTGTTTTTATTAACTCTATGATTAGATGTAATAGTAGGCGCACCTTGGGATGACAACGGCGCAGTATACATCTACAGTGGTGACATAATTTCAAACCTGGAAATTAATATAAAAGTACAAGAAGTACGAGTTAAATCAACAATAAGAACTTTTGGATTTTCACTGTCCTACCCGGTTGACATCGACGACAATGGATTCCCTGACATTGCTATCGGAGCTTACTTAACTGGACACGCTTTAGTACTTAAAAGCAGACCTGTTCTAAAGACAGAGATATTAATCACTTCACGGCCTCGAACTCTAGATCGCAATACCACGAATTTCTTGCTGACGATCTGTGTAGCACATTTTCAGATTGGCAAACCGACTTTGGAAAGCTTTAATCTCAAGATCAGTGTTGATGAAACTTTTGAACGGGTCAACGAAACTAAAAATTCCCGGGAGCATATTTCTAAGTGGGATCATACACTAGTTACTGTTTGCTTTGATAAATATTTTTACTTACTCGTAAGTTTGTTAGTTATTAAAAATTTCATTAATTTATAAATAAATAATATATAAGTTATAGGTTTATTTATAATAAATTAAAATTTTTGGTAACTTTTTATAGGAAAGTAATAAAAATTTTGTTGATTCTATTGAAGTTAAAGTTAATCATGAATTTAATAATAAAACAATTTTAAAAAATGAAGGTAAATTTTTATTTATAATTTATATTGTTAAATTATTAATTGATTTTTATTTTTTTTTTTTTTTAATTAATATTGTTAATTTTTGGTGATAATTATTAATTGATTTGTATTTTTTTAAATTAATATTGTTAATTTTTGTTGACAATTATTTACTGATTTTATTTTTTTTCAATTTTTGTTGATAATTATTTATTGATTTTAATTTTTTTTTTTATTAACATTGTTAATTTTTATTGATAATTATTAATTATTTTTTCTCAGGTGAAGTTATATGTGATTTATGTCCTATTGAGTACAAAGGACTAGAATCAATTACTGGAGAATTGAATATTCCATTTAATACCGAATGTGGATTAGATGAAGTTTGTACTTCTTCAATATCTTTGTCTGCGAATTTTACTGGGTGAAAAATATTAATATTATATTTTCAATAATGATCTAAAATATAACACAGTTTTATTGTAAAATATTCTAGAGTAAGTGACCAATTAACTTGGATAATTGGATCCAAGGACATAAGCTTGGAGATAATTTTAAAAAATGAAGCTGAGCCGGCTTATTTAACAACTATCAGTATTGATTTACCTCACAATATTTATTTAAGTAGTGTATTACCTTTTTGTAATGAGAATACTGATGGTGAATTTGTTAAAGTAACTTGCGATGCAGGCAATCCGTTAACTGGAACTCCGGTACTTTAATTAATTTATTTAATCATAAGTTTTAATTGATGATTGTAAATTATAAATATAAAATTTATTTTAGAGAATAATTAAAATTGATTTGGATATGAGCCAATTAAACGACGGGAGTTTGAATGGAACTACTTTGGACTTTAATATAAAAGTAAATACACGAAGTCAAAATAATGGAGATCAACATTTATCGCGATTGATTTTATTGTTAAGCGAATTTGTTTTTGATTTACAGGGGTATTTATTTTTTATTAAATTTTTTGTATAAGGTGCATTATTTTCAATTAATAGTATTTTATTTGCAGAAATGCACATGATAAAAATTATTATTATTCGACTGAAGATAAATCATCATCAAATATAAGCTTCCAGCATGCTTATCAGCTTAAAAAAATTGGTGAAACTCCGGTGTTGCTATCAACACTCAATATTAATGTACCTGTAAGATTTCAAGGTGAAGAAATTGTTACACTGACAAATAAACCACGGGTAATCTATATTATTAAGAAAATAAGAAAAATTTTGTCACCAGGACAGTCATATGATAAAATTGGGTTTTTTTTAGTGAAATTTAGTGTCATTGCAAAAGTCTTGACTTGAATTTACGCCTTTTTAAAGTTTCATATCATTATCACCGATAGTTAATTTATTATGATAAGTATTTAGGCTGCATTCTAAAATGCTCTATCTCTAGGTACATAAATAAGAAATGACCTTGTATCTTGTGAATTATTGACATTTTTAAAGATATAAGCTCATCTTGATGTTACACTCATCGAAACCTTTTATTTGAGTACCCACATGTATTTTTATATATTTTTCATATATACATATATATAATAAATATAAATATATGAAAAATTGATGTGGGTACTCAAATAAAAGGTTTCGATGAGTGTAACATCAAGATGAGCTTATATCTTTAAAAATGTCAATAGTTAAGAAAGTACAGTGCAATTTAACAAACATCTTGTGAAATATTGACATTTTTAAAGATATAAGCTCACTCCGACATTACACTCATCGAGACCTTTCATTTGAGTACCCACATCAATTTTTCATATATTTATATATATTATATATATGTATATATGAAAAATATATAAAAATACATGTGGGTACTCAAATGAAAGCTCTTGATGAGTGTAACATCGGGGTGAGCTTATATCTTCAAAAATGTCAATAGTTATGAAAGTACAGTGCAATTTAACAAACATCTTGTGAAATATTGACATTTTTAAAGATAGCTCACTCCGACATTACACTCATCGAGACCTTTCATTTGAGTACCCACATCAATTTTTCATATATTTATATATATTATATATATGTATATATGAAAAATATATAAAAATGCATGTGGGTACTCAAATGAAAGGTCTCGACGAGTGTAACGTCGGGGTGAGCTTATATCTTCAAAAATGTCAATAGTTAAGAAAGTACAGTGCAATTTAACAAACATCTTGTGAAATATTGACATTTTTAAAGATATAAGCTCACTCCGACATTACACTCATCGAGACCTTTCATTTGAGTACCCACATCAATTTTTCATATATTTATATATATTATATATATGTATATATGAAAAATATATAAAAATGCATGTGGGTACTCAAATGAAAGGTCTCGACGAGTGTAACGTCGGGGTGAGCTTATATCTTCAAAAATGTCAATAGTTAACAAAGTTCGGTGCAATTTCACAAAAGTCATTATTTAATAAAGCAAAATTTTTATTTTTAAAATTAAACGACTGCAAGGTTACTAGTTATTAATTAATTGAAGCTTTAATAATTTAATTTATTACAATTTAAAAAATTGTAATTTTAATTATGTACTTTACTGATTAAAATAAGAGACTAAAGAATTTCTTTTTGCAAATAAATTATAGCAAGAAAAATTTATTTAAAAAATTCCACCTTTAAAAGCTCAAAAAAATCATAAATGAAATTTTTTTTAAATAATTTTTTAGACCTAGTTTATTTTTCAAGAAAAATAAATAAATTGGCTAATTTTAGTGTCATATTAAAATAAAAATATCCGGGGCTTTTTATTAAAAATAGACATTGATTTCTTCGCAGATTTTCATCTCAGGAAAATTGTATAAATGTTCTACACACGGAATAACACTGATGAAGAAATTAGTAAATTACACTCCTGTGATTTTAAAAGAAGAAGAAGAAACATATTATTTAAACGTCAATGAAAGTAAACCGTTGAATTTAAAGCGCGACATAGATCAGTCTCCCGAGAAGTTGGTACCAATGATGATCTCAAATTTCCATTCTCAGCCGGAGATAATGATTGATGTCAACGCCCCAAGAATATACTTGAACTGCACTTCAACAGATGTTGAATGCGGAAAAATAACTTGTGAAATTGGTTCTCTAAACAGTGATCAAGATACCGGGGGGCTGCAGTTAGACTTTTCAATCAATCCTGTCTTATGGAATTATACTCAAAATACAGAAGCGCAAATAATTTTTACAACAGATGCTTGGATTGATGTTATTAAACCAACATTAGAAGAAATAGAAACAGTCAGTGGTTCCAATTTAACCGCTTACATAAGCACGAATATTTATAAAATTGATAGTAATAAAAATAAATTGGCCAGCATTTGGATTATTGTTGGCTCTGTATTTCTAGGACTACTTGCTGTACTTTTATTTTCATTTATTCTATACAAGGTAATTAATTTTTACTTTAAATCTTCATGTTATTTATTTATTTAATTAATTAATTAATTAATTAATTAAATAATTTATTTATTTTATTTTATTTATTAATTTAATTAATTAACTAATTAATTAATTAATTAATTTATTTATTTATTTTCTTTTATTTATTTAATTAATTAATTAATTTATTTATTTATTTTATTTTATTTATTTATTTAATTAATTAATTAATTTTATTTTATTTATTTATTTAATTAATTAATTAATTTTATTTTATTTATTTATTTATTATTGTTTCAGTACGGATTTTTCAAGCGTAGTAAAAAAGAAGAACTTGCAGCGCTCAAAGATGAAGTAAGTTCAAAATATTTATAAAAATATTATTTTACACTAACATAGAATTTTTTGTTTCAGACTGACAGTATGTCAGAGCCATCAGAGTTATAATTATTAAAAAAAAAATTCAATTTTTTTTTCTTGTAAGTTTTTTATTATAAATTTATAAAAATTCTGTTGTTACTCTTTAAATCACTAGCGTTATCATTATAATTATTACAAAACTAAATAATTTATTGATAGAATTATTTTGACTGGTTCTGAACTTAATGAAATAATAAAATTTGATCATATTAAATTAACAATACTTTAAGTAGAAAATTGAAAAAAAAAATTCATGAGACCATGAAATTAAACAAAGTTTAATAATTAACTTTTCATTTAAAATAAATGAATTTTAACTAAAAATAAATTTTTTCATTACATTTTTTCTCCTTAATTACTTTTATACTAAATGGCACATACGGTTTTTAGTAGTCTTAAGGTAGTTAGGCTCTTTCAGGCATATTTCAAGAAAATTACGAAATTTTTTTTATCGAAAGATAAATAAATGAATAATTCACCATTTAAGAGTTCTTGACAATTATATGAAATTTTTCTATATGAATAAAAATGCAGCAAAGTTTGTAGAACAGAGACTGTACATCTGGTAAAAATATAATAAATAATAATAATTCACAACCAAAAATTCAGATCAATTTGCAGTACTGTTTTTGAGTAATTAATTTTTGAAATTGCATTTTTTACATGTCGAGGTATAGAGAGATGGTAAAGTTAGTATGAAATCTTCCATAATACACAGAAAGAACAAGATGACACTGAATGTCATCCCAAATTATACTGAGTGAAAAAAAATTTCAGATAGTAACTAGTATAATCCAGATTACTATGAGTATAATCCAGATATCACGCAGTATAATCTGGATTTTTCTAGTTACTATTTAAAAATTTTTTTCACCACAGATATTACTGAGTATAATCTAGGATGATATCTAGTGTCATCTTGTTCTTTCCCTGTACTCGAGTGATGCAAATAATTTCATACTAACTTTACCATCTCTCTATTATACCTCTCGGCTGCCCAATTTCAAAACACAGTAACTAACATTTAAAAATTTTTTTCAATTTTTCTTATTAAAAAAAAGTTTGCCCGCCAAATTGATGAAAAATTTAATTCATGAATAGAAAATACTTGAATATAAATATTTTTAGCAAAAAATACTTGAAATTAAGGTCTTAAAGTTGTAAAAAATGCAGCAATACTAGAAGAAATCAGGTATAAAAATTTTGCAGTTACTGTGTTTTAAAATTGGGTAGCCGCTCTGCGTATAAATGATGCAATTTCGAGAATTAATTACTCAAAAACGGTGTTGTAAATTGATCTAAAATTTTCGTGGTGAATTATTAATATATTTATCTAAATGACTAATTCTTGGGAATTTAGACAATAAATGAAGATGTTAAATTATAGGCAATCGCCTATAATTTATCTTCATTTATTGTCCAAATTCCCAAGAATTAGTCATTTAAATATTTTAAATATGAACAAGAACTTAAATATTAATAATATATTTCGGGACCCAAATGCCAAAAGGGCGCATATTCATTTATACGCCCTTTTGGCTTTGCAGTGCCAAAAGGGCATATAATTTTATTTTTTTTTTTACTAATCGCTTTATCAACACTTTTTAAGCCTAAAAATAAAAAAAATAAATATCCAAAGCCAAAAGGGCGTTAAATTTTATTTTTAAGTTAAATTTTATATTTTAGAGCAAAATTGAAAGTTTTTTTATACGCCCTTTTGGCTTTAGGTTAAACATTTCTAAAGCCAAAAGGGCGTATGTTTTGAGATATGCCCTTTTGGCATTAGTACATTGAAAAATTTTTTTTGACAAATCTTTACGTTTTGAGCAATTTCAAGTTGAATGGGGAAAAAAAATTTTTTATACGGCCTTTTGACATAAAACCCTATCTAGCTGCTGTAATACGCCCTTTTGGCATTTGGGTCGCGATTTATCTTTCAATAAAAAAAATTTCACAATTTTCTTGAAATATCCCTGAAAGGGCCCAACTACCTTAACTGTATTAAATATTTTAAGCTCCATAATAAAAAGTCTAATTACAACTTCCAATAGAATCTTCAAATGGCACTTTATTAGCTTATCAATATTTAAGATTAAATTAAATAGTTAAGCCTTATAATCAAAGTAATACTTTTTATACCATAAAAATAAAAATAATTTGAAAATTATCATGATAAAAAATAAGAAACTATCAGCAAATCTATCCAAAAGCTTCAGGCGGAATAGACCCACGTTTATGATGTTCTTCAAAAGCATTAATAGCAACATCATAAATCCAATTAACTTCAGACAAGCACTTGAAACTCCACTCGTGGTTCATCTTGGTCCTCTCACTCAGCGCTCTAGTCATCTGTTCTCTAATACTCTCCGGAAGCTGCGTATTATCCTCCTTGATAATTATCTTCTTATCATCTTGACTCTGCCTATAACCAGGATTACCAACCCCAAGATGCATTTGCTGCAAGACGAGCCTAACTTGACTAGCAGTAGCATTAGCAAGGTGAAATTGTTCATTACCAATACAATACCCGGTTCCAAACTGTTCAACAATAAACGTCCTGCAAAACTGCCTAAGAACATCACCTTCACTGCTCAGTTCTTTGAACAACCCCGTCACAGTGATGATCATCATCATCATCATCGAACCAGTGAGAGCTTTGACATCTAGCGTGAAGCTACCAGCTAAATGCTGGGTCTTGGGGAACTCTGACAAGCAACTAACGACATGCAGCCGTCCTTTGTTCAGTAATTTAACCCTTCTAGAATTATGAATACAAAGAAGATTCCTGTTTCTTAAAGCGTAACTACTGTTCTTATCAATCAAAACCTCGGGGCTGATTGTCATTGTAAAAACCGCGTTGTCTAAATAAGCATCCAGCAGTGGCTGCCTAGAATTACTGTCATAAACATTGAAGTAAAGCTGGACAAATTGCTGAGCAATTTCGAGAACTTGTTGGTTGGTTGTAAAAATTTTTACAGTACTTGGTAAAGAAATTTCCGTGTCTTCAATGTCAAAGCTAATTTTTTTAGGCAATTGCTTGCCATCTAACCGAATTAAACTCGGAAATTTTTCTCTTATTACTGAAGAGTAATTCAATTTAATTTTTTCCAGCCTTGAAATAAATTCATTTCCTTCTAAGCGAAGATCTTGTAACTTTAATCCTTTTAAAAAATTTAAATTTGATTCATGCTTGATTTTATTGTTAGCTAGGCTCAAAATTTTCAAGTTTTTAAAACACGTGCTCAATATTGTCAAATTTTCCAATTTAGTTAATTGATTATTGTCCAAATTAAGCGCTTCTAAATTAGGCACAGCTTCACTGGCAATTTCTAGTACGTAAATAAGAATATCAGGTCTAAATAAAGCGCAGAAATAATTATCAATAAAGTTTGAGTCTCTGTGAAAGCAAGACAAGTCTAGAGATTTTGTTTCTTCGACGTATCTAATTGACATTGCTTGTTGGACTTTCATTTTAAAGTCTTCGTTAAATTCAGAAGCGGGGAACCTTGATGTACATACATCAACTGTAAGGGTGAAGTAATTGTCTATTATTATATTCTTATGGCATTTACGTAAATTCTCAGCAGCTTCGGGGTTGTCAACGTAAAACACAGCCTTTTTGTAAGATACTTCGTACATTATTGGGAAGAAGGTATGAGGTTTTATATGATCTTTAAGAGCACTGATTATAAGGTTCTTGTCAAATCTGTGGACACCTGGGAGAACTACTTGGAACCAGTTTAAGTCGGTTGGGTTGTAATCTAGTCTCTTCCAAACGGAAGGCTTGGATCTGTCTGATAGACTGTAAGGCTCTGGTTTTGATCTATTTTTTCGCGTGAATAATGATAGGCTTTCTTTCTTACTTGCGTCATTGTCATCTTCTTCTATGTCGACATCTTCATCATTATTATTGGCACCATTACTGTTACCATTACGATTGTTGTTGGGATTGTTGGAGAAATTAAACAAAGACTTGGATTGAATTTTTGACTTCCAGTCGATCTCTGATTCTTCATCCTTTGATTGGAATCCGAGTCGGGATTTTATTGACTTTGTTGGTAATTTTGGCATTTTTATTTTTTGTTGTTCTGTAAATAATTATTGTTTTTTTGGATAACTTTTAATAGAAATGAGTAAAAAAAATTCATTTAGCAGATATTTGATAATTTATGAAAATTAATTTAGCATACGTTTAATAATTTTTTAAATTCTATAATAAATAAATTATGGCAAAAAAAATTATAAAAAAAATTGACATGTGAAAATTTTTAAAAATAAAAAATACAATTTTTTGAAAATTTATTTTTCGGGACAAATTTTTTTGTTAAATAAAATTAAAAGATTGTTAATGATCACTTTAATGTCATTGATAATTTCAAGAATTTTTTATGACATTAAAGAGCTGTCACTTAACTATTTTTTAATTTTTTTAACAAATATATTTTTTCAAAAAAATTATTTAAAAAAAATTGCATTTTTTATTTTTTTAAATTTCTACATGGCAATTTTTTTTCTACTTTTTTTTTGCCATAATTTATTTGTTAAAAAAATCCTTAAAATTATCAAATATCTGCTACATTAATTTTCATGAATTTTGTAACAAGTAAATTATGACAGAATAATTTGGAAAAAAATTTACATGTAGCAATTTTGAAAAATAATTTTTTGGAACAAATTTGCTTGTTAAAAAATTAAAAAATAGTCAAGTGACTGTTAACTTTAATTTAATGTCATTAGTAAAGATTAATAATTTTAATTTTTGTACGTACCATTTGAATTGACATTTGATGAAATTGGTCGTGGATTCAGCTGATTTAAATTGTTGTTAAAAACTTTTTAATTTAACCGGTATATTTGTTTTATTATTATTATAACCTAAATTGTTGAAGTTAATTAAAAATATTATTTTTTTATAATTTTTAATGACACAAGTTAATATTAATCACATGCTTGGTTAAATTTTTCTTTGGTATTTTGAGGTTGGTAAAATTGAGATCTGATATATACTGCAGGGCTGTGAGGTCGTCGTTTGTCGGGTCAGATCATATCGTATTTCAAAATAAAAAACTTGTTTAATGGTTGTTTTTATGTGGAGCTGAAATTATTTATTTTTTTTTTTTTTTTTTTTCATTATATAGCTTAACTAAAAATTATACTAAATTATAACATTAATAAATATCTGACAGGTTAAAGAATTTTTATTAAATAAATAAATTGGTGTAATCAAAAATTGAAAATAATTTGAAGCTGTCGAATTTTTTATTTTTAATTTAAATGAAAGTGAAATTAGAAGACACCTGAGAATTTTTTGTTGAAAAAATTATTAGAAAAAAAATTTTTATAAAAATTCCACATATAGAAGGTTTGAAAAATTATGAGCGCAATTTTTTGAAAATATTTTTCTAGTTATAATTCAATTAGTAAAACACATTATTAATCAGCTGTTTATTCTAACACCATATTTTTACATCACCTAGTGTTTGCTGATAGATGTCTTTTGATTTAAGGATGGTAATTAAAAAAGATAAGAGTTAAGAATCAAAAACTAAGAAGACAACAGATCAGTGACTGACTATTTAATTAAATGTCAACTAGCAACTTTGGAGTTACTATGTAACTCCCGTGACATGTGAACTATAAATAAATAACAATTTTGCTTTATTAAATAATGACTTTTGTTAAATTGCACTGTACTTTCTTAACCATTGACATTTATAAAGATATAAGCTCATCCCGATGTTACACTCATCAAGAGCTTTCATTTGAGTACCCACTTGCATTTTTGATATATTTTTCATATATACATATATATAAAATATATAAATATATGAAAAATTGATGTGGGTACTCAAATGAAAAGTCTCGATGACAGTAATGTCGAGATGAGCTTATATCTTTGAAAATATCAATATTTCACAAGATATTTGTTAAATTGTACTGTACTTTCTTTAATATTGACGTTTTTAAAGATATAAGCTCATCTTGATGTTACACTCATCAAGAGCTTTCATTTGAGTACCCACTTGCATTTTTGATATATTTTTCATATATACATATATATAAAATATATAAATATATGAAAAATTGATGTGGGTACTCAAATGAAAGGTCTCGATGACAGTAATGTCGAGATGAGCTTATATCTTTGAAAATATCAATATTTCACAAGATATTTGTTAAATTGTACTGTACTTTCTTTAATATTGACGTTTTTAAAGATATAAGCTCATCTTGATGTTACACTCATCAAGAGCTTTCATTTGAGTACCCACTTGCATTTTTGATATATTTTTCATATATACATATATATAAAATATATAAATATATGAAAAATTGATGTGGGTACTCAAATGAAAGGTCTCGATGACAGCAATGTCGAGATGAGCTTATATCTTTGAAAATATCAATATTTCACAAGATATTTGTTAAATTGTACTGTACTTTCTTTAATATTGACGTTTTTAAAGATATAAGCTCATCTTGATGTTACACTCATCAAGAGCTTTCATTTGAGTACCCACTTGCATTTTTGATATATTTTTCATATATACATATATATAAAATATATAAATATATGAAAAATTGATGTGGGTACTCAAATGAAAGGTCTCAATGACAGTAATGACGAGATGAGCTTATATCTTTAAAAATATCAATATTTCACGAGATATTTGTTAAATTGTACTGTACTTTCTTTAATATTGACGTTTTTAAAGATATAAGCTCATCTTGATGTTACACTCATCAAGAGCTTTCATTTGAGTACCCACTTGCATTTTTGATATATTTTTCATATATACATATATATAAAATATATAAATATATGAAAAATTGATGTGGGTACTCAAATGAAAGATCTTGATGAATGTAACATCGGGATGAGCTTATATCTTTAAAAATGTCAATAGTTCACAAGATACAAGGTCATTTCTTAATTATGTATCTAGAGATCGAGTATTTTCGAATGCAGCCTAAATACTTATCATAATAAATTCAATATCGAAGAGAATGATATGAAACTTTGAAAAGGCACAAATTCAGATCAAGTCCTTTGCAATGACACTGAATTTCACTAAAAAAACCGATTTCATCATTTGACTATCTTGGAAATAAAATCTATCTTATTTTCTTAATAATATAGACTATAATTAATGCCGTTATAGATAACTTTAGTTTTAAAAGGTGATTACGGAAGTTATATATAGATAAAAAAATCAAAAAATTTAGTGAAATATATTTTAAATTTATTTTTATTTTATAGATAAAAAAATTGTTATAATCATAACTACGTCATTAAAAAATGTCATTTTTTTCCATTTTACAATAATTTTATATTTTTTTTTTTTTTTTACATAAAATTTTGTTGTTCAATATATATATATATATATATCATGATAATGATAGTTTTAATAAATAATGTACATTGAATATTAATCTTTACATTCATATTTTCTTTAAACATTAGATACTTAGCAGCTAAATAAACTTAAACTATAATTAGATACAAAAACTTATTCTTCTAAGTTCTATTTACATTTAATTTATGTCATCTCATTCAATACTTATAAATATATTTATAATTTCAATATTTTGAATGAACATATATTTTCATTGCTTATGAAAAATAAACGTACGATTAAAATTATTAACTAAGAAAGTAATAAAGTTTTATCAAAATAAAATATACCGATGCGTTCTATAATATATAATTAAAAAGTAATTGATCATTAAATTTATCTTTGTAGCTTTAAATTAACTTAATACAAATATTTATTTGAAAAAATAGAATCGAAAGTGTGCAAATATTCTTTCGAGATAAATAATATCAATTTTATGAAATTGTCCAAACGTAATTTAGTCTAATTATTATTATTTTTTTTTAATATGAATAAAAATTGCATTAACAAAATAATTGATGCACAATCGTAAGTACGACCGACCTGAAGCTTGGGTACAACGTCTCTCCTTCTCTTGAAAATTATTTTAGCAGTTGTTTGATGGATAATTCTGCAATTGTGCCTTTGTATTTTACACACAAAGTGCGACACAAATTTATCAGAAGAACAAGTGGCTGTAGCATTGGATAAACCCATATTTACTCTAGAAATAAATTTCTAGAGACCGTAACAAAATATTTGACATCAAGCTTCCTTCCATAGCTCGCACAAGATCAACTTGAGCGAACCGAAGCCAGAGAGGTCTTGACACTGCATCCTCGGTACTCTGTTAATGTTCAGAGTACATTTTCAGCATGTCAGTTGATTTTGTAGGATTGCTTCAAAAATCTTTTAAAATTTTTGGTGTTTTTTTTTTTTTTTGGCAGTCTACTTCAATTGTGCATTTCAATATTGTTATTATTTTTTTTTTTAATTCAATTTTTTTAATTACTCTTACGTCTTAACAATTACACCTAGCTTCAATTATTTCTCTCAAGAATATTCACAATTTTTTCATCAATTTAATTTTTTCCTATGAGAATAAAGAGCCAAAAAAAAAGTTAACAAAAAAATAATTTAAAATTCGAGTTAAAAAAATAATTTAAAATTAAAAAAAAAAATGATCTTTTTTTATAAATTCATATTTGATTATTTATCCTCATTTTTTTTTTAGAAATTGAAAAAAATTTTGTGATATAATAATTGTGCGTTAGAAAAATTAATTCTACCCAGTAATTAATTACTGTAATTATTCTAAGAAAAAAAATATTAATATTTTTCGAATGCACACCAAAACTTTTTTTTTAGCAAGAATTTTTTTCCAAATTTTGTAATGATTTTTTTTTATGTTTATGTCTATGTCTTTAAATTTTATGAATTTATAATTATTAGTAATTTAGACAATGATTTTTGGCAGTTAAATTTTTTATAAATAAAAAATTATTATCATAATTATTGCAGCTAATTTTTTTTTTTTTTTTTTTTTTTTTTTTTAATTAATGTGTCACGAATTCAGTTTTAAAATCAAGACTAATTTATAGAAAAAATATTAAATATATTAATAATTATAAAGAATAATTACTAAATTTATAGAATATGTAGCTCTTACATATTAAAAAAAAAATAATTACTGAATTCGTGCCAGCAAATTAATTTTTCACGAGACTCTAAATTTGAATTTTAAAATTTATAATTTTTTCTATAAAAATAGAAGAAATTATCGATTAAATGCCTCAGCTGGGATTCTTCCAGCTTGAAAGAATTCATTGAACGCGCGAACAGCAGTTTCGAAATTCCACTGTACCTCTTGTAAGCACTTGAAGCTCCACTCGAGGTTCATCTTAGTTTGATCGCTAAGAGCAACAGTCATTTGGCGCTGAAGCTCCTCATTGGGTTGAGCAGGCGCTCCTGAAGTTGACGGCTGAGGTTGAGATTGAGGTTGAGGCTGAGGCTGAGCTTGAGGCTGTTCTGTTACTTGTTGGGCTTGAATAGCTGCTGCTGCTTGCTCAGCTATCGTAGCCTGCGGGCTGTTCAAGACTTGGCGCTCTTGAGATGGGGTTGGGTGGGCCAAGCTCAGCTGCTCGTTTTTTATACAGTAACCATTGCCGTATTTAACGATTACAAATGTACGGTCGAAGTAACGGATCGGCTGATCCTTGGCTCCTACTTCTTTGAATAAACCAGTCACGGTGATAACTATCGTTGATTCTGAGATCGCTGTGGTGTCCATGGTGAATGAATTTAAGAAGTGCTGGGTCTTCGGCAATTCAGAGATTAATGATACTACTGGTAATCTTCCTTGTTTTAACAATCTCATGCGGCGATTTGTATCAGCACACCGGAATAAATTTCTGTTGTCTGATAAGTATTTGTTGAATCTATAACAAAAAAAAAATATTTATAATAGAATATATATTATCTTTGGATACATAATTAAGAAATGACCTTGTATCTTGTGAACTATTGACATTTTTGAAGATATAAGCTCATCGGGATGTTACATTCATCGAGACCTTTCATTTGAGTACCCACATCAATATTTCATATATATATATATATATATAGCATATATATATATATATATATATATATATATATATATATATATATATTAAAAATATATAAAAATGTATGTGGGTACTCAAATGAAAGCTCTTGAAAAGTGTAACATAGAGATGAGCTTATTACTTTAAAAATGTCAATATTTAAGAAATGACCGTGTATGTTGTAAACTATTGACATTTTTTAAGATATAAGCTCGTTCCGATGTTACACTCATCAAAAGCTTTCATTTGAGTACCCACATGGATTTTGATATATTTTTTATATATACATATATATAAATATATAAAATATATGAAAAATTGATGTGGGTACTCAAATGAAAGCTCTTTGTGAGTCTAATATTGGGATGAGCTTATATCTTCAAAAATGTCAATGATTAAGAAATGACCTTATATCTTGTGAAATATTGATATTTTTTAAGATATAAGCTCATCCCGATGTTATACTCATTGAGACCTTTCATTTGAGTACCCACATCAATATTTCATATATTTATAAATGAAAAATATATCAAAATGCATGTGGGTACTCAAACGAAAGCTCTTGATGAGTATAACATTGGGATGAGCTTATTATCTTTAAAAATGTCAATAATAAAGAAATTACCTTATATCTTGTGAAATATTGACATTTTTTAAGATATAAGCTCACCCCGACAATACACTCATCGAGACCTTTCATTTGAGTACCCACATCAATTTTTCACATATTTATATATTATATATATATATATATATATATATATATATATATATATATATATATATATATATATATATATATATGAAAAATATATCAAAAATGCATGTGGGTACTCAAATGAAAGCCCTTGATGAGTGCAACATCGAGATGACCTTATATCTTTAAAAACGTCAATATTTAAGAAAGTACAGTGCAATTTAACAAAAGTCATTATTTAATTAAGCAAAATTTTATTTATTTATAGTTCACAAGTCACAGCAGTCACATAGTGACTGCAAGGTTGCTAGTTATATTATTATTATATATAATAAAATATTTATCAAGTATAGTTGTATTCGGCATTGAGTATTTAAAAAAATAAAAAATAAAGAACTTAAAGACTTACTTATGTATTGTCGGGCTCTGAGCAACAGTGAGACTCAAAAATGCATGCTCGTGATAAGCATCAAGAAGGGGTTGCCGGGAATCAGAGTCAAAAATGGTGAAGTATTGAAGCATAAACTGCTCCGCTACTTTCAGAGCTTCACCATTCTTTGCAAATGCTGTTTGCGTGGGAGGTAGTTGTATACCTTCTTCCGCGACATCAAATAATATTGGTTTAGGTAATTCCATGCCATCCTGTAATTGTTGATTGAAAAAAAAAAAAAAAAAAAAATTGTAAAAATATTAATATTGTCATTTAAAAAATAATCCAATATAATTATTTTCTATGTAAATGATTTACTCACCAGTCGGAGAAGTTTGGGGAATTTCTTCCTTACGTCGCTGTCGTGGAAGAAAAAGCCATAAGCGGATGCTCCAGATTAATTGTTTTAAAACAAAAATAACATGTCTTATTATTGAAGGAGATTTAACAGATTTTTTTCAACTCAAGGATTTTTATATAATTCCAGTGTTGGATAAAAAAAAAATTAAAAAAAAAATGTTAACCAATCTCCTGTAAAAAGATCCGTCTAGGATCTTTGAAATTTATAAATAATGTAAGAAAATGAATGACATACCTGATATAGTCATCTGTGCGTTTTTTGTACTTGTGTTGTACAAGAGGATTTCCGGCAAGACGTAATTCTTCTAGTGGTAAGTCTTTGATAACATCCATCTGATGCATTTCTCTGATCTGAAAATAAATAAAAAAGAAAAAAAATTAATAAATTCTAATAATTAAAGTAAAGTCACGGTAGCGACAAAATATTAAAAAAATCAAGGTAATTATTTACGGTAATCGGAAAAAATAGACCCGAAAAAAATAAAAAAGTTATGAAAAATTCATATTATTTCATTAAGGGAGTATTCTGGTCTAGAAGCATGAAATTTCAGGTCATTTTTAAAGTGCCGTAAAAAAAAGGCAATCAATATTTTTACCATCCATTTTTTTATAAGTTATTTATTAACATTATAAGAATACAGAAAAAAATAAAAAAATGAAAAAAGTCGAAAATTAAAAAAATTAGCAGCTGATGAAGTGGGGGGGGGGGGGGGCTCAAAAAATTGGCACGCGAAGATACCGCCAATTCTAATCCTCCCAGCAATCGGAAACAAAAAAGATTATTAATCTAGAGTAATGTCGCTATGGTCGGAACTACGGAAAAAATTAAAAAAATTTTTTTCACAAAATGGCGACTGCCTGAAAAAATAACATTTTTTTCACCACTTTTTTTGACTTTCGAATTTTTTAAAAATAGTAAAAATTGAAATTTGGGGATGACCGTAGTTCCGACTATAGCGACATTACTCTAGATTAATAATCTTTTTTGTTTTTTTGTTTCCATTTGCTAGGAGGGCTGGAATCGTGGGCATTGTCACGTGCCAATTTTTTGAGACCCCCCCCCCCCACACTTTATCAGCTGCTAATTTTTTGAATTTTCAACTTTTTTCATTTTTTTATTTTTTTCTGTATTCTTATAATGTTAATAAATAACTTATAAAAAACTGGATGGTAAAAATATTGATTGCCTTTTTTTTACGGCACTTTAAAAATAACCTGAAATTTTATGCTTCTAGACCATAATACCCCCTTAAAATTATTATAAAATAAAAATTATAATAATATAAATAATTTAATAAATCTGAAATAATATGGATTTTTCATGACTTTAAAATTTTTTCCGGGATTCTTATTTACAAGTGGGGCCCGACCTATTTTTGGCCATATCTAGGTGAAAAATTAACATTTAAAAATTTTTTTTGATCTGCTTGTTTTTACGGCACATTTATGATCAAAAATGTCATGAAAAAAAAAATTAAAAATTTCGATAGCTTTTTTGCCTTCAAAAGTTGAAAAAAATTTTGGCTTTCATGTTTTAGGATAAAATTTCTACTTTATCTTTTTGATCTATAATTTTTTTGAAAAGTATGTAAAAAAACGAACAATTAAAAAAAATAAGTTGAATATCACAATTTATAAATTTTTTTGAAAATTTGTTAAAATTGTGATAATTAACTTGGTTTATTTTTTTTTATGTATTTAAAAAAAAAATATATATATATATATATATCTATCAATAAAATTAAATAGAAATTTCATTCAAAAAAATGAAAATTAAAATGGTGGACCTCACTTGTAAATAATTACCGAAATCAAAGACAATTAATAAAAAAAACTTACTTTGTTGTCACCAATGTATAAGATTTTTAAATGCCTTAGTTTTTTTCCCAAAAAACTAAGCTTCTCAATAATAGATAATTTATTATTTTCAAGATTTAATGCCTCCAGGTTAGGAATTGCATCAGCGACAATCTCCAGTACTGACATCAACATTCCAGGTCTGAATAAAGCGCAGAAGTAATCTTGAACGAGATCAGGATCGTGGTGAAAGCACGAAAGGTCCAGAGCGTTATTTTGCTGATTGTATCTCTTGGCCATAGCTGCTTTCAATTTCTCTTTTAGCACAGCGTCAGCTTCACATTTTGGAAAGCCAGGACGTACGCGTACTTGGAGCTTGTGATTATCAGGCGTTGTAATTTTTTTGTGACACTCAGCTAGTTTGTTAGCAGTTTCCTGGCTGTCAACGTAAAAAATAGCTTCTTGTCCAATCACTTTATACTGAAATCACAAATAAATTTTTTTTTACTTATAGTTACATTATTAAAATCGGAAAAAATTAGTCAAGTTTATGAAAATATGGAATGACAATAAAGTTAGCCGACATTAAAAATTTTTTAGAATTTTTCTTATTGAATGAATCAAAATTTTTTTTTAAATTTCATTTGTAAAAAATTTGAAAAATTGTAAGTGCAATTTAAAAATTTTTTTTGCTAATTTACTAAATTAAACAAAATCAAAAAATAAAAAATTTCGGCTAACTTTATTATTCTAAATATATGACAATAAAGTTAGCCGAAGTTTAAAAATTTTTAGATTCTTTTTTATTGAAAAGAAGATTGCAAAAAAATTTTGTTTGAAAAAATTTGAAATACTGTAAGTGGAATTTAAAAAAAAATTTTTTTTAGTTTTAATTTAATAAATTAAACAAAGTCAAAAAATAAAAAGTTTTAGCTAACTTTGTTATTATAAATATATGACAATAAAGTTAACCGACATTTAAAATTTTTTAGAATTTTTTTTTATTGAAAAAATCATTGCAAAATAATTTTATTTGTAAAAAATTAAATACTGAAAGTGGAATTAAACAAATTTTTTTTTAGTTTTAATGTAATAAATTAAACAAAATCAAAAAATAAAAAATTTTGACTAACTTCATTATTCTAAATATATGACAATAAAGTTAGCCGAAGTTTAAAAATTTTTAGAATCTTTTTTATTGAAAAGATGATTGTAGAAAAATTTTATTTGAAAAAATTTGAAATACTGTAAGTAGAATTAAAAAAAATTTTTTTTAGTTTTAATTTAATAAATTAAACAGTCAAAAAATAAAAAGTTTCAGCTAACTTCGTTATTATAAATATATGACAATAAAGTTAACCGACATTCAAAATTTTTTAGAATTTTTTTTTATTGAAAAAATCATTGCAAAATAATTTTATTTGTAAAAAATTGAATACTGTAAGTGGAATTAAACAAATTTTTATTTAGTTTTAATGTAATAAATTAAACAAAATTAAAAAATAAAAAGTTTCGGCTAACTTTATTATTATAAATATAAAACAATAAAATTAGCAGGCGTTTAAAAATTTTTTTTTTAATTTCATTTGTAAAAAATTTTAAAAACTGTAAGTGCATTAAAAAAAAATTTTTTTAGTTCTAATTTACTAAATTAAAAAATAAAAAATGTTGGCTAATTTTATTATTATAAATATATGACAGTAAAATTAGCCGACATTTAAAAATTATTTTATTAAAAAATTATAAAATAATTTTTAAAAATTTGACTTGTAAAAAATTTGAAAACCTGTAAGTGCAATAAAAAAAATTTTTTTGTTTTAATTAAATAAATTAAAATTAAAAAAATAAAAAATGTCGACTAACTTTATTATTATAAATATTGATTACTTACCATTATTGGTATGAACGTATGAGGAGCCATGTAGCTGAGCAGGCTGGTCAGAATATACTCTTTATCATATTTATCACCATAATAAATCTGAAACAAATAAATAAATCATCAATAAATTACCTGGAAGCTTAAAATAAATAAAATATAATAATAAAAAAAAAAAAAAAAAATACCAACCATAATTTTATACCACTGTGCTTCGCCATTAAGATTAATTCTACTTTTAATATTCAACCTTGGGCCTCGATTCACCATGGGACTGAGCCGCCCACCTTTGCCTCTACTCCTCGGCTTGAACATAACTTGCCTAACACTTGTACTCGAGGACATAGCTTCTGCTATTTGATCTTTGGTAACTGAATTAACATGACGCACACGATCTCTTCCGAATCTTGGATTTTTAAAGGATACCCGGGGCTTGACACCGCCGAATTCCATCGGATGGTCGTCGTCCATGCGAGCTGTTCTATCGTCATGGTCTGTAAAAAAAAAGATGACGAAATAAGCTTTGTAACTAAGTATTTTTTTTTTTTTTTTCACTAAAAAATCTTATTAAAAATTAAATACTTACTGAAAAAATGTTTGTTTTGTTTATTGAAACGATTATTGATGGGCTTTCTCGGCATTTTTAATAATTATGTCTAAAAAGCTAAAGAAATACGTAAATTAAATAACTTTTATAAATTTAAGACGCAAGACTACGTTTTATCACAACACAATGGCTGACTTGAGTGTATAATAATTTTCTACTAACCTCGAAATACTAATTTACTAACTTTGATGTATAATACTACAACTAGTTATTTTTTATTAACTATTGCGTTGATTATTATTGTTATTTTTATCAATTTCTTGACAATGTCGAAAAAAATTTCAAAGTTTTATAATAAAATTAATTATTATTTTATTAAAAATGTTTCACTGACACGACTTTGGATTTATTTCACAAGAAACAATATGGACGACTGAACTACACCAAGCACTTTACACGTACGCTCTTAGGCAAGAAGATCCAAAGAGACTTGTTCCCTCTACGGAAACTAGATTTTAGACAGCGCCCCCTATAAGTGTATAGTTTCACTCTAATATAATCTACAGTCGATGAAAATGAAGTTAGCCGACATTTTAAAATTTTTAGAAATTTTTTTATTGAAAAAAATTCACTTGTAAAAAATAACACTAAAGTTAGCTGACGTTTTTAATTTTTTAATGATATTAAATTAGCTATCACTTGACCATTTTTTAATTTTATTTAACAAAAAAATTTGTTCCGAAAAATTATTTTTAAAAAATTGCATTTTTTATTTATTAAATTTTCTAAATGTCCATTTTTTTCTTATTTTTCTTATGCAGTAATTTATTTATTAGAAAAATTCTTAAAATTATTAAATATTTGCTAAATTTATTTTCGTAATTTTTTAATTTTTTTTTTAATTATTAAATTAGAACTAAAAAATATTTTTTAAAAATTGCACTTACAGTTTTCAAAGTTTTTTACAATTGAAAATTTTATTTTATTATTTTGTAATAACTTTTTTAATAAAAAAAAATTCTGAAAATTTTTTGATCTCGGCTAACTTAATTTTCGTTTGTAAAAAACTATAAGTGCAATTTTTTATGAATATCTTTTTAGTTGTAATTTAATTAATAAAAAAAATCAAAAATTTAAAAATTTTTAGACGTTTGCTAACTTCCGTGTCATCTACAGTCGTAGACTTACTGGCTAAAGAAAACGACGGCAGCGCTACTGCGCAGTTGTCTTGCGGGAACTATATTATTGATCAGAGTTCTCGGGACTTACTTGTATACCGGTCGTGCTCTGAATACGTGAAAATAAAATGAAAAATATATACAGTAAAAGCTCTTAAAAGTTACCCAGGTTGTCTTTCTCGCTCTTATTAGTGTTTGAAGAGAAATTGAGACAGAACTACGGTAACTTTTAACAGCTTTCACTGTAAAATTAAATAAATAATGATTATGACATTCAAGTCAGCTGTTATTTAACAAATTTTTTATTTTATTTAATAATAAAATTTGTTCTAAAAAATTGTTATTAAAAAATTGCATTTTTATTTTTTTTAAATTTCTACATGTCAATTTTTATGAAAATTAAAATAGCACATATTTAATAATTTAAAAAATTTTATAACAAATAAATTATGGCAAAAAACAAAATTAAAAAAAAAATTGACATTTAGAAATTTAAAAAAATAAAAAATGCAATTTTTTAAAAATAATTTTTCGAAAGAATCTTTTTGTTAAATAAAATTAAAAAATTGTTAAGTGGCAGCTAACTTTAATGAAAATTAATTTAGCAGATATTTAATAATTTTTAGAACTTTTGTTAACAAATAAATGATGGCAAAAAAATAAGAAAAAAAATTGACAGAAATTAAAAAAAATTAAAAATGCAATTTTTTTTTAATAATTTTTTAGAGTTAATTTAATTGTTAAATAAAATTAAAAATTTGCCAACCCGAGTCAGAATAATGAACCTACATGAGCCTACATGAACCTACATGAGCCCACATGAACTTACATGAGCCTACAGGATAATTTTCAATTGTTTTGATCGATATTATCCAATTTATAAATTGAATTTTTAAGTTTTTTTATCAATAATTTTTTAGTTACTATTTAAATTTATTTGTATTGTACTATTTAATATTGGTATGAGTGTATTTTGTGAGGTTATATTGATCAATCAAAATAATTCAAGATAAAAATATCGATTAAAACAATTAAAAATTGTCCTGTAGGCTCATGTAGGTTTATGTAGGTTCATTATTCTGACTCGGGAAGTGACAGCTAATTTTAATGTCATTAATTTTTTTTGCACTAATTTATTTCTTAAAAAAATTATTAAAATTATTAAATATCTACTACTTTAATTTTCATGTAATGATTATTGATTTATTAAAAATATGATTTTGAAAGAAAGTATTTGTTAGAGATATTTTATTGAATATTATGAACGAGAAACTTTTACTGACAAGACGTAAGTAATAAGCGTTTAGTTGTTTATTAATTCACTTTCGTTAAACGTGATCAAAAGTAGCCAAAGTTTATATATTATTGAAAAAGTTAAATCTTTTTCTAAATTATTACATGACAGTACGTTTCTGAAGATTATTAAAGAATGGCCTGTCAAATATTTGTATTAAAGTTGGAAAGTTAGAAAAGTGAGGCTGAAAAAAAAATTATAACTTCTTTAAAAGCCGTCAATTTTATCACGCATTAACTTTTTATATAAATGGCAGTAACGGGTGATTTATTGTTTTCTTTATGGTATGATTTTGACAACTACTTTTTTTTAATTAATTAAAAAATAATACTTTTCAAGATTGATACATGTTATTAATTTTTTTTACTGATAAATTATTTGATGAATTTTATCTGAATATCAATTACTTTTAAGTTAAAAAAAGCCGTCAATTCTATCACGCGTTTTTATATAAATGACAGTAACAGATGATTTATTATTTTTTGAAGGTATAATTTTGAGTTTTTTTTTAATTAATTAAAAAATAAAATTTTTTAAGACTATTTATACTGTTAATATTTTCACAAGTAAATTATTTACAACCCTAAAGTTAGCCGACGTTTTTAATTTTAAATATTAAATTAGAACTAAAAAATATTTTTTATAAATTGCACTTTCAGTTTTTCGAGTTTTTTACAAATGAAAATTTTTTTTAATTATTTTGTAATAGTTTTTTTAATAAAAAATTTTTAAATGTTGGCTAACTTAATTTTTACAAATTATTTAATGAAAATAAAGTTAGCCGACACCTAAAAATTTTTCCATTTGTTAAAAACTTCAAAAACTATAAGTGCTATTTTTTAAAAATATTTTTTAGTTATAATTTAATAAATTAAGCGAAATAAAAAAAAATTAAAATGTCGGCTAAATTTATTATTATAATTATTTAATGGATTTTCATCCGAACACCAATAAAGAAAATTTTTAATGAAATGGTGAGCGGTAATTATCAAGGTATTTAAAATTAAATTAATGTCCCAATTTATTGCTGCTTTGGTAATATGTACTAAATATATAGCTATATATTTATGCATTAATATCGTTATCTCCTTTGCTATGTATCTTTGTACCGGAAATACACAATACATTATCATAGACATTTAAACAGCGACTATAATTTAGGTGTTTAGGGAGATTAATTCCGTTGTTATGAACAAAATAAATAAGTAGACACAGAATCGGCAACGATATAATCGACAACCAGCTGCAAATTTTGCAACGTATAAACTATCTGCGCTATCTCCCGTGTTAATATTAATTCCATACTCTCGTTTCTAGCCTAGGTTAGTCTACAGACTAGTTGTACTGTGAATCTAAACGACACAGGATGCACAGAATGTATACCGAATAAAGTTCTACCCCCCATTTATGTACGGGAGGTAAGCCGATTATGTTAATGTCTATAATTTTTGCGCTTTTTTGGAAAGTAAGGGCCGATTTAATCCGAAGCATTCACGTTCGCTAAATACCTCGCCTATCATCATCACACATCAGCTATATATTATATATATGTATAAGTATATAGTATATCGTATAGAATATAACACCGGAGCTGGAGAGATCGATATTATATAAGTTAAATATGTATTTTTATATCTGTCTTTTTATTTTCAGATTTTTATTTTATTTCTGCTTGTCTTCCGATCATTCGATTACCGCATTCTGGTTAGAGTTATATATCTATATTATTAAGAGAATAAGAAAAATTTTGTTTCGAGTCAATTTATTATGATAAGTATTTAGGCTGCATTCGAAAATGCTCTATCTCTAGATACATAATTAAGAAATGACCTTGTATCTTGTGAAATATTTACATTTTTAAAAATATAAGCTCATTCCGATGTTACACTCATCAAGATCTTTCATTTGAGTACCCACATCAATTTTTCATATATTTTCTATATATATTATCTACATGTATATATGAAAAATATATCAAAAATGTATGTGGGTTTTCAAATGAAAGGTCTCGATGAGTGTAACATCGGGATGAGCTTATATCTTTAAAAATGTCAATAATTAAGAAATTACCTTGTATCTTGTAAATTATTGACATTTATAAAGATATAAGCTCATCCCGATATTACACTCATCGAGACCTTTCATTTGAAAACCCACATACATTTTTGATATATTTTTCATATATACATGTAGATAATATATATAGAAAATATATGAAAAATTGATGTGGGTACTCAAATGAAAGATCTTGATGAGTGTAACATCGGAATGAGCTTATATTTTTAAAAATGTCAATAATTAAGAAATGACTTTGTATCTTGTGAACTATTGACATTTTTAAAAATATAAGCTCATCCTGATGTTACACTCGCCGAGACCTTTCATTTGAGTACCCACATCAATTTTTCATATATTTTATATATATTATATAAATGTATATATGAAAAATATATCAAAAATGTATGTGGGTACTTAAATGAAAGGTCTCGGCGAGTGTAACATCAGGATGAGCTTATATCTTTAAAAATGTCAATAATTAGGAAATGACCTTTTATCTTGTAAAATATTGACATTTTGAAAGATATTAGTTCACCCCGATGTTACATTCATCGAGACCTTTCATTTGAGTACCCACATAAATTTTTCATATATTTTATATATATTATATATATGTATATATGAAAAATATATCAAAAATGCATGTGGGTACTAAAATGAAAGGTCTCGACGAGTGTAACGTCGGGGTGAGCTTATATCTTTAAAAATGTCAATAGTTAAGAAAGTATGTGCAATTTAACAAAAGTCATTATTTAATAAAGCAAAATTTCAATTTTTTATATTTTACAACTCACGGCAGTCACATAGTGACTGCAAAGTTGCTAGTACAATATTACATCGCTAAAAATTAAATACTTGAATGCGTTTTATAAACAGCTTACTTGAAATAGAAAAAAAATTTTTTTTTCTTCAAAAATAAATTTTCACTAAATTGTAATTTGTGACCGTTGATAGTAAAGCGATTCAATTTAAATTTAAAACTAACTAAACTCGGCTTATTGCGAATTTCAAGACAAATTAAACTCTGTTATATTATTATATATGTTATAGATAGTTTGCCGTGCTTATATATGTATGTATATAGGCTTCGCCGAGAATTCGAGATCCTACATATTATATACAAGTTTGGAAATTGAACAGTTCAACTGAGAGAATTAAACGTATTTTGAATTGAATTGTGAATATGCTCTCTGTAAACTGTAAGTCGGCGAATGTACCGAATAGGATCGACCGTAGACTGGAAACTGGAGACTGGAGGCATTTGGTAAGTTTGAGTAAAACAATTTAAACTATTTTTGCATACAAAGACTCTATTAGCCTTTGAATTATTATTTTTATCATGTATATTATTGTACGATCGAGCGAATTCGGATTTCAGATAATATTGAATTGTTAAATGGCGCGAAAAATAGCGCTGCATGTGGATAAATTTATTAATATAATGCATTACTGTTATGATTATATATTCGAGCTCAGCGATGAATGGAACATAATTCATGGAGCTGCAATCGAGGCTTTTACCAAGAGATTACAAGTTACAAATTAGCCTCATATATTCTAGGATTAGATCGAACCTGGCGTACATACATGCGGTCGGGTTCGGTTATACGTTTGTTAAATGTTATTATAGGTATAACGACATATATAGGATGGATATAAAATTGAAGGAGTGAGAAGAGAAGAAAGAGGGTTTAGGTAATAAAACCATTGAGGAAATTTTCATTCGTTTGACCGTCCTTATACATCAGCGATTTAGTTTAGCTTTCATATCTTGTGCAAACATCCAAGCCCGGGGTTTAACTCATGTGAACATGAGCCAAACCATATGCTTTAAGGATCCTTCCTCATAATTCACCTAAATTCATATATATATTTAATATCATTTTTTCAATTTTAATACTGATTTAGGAGATTCGGAAATTCAAATATGTTTATTTTTCGATCAGGGTTTTTGAATTGGTTAAGTAGGGTAGAATACCATCTGCAGAAAATTTTTCATTTAGCGACGGGTTATTTTATTTAATTTTTTTTCAACTTATTTACATTTAAAATATTAATACATAATATCGATAAAATTATTTGACTTTATAATTTAACTGTTAATTAGTAAAACTATCTATATTGTTAAGAGAATAAGAAAAATTTTGTAGGATAGTCATATAATAAAATCGGTTTTTTTAGCAAAATTTAGTGTCATTGCAAAGGTCTTGACTTGAATTTGTATCTTTTCAAGGTTTCATATCATTCTCACCGATAGTCAATTTATTATGATAAGTATTTAGACTGCATTCGAAAATGCTTTATCTCTAGATACATAATTAAAAAATGACCTCGTATTTCGTGAAATATTGATATTTTTAAAAATATAAGTTCACTCCGACATTACAGTCATCAAGACCTTTCATTTAAGTATCCACATCAATTTTTCATATATTTGTATATATTACATATATGTATATATGAAAAATATATCAAAATTCATGTGAGTACTCAAATGAAAGTTCTTGATGAGTGTAACATTGGGATGAGCTTATATCTTTAAAAAAGTCAATAGTTAAGAACATAAAGTACAATTTAACAAATATCTTGTGAAATATTGACATTTTTAAAGATATAAGCTCACTCCGACATTACACTCATCAAGACCTTTCATTTAAGTACCCACATCAATTTTTCATATATATATATATATATATATATATATATATATATATATATATATATGAAAAATATATCAAAACGCATGTGGGTACTCAAATGAAAGCTCTTGATGAGTGTAACATCGGGATGAGCGTATATCTTTAAAAACGTCAATAGTTAAGAAAGTACAGTGCAATTTAACAAATATCTTGTGAAATGTTGACATTTTTCAAGATATAAGCTCACTCTGACATCACACTCATCAAGACCTTTCATTAGAGTACCCACATCAATTTTTTATATATTTATATATATTATATATATATGTATATATGAAAAATATATTAAAATGCATGTGGGTACTCAAATGAAAGCTCTTGATGTGTGTAACATCGGGATGAGCTTATATCTTTAAAAATATCAATAGTTAAGAAAGTACAGTGCAATTTAACAAAAGTCATTGTTTAATAAAGCAAAATTTTATTCATTTATAGTTCATAATCCACCGCAGCCCCATAGTGACTGCAAGGTTGCTAGTATAAATAATAATGATTAATTTTCTGCAACTCTGTAATACCATTAATCAACAGATTAATATTTTTAATCAATCACAAATTATTAATCATCTCAATTTCATCAATATCATAAATGCATATTATTGATCTGAATAAGTTCAAACACTTTCAATGGATAATATTACAGAATTACAGATAATTAGTGCTCATTCATATAGTAATTACTAATAAATCTCATTGAATATTAATTTATATTCCATTAACCTGCTGAGTAATTAACTCAAAGCTAATAGTCACAGAAAAGCCTCTCAAAGCAATCATTTGTTTTGTTGTTCAGGTATTAAATCACTGGAAGACATTATTATTGTCTATTTCGAGTAAATTTTCCATCACTTTAACTGACATGAAGTTTAGCCTGTCTTTTAGCAGCTTGAAATTCAGACTCTGAACCACCTAAGCTAACCATCTAATTGATATTATTCTCAACATCATCTACATCAGTCGCTTGTCATCCTCGTCCTCATTGGACCCAGTCTGGTAGTTGTCATAGTTGTCATTTGTATACAGTTGGGGAACTTTAGATTTAGATACGGCAATTTAGTCACGGAGAAGCTTCTCATTCTATGACTTACACATTATAAGGACCAGTACTCTGGTGTATATACGTACACACAAAAGCACTATACCTTCAGACAATAAATTATGTCCCATTCGAATTCGAATTCGAATTTCTACCATCCGTGTACGATCAAGAGGAAGAAATAAATAAAATAAAATAACTTTTAGCATCTCTCTTGTTTAACACACGTGTCCATTCAAATGTTACATTATAGACATATTCTAAAGAGCCAAACCCTCGAGTGTGTAGATTATATAATACAAATATATACTTATATAAAAAAAAGTCTATTCCAATTGTATTTTCTATCTACTTTCAAAACTAATACTCGAGTCATTTAATTTTCATGTAATTTCTACACGGAAAAAAGTAAACTTAAAATTTACTCGGATTCCGATTAATTTTTATAGTTTCAAACAGTACAGTGGATATCGGGGTGGCACAAATGTAAATATTACGAAACAATGTAGAAAGTGTAAAAGCCACAATTTATAATTTAATATTGAAAATGTGATTAGTTGTCACTACAGTAAATAACGACTCTCTTATCTTAAAAAATTACAGTTTCAAACAGTAAAAATTGCTGTTTCAATATATAGTCTATACTATGAGGAGAAGGGGAAGGTCTCATACTCGGAGAATTTAACATTTGAAACTGTAAAAATTCTACTCTTAAAATATATATTTTACCAGTACAAGCAAATCAATAATTATAGCTTGATTTTTAGCGTTGCTTTTAAAATTTATCATTTTACTTTGTAAATATTGACGTTGCTTGTATAGAAATTTAGTAACTGTACACAAAAAAAAAAAGGTTCACTTGAGCCAAGAAAATATTTTTCTTCCTAATTATTTTTTTGAGCAAAAAAAAAAATTTTTTTTGACCCAAGAAATTTCACTTATTCCAACTAAATTAATTCTCTTGCTTTAAGAAATACGTATCTTTTTCCAAGAAAATTCATTTGTCAAGAAAATATTGTTGTTTTGAGAAAATTCAGCTTCTTGCTCCAAAAAATTTACTTCTTGATAGAAGTTAATTTTCTTGTCTTGAGAAAATTTCTCTCTTGCTCCAAAAAATTAAATATAAAGATAGAAGTAAATTTTCATTCATATTTTTATTGATTAACATGTCAAATGGGAAGATCAAATAATATTGAGTCATTTTTTTTATTCAATATGTATAAATGCACGCTAAAATAATATGAAATGGGTATCAAATATTCAAGAGAAAAATTTTCTCAAGGCAAGAAAATTTTTTTCTCACCTCCGGGCTTTGCCTCGGACAACAATTACATGTGATCTGAGACATTTCTTATTTTACTGCCCTAGATATGTAATATACTATTTCTCTGCTGAAGTGGCGCTGCTTCCCTATAGTATCTAAAAATCTTGATCAAGTATAAACATTTATTGTATCAAGTATTTATTGTAATTTGAATCAAGAAAAAATGACTTCCACCAAGAATAGAATTTCAAGAAAAATTTTTACTTCGGCCAACACAACTTCGGTCTTTTTTCAGGCACCCGAAAATTTTCTTGAGCCAAGAATTTTGTTCTCCAGTCAAGAAATTTTTCTTTCTGTGTAGTTTATATTTTTTACATATCATACGATCATTTTTTAGGTACGAAACGATAAATATCAAAGTCAAAATTCTTAATTATTATACTTTAACATTTTCGACTTCCACACAGCGAATATTACTGTTTGAAATAGTATTTTCTTCCATGTAAATAATAAATTGTAGCATTTAAATGATAAATATTATAAAGTGATTGTTAAAATCAAAATTTTACTGTTTGAAATGGTAATTTTTTCCAGTTGATCATTACTTATTATAAATCGACTGTTATTTATTACAGCTTACTTTTTTCCGTGTATAGCGTAAAAAAATTTTATTAGTGCTTTTATGTTTTTAAAATTTAGTTTGTAATATTAAACTCTCGCAAAAAGCACTCGATATTAATTGAATTTAAAAGTTCATTAGAGCTTACAAAGCGAAAAGTTTAAATGTTAACTTTCGTTTTAATAATTAAGTACAAAGAACGTTGATGTTGAAGTTACGAATCTCCGAGTGTGTAATTTCACATAAAGGCTGTGTATTAATGCTATTAAACATTAAAAGGAGCCAGAAGTACATTTTAGATGTATGTGTAAATTGCATGTACATGCAACATATGCACATGATAAATGCGATTTTAAGCTGATAGCACTCCAGAGGCGCGTGTGCAACCATAAATATTTTTGGTAATCAAATTCTGACCGCTTCAATGTGAATGTAATTCAGTCAATAGCCAATTCTCGGCGTGGATTGCGGCGCGTGCTGCCGCCCATCCACAGGAAACTAAAAAATACCTGACACGAGCCACCGAGATAACGCAATTTTTTTATTAAGACTTATTTGTTGAGTTTCTATATTAAAGTTATAGTAAGATTTTATGTTTGCTTTTTATCACTGATCATCGATTGTCTCTCCCTCGAGTTTCGGGTTAGTTTTATTAGATTTTATAGTTAAAATTTATATTTTTTTATACTTCTCAATCGACGAGTTTATTTAGCCAAACTTTTTATCTATATTCTACTATAAAATTCATTTTAATTGGCTTTTCAATCATTTTCTATTAAAGTTGTTTTATTTTAAAGTTATTAAAAGTTTCAGAAGTTTTATTGAACATCAATTTTATCCAATTAATCTTATTTTCACTATTGCACGACTCATGATGCGAAGCATCAGAGAGTGCTTTACGATCGAAAAATTTTTTCGCCTCATTTCGGCAACTATTTTTATTATTATAGTCTTGTTAGTTCACGGAATCAATATATTTTGCATACTATTGTCAAAATAATTTAATAGAGAATAATTTGAGACTTTTTAAAAATTGATTTAGTACAATAAAAACGGAAAAAAACAACAAAATAGGTCAAAAAATTTTCTGTCCGTCATGTATGAAACTCCGGAAACACTGTAACTTGCGAAAAAATGCATTAATTAAGTTAATTTTTTTTTTTTTAATTCTTTGAAAGAATTGTAGGTCACCGAATGCGAACGGCTAGGTAATTCAGTGTCGTTTATAAACAATTAATAAAATAAAACAAAAACCAGAAGACTGTATATCTATATATGGGTAATTCTCTATAAGTATGTTTTTTGCGGTCCCAGCCATTTTTTTATTAGAAAAATTGTTATTTTGTTACTAAAAAAAATTTATTATGAAAGTAAAAAAATATTTCTATTTGGAGCATTGAAAACTAAAATGAAATAAATTTTGGTTTTTTTGCTATAAATTCGTAAACCACCGAAATAACAGTCCCCTGGGCTGTCCCATTCCCAAAATTAAAACTTTAAGATTAAATTTTAAGTTATTCGTCCACAATATATAATTTGGTCTATAATGTTTATAAACTTAATTAGTTAACTAACAATCTTCTTCAATAAAAAGTACCGAAAGTTAATTTGTTTCATTAAATTCATTAAACCAAAGTTTGTCCCAGGCATTTTAAGAACAGTCCCCTGCCAGAAGTTCAAAGCCAAAAAAAAAAATCCAGCGTGTTATTTTACCTTTTGTAAGGTTTATAAGGACCTAACTAGCCTTGAGTTAATAACCATAGGGCTGTTAGCGCTTTATCGCCATTTTATTTAGTGTCAAAGCACCGTTTGTGCTGGAAATATGTGTCTGGGCCACTTCAAAAATCAGTCCCCTGATAACTATTTTTATTTATCCGAACAAAAACAGTTTCACTGTAAAAAATCGCGCCAAGTCCACGTTCATAAGACTATTAAGAAAAAAAAATTTGTTTTTTTCTTTACAAAAATATATAAAATAAAAAAATAAAAAAATCCAAGTAACCGATATGATTGTTTATGATTTTCGGAAATTAAAAAAAATTGTGTTATAAATTTAAAAATTAAGAAAAAAAATTTTGGAACGTATTTAGTGTGCGCGGTTGCAAAATATTTTACTTTTAATGAAATTCGTAAAATCTATTTACTAGGACTTTAAAAAAATTTGAATACACAATGACGCACACCAAGTACGTTCCAAAATTTTTTTCTTAATTTTTAAATTTATAACACAATTTTTTAATTTCCGAAAATCATAAACAATCATATCGGTTACTTGATTTTTATTTTTTATTTTATATATTTTGTAAAGAAAAACAAATTTTTTTTCTTAATAGTCTTATGAACGTGGACTTGGCGCGATTTTTTACAGTGAAACTGTTTTTGTTCGGATTTTAGTATTTTTTGTAATTATAATAAAAATTTACAATTGGTACCAACTTAAATCTCGCGTTGGTTGCATTTTTTATAGCAAACTATCCCCTTGAAACTACAGTTTATGTAAAAATAATTCCAGCGCACCCTGGCGGGTGTAGATGCAAGCTGTGAAATATCTTTTTTAACTGTATTTTCCCATCTAATGAAGGATTACTATGCATTCTCGAATTATTTAGTCTGTGGCAGATCACTTTGCCCATCGAAAAAAAGTCAGGATCGAAATTTTTGCGTTGCTATAGTTTGTGCTGATTAAATTTAATAATTTCAATTAGATTAATTGTTATAAGTGAATATAATTAATTAATAACAGTCAAATAAAGTATGAATTACTGTTATAATATACAATTTAGGAAAAAAAGGACCGTAGAATTAAATAAAATTTTGCAACCTCAAAATACCGTTTTGCTTACAGTAAACACAGTCGGTAGTCTGGCGCTCCGTTTATAGCAGATTTGAACGGAACTTGGCGCCAGATTCTACCGAATCTGTGGATAACTTATTTATAAAATTGGCTCCATAAGTCTTAATATTATTCTAATTAATGTAAACATTCATTGAGAACTTGAAAAGTTGAATGCATTGAAATAGTTTGCTTGATTTTTCTCAATTTGATAAAAAAAAAACAGTTCCCTGGCAAACAGTCCCCTGTGATGTTATATGGCAAAAAATACACAAATATCGAAAAAGCAAAAATTAAATCGGCTGTTTATTTATTATGATTAAGCTGATAGTTTTGTAGCCCTTGTTAATTTTTTTTTCTAATAAAATCAAAAATAATTTGATTGGACAATTTTGTTTAGATTCAAGACGTCCTTACAAAGAATCATCCACATATTGTGTACGTTTATCCCACTAGAGGCGCTTGCGTATTATCGTGCTATTTTAGCTGTTTTGTATATTTTTTTTCACATTCTTTATTTTATTAATATTTCATAATTAAATAAGCATTATGAGTTGTGCACTTTTGGATTTTCCAAACTTTTTTTTTATTTTATTCTATAAGCATATTATTATATTAATTACAACTCTCGGTCTAGAATTATACCGACGATAAAAGATAATTCGATAGTAGTGTGACGAATAAGAACACTATTTTTTTTTTCCAGTGTCTTCTTTTGTATCATCGTCTGAAGGGCTGTTTTTATTGGGATTAGTTTGCATTTAGATGGCAGTGGGGCTACCAACGGAACATTGTTCGAAGCAAGCTCTTCAGACAATTCGATGCGCGTTAACTTGCCTTCTTTTTCGATCGGCTTTATTCTGGAGTGTATTTAGCAGATGTAGTCATGAAGATGATACGATTTTTTATAGAACTTACAGCTCGTGTTTAATCTGTTACTGACTTTACATTTTTTATTAAGTTTGCGCGAATTATTTGAATATTTTTGAGTACATAAATAATATAAAATATATTAATCGATGCATAAATTGTTAAAGCTCTTATTTTTGTTAATAAATAAAAAATACAAATTTAATCTTTGTAGATCCGCGGATATGTAGAGTATTTAGTGTTTATTTACTAAATTAAAATAAAATATTATATTATATTACTCTGATATTTTAAAAATTCATAAGTAAGTGTATTAATAATTTATCATGAAAGTTTAGATCAGTTTACGACTATCGATTTTTCAATTTTCTCAAGTATTTCTTGGCAGTAAAAAAGTTTTGCTTTTATCTTATTCTTAACAATTTTTTTATCGTCATTTTATTCGCTTTTGTTCATCTCGAGGCACTTTTCACCAACTTTTGTTATAGCCGCCCACTTCCCACTTGAGGAAATTTGTTGGTTCGAGGTTCAAGTAATAATAAATTACCGGATAGAGGATAGAAGGGTAGGATGAGTTTCGACTGCTAATTCCAATACTTTTTCTCGGATAAAACTCATCCTCATCAGCCGGAAGTGGAGTAGACAGCTCGTATCGGGTAGTGTAGGTTGCAACAAAAAATATTCTTTTGCTTATCTTTCCACAGGTTCATCCTTCATCAAAGTCATCATTTAATCTCACCGAGTTTTCGACATTTCTGAGAAAAAGTTAGGGAAAGTCTTTTCTATAACAAAAACCATCGGCTTTTAATTTTTTTTTTTCCAAACCGTAATGGAACACTCAACGGCTCGATTATATTCCTTTATTATTATCAACAAACGTTTAACTTTTCTATTTTTTTTTATACCTAGTTTTTGATTGATAAGCACAAATTTTTTTCGGGGTGAGCTTAGATCTTCAAAAATGTCAATAAAACACAAGATTCAAAGTCATATCTTAATTATTGACATTTTTAAAGATATAAGCTCATCCAGATATTATACTCATCAAGAGCTTTCATTTGAGTACCCACATCAATTTTTCATATATTTGTATATATTATATACATGTATATATGAAAAATATATCATAAATACATGTGGGTACTCAAATTAAAGGTCCTGATGATTGTAACATCGGGATGAGTTAATTTCTTTAAAAATGTCAATAATTAAGAAATGACTTTGTATCTTGTGATTTATTAAAATTTTTAAAGATATAAACTCACCCCGATATTATACTCATTGAGACCTTTCATTTGAGTACCCACATCAATTTTTCATATATTTTATATATTTATAAATATTATATATATATGTATATATGAAAAATATATCAAAATGCATGTGGGTACTCAAATGAAAGCTCTTGATGAGTATAATATCGGGATGAGCTTATATCTTTATAAATGTCAATGATTAAGAAAGTACAGTGCAATTTAACAAAAGTCATTATTTAATGAAGCAAAATTTTATTCTATTTGTTTTACTATATTTTATTTATTCCAATAAATCTACAAATTAACATTTAAAATTTTTTTAAAATTTTCAATTCCTTAATTTCACGACAGATTTATCAAAAATTTATAAAAATTGGTTTTTTAATCAGTTTTAAAGCCATTTAATGCCAACAAAAATCATTTTTCCAACGAAGAATTTTTTCTTTCTGTGTAAAAAGTCAAAAAAATAAAAAATAACGTAATATTAGTATCATAAAAAAAAACTTGACATTTGATTTCTTTTTAAAAAAAATTTTCTCGTAATAAAATCGTTCATTTATGAATTTACAAATAAGTTTATATGTTAAAATAATTTGTTTAAGAATAACATAATAAAAAAGTCTAGACGAGGGGTTTTGGCTCTTGACAAATGAATTGAGTATAAATCACACATGGAATTCCAATCAAATATATACGCTATAAAGCATTAGTATGTGTCAGAGTGTCTATTGAATACAAAAGAATTCAATATCAAATGTAACCACAATAATAATACTAATAATAACAATAACAATGTAAATGACAACGACAATGACATAAAAAAAAAACCAACAAAGAATGGCGCGTAGCACGTGATGAATAATACGATTACAGTCCATTGACCACTGACGTTATATTACTGGTTGGTGTTTTTCCTTTACTCGTGCAAACCCTACAAATAAAATAATTTGTGTCCTTTTTCTTTTCTCCACTCATGGATTTAGTTTAGTTGAGTGCGTAATGTATTGTCATTCGCTTTTGCCGCCGTTTCTTCTTTAACTTGAGCTTCTGTTGCCGAGGCGCATTCGGTAGTATAGGTCACAACCTATAAAAGAAGCGAGGGAGGTTCTGGGACACCATCTTGACGACTGGAGTTTATACTGGTGTGCTCTTGAAGAATAAAAAAAAAAAAAGAAAAGAAATAAAATTTAAAAATGAAAATGAATATCGAAAAAAATATATGTTTTATAGAGGAAAAAAGATAAATTAGTATTGAGAGAAAAACGTTAAAAGAGCAATAGAGAAGGTAACAGCGCCACCTGGATCTATCATGTCTCTTATGATGATCATTCGGTTGGAAAATTGCCGTAAAATTACAGCAAGACCGATATTCTATTCTTTTTTGAGATTCTTTAGTACTTTTAGTAGCGTGTTTATGGGATTTTATGGACTAAACTACCTCTCGGTTTATGTTATAGCTTATAGCATAAAAATGACACCTGGTATTGAAAAGAGCATCGGAATAAATAAAAATCTATCGTCCAGTTTCTACTCTGAGCTCTCTAAGCTGTGAACTGTGACATTTTTTTTATCATTCAGTTTTTTAGTAGTCTCTGGATACTTAATTTTTGATACTCTTTTTTATTTATACGGAAAAAGCGTAATCTTTTACGGATTTAGGACGCCCTGTAAGCCTCTTATGGGTTTTGGAAAGGGTGGATCGAACTTTTCGACAATAAAGCTCATCAACTCCTAATGCACAAGTTTAATAAGCACGCGTATACTCTCTACGAATGAAAAAGCCTTATTATCGTGGCACGCGTACACTCACGCGACCCTTCGTGTAACTTAGTTACGTTAGTATATATTAGTGTATTTTGTTCGCGATGATTGATTCCATATGTGTGTATTATATTCTATTATATTATATCCGAACAAAAACAGTTTCACTGTAAAAAAAAATCGCGCCAAGTCCACGTTCATAAGACTATTAAGAAAAAAAAATTTCTTATTTCTTTACAAAAAGATATAAAATAAAAAAATTAAAAAATCCAAGTAACCGATATGATTGTATTTGATTTTCGGAAATTAAAAAAAATTTTATTGTAAATTTGAAAATAAAAAAAAAAATTTTGGAACGTATTTAGTGTGCGTGGTTACAAAATATTTTACTTTTAATGAAATTCGTAAAATCTATTTTCTAGGACTTTAAAAAAATTGAAATACACAATTACGCACACCAAGTACGTTCCAAAATTTTTTTTTTAATTTTCAAATTTACAATAAAATTTTTTTTAATTTCCGAAAATCAAATACAATCATATCGGTTACTTGGATTTTTTATTTTATATATCTTTTTGTAAAGAAATAAGAAAATTTTTTTTCTTAATAGTCTTATGAACGTGGACTTGGCGTGATTTTTTTTACAGTGAAACTGTTTTTGTTCGGATTTTAGTATTTTTTGTAATTATAATAAAAATTTACAATTGGTACCAACTTAAATCTCGCGTTGGCTGCATTTTTTATAGCAAACTATCCTCTTGAAGCTACAGTTTATGTAAAAACAATTCCAGCGCACCCTGGTGGATGTAGATGCAAGCTGTGAAATGTATTTTTTTAACTGGAGTTTCCCATCTATTGGAAGATTACCATGCATTCTCGAATTATTTAGTCTATGGCATGTCACTTTTTACATCGAAAAAAAGTCAGGATCGAAATTTTTGAGCTTGCTATAGTTTGTGCTGATAAAATTTGATAATTTCAAGTAGATTAATTGTTATAATTGAATATAATTAATTAATATCATTAAAATAAAGCATGAATTACTGTTATAATATAAAATTTAGGAACAAGAAGTACCGTAGAATTAAATAAAATTTTGCAACCTCAAAATACCGTTCTGCTTACAGTAAACATAGTCGGTAGTCTGGCGCTCCGTTTACAACGGATTTGAACAGAACTTGGCGCCAGATTCCATCGAATCTGTGGATTATGAATTTATAGTACGGAGAATCAATAGACATGTAGTTATCGGAACAAACTGCTCTGAAATTTGCAATACCGCGACGATGTGAGCGTGAATAGTTTGCAGTTTATGTATGTAGCCAAAGTAACGTCAATGTCGCAATTTACTTGCTATTGTTGGACGGTGAAATGCCGATGCAGAGAAGTCTATTTTTATGTAGTGAAAAATTTTACTAAATGCTTTTTATTTTGTAAACGCTTTTTCTGGTTTTTTTTTTGACATTTGGATGAAATTCTTTTTTTACGTTCAATGGGATAATTTTCTACTGAATGAAAAGTTTCATCTGAGAATTAATTTTCATAATTTAAGAAAATTTTTAAAGGAAAAAAAAATTTTTTCTTGGCTAAAGAAAATTTCTATTTGCTTAAGGGAGAACACTACTGTGACGATCGAAAAAAAGAGGTAATTTTCGGGAATTTTTTTGACAGGGTAAATATAGGAATTCGGGAATCGGATTTCTTTTATTTTATTAAGGGTACATTAAAAATTATTACCCTAAATTTTTATTAAAAAATATTTAATTATTACAAAGTTATTAACAATCTCGTAGAGCACTAGAAAAAATTTCCCTCTCCATGGTCGGTTCGATAACTCAAAAACGGATCATCTCAAAATAAAAACCCAAATTGTCTTTTAATTAGTAAGGATGTAGTTATCGTCGAACGTACGGAATTTAAAAAATTTTTATCTTAAAGATTTTTTTATCCGGGTTAAAACAAAAAAAAAACAGTAAAAATAGTGAGAAAATTTTCAATCAGTCGCCATTTTTTTTTTTTAATTAAAATTTTCAAAATTGCATACCTGCGACGATAGCTACACCCTTACTGATTAAAAAGCAATTTGAGTTTTTATTTTCAGACGAGGGAGGGGGAAATTTTTTCTAGTGCACTACGAGATTGTTAATAACTTTGTAATAATAAAATATTTTTTAATAAAAATTTAGGTTAATAATCTTTAATGTACCCTTAATAAAATAAAAAAAATCCGATCCCCAAATTCCTTTATTTTCCCTGTCAAAAAAATTCCCAAAAATCCTCTTTTTTTTCGATTGTTACAGTGGTGTTCTCCCTTAAAAATAACTTAAAAATTTTTTTTTCTGTATAAATTACAGATAATTTTAATTTTTTACAGTATTAGAATTTTCAAATTAAAAAATTTTCAAAATCATTAGTCACCCATGAAAAACGATTAATCAATAAATCGAAAAATAAATTATTTAAAGATAATGTTATTTGACTTTGTGACATCACAATATTTAAAATCCCCTTACCCTCCTATCAAATTTTGTCATAAATCTGATAGATCATTCCCCTGTCCCTCTCAATGTACCTCGTAATTTGTATCTGTTAAAAATAATTTATTATATAACAGAAATTTAAAGAAAAATTTTTATTTCAATTGATAATTTTTATTTTTGTGAGCTAAAATTTTATTTACAAAAAATTAAGGACTACAAATTTTTTTCGTGTATCTAGCTAGTCTTTAATAAAAAGTATATTTCGTATATAAATTTGACGCTAAGTGAAATAATTAATAAATAAAGTAATGACCGATATAACAATAAAGATAGTAGTTTTTTATCTTGAAGATAGTATTTGTGGAAGAGGGTTGGACGTTCATTAATGACTTTGGTTGTCAGGATTTCCCGTGGGACTTGATGAATTTATAAAATGTTCGCATCAGGAGTATAGAGTAGAGTATGTGGTGGCGAGGGTTTCGATATCAAGGTAGAGTCTGTGCACAGATGACTACATATATACATTATATCTATCCTGAATACGCGGAAGGTATATACGTATACATATAATATATAATACATAATATACTGTATAACTATGTTGTTACGTTGGATGTAAAGGATACGAATAGTGGTTCAGCTTGCAGAGTGTGAAGCATATATGCTGTAATAGGATAGAAGAGCTAGCCAGAGTTCGCAGAGCTGTCGAGGAATAATAGGGGTGTGTGTCTTTAGGGACCGATTGCGCGTTCTTGTTTTATTTTTCCGGTTCGACTTTGATTATTCAATTTTTCCCGGGAAATTTTCAATTATCAGATGATGTAATTTTATGATAAACGTTACTATTGTTTCTGATAGAAAAATTTAATAGTGGTTCCGAAGATAAAGAATAAAGTGAGGGAAATATTTATGAATTTATTATACTTAAAAATTTTGAAATTTTTTCTATTAGGACAAAAATATATATGTTTAACAAGTATATGGAAACATAAGAAATTTAGAATAGGAAGGGAAAAATGAAGTGTTCCAAAAATTTAATAAAAAACTTTTTTTCTCTTAATGCTTATTCAATTTTCAAAAATATATTTCAGTTATTTGGGGAAAAGAAATTGTTTATTACTTCCAAAAATTAAAACAAATTTGTACATTATCTACATTATTAAGACAATAAGCAAAATTTTGTGGCCGGTGTATTTATATGAGAAAATAGGTTTTTGTGGTTAAATTTGATATCGTTGGAAAAGTCTTGACCTGAAGTTATGCCTTTCATGGTTTCATATTATTCTCACCAATAGTCAACTTATGATGATAAGTGTTCAGGTTGCATTGAGAATGCCCTATCTCTAGATACATAATTAAGAAATGACCTTGTTTCTTGTGAACTATTGACATTTTTAAAGATATAAGCTCATCCCGACATTACACTCATTGAGACCTTTCATTTGAGTACCCACATCAATTTTTCATATATTTATATTTATTATATATATGTATATATGAAAAATATATCAAAAATGCATGTGGGTACTCAAATGAAAGCTCTTGATGAGTGTAACATCGGGATGAGCTTATATCTTTAAAAATGTCAATAATTAAGAAATGACCTTGTATCTTGAGATTTATTGACATTTTTAAAGATATAAGCTCACCCCGACATTACACTCATCGAAACCTTTCATTTGAGTACCCACATCAATTTTTCATATATTTTATATATTTATATATGTATATATGAAAAATATATCAAAAATGCATGTGGGTACTCAAATGAAAGCTCTTGATGAATGTAACATCGGGATGAGCTTATATCTTTAAAAACGTCAATATTTAAGATAATACAGTGCAATTTAATAAAAGTCCTTATTTAATAAAGCAAAATTTTATTTATTTATAGTTCACAAGTCACAGCAATCACTTAGTGACGGCAACGTTGCTAGTACATTAATAATAATTAAAAAAAAATTTTTTTTTAAAGCATTTAAGTTAAAGAGCTCATATCTTATTATTTTAATCTCAAAGAAAATTATTTTTTATTAATTTTATACTTATGGATTATAATTTTTAATGAAAAAATGTTCACTCATACAAAACTTAAATAATTAATCCAATCACAATTTTATGCTGAAATAATATGGAATACATTTAAGAGTGAGAATATGTAAAAGAGAGCTTCTAATAAAGTAGTAAGACGAAAATTAGACTTGAGTAAAAAAAGAATATGATGAATAAAAATTTTAAACTAAAGAGCACATTATACTAAAACGCGGATATCTTAGTGTTGCTTCGCGAGGCGTATTTTTAAAGTTGAGCAGTTAGAGAATAAGACGTAAAATGAGCTTAGGCTGTAAAGTGACTGGGAAAAGACGGGAGTTATAATATATATACATATTTAAGAAGATGAAGATGAGTTCTTACTGAATAAAAAGGTATAGTAATAGTAAAATAAGGAATAGAAAGAAAAAGATAAATAAAAGAAGTAAAGTAAGTAAGTAAGAATATAAGTCTAAGAAAGAATGAAATGAGCGTCACTTAGCGTTTCACGGACGAGTCATTACGTCCTATGATATGATATTCTCACGGCTTTGAGGTTCAAAAGTACATAAGTATAAGTACATTATATTATGAATGTATAAAGTATGATCTAGCCAATAGACAGTGCAGGGGCCATTTAATTCATCGTGGTTAACAAGCCGTGAGGTATATATGGAGCTCGCGTTACGTTACAAGGCCTCTTTCGCGCGTGTCAAAACATCATCAAGTACCACGCCGGATAATGCTAAAGAGGGGTGGCTCTGGGGTCCACAGCTAAACTCTGAAATTATCGAATGATCCACGGTAGGATGATCCTAAGTTGCTACTTTTGAGTTGCCAACCTATTGTTACGAACAATGAATATCGGTAGACTGACCCAAAATTTTTCCATCAATGGGAATGGCTATGCCGCCCATCTTATTATTATCATCAGCTTGCTACTTTATTCATACACATATTTTATATTATACTCCTGGATTTTCATTCATATATATTTTATATTTATATGTTTTTCCGAGAACATCAGTGATTCATAAATTTTAGTTTTTTTTTTTTTTTTTTTGTTAGTTTTGAGTTTCCATTTGTCATTATAATAATAATGGATCATATATATTTTCAAGTACGAGTGGTATTTATTTGTGTAATTTGTTGAAAATAATTCAGTGGGTTGGTCAGCAATTTGTGATATTTGATAAATGTTAATGCTCCTTTCGCTATTTGATACCACGAGTCGAGATCAGAGGAAAAATTTTCAATATAATTTAATGAATTTTATGAAATTGATTAAATTTTTTAACATAAAAATATCAAACCTTTAAAAATTTTTAAAAAGTTTGTAAAATCCAAAAGTGCAAGCCTCATAATCTCATTTTCCATTATAAAATTAATTAAAATAAAATATAAAAAATACATTTAAATCTTTCGCGCCATTATCCACTCAAAAAAAAAATAAAAAGGTACTGCACATGTATTGTAAACGAACCTTATTTACATAGATATAGATATACAAACGATTAGTGGATTTTTAGTTTATTGCTGATTATAAATAAACTAAATTGAATTACACCGTGATCTTCGAAAGGACTTAGTTTTAAATCATACTGAAGCTTATAAAAAATAAATGGCCTTGACCAGTTAAGTTTTTCAGAAGTTATCGTGATCACACCGGTTTCATACATACATTTGACACCCGGACGTCCACGGATTCATTTTTTTAAACATTTTTTTTATTTATTTAAAAAGCAAAATGTCTTTTAAAAATGTCATAAGTGTTGAAACTAGTGTTTTTCCATTACATTTATATGTAAATATTGTTTACAAGGGTGATAGAAAATAAATAGAGACAATTTTACACAGTAAAAAATTTTGCTTCATTACGTCAAAAAATTTTGTGTTAAATATTTAACACTTTTATGTGTAAATTTAACATTTATTGTGTTAAATTAACACAGAAAAGTGTTAAATTAACACAAAAAATTAGGAAAACGGTTGACCCTAAAGGCCATGCAACATCCCTGCAACTTCCCGCTACCTCCATACCTAAGTGCTCAACAATTCACTTATTTTTTAAGCTCTTTGAGCTCAAAAATATAATTTTTGTGTAATTTTGAGCTCTCAGAGCTCAAATAAATCGCTATTCTGTGCTTTTGAGCTCTTCGAGCTCAAAAGGCTAATGGAAGTTTTATAGAATACTATTTTTTGAATTTTCAAACCGCAATAACTTTTGAATGAATTAACCGATTTTCTCGAAGTTAACGGCATTCAACGCAGTTTTCCAAGTTCTTTAAAAAATCTTCAAGCGTAAACTGGTCAGACTAAAAATTTTATAGAAATTCTGAAAAAAACATTTTTTTCGACAACGATATCTCACGAACAAATCAACCGACTTTGACTGGGTTGGTGGCAATCGACGTGGTTTTTTAAGGTTAAGAGCTGATTAGTTTTTGGTATTGATCGGTTCAGCCGTTTAAAAGATATTTCAAAAAAATTTTTGGAAATTTTATTTTTGAGATTTCTCAAAATTGATCGACTCAAATTCTGTAAATTTGTATCAGAATTCTAGGGGCAAAGGAACTCTTCAGAACGCCGCTTATTTCGATCGAATCGGATGATCCGTTCAAAAGTTATGAGAGATTTACACACACACACACACACACACACACACACACACACACACACACACACACACACACACACACACACACACATACATACAGCTGAAGAGCTCAGAACTGAAGAACGGCAAAACAGCTTCGACCGATGGCAGCTCCAGTGGGACGTTGCAGAAAAAGGAAGATGGACGTATCGTCTTATACCGAGGATCGACGACTGGCTGAACCGGAGTCATGGAGAGGTTAACTACTACCTTACGCAGATGTTGTCAGGACACGGCTGCTTCCGAGCCTATCTTCACCGCTTTAAGCACGACGATTCTCCGGAGTGCCCATCCTGCCCAGGTGTCGCTGAAGACGTGGAGCACGTGATCTTTGCATGTCCTCGTTTTAACCAACAGCGCGATGAATTAGAGAAGATTCTAAAAAAGAGAATTCAACCGGAGACAATAGTAGAAGAAATGCTGTCATCAGAAGCTGTCTGGAACGCTACGAGCACCTTTGCCACTGAAGTGCTTACAGAGTTGCGGTCCATCGAGAGAAAAAGAGCAGAAAACAGAAACTAGAAGGGAGATAGAAATAAAAAACATCTTAGCCACCAGAAGGAAGAGCGGCAGCTAATTCCTCCCCCCGCGAAGAAATGCCTTACGGCGGTACCATGGGGGATCAGAGGATAGAAGAGAAAGGGGTTTAGGGTTTAGTGGGTAGGGGCGTTAGTGTCGAGTTAGTATGACGCTGCGTCGAGTCGCCACATATCCAGGCCAAACAGCTATGCCTAGAATCCGTAAAAAGGATTCCCCCCCCTACAAAAAAAAAAAAAAAAAAAAAAAAAAAACACACATACATACAGACACGGTGACATCACCGCGGAAATAGTCAGGAAAGCTTCCTAGGACCTCAAAACGTCGAGATCTGATGAAAACTCGATTTTCGAAAAACGGGTCGAAAACAATAACTTCCCGATTTTTGAAAATTTTAAATTTTCTTAGCGGGAAGTTAAAAAGTATTAAATACTTAAAAATTTAATCTATTAAACTATTAAATTTAAACAATTTTACACAGTAAAAAATTTTGCCTCATTGCGTCAAAAAAAACACTTTTATGTGTTAAATTAACACAGAAAAGTGTTAAATTGACACAAAAAAGTGTTAAATACTTAACATAAAAATTTTCAACACAAATTTTTTCGACGCATTGACGCAAAATTTTTTACTGTGTGGTTCAAGAAATCGCTTGATTATTGTAAGGCGAAAGTAGAGCACAACCTCATCCGCTTCGCTTATGAGGCGTGCAATAATTGATTTTTTGGCTTTAATGTCTCTAAAAACAAAATTTAATGTAAGTATTTATATTTATTTGATAAACAAACAAAACTTATCGATATATACATCGAAGAAAAATACAAAAGTAGATTGAAAATAAAAATAGATTAGGGTACAGATATGAAAACATCGTAATAAAATAAAATAAGTATACACATAAAGCAGAAAGTTGGGTGTTTGAACACATAAAATCCTTTACCGTTTTCTTCTCGGGATAGGAGATATAATATGAAAAAGGGGATTGGACGGCAGTCCTCTTTGGATCGAAGAGTAACCCAAGAGTTGTTGATATGTCGATTGTTGCTCTACGTCGATCGACATAGACACATCTTTTTGTACTGGAAATACAAGTACAATAAAGGCGCTTCACGCTTCGATGAAAAATGAAAGGATTTTCGCGACTATCTCATCTTTATAGTTTATTTTTTATATGCATTCATTTTTTTGGTGATCAATTTGTACAACTTTTGTGTAAATAATATAAACATATAAATATACAAACAGCGTCGCGCATTGTAAGTGTATCTAAATAAAAATAAAATCCGCGCTTTATATTATTCTGAAAAGCAGGAATTACATATTATAGAGAGAGTCGAGAGTGATGTAACAAAACGACTTAAAAATAAGTAGCTGAAGATTAAAAAATAAATAAACCAAAATCGTATTTGCTATTCCCATGATCATTTTCTTGAGCTTCTTTATGTCTAGTATGCTTTTGAATTTTTTCATGACTGACCGATCGGTTTTTCTCAATGGATATGGATCTTCCACACAAATTTAAACCCCGTACTATTTATAGACTGTATTACACACACGAGATCTAATTCATCCTCCTTTATTGGAGAGCTCCGTACGATTCACTTCTAAAAGAGTCGAAAAACCAGAAGTAAGATAGAAAATTCATTGTGCTCTTTTAGGATTATTTGGAAAGAGAGTCCACTTTTTTTCTTGTGCGTTTGTAAGATGAAATGAGCCGAGCTAATTTCTACCAAATACGAGCACAGTAGAACAGTGAGGGCCATTCCTCGCCGTAGGGAAAAAGGATTTCTATTGAGAATTCAAAGGAGTAACGCAAACCTAGGATACGGTTTAGTTCGTGACTTGCCTTTTTTTTAAAACCCGACCCGAAATTCCCCTTTACTTCCTATCCGTCTTTTTATTTTTATCCTTTTTCACTTTCTTACTTACACCTTTCTTACACTTTTCTTATTCTTACATTTTACTACTCGCTTTATTCTCGATAATTATTTCTAAAAAAAAAGGTAATATATATTACCTTCTTTTCTCTTCAATAAGATAATATTATAAATTCATAAAATTAAACTTTCTCATTGCTCATTGTATATTTAAGAACGTAATTAATCCGACGGAATTTTCAACAGGTTTTTCATCACATTTTAAGATTATTTAAAAACTCATCAAAGTTAGTTTGATAAGAAAGTGATGTTTGTTTACATGGTGGCTTATTCTGAAGTAAACTTTTGGTGTTATCTCGATCCGATTTTCCAGTTTTATCTTATATACCCGATATTATCCTTTCCAATCTCGAGGAAAATTTTACTTAGCATCGGACACATGTTTTACTAAATTAAAAAATTGTTTTATCAGAATAACCTTGCTTCCCATTTTTTTTTTTTATAAAATCAATAGAAAATTTTTGAACACTTTTAAATTCGTCATTTTTTAATTAAAATTTAGTCAAAATTTTTTTGATATTGTTCAAAATTTGGTAATTATTTACAAGTGGGGTCCACCCTATTTTTGGCCATAGCTAGGTGAAAAATTAACATTTTTTAATTTTCTTTTATTCTGCTTGTTTTTACGGCGTATTTGTGATGAAAAATGTCGTAAAAGAAAAAAAAAAATTTTTGCCTTCAAAAGTTGAAAAAAAATTTTAGCTTTCATGTTTTTGGATAAAATTACTATTTTATCTTTTTTTGATATATATTTTTTTGAAAATTATGTAAAGAAACGAACAATTAAAAAAAAAGTTAAATATCACAATTTTATAAAAAATTTATAAATTTTTTTGAAAATTTGTTAAAATTGTGATAATCAACTTTTCTTTTTTTTTTTAATTATTTATTTTTTTATGAATTTTTCATCAAATAAAAATTTTGTTCAAAAAATTGAAAATTAAAATGGTGGACCCCACTTGTAAATAATTACCCAATATTTTCATTCTAATTTTTTTGAAAATGCGAAAAAATAAAAAAAAATTCCTCTGTAAAAATATATAACCAAAGATGACAATTTATAATTTATATAAAATATTGTACTTTTTATCAAATTTCTCAACCAACAATTTCGTCAATAAGTAATACTTCACCAGCATTAAAAAAATATACACAAATATTTCTAAACTCGACAACAAACCAACTCACACAAAGTAACTTAAAGTCTTATTATTTTCCAAGTTTTCTTTCCGCTTTCAAAGTGTTCCATTGCAAGCTCCATATAATACTTTTCACTTCACCCGGCTTCTAAATGGCTGTGCAAACAATAGTGACGTAAATGGCAAAATCCTTCAAACTTACTCCCCAGGTTAAGTTTCAATTTCAATATTTATACAGACTGCAATTATGATGGCTTATATTTTTCATAAATAATCTCGTATTTACAATTTATTTTTCCATCTAAAATAAAATATAACTAAAAAATAATTTAAAATTAAAACTCTATAAATAGGAATTTTTGATTTATGCAAGCTAATACTTACATTTTATATTTAAAGATATTCATTGACATATTTAAATTTGTACATCAGTTCTTGCAATTGCATGATTTTAAGTGCTATTGTAATTCAATGTATAATACGTTTACAATTCCTCACGAGTTTTGCTTAATTGTATCAAATATTGTTTGTTATTATAAATTTATATAATTTTTACATGTTTAGTTATTGTTTTTCTTTAGGTAAAAATTTTTTAAAAAAACCTAAATAAATATATGTTAGCCTTAAGTCTAAGTATTTACATTTATACATCTTAAAAACTAAGATAAACGTGGCCGTTTGTAAATAATATTTGCTTTTTTTTTTTTTTTTTTTTTTGAAAAGTTTATTTTTACACATAATGAGTGTTTTTTTCATGCCGTCTAGGTCAAATAACTAGTAGATGTTGTTAAGGTCAATCAGGGAGATCCAGGTTCGATTCCTGGCTTGGCAACCAACCCCATTTATTTTTTTCGAAAGTCTGTCTTTACTCTCATTCAAAATAATTTCTTTCATTTCTTTCAATTAATTAACATCTTTAGTACTCGAATGGATACTACAAGCTTACAGCTTTACTAGTATTCAAGTTTGATGGATTTCCATCGAACTTATGTACACTGATAAAAGGATTTGTTTATAGTTAAAAATATTTGTTAATATTTAACAAATCATTTATTAGAGAACACTTTTTAGTCCTTAACAAATATTTCTTAGTATTTAAAAAGATTTATTAATATTTAATAAATGAATATCAGATTTATTAAATACAAACAAATCATTTTAAATACTAAGAAATATTTGTTTGATACTAAAAAATGGTCTCTAATAAATGATTTGTTAACTATTAACAAATATTTTTTTAATACAAATAAATCCTTCTATCAGTGTACAGAGAGGATATCTCTCAACCAATAAGGGAAGATGGAAGTATCCATCTCTTGACTTGAACAACATCTACTAGTTATTTGACCTAGACGGCATGAAAAAAACACTCATTATATATATACAATTCGGTCATGAAAATACCTTTAGTAGTTTATTTTTACTTTTCCACAAACAAAAGTTACATAAATGTTAATACAGGTTAAAAAATACAACAAAAAAATTGTAACATAATTATAATAAATAATATTAATTTTATCTTAGCTAGCTATAATAAATAGATCTCGCTAAGAGACATATTGGAGATTGCACTATTTAGTGTCAGAAACATGAATAATTTTAATATTCTTAGTTAAGCCATATAATTTTAAAGAGATGCAAAAAGTTGTGAATATAAAAGCATCTAATAATATTTGCTTTGCAGTATTTGATATTGTTGTTTTGGTTTTGTTAAAAATAACTAAAAGATAATTTAAAATTAAAACTCTATAAAGAAATAGGAATTTTTGATTTATGCAAGCTAATACAAAAAAGTGCATTCATTTTAGCTACCCCCGTAGCAACTAAAAGAAGCGCTACCCCAAAGATGTCCAGACCCGCCCCGATGAAGAATGAGACCAATGGGGTCCGTGAATATGGTACCCGAGGGTTGTTCCGAAATTAAAATATCCTTTTTGAGCAATGATGCGAAATTTTAGCTCAGTGCTATGTATATAGTAATGAGATGGGGAGCAAGCTATCCTTGGAACAGGGAAAGGGCAAGGGAGAAATGATGATGCGTTCCCTACTATACTCTCTTGAAGCATATTCGCTCTTCAACCCCTTGTTGGGGATTCATATCCTATAGACACCCCTCACAAAAAGCGTCATCATACTTAGCTATGCCGATGGGCATATGCCATGCTTGTATCTTCTGTGTATACAGTCTAATATATTTGGACCTGCATTATTCCACCGGTAAGATAACGTTACCATGATTTTTAATGCCTACGAGGGTTGATCGACGTTGGTACTACTTGGGGCACCCGGTTTCCTCTTTTAATGGGATTAGTCGTGTTATTAGGGACTCGAAATTGCCAGTTAACATTTCGTCGTTATTTTCTTCTCTATGTTACTCTATATACGTATATAGAATAGATGTGGATATAATACGAGTTAACCCTTGTAATTGCGTCATTAAGTTTTATTTTTTTTATTATGATTATTTTAAATTATTTTAATGACGCGATTTTTTTCCTCATTATTTTTTTTTATTTTATTTATGCTTTTTTGTAATACTATAAACTACGGAAAAAGTATCTGTCTGGAGCTCGGAGTTCTCTAAAAAAGTTCCAGGGTGTTTTGCTTTTAATGAGTCTGTGAATATTTAAAAAGTTTTAAACCCTCTTTTTATTTCAATTTATTCAGTTATATTTTTGTTGGAAGCGTAAAGCAGAGAATGTCAGTTTTTTTTTGTTAAAGCTCAACTTTGAAGAGTCAAAAGTCAAAATCAAAAGAGAACTTTATACTCTGTCTGTCAGTAACATTTAACTTTTGGTGTTATGTATATATAAAATATGTTGGATTTTATTTTTTCATCTGTATATCTGTCCGTTTAATGTCACCGGTAAATTTAACTACGTTATACTCTCTATCGAATTAGATTTTTCTCGCGGTATTATATGGTTGGTATCTAAATGTCAATAGATTTTATTTTATTTTCTGAAATTGTTATTGATATTATTTCATCAAGATATTCATTAATAATTTTTATAAAGTTAAAAAATAATTTATGGTGAATAATTGAAAATATTTTAATTCTTTGAGGAATTTACTAGCAACTTTGCAGTCACTATTGTGTGACTTGTGAACTATAAATAAATAAAATTTTGCTTTATTAAATAATGACTTGTTTAATTGCACTGTACTTTTTTAATTATTGACGTTTTTAAAAATATAAGCTCATCCTGATGTTACACTCATCAAGAGCTTTCATTTGAGTACCTACATGCATTTTGAAATATTTTTCATATATACATATATATAATATATATAAATATATAAAAAATTGATGTGGGTACTCAAATGAAACGTCTCGATGAGTGTAAGGTTGGGATGAGCTTATATCTTCAAAAATGTTAAAATTTCAGAAGATATTTGTTAAATTGCACTGTACTTTCTTAACCATTGACGTTTTTAAAGATATAAGCTCATTTCGATGTTATACGCATCAAGAGCTTTTATTTGAGTACCCACATGCATTTTTGATATATTTTTCATATATACATATATATATATATATATATATATATATATATATATATATATATATATATATATATATATATATATATATAATATATATAAATATATGAAAAATTGATGTGGGTACTCAAATGAAAGGTCTTAATGAGTGCACGGAAAAAAGAAAACTCGAAAAATTACAGTATAAAATGTAAAATCGGTCCCGTCGTAATCAAAATTAGAAAAATTACAATTTGAAATGACATTTTTCTAAATTCAATTTTTTAATTTAATATTCAGAGCTTTCAATGTAAATATTACATTCTACAATGTAATTTTTATAAAATATGTAATAATTACAATCTGAAACTGTAATTTTTCCAGTTTTCATCACGGAGCGCCACGTTGCATTATATACTGTAATTTTTCGAGTTTTCTTTTTTCCGTGTGTAACGTCAAGATGAGCTTATATCTTTAAAAATCTCAATATTTCACAAGATACAAGGACATTTCTTAATTATTGACATTTTTAAAGATATAAGCTCATCTCGATGTTACACTCATCAAGAGCTTTCATTTGAGTATCCACATGCATTTTGATATATTTTTCATATATACATATACATATATAATATATATAAATATATGAAAAAATGATGTGAGTACTCAAATGAAAGGTCTTGATGAGTGTAATATCGGGATGAGCTTATATCTTAAAAAATGTCAATATTTCACAAGATACAAGGTCATTTCTTAATTATGTGTCTAGAGATAAAGCATTTTCGAATGCAACCTAAATACTTATCATCATAAATTGACTATTGGTGAGAATGATATGAAACCTTGAAAAGGCACAAATTCAAATCAAGACCTTTGCAATAACACTAAATTTCAGTAAAAAAAAAAACCGATCTTATTATATGACTATTCTGGAGACAAAATTTTTCTTATTCTTTTAATAATCTAGATAATGTACTTTAGAAAATTGTTCATCAAATTTCTACAGAAAAAAAATTTTTTTTTTTCAAATCTATTACTATGACACTAATTTGAAAGATATTAAAATAATTCATTGATGATTAATGTAACGAATGAAGCGTGCTTATTTGTATAATATATTCATCAAGATAAAAGTTCAAGGAAGTATTATAAAATAAGAGGGGTTGCTTTTAACGACCCTCAATGCAAATTAAATAGTTGTAAATTTGTAGGTATTAGTGGTGTTATTTCTTTCGTTTTATTAAAAAAAACCAACCATTAAATAAATTACCCGATATTTGAATAATATGTTGGTAATAAAATTCAATTTAGCGTGACTTAAAAAATAGTTTAAGTTATTCAGGAAAGTTGATTACTGTCATTTTTCAAACCTCTTAAGACTTGAGAGTGAATTTATTTTTTTTTCGCGTAAACTTTTCATTTTTTACCTTACCTCTTCACGCTTTACTCAGCGTGATTTATTCTACATTATATTTTAACATTATCATTCATTATCAGACGGTACAAGATCGCTATAAAAGCAGGGTTTAATTTCATAACAAAAAATAAACATATGATGGCAATGCTTTCCGCTGTTTCGTCTGAAATACTTCCGCGTATCTTCGTCAGCTTTTCCGGATAACGCAGCTTTTGCTTAATTACAACTCCGATGTAGTTATACAAGTTTCATATATAAATATATACATTACAGTAGTGCAACGTGTTAAATTGAATTAACACATACAAATTTACCAGAGATGATAACAGACGTTTTAGAGGAAAATAAAATTTAATTTAAAACCCTGAAATAAATATCTAAACTATTAATTTTAATATTCTGAGATACCAAGTCATTTTTTAACATTAATTCGCTTGTAAAATAGACAAGCGGCGGAAATAATCCTTCGGTGGGAAAATGTTTAATGTTAAAAAATGTAAGACACGCGGGAATCCGTAACGGTGTTAGTCGAGCGTGGATCTGGTGCAATTGTTTGAGTCTTCGTCTGGTTTTGGTAGCTCACAAATTGAGATTGAATATTTATCGCACACCACGTCTTCTCCTGGCTTAAATAATTTATTTAGTTATTGTGTTCCAAACATTTATTATTTTGAGTCGATCCCGTAGCGAGTAAAGGGTATCGTATAGTGGAATACCTGTCTCGAAAGTTACGTATTGGGTCCTTAAGTTAGCCAGCAATATTTTAAATTTAGATATTCATACACACACTGATAGAAGGATTTATTTGTATTAAAAAATATTTGTTAATAGTTAACAAATCATTTATTAGAGACCATTTTTTAGTATTAAACAAATATTTCTTAGCATTTAAAATGATTTATTTGTATTTAATAAATCTGATATTCATTTATTAAATATTAATAAATCTTTTTAAATACTAAAAAATATTTGTTAAGGACTAAAAAGAGGTCTCTAATAAATGATTTTTTAAATATTAACAAATATTTTTAACTATAAACAAATCCTTCTATCAGGGCAGTAAAAAATTTTGCGTCAAAAAATTTTGTGTTAAAAATTTTTATGTTAAAATTTCTGGGAAAATTTACGATACAACTATTGTAAAGCTGGACTATATACTTTTATTACTATTAATTTTCAAATATTTTAGAAGAAAATTTACTATTTATTCATGAAATTTTACAACTTACTATTGTAAAAAGTAAGATATTAAAATTTCCAGTGCTGCCTTTGTATCTTTCCAATAGAACTATAACAAATTTTAAATACAATAGTTGAATTGGATTGTTTCTCAATTAGTGTGAGTGATGGCCGTGCACAGCTCTGGACTCCGAGTTTATGTAAATGTTAAAGAACAGGCCCTGATAACCACCTTACCTATAACTTACTGTCAATCTACGTCCGCAATTTGAAGCAAACTTGACGGAAAGAGTTGGCAAAGCGAGCGATTACCTATTAGTTACCTATAACTTACTCTGCGTAGAGGGAGAGTCTCTGGCTGCCAACTAAGAGATCTGGGTGTTCGATTCCCGGATAGGACGAAATTTCTAACCTCCCTAAAATTTATTTTAAAAAAACCGTCTGTGAATTTTTACAATAGTTGAATTGTAAAGTTCACAAACACATATTGTATAATTTGCTCTATAGTATTCGACTTTTTAAGTCTCTTGCTAGTCTTGTTTGTAGGATAAAATTTACAATAGTAGATTGTAAAAATTACAAAATAAGAAGTATAGTCCACCGCAACTATTTTATTCAATAAAAATTATGATAGTGAAATAGTAAAAATTCCTTCAATTTTTTTTCCGTGTATTTAACACTTTTTTGTGTTAATTTAACATAATAAATGTTAAATTTACAATTTAACATTTATTAATTAATTAATTAAATTTAATTTTTTTAAATTGTTGTTTATAATTTTAAAAGGTTATTACGATCCCAACACTGAAGTAAATTAATTTAATGTAATCCGAGGATCAAGGATCATGAAAAAAGTCAATACTAAATTTTTATTTTAGCGCCAAAAAATTTAGTATTGACTTTTTTCATGGTCCTTGATCCTCGGATTACATTACATTAATTGTTGTTTATATTTTCTCAATGGTTTGAAATTTATAATAACAAGCTTCGGGTCCCTGGTTCGATTCCCGCGCTCGCCGTTTTTTTTTTTTTTTTTTTTTTTTTTTACGGAAATAATTCTATATAATTATATAGGGCCATTTTTCGTATATAATTATGTATGAGTATATATAATCTTTTTTACCCGGGCAATTTAACAATCTGGTCAGATCTGATTATATCTGGCTAGATCTCGTCAGATAGAGACAATTTAAAGATCTCGCCAGATCTGCTAAAGCATATCTGTTTATATATGGCAAGATCCAATCCGTTTTTCCTGGGTTAGGCTTCTATTATAATTACTTTTTGTTTTCTAAATTTCTTTTCATTTTTGTTTAATTTTCTTTTATTAATAATTTTGTGCTCGATGTTATAATCTACCGTAATCTTTTACCTATGTGAAATATTTATCATTTGGAAATTTAGCATTATTTTCCATCGATTAGCATTTATTTCTATTTTTTATTTTTCTATCACAATAATTTCTAATCACTAATTGATCGCTCGGTGCGGCTTTTTTGGAATTTTGGCAATTTTAGAAAAATTGCCTGGCGCGTAACGGGATTTCTAACTTAGCTTGTGTGTCATCGGGCTAATTTATTTATTTTCAGGGCGAGCGTACTTAATTCTACCCGACCGGTATCTCCGCCTCCGGTATATATTTTTGCCACGGGGAAAAATATTGTTACATTCCCTGATTAGAAAAAGAGATTTGAAAAGATTCCAAATGACTCAAAAAAAAGGCTCAAAGCGATTAAAAAAGATATAAACTTAACAAATATATATAAGACATAAACTTAACAAATATATAGATATACATTTTGCATGGGTTGAATCGTTTTAAATCATTTTTTTTTAATAATTAATTAAGAGCAATTAATAATAATATTGTTTTAGAATAATCACAAAAAAGGAAATTTTTAATTTAAAATTTATGTTATATTCTAATAAATTTTTTAGTACCATTGTTGAACAATAATTTATATTTGATTAAAACGAGCAATAAAATTCTCCCGACACGAAAGCTTGATAGAAGTTCAATGAATAAAAAATGTCCAGTAATAAAAGCAGACATCTCTTTTATCCCTTGCTTTTTGCTTGATAACTTCAGTAAGCTCTTGAATATTGCATAAACTCTTTAGTAAGGAGCATCAGATTTCTAGGTCTTGTTAAATCCGTTTATCCTTGATAATTTACGTCAAGCTTCCATCACGTAGGCACTTAAGACACGTTCTCCTAAATGAAAAATAAATAATGCATCATCCCAAAAACTATTTAAATAAATAAATAAATAAATATAGACCCAAAAACTCACCACAAATTGTTATTTATAGATCAGATGTGCATTAGGCAGATAACATAGTCAGGTTAAAGCATTAGGCATCACTTAATGAGAAAAACCTTAAAAGCGTGCGCCGAGATCAATCGATCTATTCAGTGTATAGCTGGTAACCCCACTCCAAAAACCCGATAGGTCATGATGCCTTAGAAGGCACGAGCAGAGAACAAGATTGGTTGGAATTAGCACGCTGGGAAATGCTACAGATCATTGCCAGCCGTCCCTTGAGAGACGAGCCCTCTGCTAGGGGAAGGGACGTAGTAGAATAGGGAATAGATGAAGAGAAACTACTTGTGTGCCCTGTCGAAAAAATCTGAACGAAGGGCGGAGCACGGGGGACAAAGGACCCCCAAATTAAAACCAACCCCTGGGTGGAGTCACTAGCTTTTAAATAGAACCACCAAACCTGACCATCTCACAACACGCTCAAACTCTGAGTAGTGAACGTCCTTTTAAAAAATCAGTTTTCGTATTTTTCGTCACTCACTAATTGGATTAAGTGTTTGTGCTTCAGTGATTCTGTGTTTTTGTACTTAAACCAAAAATGTCGCGAAGTTTTTTGGTGGATTCGCTTATTGGCGACAATTCGCCGCCAAGTTACCCACTTCCGTACTACGGAAGTCAGTTGCCGAACTACATGTTCAATTTCTTCAATTTTGGACTGGGATATCAGCCAGTTAGGCCGGTTCCAAGACCCCCGACTTTGCCTGGCCCTGTTCCACTGAGCCCTCCTGCAATAATGGGAATGCCTCTTAGTAGGCAGAGCCCTCCATCGCCTCTCAATTCTTCAGCAAGTCGCTTATCAGGTAATTATTAACTTATTTTTAAAAACAACTGTTTTTATTTCAACTTTCCCTTATGAAAAAAATATATGTCGAAGTACATAAAAAATATATTTTTAATATGTTAAAAATCTATAAAAAATATACAAATTATACACAGTAAAAAATTTTGCATCATTGCGTCAAAAAATTTTGTGTTAAAAATTTTTATGTTAAATATTTAACACTTTTTTTTGTTGATTTAACAGAATAAATGTTAAATTTACACATAAAAGTGTTAAATATTTAACACAAAAATTTTTAACACTAAGATTTTTGACGCAATGACGCAAAATTTTTTACTGTCTAAATAGTAAATATATTTTTAATATTTTATTTTTTAATATATATTTTTTTATACTTTTAGCTATGTATTTTAATATATAGAATATATCTAAAATATATATGAAAATCGGCCAAAAGTTAATTATAAAAAATATATTTACTATACTATATACATATTTTTTATAGATTTTTAATATATTTAAAACATATTTTTTATATTTTTCGACATATATTTTTTTTATATTCTTTTTTCATGGAGATTTGGTTCAAATTTTGAACATTTATTAATTATAACATTAAAATTTGATCTTTGATACTAATTGCCTTGTTTTTTTGACTTATAGACTTTTCAGGAGCTAACGAATCACCAACACGTAGCACTACTCCAACCCCACCGCCAAAATCACCAAATTCATTGAGCAGCAGTTCAAAAAGGATTCGCACTGCATTCACCAGCACCCAGCTTCTAGAACTGGAGCGCGAATTCGCAGCCAATATGTACTTATCTCGTCTTCGCAGGATAGAAATCGCGAAAAACTTGCGCTTATCTGAAAAGCAAGTGAAAATCTGGTTTCAGAACCGTCGGGTCAAGTACAAGAAAGAAGATCTCCCTGCAGGTCAAAGTGCCAAGTGCTGCTGCCTGAGGACCTGTGGAAAGAAAAAAGAGGACTGCGATGACAAAAAGTGCAACACATCTGCTTCTGTTGAAGAGGAACTTTCTGAAGAGGACAAAGATAAAGGCTGTGAGGACAAGATACGAGCTTCAACGCCCGAGAATGACAAACAAGGTATTAAAGAGGAATGCAAAGACTCATCTGACTTTGTTCAAGATCTTAGAACTTCTAATGACTACTCGAGGTTTCCTGGGTTCTTTGATTACCAGGATCGGGATCGACGAGAAAATATTAACGTTTGTGATGTGATTGGTTCTGAAAGTCGAAAACGTAGTTATGACGCTTTTCAAAATTCGGAAATAGTGAAAAAGAGAATGATGTCTGTTGATCCGTATATGACTTCTCTTAAAGAGGGTCCGATTATTGTGAGAACTAATACTCACACTAAATACACCGTTGAGAGTATTGTGAATTCGTAGAATTTTTGGAAAAATTTTTTAGTACTTTGAAAGACTAGAAATTATTGATTAATTGAATTTTGTAAAGATTTTGGATAAATTTATGTAAATATTGTAAATATTTTTTATAACATTGTACATTTGCAATTTTTTAATTAAATAACGTTTATACATTTATATAATAATGAAATTAATGTTCATAAAAAATAAATATTATTTTAAAACGAATCAAGAAATAACTTGTGCTTGTTATTTTTTAATATTCTACTCACTCTATCTTGTAGTATATAAATCTAATGAATAAATATCTTACATACTTAAACGAGAGGTGCATGAAAATTTTTAAAGTTTGCATGGCTTGAAATCATATCACTCGTTCTTTACTTTGCCAAGAATTTGTAGCTTATGAAAAAATTTTTGAATTAATAAACTTTGTTTTATTATATTAAATATTCAATTTCAGAAATAGTTTTTCGTATGTATATTTGAGGATATTATTTTTTAAAGTACCTCAACAGCAGAATGTTAAGGAAGTTCGAACGTAACTAATGAGTCAAAATAGTGTTAAAATTTTTTTTAAATTTTAGTTTTCTTAATATTCGTCAAAAATCTTTATTTTAATTTAAAATAATTTTCATATAACCTGCATTGAAAATTTGAGTTTCAATGCCTGTTGAGCCAACCGAAACTAGACAATTTCAGACCAATGCGACTGTGCCGGGCAGGTATCAATTATTTCTTCCCGACGGACAGAAAATGACGATTTTCTGTCCGCGAGGTGAAGTTGCAGCTTTATTTTCAATCCTATCAATTGTTTGTTTATTATATACCTTTATAATTGTCATTCTAACCGTTAACTGTACTGACATATTATAATTCTGTTATTAAGCATAAATAAGAATGATAAAAGAAAACTTGTCAATTTACGAATAATGTTTGGTAAAAAATAAACTATTACTTTCTATTTTATTATAAGTTTCATAATAAAATGGTATTTTCGCTGTTCGTATGAAACTATCTAGTTCTGGTTGGCTCCAGACATTGAAACTAGCATTTTTAATGCAACTTATATGAAATAGTATATTACACATCTAGGGCAGTAAAATAAGAAATGTCTCAGATCATATGTAATTGTTGTCCGAGGCGAAGCCGAGGTCAATAAACATGTGATCTGAGGCTTTCTTATTTACTGCCCGTGGTGTGTATACTATTTTTCTCCTCGACGGAGGCGGAAAGCGGCATTTTCATTTAGCGCAGCGGGAGGAAAATTGACGCTTTCCGCCCGGAGGTGAGAAAAATATAATGTGTGACGCGGGATGAAACACGATTTCAGACCGAGTGATGCCAGCCCTCGCTTCGCTCGGGCAGGCAACTTCACTCTGGTCTGAAATCGTTTTGTTTCATCCCTAGTCACACAATATACTATTAAACAATTTAATAATTGATGATTTTTACTTATTTAATAAAGTAAAGCAATAAAATGACTTTGGTATTTATTACTTGCCGGAATAAATAAACAGATTTGGCAATAGCGCGCTTGATTATACCCATAACAGAGACGTGGATGAGTGTGTGAGTTAAACATTTCTCTCTTTGTAACTATATTTCTATCCTTTTCTTTTTTCTCAGCTGTTAACGCGATGTTGTCAAATCTTTATTCGAATAAATGGCTGACGATAAACGAGTTACAAACATAAAATTTGACTTTAAATATTTCAAAAATTATATCGGTAATGTATTATTATTAAATTGTTTTTATATTTTGCAATAATCCAAGTTTCTTGTGTATAGTTTTTTATCCGTTAAAGTTGGGAGGTTAATATTGAAAAAAATAATTAAAGTCTCGACAAAAGTTTGTCCGCCATAAGAGCCCGTGTATAAGGAGATAAAATATGTGATTTTTAAAATTTAATATATAAGTAACTAACCGTTAAATCTTTTTAAAATTTTGGGATTAGATAAATAACGTATTTATTTATACGTATACTTAATTCCAAAGCTCAAAGTTGGAAATTATTTTTTACATTAGATTCGCTCGAACCTCCTTAAATATCTTACACGGAAAAAAGTTAACTGTAATAAATAACAGTCGATATATAATAAGTAATGATCAACTGCTAAAAATTACCATTTAAAACAGTAAAATCGTGATTTTACCATTCACTTTATAATATTTACCATTTAAACGTTACAATTTACTCTTTAAATGGAAGAAAATACTATATCAAACAGTAATATTCGCAATGTAAATGTCTAAAATGTTAAAGTATAATAATTAAGAATTCAAACTTTGATATTTATCATTTCGTACCTAAAAAATGGTCTTATGATATGTAAAATTTATAAAATAAAGTTAGTAAATTTCTAATACAAGCAATGTCAATATTTACAAAGTAAAATGGTAAATTTTAAACGCAACGCTAAAAATTAAACTGTAATTATTGACTTGCTTGGACCGGTAAAATGTATATTTTAAAAGTATAATTTTTACTGTTTCAAATGTTAAATTCTCCCAGAGTGAGACCCCCTCCTCGTTCATCTGAGTTCCCCTTCTCCTCATGATATGGACTATATATTAAAATGGCAATTTTTACTGTTTGAAACTGTAATTTTTTAAGATAAAAGAGTCGTTATTTACTATAGTGACAGCTACTAATCACTTATTTTGGACATTAAATTATAAATTGTGGCTTTTATATTTTCTACATTAAGTTGTGTAATATTTATATTATTGCCACCCCGATGTCCGCTTTACTGTTTGAAACTATAAAAATTAACCGAAATCCGAGTGAATATTACAGTTTACTTTATTCCGTGTATATTACAAAAGGTAGCATGCAAAATATAACATTACCCATATTAACAGATCTTTAGAATACAAACGGCTGCATTAAATATTTATCAAGTTTTAATTGACCATTTTCTTTCACAAAATACTTTTATTAAAAATAAATATATTTATTCGCGCATATAAATGTGATATCAAAACCATTCCGTCGGAAGTTTTTGATAACATTCTGAGTGTAAAACGCCGTCTATATTATAGTTCTCGAGTTTATATTCCAGCAGAAAGCAGAAAATAAAAAGCAATTGTTTTCTATTCACACGTTCACGGTAGAAAACTGGCTTCTGTATTATAAACACACATAGTCTAGGTCTTTGCAAAAGATTTTTCTTTTCCAAGAACTTGACAAATAAGTATATATAAAAAAAGATTTAAAAAGTTGGTGTCACATCCAACATAACACGATTCCATTGAGTTTGGGTTTGTCCTCAAGCCAAGAAGCTGCTGAACAAGTCACCGGAATTGTATTATATTGTATATTATATATATTTTATTATATTGTAGTACGGGTTTTCTCTCACGGTTTTTAAATTTTTAAATTTGTGTATTATGTTTGTCAAGCGATTGGAAAAGCAGCGTTTAGATTCCCTAAATTTGTCAAGAGGGCCCCTCACGTCGGTCAAATTTAAGGTAAAACGTTGTTAATGGCGTTAAAGAAGAGCGACCGACAATGCCGAAGAGACTCTCGACACTTCGATGGGACACAAGTGTGCCATTGTGTCGCAAAATACCTAGCAGGCGGTATTTTAACTTCTTTCATTCTTTATAGGATATAGTACCTACTCTATACTATATATACTACAGCGTCTTTTACTATAAGATTTTCTGGCCAGACTTGAAGGCACCACTTCCCACTTTTGCTCCTTTTCTTTCTTCTGTTATTTATTTCTAACTATAACTACACTGACAGAAGGATTTGTTTATATTTAATAAGCTTTCTTAATTGTTAATAAATGATTTTTTAACATCATAGGATTTAATAAATATTTGTTAACAGTTAATAAATTATTTATTAAATGTTAATGAATATTTGTTAACAGTTAACAAATATTTATTAACAGTTAATAAGTAATTTATTAAGTACAATTTATTAATTATTAATAAATATTTATTAATGCTTAATGAATATTTGTTAACTGTTAACAAATATTTATTTAAAATAAAAAGCAAAAATAGCAATTTTCTTTTGACACTTTTTATAACCCGATAGTTGGAATACATGATAATAATTCAATTTATTAAATAAATTAACGGTTTTAATATTTAAAAATATAAAAAATAATTATGAGCTGTAATAGAATTTGATATTTTACAATAAACGTTATTATAATGTAATATAATTAATGCAAATAATTTATAAAGATGATTTTTGTTTATAAACAATCTTTATATCATATGACATTGCAAGTGAAACAAATTCACTCAACAAAATATTTATTAACTGTTAATGAATGTACTTTCCTCCCAATAAAATATTTATTGAATATTGAAGAATATTTATCAAGATTTAATAAATTAAATAATTGTCTTCAAATAAATTAAATTATTAACAAATAATAAATCCTTCTATTAGTGTGTAACTACACTGATAGGAGGATATGTTTATATTTAATAAGCTTTATTAACTGTTGATAAATGATTTTTTAACATCAAAGGATTTAATAAATATTTATTAACTGTTCATAAATTATTTATTAAATACGATTTATTAAATGTTAAGAAATATTTGTTAACAATTAACAAATATTTATTAACAGTTAATAAGTGATTTATTAAGTACAATTTATTAACTGTTAATAAATATTTATTAATGGGTAAAGAATATTTGTTAACTGTTAACAAATATTTATTTAAAATAAAAAGGAAAAATAGCAATTTTCTTTTGACACTTTTTATAACCCGATAGTTGGAATACATGATAATAATTCAATTTATTAAATAAATTAACGTTTTTAATATTTAAAAATATAAAAAATAATTATGAGCTGTAATAGAATTTGATATTTTACAATAAACGTTATTATAATGTAATATAATTAATGCAAATAATTTATAAAGATGATTTTTGTTTATAAACAATCTTTATATCATATGACATTGCAAGCGAAAAAAATTTACTCAACAAAATATTTATTAAATGTTAATAAATATTTGTTGACTATTAATAAATGTACTTTCCTCCCAAATAAATATTTATTGAATGTTAAAAAATATTTAATAAATTAAATAATTGTCTTCAAATAAATTAAATTATTAATAGTTAATAAATCCTTCTATCAGTGCACTGATAGAAGGATTTGTTTATAGTTAAAAATATTTGTTAATATTTAACAAATCATTTATTAGAGACCACTTTTTAGTCCTTAACAAATATTTCTTAGTATTTAAAAAGATTTATTAATATTTAATAAATGAATATCTGATTTATTAAATACAAACAAATCATTTTAAATACTAAGAAATATTTGTTTGATACTAAAAAATGGTCTCTAATAAATGATTTGTTAACTATTAACAAATATTTTTTTAATACAAATAAATCCTTCTATCAGTGTGTACTTTTAATAATGTTCATTATAATATACATTGCATAAATCTATGAGTGAGAGTAATAAAAAGTAAATACCCGGGTATTTATACTGAAAGGTTTTGTTAAAGACTCCACCTGATCTTGTAATCCTGAAAAGAATTCCCGAGTGTATTTGGCTGATCGTCAGCTACTTGAAACTAAATGTCATTTAAACATCGATACCGAATGATTGAAAAGACGAGACGAATCAAACAGAAACCGACCGCAACAACAGTAATCCAAGAATTTTCTTAATACATATTATTATAGAATACCTGCCGCATATCCAAGAATATCTTTTTAAAAGTATAATTCACGCACATACTTAGTTCATTCCTCTCCTTTTTTGTGCATTATCCTCTCAGTCCTCAGTTACAGGGATTGAAAAGGTGAAAATATATTTAGCGCTTCATACAAAACATCGTTTGTCGAGTTTCCACTTGTGTTATATTGTGATTCTACGAATAAGCCACATCCCATTCACGGTATAATTTTATTTTATGAATGGAATGGAATACGATGATGGTCGCCATCCAAGACCAAAACGAGTGACCTACCACCATCAGAAGCAACAGTTACTCTGTTATATTATGTCTATGTGATCTTTCCTATTCCCTCATGTATATATGTATACATAGATCAGTATGAATGGCCATGAAAAACCAGCGAAAGAAGAATAAAAGATCCTGAGAGACCGAAAGTCACATATAACTGACTATAAACTGACTGGCTCTGGCTCATAACCTGAAGTACTCCAGTACGAGAACACTGATAGAAGGATTTATTAACTATTAATAATTTAATTTATTTGACAATTATGAGGAGGATGGTTTTACTTGTATCACTGTAGAGTGTTTTACAAGGGAGGGTGGGGAATTATTGTCTCTCCACTTTTTTCTCCGCAATATAATCTCTCAGCCCCGTCATTATAACTCTCAACCACTTTTTCGTCCCCGACCCCCTGCATGTCGGGATTTTTTCTTTCATGCCCGACACACATGTGCTGCGACTGTGGCCGACTTACGCGTTATAATCAGTACCTGCATTTGCATTACGGTCTTAAATAGTATGGAGGTACTTCTATAATGACATTTTACCTCCATAACTATATGGGAAAACCACAAAAAACCCGACCGGTACAGAGGCTGGCAATGAAACGCACATATTCTTAGTTTATAATCATTGAAAAATATTGGTGCGCGCCGGAATCGAACCCTGGTCCCACTCTTTCGAAATGCAGGTACCGAGCCGATTAGGCTATTGCCAACTTATTTGACAATTATTTAATTTATTAAATTTTAATAAATATTTTTTAACATTCAATGAATATTTATTTGGGAGGGAAGTACATTTATTAATAGTGAATAAATATTTATTAATAGTTAACAAATACTTATCAACAGTTAATAAATATTTTGTTGAGTGAATTTGTTTGGCTTGCAATGTCATATAATATGAAGATTGCTTTTAAACAAAAATCATCTTTATAAATTATTTGCATTAATTATATTACATTATAATAACGTTTATTGTAAAATACCAAATTCTATCATAGCTCATAATTATCTTTTTATATTTTTAAATATTAAAAACGTTAATTTATTTAATAAATTGAATTATTATCATGTGTTCCAACTATCGGGTTGTAAAAATTCTCAAAAGAAAATTGCTATTTTTCCTTTTTATTTTAAATAAATATTTGTTAACAGTTAACAAATATTCTTTAACCATTAATAAATATTTATTAACAGTTAATAAATTGTACTTAATAAATCACTTATTAACTGTTAATAAATATTTGTTAACTGTTAACAAATATTTCTTAACATTTAATAAATTTTATTTAATAAATAATTTATGAACAGTTAATAAATATTTATTAAATCCTTTGATGTTAAAAAATCATTTATTCAGTTAATAAAGCTTATTAAATATAAACATATCCTTCTATCAGTGTATAAATTACAAAGTTTATAATTTAGAACGAGTTGGTTGGTGTGAGTTTTAAATGTCAGCTGCAGTGACGGACTTTAAAGTGATGATTTTAATTAAAATATTTTGAATGCCGGATTTTGTTTATGATTAAAGAGGGATTAAACGGTATTGTTATCAGTATCCAGGCACTCTCTTCTGATGCCGCTCCTGGTATACATAATATCCTCGAAACATCTCCACAAACTTCTCTTATCCTTCAGGCTTTATCAAGTTTGAGTATCTGTGTATTGTGTACTCAAGGTATATATGCTGCATCACTGTGGTACACGGATACTTGGGACTTGAGACAGTTTGTGCTGCACTTACTACTGTTATCCGCGAATGTAATATAGGTATACATCTGTCTGCCAATTAGACAGCTCTATTCCACCAGCTTGATGTATTCCTTGAGAGATTTAAGTTTCGCGTTTTCCTGAATCGGATATCTGACTAATTATTGTCCTAATCCTTCATTACACTTATAATCCTCTCTATAGATTATTGTCTATCGGAAAGTTCATGCCCGGATTATAATCCTTGATTAGATTTTAAATTCGGTTACACGAATAAATCCTGGAAATTAAATTACAAGAGATATATTTGATTAATTCGGTTGTGGTTAAGGGATAAAAAGTTTTTATGAGAAATCCTTCACAAGCTTTACTTCGAAAGTGGTGAAAAAAATTTTTCTAAGAAAGAGTCTTTTAGTTTTGCCGATTCTGGGGTTTCGATGACTACACACTTTTTCTGATGATATTGAATCCACTGAATGTTTAAACTTCAGTTTTACCAAACTAATATTTTTGCTTTTATTTTATCATTTTTTTTTTTTCTAATAATTTTATAAACTTTTGCTGCTAAAATATGCAGAGAATTTTAATACATTTTTGAAAACTCATCGCTTAAATTTAAATATATTATCCGGAGGCACTGTAGTGCCTCAAGCCAAGTACACGTTCAACAACATATGTAATAATATGTGTGAACGTGTAGGCGTGAGGCTATATCCGGAGGCACTGTAGTGCCTCAAGCCAAGTACACGTTCAACAACATATGTAATAAATGTGTGAACGTGTAGGCGTGAGGCTACAGTGCCTCTATTCTCGAGTCAGATGTCAACATAACCTCACCATATTTTTAACTCGATTTATTTTATTACTACGTTTGTATCAACACTTTACACTCGCTTTAAATAGTTTAATTGTTAGTTCTTTCTATAAAACACCAAAAACTATATTGTTTTTTTCATTATTTAGCGTTATCCTAATTTATAAAATTTTCGCTCCCCCGTTTTTCGATTCTACGAGAGATTTTACTGATTTCGGTCGAATTTTTTTATTTCGAAGTTGGTACAGTTTAATTTTCTACGGATAGTATACTACTGTGTAGTATCACAGTTAGTCCGTTTCCGTTTGGCGTCTGAGATCTTCTCCGGATAGTTACTTTGCTCCAGATTTTTAAGTTGGTACAATTCAATTTTTTGAGAATAGTAACTACTGTATAGTATCAGAGTTATTCCATTTCCATTGGAAGTCTGACAAAATAGGCGGTTAATTCAAATTTGAATTTATTTAAAATTTTATTGCGAGTATTTGTAAAATAATTAAATGCAATTTTATCCACAGATTCGGTAGAATCTGGCGCCAAGTTCCGTTCAAATCCGTTGTAAACGGAGCGCCAGACTACCGAGTGTGTTTACTGTAAGCAGAACGGTATTTCGAGGTTGCAAAATTTTATTTAATTCTACGGTACTTTTTGTTCCTAAATTTTATATTATAACAGTAATTCATACTTTATTTTACTGATATTAGTTCATTATATTCAATTATAACAATTAATCTACTTGAAATTATTAAATTTTATCAACGTAAACTAAAGCAAGCTTAAAAATTTCGATCCTGACTATTTTTCGATGTAAAAAGTGACATGCCACAGACTAAATAATTTGAGAATGCATGGTAATCCTCCAATAGATGGGAAACTACAGTTAAAAAAATACATTTCACAGCTTGCATCTATACCCGCCAGGGTGCGCTGGAATTGTTTTTACATAAACTGTAGCTTCAAGGGGATAGTTTGCTATAAAAAATGCAGCCAACGCGAGATTTAAGTTGGTACCAATTGTAAATTTTTATTATAATTACAAAAAATACTAAAATCTGAACAAAAATAGTTTCACTGTAAAAAAATCGTGCCAAGTCCACGTTCATAAGACTATTAAGAAAAAAGAAATTTTTTTTTTCTTTACAAAAAGATATAAAATAAAAAAATTAAAAAATCCAAGTAACCGATATGATTGTATAAGATTTTCGGAAATTAAAAAAAATTTTGTTGTAAATTTTAAAAAATAAAAAATTTTGGAAAGTACTTGGTGTGCGTCATTGTGTATTTCAATTTTATTAAAATCCTAGTAAATAGATTTTACGAATTTCATTAAAAGTAAAATATTTTGCAACCACGCACACTAAATACGTTCTAAAACTTTTAATTTTTAAATTACAACAAAAATTCATATCGACACACTATCTTTGTAAAAAAAAAAATTTCTTATGAACTATTTAATGAAACTGTTTTTGTTCAGATATTTTGTTCTCAAAACTAGTAAAGAGCTAATAGAGCATCTGGCATGTAATCAGAAAGATCTAGGTTCGATTTTTGGCTTGGTGATTTTTTCAAATTTTTTAATTTTAACAGTTTTCAACATTGATTAATTAATACACGAATTTTATTTTTTTTTTTTTTTTTTGATAATATTCTAATTTCGGTCTTGAAATCTTTTAAAGTATGAATAATATGACCTTAAAAAACTAGATTGCAGCAAAAAGTCAATTAAAAATAAATTAACAAAATGAATAATAAAAATTAATATATAATATAAAACCGTTTATGATCGTCGAATAATTAATTATTCAGGATTTTCGATTTTACATGCCCGCGTGCCTAGTTTTATTAAGGGTAAGTAAGGGTAAACTAGTTTAGGGTTTAAAAGTTTCGATAAATTTTTTTTCAATCATCATTATTTACCAATCGAATCGTTTTTGCATCCTCTACAAGGTATTGAGACTCAAAAGTTGATTAGTCTATTATTTTTTGAGAAATTCAGAATTTTCGATTTCACATGCCCGCGTGCCTAGTTTTATTAAGGGTAAGTAAGGGTAAATAAGTTTAGGGTTTAAAAGTTTCGATAAATTTATTTCTGATGATCATCATATACCAATCGAATCATTTTTGCATCTTTTACAAGGATTCTAGGCCAAACAGTTGATTAGTTTATTAATTTTTTCGAATTTTCATATTTCACATTTCCGCGTGTTTATTAATAGAACGTATTAATAAAACGTTTACTTAAATAGTAATCAAATTTCATTACTATTAAATGATACTGTCTCTCAGTGTAGTTGTAGTCATTAAAGTTTGTAATTTAAAGTCATAATTCATAGATTCAAATTTTGTTGAAAAATCAACTCTTGACTTTTAAAAAAAATAAAAAAAAATTCAAATACTTACATACTTCTAGATGTAAATGCTTTTTATAACATCGAATTCTAAAAAATATTTTTGTCCAGTTTGGAGCTACTGAATGATCTTGACCAAGCACTCAGCTCCATAAAATATATGTCCGTCGAAATGAATAAAAGGTTATTGTATTTGAAGCACGACAATTGAATAAATATATCAAACTAATATAATAAAATAAAATAGAGGACATATTGCTCGAAAAATTGCACTGAAAGGACTTTAAATAAAATGAACTGTAGCTTTTTTGCTTTCCTTGTGAATTGTCAATTTAAGTTTTATGGAGACGGAGCTGAACCTTGACAATGTCGAGCCTATTAACAAAAGCTAAAATATCTAAGTGTGCATTATGGACACAAAAGTAAGTATTTCTGCTCTATATATAATATGAATCGTGCCCAAAGTTCCAAGGAGTAAAGGCTAGCTGGACTATATTTGTGTATACACGTTGCCCATTTATACAAATCCTGACTGTTGGAAGTTGGAAGAAAACACAGCCGAGAAAATAAGAAGACTGAAGTGTAATAGACTAGCAAGAGATAGATGTATAAAACATATCACCCGTGGCATTTTCTTTCAGAAGAGCAGCATTGTATCCAATATTCAGTAGGCGTTCGCTGGGAGTCTTCAGTCTCCAGTCTCCAGTCTCGTTTGAGTACATCACCAGCACAATATTCTGCAGAATGTTGTACATTCAGGATGAGGATGAAGAGTTTGCATATAACTACTGTACGCGATACAAGTTTTACGAGCATTTTGTAAAAGCAACCCCGGAGAGTCGTGAAACGATCTATAATATGGCGGATGTATATCGAGGCACACTATTGTCATTCGTCGTGTCAACCGGGGAAGAAAATAAAACGGTTTTTCAAGACTTAAAGTTCCCGCACGTACCTTAAAAATAAAAATAAAATGAAGAAAAAGCTAGCTGGTAACATGTTAAAGAGAATAATGTATATACAAGAGTATCCGCCTCTCCGGCTCCGGTCTAGCTTGTAAATGTTTAGCTCTAGATTGTACAATTTTGTCGTTACACTCGACGTCATTTGCTCTCTTATTTAACATTCTTTAGCACTCTTTCACTCCTGGCTGTCATTTAGCTTTTTTAAAATTTGATCGAGCGCCTCTTCAAAGTGCATAAGATCAAATGAATTAGCACCGGCCGGTTTGCTGTTCTCCTTTTTATTTCATTATTATGTACTCTATACTATGGTACATATTATGTGTAGTTTTTTTTATTATTTTTTTTCCTTTTTCGGTACTCATTCTCACCCATGGATTAACAACAGGGGCTGTTGTTGTGCCTCGGTATTATTATAATATATTTGTTATATTGCCACGGAATATTTTCTAACAATTCGTCGGCGGTTGGACGGGTATTTTGCGCTCTACTGATGTGATGATGCTTTCGATGACGAATCACTTCTATACAATACGTCAATGTGTCCGCAGTATATATATTTTGATTGTAAGAGCGCTACTTACAATTTTACAATATTTTTGTTATTTTTTTCTTTGAAATTTTCGGCTGTTTTCAGGAACAAAATGTAATTTCAATTATAATTATACTAAATTTTTTTGTTTTTAATAAAAAAATTTCTGTAGTTTGTATCAGCTTACTCAATACTATCGGAATGCCTTACACAAAAGAAAAAAAGAAATATTTGTCACAAATAAATCAATTTATTTGAGTCGTTTTTTTAAATATTTCCTTATGACAACTATATAGATTTGGTACAAGTAAATATAAGAGTTGACTCGAATTATTTTATTATTCGTTAGAAGTATATCATTTATTTGTGGTAAAGATGCAAAATTTGCCGAAAACAATGACATCTTTGATATTAAAACTCTCAACTACTGCTCTCATGACGTCACTTGAGCCGCGCCAAAAGTGACCGCCATTATTACCAAGTGTTGATTGTTTTTATTACAAGTTATAATTTACGGAAGCCTGGTTGGCTCATCGATGACTTATAAGAAAGTGGCGTTACACTCGCTTATTGTTTACATGTATACTACCCATAAGTATAAAAGTAACTAGTAAAAAAGTCACTAGTGCACTTCCAACTTGTGCACTTGTTACTTGTGGATTCAAAATAGGGACAAAATGGCGTCATTTCTCAGTCATTACGTACATGTGTGCAGATGCAAAACAAAAACATCAACAATTAAAGTATAATAAATGAATTGGCACCTATATATACCCAGGTGGAAAAATATTATAATGTCATTATAATGATTTGCCCATTATAATGTCATTATAATGTATTATAATGTCATTATAATGCATGTAAAAAATATTTATTTTTCCAAAATTTCTCAAAAAAATCTAAAAAATACCAAAAACTCTGCTTTAAGATAATTAGGTTTGAGCTGGAAACAGTCAAAACCAGAAAGATATATTATGATAACTTCATAATAAAATTTTAGGAAAGATTGGGACCTCAACACCAAAATTTTTTTTTTAAAATATAATATTTATTAGTCATAAATTAACCAATATTTGTATAAGATGAAATGATAACCTAACATATTAAAGTTAACTTTGTAAAGTTAGTGGTAGAAGCAAGCAAACAAAATCTTGAATTTTTAAAACTTTCCCTTCAATATCATGTACTTGAACAGCTTGAATTTGAAATGAATCTTGTACTGCAATTATATAATCCAATTGAGTTCTTCTGTTGTTTGATAAAGTAACTTCAATATTATTAACAGAGCGCGAAATGAACTGTCTAATGATTGCAAATGATAAATTCCTAAACTTGACAAAAAATTCAATAGTACCAAACGACTGATTGTTATTCCATACTATACAAGAATTGCACCTTTTTTTTTCTCTTAAATATTTTTCCGAATTATAAATAATACCATTAATTTTTGCTTTTGCATAAATAGCATAAGGTTCTCGCTCTAATACATCAACGTCAATCAATGTTTCATTATGTAAAGCTGATATTACTTGTCTTGTAATTAAATTGTTTTTAAAACGTTCAGCAACGTAATTGTTTCTTCTTTTACATTATTATTTTCAGTAAATTTAGATTCCATAATATTCATAGCATTAGAAAATTCTAAAGTATTAGCAATTTCAACATTAATTTTGTTTGGACCATGGCCGCATTTCAATAATTCTCTGTTACCATCTTCAAACGGATAGGTTGACCAATTTGACATTGGTCCCCATAATTTTACAAATCGTGGTAAATGAATCAGTTGATGGGTAATGAAGGTACATTTGTTGAGTCCATATAGTTGTTCAAATTCAATACAAAATTTGCGAATTAATTCTTCTGCAAAATCAACTTCTTCTACTTTTATCATTTTTTGTAATAAAATCGACGTAGCTTTTGCTAGAAGTATATAGTTCTGATAGTATTTATCTTTCAATTTTTCTCGCAATAAAATTGGAAAATGAAAAAGGCTAAGATTTAAAATTTCTGAGCTCTTATAGAACGATGCATACTTTAAATTTCTTGGTACTCTATGAATAATGTCTGGAACTCTTATGTCAGATATTTCTTGATTTAATTTTTTTATCGAACCTTTTCGAGATACTTTTTGTTTCTTTTGACCACATTCCTATCATAGATTTAAATACGCCGATAAGACCATGCATGTATTCAGGGACAAAACCGATGGAAAGATCAAAATATGGTATCAGTGCAGCAATAGAAACTCCTTTAATACCTTTTACATGTTCACGGCCTTCTTTGATAGCAATTTCACCACATCTAAGGATACTTGCGTCTGTACGGATAGGATATTCTTTTGAAAATGTAAATGAATGATTATGTCCTGACCCAATAGCACACGTTTCTCCTGGATGCGTACAGTAGGGACAACTGTAAGTACCGTTAAATAACATAATGTCTAAAGCAGCAGCACGAGCAGGAGCATCTAAAGATGCTATTGGAGCGATAGCAATATTGTGTTGATTTCCTTGATCCGGGTGGACCCACGAAAACCCCTCTGTAATTAGCTTTTGTAGAGTTGTTACAAACGGTTTCAAAAACGAAGTTGTTTTTGGTTTTTGGTGATTACTGTAAAATAAACCAGCTGTTATTTGGAACGATCGACGATGTTTTGAATTAATATTTAATATTTGTAGTTGAATGGGCCACAATTGACCATTCGAGCTTTTGGAAACTGGAGCACCATCAAAGTTACATATTAATAAAAGATCATATTTTTTCAAATTTGCAGAATGACAAATTTTTTTTAATTGCTCTCCATCCATGATATCTGTTAAAATATCCTAGTAAAAAGGTCCTAGGAAGCTCCCTGACTATTCCCGTGAGGGTGTCACTATGTCTGTATGTGTGTATGTATGTAACTTTTAAACGGCGCTACCGATCGATTCCAAAAACTTATCAGCTCTCAACTTTGAAAAACCACGTCGATCGCCACCAATCCAGTCAAAATCGGTTGATTCGTTCGAGAGATATCGTGAATGAAAGAAAACCGAAAAGTGTTTTTTCGGAGTTACTCTGAAATTTCTAGTTTGGCCAATTAAAATTTAGAAATTCTTTATGAGGCTTAAAAAACTGCGTAGAATGCCGCCAACCGCGTAAAAATCGGTTCATTCATTCAAAAGATATTGCGGTTTGAAAATTCAAAAAATAGTGTTCTATGAAACTTCTATCAGACTTTTGAGCTAAAAGAGCGCAAAAGCACAGAAAAGGTATCTTTTTAAGCTTGGAGAGCTCAAAATAACACCCAGATTGTATTTTTGAGCTCGAAGAGCTCAAAAAAAAGGCCATGTATTATCGGAATTAGCGGGAAGTTGTAGAGATGGCCTTTAAGGTCAACCGTTTTCCTAATTTTTTTGTGAAATTTGTGTAAACCTCTTTTGATTTAATCGTTTAAGTAAAGCTTATGGAAAAAACGTTTTAGTGCTGAGTTCCTGATCCTTCAGAAAATTTTATTTTAAAGTTATCAATTGACCTCTCTCGCTATGACTGTTTCCAGCTCAAACCTAATTATCTTAAAGCAGAGTTTTTGGTATTTTTTAGATTTTTTTTGAGAAATTTTGGAAAAATAAATATTTTTTACACGGATTATAATGACATTATAATACATTATAATGACATTATAATACATTATAATGACATTATAATGGGCAAATCATTATAATGACATTATAATATTTTTCCACCTGGGTAATTAATAAATGAAAAAAAACTTTAAAATGAAGTATTTTAGAGTTTCTGATGGAAAGGCTACAGTTAGATTATCTGTAAAAGATAATAAAATATCTGTACAAACTATTAAAGCTTATTTTCCTGGTATAAGTGGCCAGTGTATGTAATTAGTTGATAATTTTCCTTTACCATAATTAAAAAAATATTATTTATTTAGTTTTTTTTATTTATTAATTAGGTGCCAATTTATTTATTATACTTTAATTGTTGATGTTTTTCTTTTGCATCTGCACACATGTACGTAATGACTGAGAAATGACGCCATTTTATCCCTATTTTGGATCCACAAGTAACAAGTGCACAAGTTGGAAGTGCAATAGTGACTTTTTTACTATTTACTTTTATACTTATGGGTAGTATACATGTAAACAATAAGCGAGTGTAGCGCCACTTTCTTATAAGTCATCGATGAGCTAACCAGGCTTCTGTAATAATTACCGTAACTCCTATTCTTTCCCGCTTCACAGCATTATTTATATTTGTAAAATGTGCAAAAGCTACAGCGACGTTTCAAAAGTAGTTTATTTGCGTACATAATAGTGATCACTAATTCTATTCATCGATGGATGAACTATTAATTAATTGGGGATTAGAAAAAGTCATACCTAACTTATATGGTAAGTTGTTTAAAATATTATATTTTACGAAAACAAATCTAAATTATTCTTAACCTATAACTAACACTTTCATTCAATAGAAGACACGGAAAATATTTCATTTCTGCTCTCCGGCCGGAAAGTGGCAACTTTCTGGCCGCTGCGCTAAACAAAGTTGCCACATTCCGGCTACGTCGAGCAGAAAAATAGTATACACACCTTGGCCAGTAAATAAGAAAGCCTCAGATCACATGTTTGTCAACCTCGGCTTCGCCTCGGCCAACAATTACATGTGATCTGAGACTTTTCTTATTTTACTGGCCTAGGTATGTAATATACTATTATTCCACTAAAAGAATAAATAGTATATTACACACCTAGGGAAGTAAAGTAAGAAATGTCTCAGATCACATGTAATTGTCGGCCGAGGCGAAGCCGAGGTTGACAAACATGTGATCTGAGGCTTTCTTATTTACTTCCCGTGGAGTGTATACTATTTTTTTGCTCGACGAAGGCAGAAAGCGGCACTTTCGTTTAGCGCAGCAGGCTGAAAGTTGACGCTTTCTGCCCGTCGAGCAAAAAAAATAATTTTTTTTTTTCATTTTAAAGCTATTATAATTTCTGAAAATTGATAAAGTAAATTTTAAAAGTTCATTATTTTCGTTAACTATGATTTATTTACCACAAATAAACCATATCTTTACTATGAATAAACTATTTATTTTACGAAATTAAATCGCGCAAATATATTATATGTTTACCAGAAATAAATATTTATTTTACCATATCTAAACATCTTATATCTTTGGCAGAAATAAATCTTATTTCGATCAAATATTTCTTTTTTTCTCTGATATGAGTTGATTTTTAAAAATAAAAATTATTTTCAGTTTTGTTTATTGAATTAATATTATTTCAGTTAGAAATTTAAAAAGAATATTTTTCTATTTGTTGATATAAACAATTAAAGGATATGATTATCAAAAATTGATAAAAATTCTCTGTATATTTTAGCAATGAAATTTTACATAATCATAAAAAATAATTTAAACTTTTGCAGTAAAGAAGTATAAATAAATATCAAGATTAAATAATTAAAAAATGATATCTCTATTCACTCTGTAAATTTTTAACAGTCCAAGGGTATACTCTTGTGGAGTAGGTTAATTCGGAAAACGGGGTTACGTTTAAACGAATAATAGAAGAAGCTATTAAAGTTATACTTTCTCGGGTAGTATTCTCTTATCAGATAAATTTAAACTCGCACGCTAGATTAAAAAAAATATTAAAAGAATTAGCAATGCGCAACTTTAGCCTTTCGCGTGCGATTGAGAGTACAGAGAGTAATTATGCACGCGAAAACGTCAACGAACCTTAATAATTGTAATTTTCATCGATTTATAACGTGCAAGCTTATCAAATATACATATGAAATATAATAATATAAAATGTTTGTTTTTAATCTTAAAATAGCAATTTATTATATTTGTATAATGTATATATAAAGAAAGAAAATTTATATTAAAATAATGTATATTTGCATAATCAGCGGGATATTATTTGCATTAATGAGGTTGTGCTATCTTAAATCAAAGTTTGAGGGTAGTTTTGTGATTTCCCTTCGGATTGTATATTATTGTTCAAAATTCCCCGTAAATCTTAATGAAGCTGTATACAACTTGGAAAGACTCTGTATCCTCATCATCCTGTTATATTATATGAGCTGTTTGTCCGGGCGGAAAACTCCAGCTCAAGTTAACGTGACTTTATTTAATATTCATCTCTTTTAATTACCGTTATTATTATTATATTGGATTATTTAAAATACTCATTTGCGGATTAATTACTTGCTAATCCTAATAAGCTTTGAGATGGATTAATTTTAATTATTATAATAGTTTTATCAGGTACTTCGTTCAGAAGCCGGAACTCCTTTTTCTGCTCAGTTACTTTTAATAACTTTTTTTTACGATCAACGTTGATTTTTCATGTTTAAGGGTTTGGGGCTGATGAAAAAGAACGGGGTATTAAAATTTTATGCCTCCGTTGGGCTTTAGGTCAGCAAAGGGTGTATCAACGTCAAAGTTTATTGGTAGACCTAGAGCTTGAGGATATACGTGAGGAATCTGTCAATAAATTAAAGTTCACGGACAAATAAGAGAGTATTTGATCTTTGCAATCTTGAAAATAAATTTTTAGGTATAAAAATAGTATATTGTTCAATTGCGAATGTGAAACTTAGTTAAGAAACAATGAAAATTATTTTTATTTTGCACAATAACAATTATTTCTGTAGGAAATTATGGATAGGTAATCGTGATTTAATTAAATAGAACTATTAGAAATAACTACTCAGGTATTGTTTAATTATTGTTTATTGATACAAAAGAAAAATAAGTATATCAATTAATATCAAATTAGCTACACACTGAATTTAATTAAACAAACAATATTAAACGAGGTTAAATTGACAAAAATGTAATGTTAAATTATTTGCAATAAAATGACTCTAAATCTGGACAATCGACACTTGATGGCGATGAGTTAAGCTCTTACTATAACAGAAAAATTATGTTACATCTATAGTACTCTCAGTACTCAATATACTCCCACTACTTCATTAAGGGTCAAGGGGTAGTGGAAACATTACCAGGTATACTGAATATAGGACTTTACAGTGAACTGTATACTATACAAATATGTATAGATGTGCAGGTATATTAAATACAGTAACGTTTTCTTGTACAACTTTTCTCTAAAATAAATCTAAATATTAATTCTAACAAGAACGCAGTGATTTAAGTTTTTATATTAAATATTTGGTTTTTATTCAAAAGACTTGAATGATTCAAATTTTAAGAAGCGTTCTCACGCTTGAGAGAGTCGGTTTATACGAACTAAAAACTAATAAAAATACTCTACAATAATTAGATCTAAACCTCTTAAATATCACAAAAATTACATGTGTTTTCACCCAAATATACGTACAACTCTATAAAGAAAAAGTACACTGTTAAAAATATTTGTAAAATTACAATCATTTTACAAAACAAAGGATGGGTAAAATTACAAATCGATGTTTACTACTGCGAAGTTATGAAACAATTTTGGTAATTTTTCAAAAGATGTCAGAAAACTTAGTAGGATGTATTGTAATTTTACGATTTTCATGTAAAAATCCTAATTGTATTAATAAAAGATTTTATTGTTCATATAAATAATAAAAGTTACATACCCAAAAGGTAGATTTAATAAATATTTAACGTATGTATTGTAAATAAATTATTTGTTTTAAAAATAAAATGAAATTGTAAAAATAAACACACGTGAATAAAAAGTTATGAAAAAGAAATTTTTTCACTCTAGTGAAAGATCAATTTTTATTAACAAAAAAAATTTATAAGCAAAAAAATATATAATAATTACTTTATATTTTTGAAGTGATTGCTTCATTATTATGAACATAAACATTTTTCTATTATTATGTGCGTCATTCCTATAATTTTATAGGAATCATTCCCATAATATATTGAAGTTATTCCATTATTGTATAGGAACGTTTCCAATAAATTATGGGTATATGGTTTCCATAATGAGCATAGGATTGATACCTATAATGATCACTTTATTATAGGAGCCATTCCCACAATTTTTGGAAAGGTTCCTATAAATTTCTCTCCGTGTAGGACTTATTTTCCCTTTCTGAGAATACTTTAACTTAATGTTGAGTTTTTAAGCTTGAAATCTAAGCGTAAAGCTAAAATAATAAAACAAAGAATTTACAAACCAAGATTCATTTTTGTACGGAGAATTCAACAACCATATTTACATTATGAATTTATTAAAGCTACTATTTGGTAGACAGTTAATAAACTTACATGGATAAATGGAACAATTCAATTGGCCTCTCGGCAGTATCGGGCCAATACAGCAGAGTTTTGACCGGCTAGTACTACTAGGTAGATGGTTTGATGCGTCAATATCAGACTAGAATTTTCATGAGTACTCATCACAACTAATTGATATGCATCTATCGTAGTACGATACTTCTCTGACATATCTTACACATATGATGATTGATATTTGGTTGTTGAGGAAATAACCCCGTAGATTAGAAATCACGTTATCAATGTATCCATTAAATTGAAAGAAAATATACTTTGTTTAACATTCGAAAAAGAACAAATTCAGAGTGTTGTTAATTTAAAGTGTCTGAATTGAAATTTAGATCTCTATTGGATTAAAATTCGTTTGACCTATGACAATATCGATTGTACACATCACGCTATCACTTGCACGCCGGGAAAGTGTTTCTCAGTCTCTCTATAAGTGATTCCCGTGATTCATTCTAGTGTACACGTATTAATCGGGTCAGCGAATCGTAACCGTGAAATTCTTGGTCCTTATACATATATACACCAATATATATAGGTGTTTATACTTTCACAAGACCAATATACCAGCGATGGTTTAGTTAGCTTGCATAAATTTAAATATAAATTTAGTTGGTTTGTCGGTTTAGCGTACGCGACAGAGTTGACAGTGATTTGTTCTTAATTAAACTTTATTGTTATTATTAACCCGCAATAGGATTTATGACATGTACTCGTGTAATAATTACAATAATTCTGTATATTGTGCGCAGAAAAATTATATTGTTTAACGAAATTAGCTCATTCAATAAAGGTTCTTGCATATTCATGAAGAAAAATTTATAACTTTAGCAAATGGTTTTTTTTTTTTTTTTCGTTTTCCAATTAAACTACGGCAAAAATTTCCAAAAAGTGGGCTCAACCGGGATTTGAACCCGGGACCTCTCGCACCCAAAGCGAGAATCATACCCCTAGACCATTGAGCCAACAGTCTCAAGCCGGCAACGGTACGAGATAGATCGTGTGTTGAGAGCGTGTCTCTATTTCATACATTTTCTTTATATTATTAATGCGCAAGCAGTATATAAAATTGTGAAGTTGCTTATAACAAATAAATATTGCTAATATAGTGTGATTTGTTAGCGTCCAGTTATTTATTTATAAATAAACACTGATAAACGCGCCCGAACGCAAACTTAGCCTCAAAATGGACGGTACTGGCGAAGCTTCCCAGGCCCCAGCTAATGCTCCCGGAACAACTCGAACACCGGCTAAAAATCAGACTATCAAATATAATTCTAAATTACTAGATAACCAAATATTTAAATAATATATCGATACAGGTATGATAGCCAAAAATATCCTAAAAGTTAATAAACAAGCGGTAAAGGTACCCAACCTCAAGCAACCCCGCAGCAGAACATCTTCGATGTCCGACAGCGAATCGACAGATGGCGCCATGAATCACGACGGCGATGAATTTTTAAGACCACGCAAGCCCGCGAAAGTGAGACGAACTATACAAACAGCTCGAACAAGTGTCAGCAATAAATTTGACCTACTCTCGGACTCAGAGTGTACAGATACTGAAGAACGTCTAACTAATAAAAGAAACTACAATGGTAAGAGAAAACCAACTCAAAATTTAAATAACAGCAGCAGTCAACAAGCTCGTAGTCAAATGGATACAAGTGCTCAAACGGAGCAAAATATAAAAATTAAAGGCAAACCGCCCCCCATTTTCGCAAAAGTCAAAGGCATTAAAGAAACAACTACACTACTAACTACAAACAAGGTCTCCAAAACAAGCTTTATAGTTCGTGAATTCGACGAAATATATATAAGAATCTACCCTAACGACATCACAACGTATGATTTATGTATAAATATATTGAAAGAAAAAAAAACCGAATTTTTCACCTATACCCCCAGACACCTGAAGATAAAAACTATTGTCCTCAAAGGTGTACGGGGTGGCTATGACGAAAATGATGTCAAGGCGGCCCTAGCTGAACTTAACCTACAAAAAGTCAATATAACCAAGGTCAGTAAACTAATTTTTGACAGAAGCAAACCATAGCTTTTTCATTTTCTGGTTTCAGTGTCTCATGACAGCAAAACCGCCACACTAACTCGCCTAAAATCTTTACGGTCACAACCTATCAGATGGGAAAGGCTGAGAAGGCCCACAATTTTTATGTGTAAAAAATGTCAACAAACGGGACACTCTAGCTTCAACTGTCATATGGCCCCGGTCTGTGTCAAATGTGCCGGCGAACACGACGCCAAAGATTGTACTTTCCAGGCAGGTACAGATAAAAAATTTCTCAGATGTACCAACTGTGATGAAATTGGCAACCCAGCCAGTTACAGGGCTGTCCGGCACTCAAACTGATCACTAAAATCAAAATCCAAAATAGACAACAAAACGAAGCCAAAAAGCGGAACCTAGCTAATACAATTAATAGCTACACCAAACCTGACATATCATACGCCAATATGTTTAACACAAACAAAAATAACAGCTTTCCCCCACTTCCTAAACCGAAAGTACCGCTCTCTAGCGTACAAACAACAAGTCACATCAATCCTATAACACCTACGGACATGAACTACCATAGCAACATCACAGACAATCTGGAATCACTCCTCAACTCCTTCAAAAACGACATCGTCAAAGAAATCAAGCAGATAAATTATAAAATTAACTTAAACGCCAGAAGAATAGACATAATAATGTCTTATCTTGGTTTGGACGAATAATGGCGCGTGTTGCGCCCACCAATAAAAATAGCGGCTATTAACGCCAATTCCATAGTCACCTTGAAACGCAGGTATGACATACAAACTTTTATTGATTATCACAAAATAGATATTTGCCTAATTTCAGAAATAAAATTAAATTCAAATCATAAAGTCCAACTTTCACAACATCAACTCATCAGATCAGACAGGCCGCACTCCAAAAAAGGAGGAGGTACTGCAATAGCCATCAACCGGAAATTCAAATTTACAACCGTCCATCATCCTAACTCAACAACAAATAAAGTAGTCGAATTCACGGCAATTAAAATTAGATTAAATTCAAAAGCTAACCTCATCATCATAAGCATATATGCCACATAATGCACCAGGAACACCTTCATAGTGGAGTTCCACAAAATGATGAACAATTTTCGGCTTGATGATTGTGATAATTACTATGTGATTGGAGGCGACCTGAATGCTAAAAATGTTACTTAGGGAGACACTTCGTCTAACGATAGAGGTGAAAAACTCATTGATTGGCTGGACAACAATCATATTGAGTTTAAAGCTGCTCTACTGTCACCAAATACACCGACTTATCCCAACGCTAACTCTTATCTTGATCATTGTATTATAGATATGAGACTGGAGGTAGATAATCTCATCAACGGCAAGCTTCAAACCTTACCGTATGACAGTGATCACTGGGCATTCACACTATCATTATGCCTCGACGACATTCACCCTGGCTTCCTAAGTAATAATTTAAATGATCAGGTGACTTACAATTACAAGAAGACAAACTGGCGTAGATTCAATAAATCTCTGCTTGAGAACTACAACGAAGATGTCATCATACCCAGCGACCGAAATCTCTCAATCCAGGAAATTGATAGCTTCATCACACTCTTGGAAGTTAAATTAAATACGGCAATTGATAAAACAGACCCTAGGATAAAGAGAAATAAAGATTATTTTATTAAATACAACAATAAAAATATCAAAAGACTTCACGCCTACAAATCTTACCTCATCAGCAGGAAGTTCAAAGGTCTAGTCATCAGCCGCCAAGAGAACATCAGGATAAAGTCAACCATCAAACGAATAAACAAACTATTACACAAAGAGTTTAAAAGATCTGTTTCAGCGTACTGGGAAGCTCAAGTAAAAAATATCAATTACAAGAATTCTCACGAATTCTTTCCAAAAATAAACAGGATGCCCCGACCACGTAAAGATATAAACATCAACACTCTTAAAGTGCCAGTAGACAACAATCAACTTAACATTCACTTCAGCCACAAATTCCCAAATCTTGTTTTTCACAATGAGATCATTGCTACAGACCCTGATACTAAACTCTACATAATTGGTAAATATCTCGAGAGCATAAACTCTCCTCGCTACACCAACTGCGGATCAACTACTAAAAATAATGTAGACCGGATTGCTGATGAAATTAAAACTCTTAAAGATCGACTGAGGAACGAACAACAAACCTTTACTGTTTTTTCAAAAACCAACCCAGCTTATTATCCTTCCCAAGTTGATGAGTTCAAATTTCTGTATAGCTATCATGATGTAATCGCAACTGTCAAAAAGCTACAAAACAAGACGTCATCTGGCTTGGATAAAATCCCAGCGACTGTGCTAAAAAACTTACCAGACAGAGTCATCAGTGATTATACAATCATCTTTAATAATGCAATCAATAACTACTACTTCCCAGTAAGGTGGAAAGCGGCCAAGGTCCTCCCTATTCCGAAGAAGGACAAGAACCTGGAATCTCCACAAAGCTACCGTCCAATCAGCTTGACCACCAGCATCAGTAAAGTATTTGAACGGATCATCAAACAACAGCTCGACATCGTAGTGTTCACTGAAAAAGTCATACCAGAAAATCAATTTGGCTTCAAGGCTAAACATGCTACTACACACGCTATCCACAAATTCATCTCTGACATCAATCATAGCCTTTGTGACAGCCTGATAGTTGGAGCAGTATTGCTGGACCAAGAAAAAGCCTTTGATTTTGTTTGGATCAATGGGCTAATCTACATCTTGGTATCCAACAACCTCCCCACAGGACTGGTGTTATTACTGCTGGACATGCTAACAGGCAACTACTTTCATACCTGGGATGGTAAGCTTCTATCCTCAGATCGTTTCCCGATTCTTGAGGGACTTCAACAAGGTAAAGTTCTTTCACCAATACTTTTTAACATCTACGACAGCAACACAGACTCAGCTGCTAACCTGAACTCTGATGGAATCAAGTCACTTTCATTCGCTGACGATCACGTCATCTACTATGTTAGGAGTAATGCTGACATTATTATCAGAAAATTACAGGACAGAGTGAACAGAATCAATAACCACTATCTTAACTGGAATCTCAAAATTAACGCACTCAAAAGTGAGGTGATATTCTTCAGACGTCCATGTAAGCAGATAAAAGTGTCTCAATACAAACGAATCCAAGCAGCCAATATAACTGTCACTAACAATGAAGGAATAGCCTCCAAAATTCCTGTCAAAAAAACCGTCAAATATCTTGGTGTTACTTTTCATCACCTGGTGCATATGACTAAACACCACAAGTCACAATTAGCAAAAGCTAAACAAGCCATTAAAAGTAACTCAAGAATATTTTACAACAAGAATCTGTCAACAAAGGCCAAACTCATCTGCTACCAGCTTTTGATTAGGCCACTCTTCACCTATGCTGCTCCGGTCCTCTGGAACATGGGTCCGACAGTCATGGAAAAATACCGCAGAGTCAAAAGATATGCGCTGCGTTCTTGTCTGAGATTATATAGAAAAGCTGATACCAACTATCGTGAACGCATCAGCAATAAAAACATCTACAAAGAAGCCAACATCACCAGAATCGACTGCTTCTTTCTCAAACTCTGCAGGAATTATTATGCCAGCTACATTAATATCGGCAACTCCATAATGAACAACCTAAGCTGTCCCGACGAAGTGACCTGCGCAAACATCTGCAGCTCTAGTTATATACTACCTGAATTATTCACTTTCTGCGACCGTAAAGGTGTAGTTCAAAACGAACGCAATGTCCCAATCATACATCATAAGAAAAGACATTGTATGAATCACCGAATCAACATTGACTCTAACGAGTACAATAACCAAGACTTTTCTATGGCGTTACCACCAATAGATACAACAACAAACTTCGAAGTATCGAACGACTATTGGTGGTTATCGCGAGATCCAGCTCACATAGATGAAATAAGAAGAAGAACTCTGTGGGAGCAATAGCTCATTAAACTCTGCAGGCCAATTAATGCGACTTAAAAGTGCATTTAATCCTAAAACAAAGTGCAAACTACATTATTAAGTATTTATGTAATATATTACTGTAAATATATATATATATATATATATATATATATATATATATATGTATATTTCTCTTTCCTTCCTCTCTTTCCCATCGCCCCACCTCCTTTACCCTCACCCATTCCCAAAAATATGTCAGATGTATTTTTTTACACCATAGATTTTTTTACATCACAAAAAACCTCATATGTTAATATTTAATGTTCTTATCTAACACTATGTAATAATAAAGTCATATTATTTAATATTTATAACTAACGAGATCTACAGCTCGTAGCCAGTTAGTAAAAATTACACGAAGTATTAATATGTTAAAGTATTTTTAAGTTATTTTTATACTTATTAAATTTTTGTTATGTATTTTGAGTGAAATAATAAAATTTACTTTTCAAAAAAAAAAAAAAAAATAAAACCATTGAGCCAAGATATATATCGATGCATCGTTAGGATAATTATGAATAGAGCTGCTAGCAGGTAAAAATATACCGGTTTTTCGATTTTTTTTGGACAGAAAACTAGAAAAATAATTGTTTTGGGCTTCCTTGGCGTTTCATTTACGAATGGTCAAGTTTTGGGACAGCTAACACATTGATACTTAGAAGAATTTATATGTCGTTTATACGAAAAACCTAAAAAAGCTATATATAGTGTGATTAACGATATACTAGCATTGCGGTAACTTTCGTTAATGATCAATTGAATAAGTAACTCTAATAGTGAGCATTTTTAACATTAACCTTATGAAGAAACCTTCAAATATTGATACATTTTCATATTTTGTACCTAAAACTATACAATCGAGCGAGCCCACCGAAGGCGGGCGATGCTAGATCGTAATTATATTGATTGTTTCATTCGAAGAGATCACATTGTGGTACTGCCTCGCACACCAATTGTCACCACAAAGTTAAGCTGTAAATAAAATGAAGTTATCTACATTGTAACGTCGTCATAACTCTTTAATGATAATGTATAATCTCGAGAATCCATAACATTTCGAATTATTAGTATGTTTCAATGTTTCAATGTTTCAATGTTTTATCTAGTTGATAAAACCTATATTGAGTAACTTATCAACGCGATAACTTTATCATCTATTAAAAGTGAAAAAGTAGCGTGTCATGTCGATATGTAATTGTTTTTTACATTAGTATTATGTTGTAATTCAAAGTTGAATGATAATCTTTTGTATTATTGTAAATAATTTACTGTTCATGTCACGCATTCGTTTTACTGCTGTTTATAATGCATAAAATGCTATGTTGTACATATTCATTTTTTTTATTATTGACATTTGTCAGCGTGTAAATAAAAAATTGCTGGTTTTACGTGATGTATGGCTAGCAGCTGATAGCTGTAAGCGGAAATTGTGATAAATGCATCGTTTGGTGCTACATACCTTCATATTTTATTTTTATACTTGTAATACATACAAACTAGACTTAATAAGTATATTTGTTGCTGAATTGCAATGATAATGATATAAAATTAACGTTGGCTAATGAGCAAAAAATTCCGGGTTTAAAGTACGGAAGGAATTAGGTCATAATAAATAATTTGTTAGCTTCGCTTTTTCCTACTTTCCATCTTTTTTAATTATATAGTCCGTCACTTTGAGATTTTTCTGAGAGAATTTTATATTTGTATAGAGCATTTGCCATTTTTGCTTAAAGATATCTTTTTTTCTTTATAGTCTTTTTAGTAACTTCAAAAAAATTTCACGCAGCTGAAATTGGTACATCATAACTTCATAGCCATTCTTTTATTTGTGTCAGCCGCCGTAAAAAAAGCATCCACTTTTTTACGACAAATATTTTCCCATACATAAAACTTTTTGCACCGATATAAAAAACCTCTGTCTGTCATTTATTCGATAGTTAATAAAACAAAAATCCTCACAAAATGAAAACTTGAAATTTTATTAACTAAATAAAAATCAATCACCAATTTTTCCTTTTCGCTCGACCATTCTAAAAATAAAACATCATATGGTGATTAAAATAATTAAAAACAAGTTTATAATTACGTAATTTCAAAAGTTTAGCACTTAGCATCCCTTCATAAAGACAGAAAACCACACATCAGTTTGATACCTTGTACCCTACTCCCGATCCCAATTTGTCACAATCAGCACCGTGAAATCACCAGTTTATTCTCAGATTCGGTTCCCTGCCCTTCTAATCCTCTTACTCTGTCGAAAAAATTTCGCCTTACAACAGACGACGCACGACATATAATAGGGAGGTCTGAAACAAAAAAACATAAATATACTTTTTTACACCGATGTAGCGATAATAAAAAAGAAAAAAGCACTTCATCACCCTCACTCGAAAAAGTCTTACCAACTCTTGGCACTTGGCCTCTCTCCAAAATACCTTTTGAGTGGCACTTATACTTCCTAATTCTCGCTAAGACAAAAAAGGTCCTGGTCTAGATCGAGCTTTTAAAAAGTTCTTTCTCCATAAATCCAACTAACGTTAAACGTAAAGATCAAAACCCATTTCTTTTATCATTTATCAATTATCACAATCGTACCCTGGCTCGCGATCAAAAGTGCATCAGGTAAAAAAAATTTGCATTGCATGGACACCGACCAAAGTCCAACTTTGCACGGAAAAAAGTAAGCTGTAATAGATAACAGTCGATTTATAATAAGTAATGATCAACTGCTAAAAATTACCATTTCAAAAAGTAAATGTTACAATTTACTCTTCACAAGGAAGAAAATACTATTTCAAACAGTAATATTCGCTATGTCAATGTCTAAAATGTTAAAGTATAATAATTAAGATTCAAACTTTAATATTTATCATTTCGTACCTAAAAAATGATCTTATGATATGTAAAAAGTATAAAATAAAGTTAATAAATTTCTAATACAAGCAACGTCAATATTTACAAAGTAAAATGGTAAATTTTAAACGCAACGCTAAAAATCAAACTGTAATTATTGACTTGCTTGGACTGGTAAAATGTATATTTTAAAAGTATAATTTTTACTGTTTCAAATGTTGAATTCTCCCAGAGTGAGACCCCCTTCTCCTTATCTGAGTTCCCTTTCTTCTCATAATATGGATTATATATTGAAATGGCAATTTTTACTGTTTGAAACTGTAAATTTTTAAGATGAGAGAGTCGTTATTTACTATAGTGACAGCTACTAATCACTTATTTTGGATATTAAATTATAAATTGTGACTTTTATACTTTCTACATTAAGTTCTGTAATATTTATATTTTTGCCACCCCGATGTCCGCTTTACTGTTTGAAACTATAAAAACTAACCGGAATCCGAGTGAATATTACAGTTCACTTTTTTCCGTGTGAATCATCCCAACCTGAAACAACTTCTATCCACAGGTTAACATATTTAGCGATAACATCTCTTTGTTCGAATCTTCTCGGTAACTTTTTCTCCATTAGTTTTGATACACCTTAGGTGTTAAACAGAGCTAAAAATTTTAAGTTAAACACAATAGTGAAGATGGGGACAAAACGACTTGCGTCAAGTCATTCTACAAATCTTTATTTAAATTCGAGTTTTGAGTACTAGGCATTATCGAGAAGTGATCCGTGTTAAAGATTAACCAGCTTTGTTGTCCTCAAGATTGTGAACAGATGCGAGTAAATGTCTATAAACTTGACAGCCGCGTCATTTAGTCCATTACCTAAAACCTAAAACTATTATCTTTTATCAGATGATCGGTATTTTAACAACAATCGTTTTAGAATAACTTTTGGTATTAAGTATTGTATACTATAATATACTTATACACTTTTCAGAATTTTCATTTTCAGCTCTTCACCTTTTTTACTAAAAATAATATTGCGTTACTGATATGTTTTCCTTCTTAAACTTTTTCCACGTCATTTTACCTTCAATGGTTTGTCTTTACGTCTTTCACTTTAGATTTTATGGTGGTGACTATGTATACACTTTATATACACACACGTTCAAATAATAAAGGTATGACAGGGTAGACGCGGGCTTTCTCAGACTTTGCACCTTGCACAGCTTTGTAATGGAAATTGAGTGAGGTGGATGAGAACTTTGTCGGTGGACTATATATTATATAGTATATCAACGCAATTTCTCGCTACATGTACGGGAATGGGTGTTTGTGGATGTCTGTGTATATCGACCTAAATTCCAACCTTTTTCATTGACGTCTATAGCGAAAAAATATTTGAAAAATTACTTTGGACTTTTGTATCGTGAAAATTTGATTTTTACAAGAATTAAATTTTTTTTTTAATTTTAATCATAAGTTATAATTATTTAAATGTATGAATAAAATCAAATCATCACAAAAAAAAAGAAATATTTAATCGAAATAAGATTTATTTGTGCTAAAGATATAAGATTTTTTGGATATGGCTTAATGAATATTTATTTCTGGTATATATATATATATATATATATATATATATATATATATATATATATATATATATATATAATATATATTTGAGCGATTTAATTGCGTAAAATAAATAGTTTATTTATAGTAAAGATATAGTTTATTTGTGGTAAATAAACTATAGTTGACGAAAATAATGAACTTTTAAAATTTATTTTATCAATTTTCAGAAATTATAATGGTTTTAAAATGAAAAAGAAAATTATTTTTTATTTTTTTAGTAAAATATAATATTTTAAACAACTTACCATATAAGCCAGGTATGACTTTTTCTAATTCCCAATTAATTAATAGTTCATCCATGCAAATAAACTATTTTTTGAAACGTCACTGTACACGGAGAAAATTTTATAGTAGAGTTTATTATCTAGTTATGTTAAAATTTATTAACTGAATTCGATAGAAGTAAATATTATTTAAATAGTTAAATAAACCACCTGAATTGTAGTATTTACCATCCTGATGGTAACTACTACTATTATGATGGTAATCAGTAATAATAACTGTTATTATTTTAATTAGTTACTATTATTATCAAAATCGTAATTCCTAATATAACCTGATGGTTGCAGTTACCATCAGTAATAATAATAACTACTATTTAAGCTAGTAAAAAATATTAAAAAAATTAAGAATCTGCGTTACCGTAGATGCATTTCTGAATAAACTAAAAGCAGCTGTAGTGCAGTGTAGTGCACAAAAAATCCGGATTAAATTCGGATTGAAATTATATTTATAAATTTTTATTTGTCTAAAACAAGTTTCAACGCCAAATTTTTCAAAAAGAATCTGAAATTTCCAAAAAAATCAAAATTTTCAATAAAATTCAAATTAAAATTTCAAAAAAAAATTTTTAAATAAAAAAAATCAAATTTTCAAAAAAAACTTTTGAAGGGAATTTAAAATATTTTAATATTTCAAAGAAAAAAATGTACATTAGCTAAAATATGGATGTAAATAAAGGATTTAATTAAATAAATTTATATTATTTTTTCTTTCCGAATTTTTACGATCTGAGATGGTTACAGTTACCATCTTTGATTGTAACAGTTATAATTTATAATAATTACAATTATTATTTTCAATAGTAATCGTTACCATTATTAATAGTAACTATTACAATTGTCAATGATACCACCTATTATTTTGTTACTAATTTATTTTATTACCATTTTAGATAGTAGGAGTTACTATTTTTGTATAGTAGGTAGTATAATTAATTTTTCTGCTCTCTGGCCGGAAAGTGGCAACTTTCTGGCCGCTGCGCTAAACAAAGTTGCCACATTCCGGCTACGTCGAGCAGAAAAATAGTATACACACCTTGGCCAGTAAAAAGTAAAGCCTCAGACCACATGTTTGTTAACCTCGGCTTCGCCTCGGCCAACAATTACATGTGATCTGAGACTTTTCTTATTTTACTGGCCTAGGTATGTAATATACTATTTCTTGCTCTCCTAGCCGAAAGTACGCTCTTCCTGGCAACAATTTACTCCAGGAAGAGCAACTTTTATGGCCTGCTCTAACGCATGCGCGCTACGCATATTTTCTGGCTCGGCAGCACAGAACCTCGCTTTCTTTCGCATTTTCGTGGCGCGACCGGCCTATACAGCGAGTTTCAACTGTATATATAACAGTCACAACATCGTCTGTATGTAACATGTCAGCGCATAAACTAACCAAAAAATGTCAAAAAAATAAAAATAATTTTTAACTAGATCATTGTTAATGAACTATTTAATAATAATACTGCACAAATAATTTATATAAAAAGTTTAAAAAATAAAACATAATAGTTTTGTGAATTTTATTTGCTTTTTTTTTTATATTTTGATAGTTAGTAAAGCAATGTTTATAAAACGATCCATGTACTCTACAAACTTGTAATAATTTAATTTCAATCTTTCTTAGCCGTCGATTACTAATTAAAAAATAATTTTTAATCAACTTAAAAAAATAAATTCTGTAATTAGAATGAGTTTAAATATTTGTGACAAATTTTGTGCATGATATCACTCTTAATCAGAGCATTTGTTAGTAAAGTTTAAAATAACATTTTTTTTCAATTTATTAACTTTTATTTTTTTTTTTATACCCGCCCCGACCAGCAAAGCCTCGGCTTCGCCTCAGTTTTGCAAAACCCCTTCTACGGGGTTGCGTACTTTCGGCTGGAGAGCAAGAAAAATAGTATACAACCCAAGGCTAAAATGTTGGATACCCTGACGTATGGGATATGATGGCCGAGGCTACGCCTCGGCCATCATATCCCATACGCCAGGTAATCCAACTTTCTAGCCTTGGGTTGTAATATACTATTTCTCCGTGTAGCTTTAAGTTGTAATGAAAAAAATCAGCACTTCGTAATAATGGCGGTCACTTTTGGCGCGGCTCAAGTGACGTCATGAGAGCAGTAGTTGAGAGTTTCAATACCAAAGATGTCGTTGTTTTCGACAAATTTAGCATCTTCACCACAAATAAATGATATACTTCTGACGAATAATAAAAAAATCCAAGTTAACTGTTATATTTACTTGCACCAAATCTATAAGTTGTCATAAGGAAATATTTAAAAAAACGACTCAAATAAATTGATTTATTTGTGACAAATATTTCTTTTTTTCTGTGTTCACAATAAATTATAAAACTGTTCTATTAAATATTAAATTTAAATTTACTTATTTAAAATTGAATTTAAAAAATAAAAGTTAAAAACTTTGAAAACAAATTACAAAATTATTCTGTTTAATTTAAATATTCAATATTAAATTTAAATTAAATCATTTGAAATTTAATTCAATCATTGAAAACTTCAATATATATTACAAAATTGTTCTATTAAAATTAAATTATTTAAAAATAAATTTACAAAAAATATAATTAAATGAATATTAATTCACCGAATCACTTTATTACGCAATAAACTCCATACAATAATTCTTGATTGCATTTAAAAAACAACCATTGTTATAAAACTAATATTTATTTTTTTTTACTCGTCATATTTCTTCGCTTCTCATAAAACGCACATGTACAAGAACTTTTTGATTTAGCGGCACAATTAGTTGCGGTGACAAGATAAAATTAACATAAACATAAGTGGATGAAATTTTTTATTAGCGTTTGGGCTTGGCAAGCAGTTATCGGTTTCTTTTGAGCCCCACACCCGGTTGTACATTTGAAAAAAGTAAACCCGAGGGGCGACCGGTGAAAAATTATGCAAATATCTCACTAACGAACTCGAAGCGTCAAAAAAAGGTAATAAATATAAATTACTGGAAATATAATGACTGACATGCTGTTGTGTTTTTTTTTTAATGCGAAGTAAATTTAGTTAATTTCAATAATTAATTAATATTTGAATAACAATTAATATAAATTGCTTTTCTTAATTTTTTAGTCCAAGGAAAAATTTTGTAATTGAATTTATCAAACAAATTGGAGGATTTTATTGAACGGAGTTTCAAAAATGAAATGTAAATATCAATACAAGAAATTTATATATTATGTAAATGGAAGACTGGATTGCGAAATAACTAATTGTCTGTTTATATAAATTCAATCCGATATAAACTCTCAGTAAATATAAGCGCGAGGTAGTCAAAGTGCATGAACAAGCAATTCTATAATTTAATCTCGTCGGAGAAATTTCAAGTATATATTCGATATAAAATCGTTATCGTTATCGCGATGGAGATGACAGTGTGTATGTATATATTATCGTTTTGTGATGGGTAACCCGCGAACGATCAGATGTATAAATAGGAAATGAAAGGAATGAAATTTTAATCGAAATTATACTCGATTTTTTACGTGTACCTACTGGAAATTACTGTGAGAAAGGGAAATTGGAAAAAAGAAGAAATATATACAGCGGTCGCGACTCACTTTTCACTCAATATTCGTGATATCTACGGAAATCGAATTCACTGAGTACTTTACTATGTACAACTAACACACTCTTAAACTAACTGTACACTTTACACTCTTGCCAATTGACATTTCAATATCTAAATTTTTAGTATTATTATTTCTTATCTCTATAAAATTTTCATGCTTGCATGAATAATATTATTAAAAAAAGGCCATTCGGCAGCCGAAATGGAAGTAGATTTCATAATGAATAGAAAAAAACTACAAGAATTGTATTTAAAAAAAAAAAAAAAAAAAAAAAAAAAAAGTGCAACAGCAAATTTCATAATTGGCGTAGCGGAATAGGATTTAATTTTAAGACTAAAAATATGATATGGTACTCAAATTGAAGCTTATTTAAAGAGCTTTCAGATGCAGTTTACAGAGATTCAATAAGTTATCCCATTCAAAAGTTATTCGAGTAAGAAAGTGAAGAAGTATGAATTTTTAAGATTTTGAAAATTTTTAAATCCTGGCATTTCTGTATTACTTGACTGATTAAGCTCATCTTCAAACTTGACTTCGGTATTCACCTGTAGAAGAAGTATGCTGAGTTTGGTAAAGATCAGTTGTAAATTGGCGACGCTATTGTCGTGACAAGCTGCGTTATATCGTATATATATATAAATTTTTGAACCATATGTATTTTCTGACTCAGCTCATCGAGTTAAATCGGAATACAGCAAAATTTTTCAAAAATTCCGTCATGAGGACCAATGCAATAGTTAGATTTCTATGAAATCTACTAAAAATTCATATCTTGAATGCATTCTTGAGTTATTAAAAATTTTTTTAATTTATTTATTTGAATAACGATTTTTTATCAGAAAATTCTCCCCACGGAAAAATTATGTATCCTAGAATATATGCTGGGAATATATCCTAGTATATATTCAAGGATATATGCTGAGTATATGAAAATTCGCCGAAAAATATATCTTAGGATATATTCTAGAATATATCCTCCGATATATCCTAGAATATATCCTAGAATATATATATATATATATATATATATATATATATATATATATATATATATATATATATATATCCATGGATATATTCGGGATATATAATGGAATATACACTAGCACATATATCCTAGCATATATTTTTTGGCGAATTTTCGTATATTCCAGCATATATTCTAGGATATATTCCCAGCATATATTCTAGGATATATAATTTTTCCGTAGGGGTCCGCTCACAAAAAAGATTTCTATTATTCATATAAAGTAATCCAAGCGATGTAAAATTGAATGATAATTAAATAATGCAATAATACCGCGAATGGATGTGTTCATTAATAATTGAAAATGAAACTTTAATTAATCCTCCTATACAACCACATATTTTTACACTCGCCACAATATGAAAATTAAAACGATGATAAAATAATATCCATTTACATCTCGTCAACGATGCGCTTTCCAGATTTTCCGGCAATCGAATTTAAAATAATGAAAAGTATCAACCACAATTTTAATTTCAAAATTCACTTTATATTAATGAAAACCCTTTTATTAAAATTTAATTTCCTCACTCAACCACTATCTTCAATATTCAACAAATGGTATTATTAATCATTACATCAATGCAACTACGAATTACGGTATTTAAAATCTCATAAAATTTTCTTTGTTTACTCTATAAAACCGAATAATCTCAAGCTTGGCATTTAGAGTTAAAACTCAAAGGTTATTTTGATATTGCGATATTCAAGTAGTTTTCATTTCTCGTCCTCAAATAAATGTTTGTACTCCGCCCTCGTTCGAGTGAAGCATACTTGAACTGACAGTAATTTGTATTATTGCATTTTCTTATTATATCCGCTTGCGTTTACAGCAAATAACTAAATATATATAAGGCGGCTTTTTATTTGTGTTCTATCACTGCGACATTTCATTTCCGTGTCAAATGAATTTTGAATTTGCATAGAAATTTTAAATACATTAATAAGACAGCAATTTTAACTTGGCTCATCGGAAGCGATCAATTATTGAAAGTGTTTGAAAGTATTTATATTCAGCAGTGTCTATTATTCATGCTCGCTATTATTCCGATCGCTAAGTATATATTGGGTGTCGTGTGAAACCAAGAGAAACGTGAGCAGGGTGGCCTACATCTGTCTTACAAGTCGACGACCTGAACCTAGAACCCAAGTATGGCCAGCAAAAAAGCTACCGTCTACCATCTCTACATCTACAATTTACCATTTAGCATGTACTGGTGCCAGTAAATGGAGTAGAGTACAGAATGCACCAGAATTATGCGCTATACTTTGGCTCTAACAAGAAACAATAAAGAGCAGCTACTTTGCAAACGCAAATCTGGACGGGTCACGAGTATAGGGTCGAATAAATGTACCTTTCAAAGGTTCTCTTGGTGCATGGTTTACATTGGTTGTTACACAGTTACAAGAGTTCATTGTTTGCATACTAAAAGTTGGCAACTCTTACCTCCTACCTCCTGTCGTCGTGATTGCTTCGGAAGTTGTTGATCACTGACACAGGAAATTGGTGAATTGAAATGGCGAACAAGGACCAAATGGTAGAAATTCATATAATTGACTTGCTCTATTTGAGCTTCGCTGAGTTTAAATGCTTCTTGATGCTCTATTGAGTTTATAATTCTAAGATGGAAGATGGAAACTCGGACTTGATTGAAATTCGGGACTCTAGTATGCACACATAATATGAAGCTACTTCTATCAACCACAATGTTCTTGGACTTGGTTCGTCGATATTCAATTTAAAATACTATTGATATAAGTGTTTCTTTGAATTTTATTGTGAAAACTTTGAATTAGCGGTGTAAAAATTGAATTACATCATTTATTATGATAACCATATTATGAATATCGTATTTTGACACAAATAAAAAATTTATTTAAACGTTATATCAATAATTTTTTATACATTTTATTTATTTATTTATTAAGTTTAAATGCCAAAGCGCGAAGCCGAGTGGCAAAAATAATATATATAAAGTTTTACTTCACATAAATACGACCAATACATATGTATTAAAATATAAAATTTACATGGTACTTAAATGGACATTTGAGGGTGTACTGGCAAAACTGACTTCAAATTCGGATTCAGCGCGTCAAAATACATAAAGATAGGTATGTCCGGTCAAAAGTACAGACCACTTTTTTTTTTGTGGCCAGGTGTAATTTTTATGATTTTTAGTGAAATAAACAAAATTATGCCTATAAAAGTTAAGAAAACAATGTGTGACTTAGAAAAATATAAAAAGTCTATGAGTATCATCTAGAACAAATTTTAATCTTGGTTTGTAGTTATTTCAATTGTTACATATGTAATACAAACTTTATTAAAAAATTATACAATTTTACACCTAGCATTACAATAATTAATAGTTTTATGAATTAATGAATATACCGTTTAATAGTAGTAATTTAGTGAATAAAAACATTCATAAAGTAAAATATCTTCAACATCGAAAAATATTTTAATACCGGAAAATTTTTAACTTCCCGCTAAGAAAATCGAAGATTTTCAAAATTCGGGAAGTTATTGGTTTCACCCCGTTTTGCGAAAATTGAGTTTTCATCAGATCTCGACGTTTTAAGGTTACAGAAAGCTTCCCTGACTATTCCCGTGATGGTGTCCGTGCGGCTGTGTGTGTGTGTGTGTGTGTGTGTGTGTGTGTGTGTGTGTGTGTGTGTGTAAACTTCTTCTAACTTTTGAACTTCTTGACCGATCGGATCGAAATAGGCGGCGATCTAAAGAATATCATTGCCATTAAATTTCGTGAAAATTTGAATCAATTCGGTTTGCGAGATTTTGAAAAATCTCAAAAATAAAATTTCCAAAAAATCGTTTTTTTGGAATAACTTCTAAACGGTTGCACCGATCAATTCCAAAAACTATTCCGCTCTTAAGTTTAAAAAACCACGTTGATTGCCACCAGTCCCGTCAAAATCGGTTGATTCGTTCGAGAGTTATCGAAAACGAAAAATGAAAAAAAAAGTGTTTTTTTGGAATTACTTCGAAATTCCTTGTTCGATCGATTTGAACTTAGAAATCCGTTATGAGGTTTCAAAAACTGCGATGAATACCACCAACCGCGTGAAAATCGCTTCATTCATTCAAAAGTAATTGCGGTTTGAAAATTCAAAAAATAGTGTTTCATCAAACTTCTATCAGACTTTTGAGCTCGAAAGCATAAAGAAGCTATCTCTTTGAGCTCGGAGAACTCAAAATAACGCAGAAATTGTACTATTGAGCTCGAAGAGCTCAAAAAAAAAATAAGTGAAATGTTGAGCGTTTAGGTATGGAGTTAGCGGGAAGTTGCAGGGATGGCCTTTAGGGTCAACCGTTTTCCTAATTTTTAACACCGCTTTAATACCGGAAAAAAATATTTACACCGGCAGCGGTGTTATTTTAACACCGCTTTCGGTGTTGGAATTTAACACCGCAAATTTTAACACCTACACCGCTTTGGACTTACCCCGGTCTTTTTTACAGTGCATAAGTAGTTTAAATAAAAACCCATCATGAAATAATGATATCATATCAATATTGTTATATTTAAATAGAAAAATCTTTTTTTTTTTTTTTTTTTAATACTTAAGGAAATACTTACATAGTTCAAATATAATAAAATTTATGAGATAAAATTTTCTTTTACTACTATACTATATAATTTTTACACGAAATGTATTTTAAAAAATCAGTCGTTTTTTAATAATTGAATGTGACATAAGATTTATAAAATAGCAAGCATAGAAAAGAATTCTTATGGTAGTTAAAGTATAGGTCGGAAATTTAAAATCTGAGTTAAGTTTCCGAATTCGGTAACTTATTTTAGTACTGTTTTTAGATAAAACGATTTTCGTTTCAATAACAAATAAATGACCAATGACAAATAAAAAAAAAAAGAATTGAATTGTCTAACAAAATCTTCAACCTAAAAATTCTCTTATAATAAAACTGAGAGAAAAATTTTCCCAAGCAATAAATAAAAGAAAAGTTCAATACAAAAATCCATCCACTTAACCTATTTAGTTTAATGCTAAAAAACTCGATTAAGATAAGAAATCAGTATTCAAAATCAGGAAGAGTTTAATTTCTATAAATATTTTCTTTTCTTTTCCAAGAGCACAGATTTGATCTTAAGGACCAGAGCAACATAAGCATTATAGATCTAAAAATAGCATTGTCCTGAGCTGATGCACGGTGTTAGTGCCCAATCGATCAGACAAATTGAGGAGCAAAAGGATGTAGAGAATAAAATGCAAACCCCAGGTACACAACTATTTCAATGGAATTCAACAAATATCCAGGGGCACGCGATCGGTAAAAAGATCTCAAAATTTACTCGCCCCCTTCTCCCTGCAAAAAAAAAAAAAAATAGAAAACTCTTCAATCATATAATACATAATCTTTTATATTTCATTTTATTATACTATATTTATTCAGTCCTTTTTTATTTTATTTCTCCTCGTATTTATATTTTCAATCATCACTTTATTCGACGGACGACAATCACAAACTGACAATGACAACAACGCCATGGTCGACCGACGCGACTTGAGAGCAACGTTTTAAGAGGAGCTTCAGGAACAGATTAGAGGTTTCTGGTGCATACACGGTAGCACACGCGTCAACGGTTTAGGTTAGAATGACATGGGAGAACCACATCAGTTGGACAACTCGACATTGTCGCTTTTGATCAAAGAGATATTTATAGGTATAGTTGTATACTTGTACTTATAAACTAGAGTTTACCCCCAAGCCACTTTAAGGAAAATCTTAAATCTGTATAACAATTTAATCCTGCAGGTTGTCGAAGCCTTTTTTTATTCATTTTTTCAAATCAAAATTACTGATTTTTTTTTTAACTTCTCCTTAATAGAATTTTTTTTTTTTCATATACTAAAAATTTATGGATGATTTTTAATTGATTTAATCCTTCCGGAGAGAAATTCTCGTAGAGAAAGATTTTATTTTTATTGCTAATTTATATTATTAAGAGAATAAGAAAAATTTTGTCTCCAGGATAGTTATATGATAAAATCGGTTTTTTTAGTGAAGTTTAGTGCCACTGCAAAGGCCTTGATTTGAATTTGTGCCTTTTCAAGGTTTCATATCATTCTCACCGATAGTCAATTTATTATGATAAGTATATATATAGGCTACATTCGAAAATGCTCTATCTCTAGATACATAATTAAGAAATGACCTTGTATCTTGTGAACTATTGACATTTTTAAGGATATAAGCTCATCTCGATGTTACACTCATCGAGACCTTTCATTTGAGTACCCACATCAATTTTTCATATATTTATATATATTATATATATGTATATATGAAAAATATATCAAAAATGCATGTGGGTACTCAAATGAAAGCTCTTGTTGTTTGTAACATCGGGATGAGCTTATATCTTTAAAAACGTCAATATTTAAGAAAGTACAGTGCAATTTAACAAATATCTTGTGAAATGTTGACATTTTTGACGATATAAGCTCACCCTGACATTACATTCATCAAGACTTTTCATTTGAGTACCCACATCAACTTTTCATATATTTATATATATTATATACATGTATATATGAAAAATATATCAAAAATGCATGTGGGTACTCAAATGAAAGCTCTTATTGTTTGTAACATCGGGATGAGCTTATATCTTTAAAAACGTCAATATTTAAGAAAGTACAGTGCAATTTAACAAATATCTTGTGAAATGTTGACATTTTTGACGATATAAGCTCACCCTGACATTACATTCATCAAGACTTTTCATTTGAGTACCCACATCAACTTTTCATATATTTATATATATTATATATATGTATATATGAAAAATATATCAAAAATGCATGTGGGTACTCAAATGAAAGCTCTTGTTGTTTGTAACATTGGGATGAGGTTATATTGTTAAAAACGTCAATTCTTAAAAAAGTACAGTGCAATTTAACAAAAGTCACTATTTAATAAAGAAAAATTTTATTTATTTATAGTTCACAAGTCACGGCAGTCATATAGTGACTGTAAGGTTACTAGTTAATTCATTAAATAAAAAAAAAATAATTTTTTGAGATTAATGTAACATTTTTGATGTTTTAATATTTGAAAAATAATTGAATCAATATTTTTTTTCAATTTTTACAAGTATCAAAACTCAGTGATCGTAAAAAAATGTTTCGGAAATTTTAAAGATAAGATCTTGTGTTACATTGAAAAATTATCAGTCAAGCCGCTTTGTTTTAAATTATTAAGTGATCTGATAAAAAAGCAAACTCTATTGAACAAGCTACGAGCTCCCTCGATAATTCGCGAGAACAATCGAGCTTGCGTAGATCCCTCTCGACCTCATAGACCCAGACACTGGGGGTTCAAGAGCTTACTCAATGTCAGTAGTAATATGCTGAATCACTAAACTCTTCTGTTCTTTGTTGTCCCTTTGTGATAAGTAGCTTTATGATCCACACCCACCGGTTTACCAGCATAAATAGACAGAGAGTCATCTTCATCTTCATTTATTTCAACGAGGTCATGTAAATATGTCCCTCCAAATTTATATACGTATGACACTGCACCACAAAGTTACTGTTGCCGCTTATAAAAAATCAAATATGAAATATGATGCAATATACTTTTTAATTTAAAAATAAACGTCACCGACACATGACAATTTTACATACGACACACTTATATTGTATGATACAAAATTGCTTATGATACAAAATTTCAAGTGCTGAGTTAAATATTAATTTAACTAAAATTAATTTTTATGTGATTTATTTAAATTTTTTGATCAAGTTTAAAATATAATTTTTTTACAAAAAAAAATTTCATGATTCTTTAATAAATTTTTTATTATTTTTTGGTACATTTAAAAATGAAATGAAACATCATACAATGTCAGAAAAAATTTATTGTTTACCAAAAATATTTTTAATACTTTTCAATGGCTCCAGCCCCAATATGTTATACATTATATGTTGCCAGCGGCGAAAATAATACGGTTATAATTTTTCGCTTATAATCCTGCCAACAATATAAAGCAATTTTTCTACATACATAATGTACCTATACCCTAAGAAAAAAAATATCCAACCCCATTTATCTGTGAAATATATTAATATTAGCTAGAAAAAGAACCTAAGCAAACTTGTCGCTTTTAACAAAAAAAAAGTCTACTCAAACAAGAATTCCTACAAAATTAGAGCTTTTAGTAAAGAAATATTGGAAGCCAAATCATTCAATACATGATATTATGTTATATTACCAACAAACATTTATTGTGTCTGCAGCCATGATGCCAGCTTGAATACATATAATGTACAAACGTGTATCGTTTAAAGTTTTTCGACCCTTGGTTGTTGGCATTACAAACGTTATGGGCAAGCGATGCGCGTGATCCTCAAATGTGTGCTCAAGTACTTACACCCAATAAAAACGGGACGTGGTATGAACAGTGTACATATATTATACATTATACGCCACGGGGACCAAGAGATAAAAATACACGGGGTTGGATTGCGGCCACAGGAAATTCAGAGAGTCGACATTTATAATAAAATGAGGATGAATGAATTCCCATCCTTTATAGGGTATGTGTTATTTGTCGATCTTTTTTTAGGGTATTAAACTTCGAGGAGCGTATATTAACGAGGACAAGATATTCATGACGCATTTATAATAATATTTATTATTATTTTTTTTATATAACAATTATAACATTGTAGATCACCAGAAAAATCACTAATTTCTAAAAGAAATCTCTTAAATGAATATTCATATGTGTTTAAATATGGCTTGATTTGAAAATTAGCCATATAAGGTCATATGTGAGCATATGAAGAGATATTTGGCTTGATATATTGCGTTAGTAATGCCAAAAGGGCGTATAAAAAAATTTTTTTTGCTTCAATTATATTCTAAAAATATTAGGATTGTATAAGTTTATTGAAAACATGAGAAATTAATTATGTTTTTGATATACGCGCTTTTAGCTATAAGAAAAAAAAATTTTTAAAGCTGAAATGGTGTATATACACTGATAGAAGAATTAATTTGTATTAAAAAATATTTTTTAATAGTTAACAAATCATTTATTAGAGACCACTTTTTAGTATCAAACAAATATTTCTTAGTATTTAAAATTATTTGTTTGTATTTCAATAATTATTTTAATAAATCTGATATTCATTTATTAATATCAATAAATCTTTTTAAATACTAAGAAATAATTTTTGAGGACTAAAAAGTGGTCTTTAATAAATGATTTGTTAAGTATTAACAAATATTTTTAACTATAAACAAATCCTTCTATCAGTGTAAAGAGAATTTTTATTTTATTTTCTAACGTTCTGTTTTAAAAATTTAGAGATTTGAACTTTTGGGTATGAAAATTGAGCATCCCGGAAAAAATAGACCTGGAAAAAATTTTTAAGTGATGAAAAATTTATATTATTTCATCAAAATTATTATAAAATAAAAATTATAATAACAATATTAATAATAATACTTTTTTTTTGTAAAAAAAAAAGGAGCGATCATCCTGGGGGTACTTGTTTTTCAGGAAAATTGTGGGGGTGGACATTATAATTCTTATTTATAATAATTTTAATGAAATAATATGAATTTTTCATAACTTAAAAATTTTTTCCGGGTCTATTTTTTCCGGTCTATTTTTCCGATTACCAAAAATTGAAAATATGAAAAAAAAACTCTTGGAACTAAACGTCAAAATTAAAAAAAAAAATTCATTTCTAAAAATTTAACTTTTCAAATTTTCAATTTTTAGAAAGTCAGAAAATATGAATTATATATATTTTTTTTATATTACACCCATTTTTATTTTTCTAAGAAGCTTATCAAATATTTTAGTTTGATCAAATACTAAACCAATTTCTCTTCAATACGACATATTGATCGACGTACACATTTTTAGAAAAAATCATAGCAAATTATCGTCTTACTCTTATGCATAGCCTGATATGGCAGTACATAAAAAATCTCAGAGAATATTTTTCTGAATTTTATTTTAGCAAAAGATAAGAGATAAGGTCATGGAGTTGTTAGAAATTTTTCAGGCCAGTTACACGGCCCTCTTGACCCACGGATGAACACAATGCAACTATACTAGCAGACAGTAGAACAAGAGCGTAGAACTGGGTACGTAATAAAAAATGAATCAAACGGTTTGACAATAATAGGCTTAACTAATGCAGGAGTTTATAAAAATAGAAAAAAATTTTTGGAATAAATTAAAGTTAAAACAGAGGAAGAGTTTCCGTCACAGATGCATTCTCTTGAGGTGCATTAATTTTTCATTTAAAACCTGAGGAGAATGAAAGCGAGCAGTATTGTCATATAACGGATAGTCAACTTGGTTGATACATATAAAATGAAAACTGCAGAGCCAAGAGTTGAAATAAGTTAAATGGAAATGGTGTGCAATATAACGTTCATGTTCCCGAGCGACATTATTAAAGATTAAAATTTAAGGCCTTATATTTTTGCACTCGCGGGATTCCCAGTTGGAGCAAGAGTTTCTGTCCAATTTTTCGCAATTTTTTTTATTGAGAAAATTTATTCATTAATCATTGATTTATGGATTAAATAATAAAAACATTGCATTGTAATAAGCAAGACAATTTTTGTAAATTTAATTTAAGATTTTAAGATTTAATATTTAATTTAAGATTTTATATCATTAAAAATTTAATTAAAATTTAAAACAATTTCTACACTGAGAGACAATTTTATTTAATAGTAATAAAAAAGTTTATTTAGACTTGAAAAAAAAAAAAAATTAGTTAATATTAATAAAATTATATTTCACATAAATAAAATTTTATTAGTATTTAATAAAATATTATTAGTATTTGATCAAATTTTCTTAAATACTAATACGTATTTATTAAAATAACCACGAGCGTCGCTTTTGTTTGCTGTCATTAATACGCGTAGTTTGTACTTGTTCCAAAAGTTTGACGATAAGCAAATAATCTCAAAAAAAAAATAATTAATATTGATCAATTTAATTTATTAAGGTATATAAACATATAAAAGTAAAATTTGCTTAATTACAATACATAATTCATTTTTCATTAATTAACATAAATTTGTATTAATTATAATATAGTCAAATATATTTTCACAGTAATATCTTTTAATAAATAATATTAAAATTTTTCAACGAGACATCCTAACCTAACCTATTTGTTTACTCCCGACATTTTTGTTGTCTTTATGATAGACAACATCTTTTACATACTAAGAAAAATTTATTAGTATTCAATAAAACATATATTAGTATTTAAGAAAATATTTATTAATATTTAAAGAAAGTTTATTAATATTTAATAAATTTTTATTTGGGATTAGTCAAATAACCGTTTTATTAAATAGTAATAAAATTTCATTACTATTAAATAAAATTGTCTCTCAGTGTACTTTAATGCAAAAAAAAATTTAACCATAAAAATGGCTAAGGTTAAATAAAAGTTCACAAGCAATTCTTTAATCTCTTAATTGCTCGGTCTTGATCAAATAAAAATCCAATTTTTATCTAATTTAACAAAAAAACTCTAATATATTGCCCAGTTTATTTTCCATCAATATTGAATAAAATAAAAACAAAAAAATGATTGTATACATTTTAATATTTACCCGAAACTCTATCAAACCCCAATCATCCCGATAATACAACACAATATTTTTTTTTACCCGGTGATTGTCTGCACAATAATTACCAATATTCTGCTAATAGTATCCCGGCATTATTATCAAGAACGTGTAGTTTAAAGCATCACATCGCGGTGTTTTTCCAAGCCCGAGGCAAAATAAAAAGATTATCGGAGATTGGTAATTTTATTTTAACTCAAATTGGACTCGATTCCGTAAAATAATTAATAATAGATTACTTTAGCGCAAAACATACTATTAACTATAATTGATAATAGGTTTTTTGAGGAGGAAAAGTATCTGGACTTGGACACAAACGCTAAAGACTCTCGAGCAGATAAGATTAATTGAAAAGCTGATAGAATTAGTAACAGCGAACCAATTTTCCCAAATCATGTTGATCTTGGTCCTTATTCCGTCGACAAGATAAAACGCCCTCTATATGCCTGTCAGAGCATTACTATGGCATAGTATACCGCCCACTGCCAGGAAGAGGTCACTTATATGGAGAGTCTGATCAGTTCAGTACCTTGCTCGCGTAATTAACGGCTATAGAGGAGTACGGCTGACATTTAATTGCTTGCCCATTGGAAAACCAGGCATATAGACGCTTGCTCTTGCTCTTCCATCAACATATATACATGTAGGGATGTATATTGATACCTACGTACAATAGAATCCAATCGATGTGATGATTGCATTGGAAAAACTCCCGGAAACTGATACCAAAGTTAACCGATATTCAACTAATGCTGATGGTTATAATCATATATCTGTTTTGCATTATTTTAGATTATTAAATTTCATGTTCTTCGCCACAACATCAATACATCAATACATACACATGTTATTGTTACTTATTACAATTACCTATCGTTTATCGGTTATCGTACATATGCTTTATCGCTTCAATTATTAAATTTTGGGTAATAAAGGAAATTCATTTTTGACATTATCTTTTGATACATTTTTATTATATTATTAATCGATGATTATGATCAGTAATAAAATGTTTAATGGGACATAAATACTGACGTTTTATTTTTGGAAGTTGTTTTATTATAAACATTAAATCTGAGTTTAGATACTTAAGGAAGTATGCGTAAGGGAGTGGGGGAACAGTCAATTTTTATGGGTGGGCAGAGGATTTTATGTGGTGAGGAAAGTGACGAAAATTTAGATGCGTTCGTCCATTAGAAGCGAAATAATTTTATTTTTTTTTTATTAATAAGAATTTAATGAATTAGAGCAACCTAGGGTAGAAGTACCGTTTGTGGCCATTTATTGTTCAAATAAATGATAGAAATAAATTTATATTAATAAACTATTACAAACTCAATTTATTTTAATATAAACTTCTTAAAACTCAACAAAATTATGGTTATAATATTATAATTTTGCACGACTCATGATGCGAAGCATCAGAGAGTGCTTTACGATCGAAAAATTTTTTTCGCCTCATTTTGGCGGCTATTTTTATTATTATAGCCTTGTTAGTTCACGGAATCAAGATATTTTGCATACTATTGTCGAGATAATTTAATGGAGATTAATTCCATACTTTTTAAAAATTGATTTACTGCAGTAGAATTGGACAAAAACACCAAAATAGGTCAAAAAATTTTCCTGTCCGTCATGTGTGAAACCCGGAAACACTGTAACTTGTGAAAAAATCCATTATTTGAGTTAAATTTTTTTTTTTTTAAATTCTAATCGACGATTGTAGGTCACTGAATGCGAATGATTAATTAATTCAGTGTCGTTTAATTGCAATTAATAAAAAACGAAAACTACAAGACTGTATATCTATATATATCCATGTAAAATTAACATGGATGGTGATATATCTATATCTATAGATATTATGTACATTTTATTCCACCAAGGGTGCTTGTGCAGTACCTTCCTACTACAGCTGTTTTTTCGGCAATTAATTTTGAACGACTTAAGTTTCTTTTTTTTTTTTATATATTTCATAATTAAATGAGCATTATGAGTCGTGCACTTTTGGATTTTCCAAACTTTTTTACAAATTAATTCAAATGTTAACTGGCTACAAACGGTGCTAAGGTAGTCAAAAACGGTACTTCGACCCTATATCAATTTTTTTAGTACAAAAAATCGTTCACCATATTCATATTTGTTGATTTATAATCACTACCTATTTATTCTTAACTATTTAATCGACTCACTTGACTAGATTTTTGGACTTTCAAACGATTATGCCGCTTAATTTTGTAATTTACATAATAAACTGGAATATTTGGACCAATCAAAATACCATAAGATTGAAAATCTGTACCTGCTTTTGAACTTGCCTGAAATGAAACAAAATATTTGGTTATTACCTTATTTAAAACAAAAAATTAATAAGGAAGAAACTATTCTTTGTTCAAGAAAATTTTATTTCACCAAAAATATAATTATTCTTTCCATTAATATTTTATTCAGTTAAGAAAATTTTGTTTCTTGTTAAAAAATTGATTTTTTTGTGTATGATTAATTTGGTTAATACTCATCGGGAAAAAAATTGCGAGAATTGTTATAGTTCCAAAAGCTAGTAACACTGATATTAATTTCATTTATTTAAATTAAGAATGAAAACAAAAAATATTACATGTTACATTTATATAGCTCAAAATTATAAATATTATTAATACATTAATATCAATTGAAATTTTATTAGAATAGTATCCGTAGTGAATGACTGCGTAAAAGTTAAATTTAACTTTTTATTAGGAAGCAATCAATAGAAAAAAATTATTTATAAAATTAGATAAGTATAGATTTCTATTGGAACAAATGTTCAATTTTAACTTCTACCGTCGCAATCGATATTGGCTAGTAACTTTAATAACCATCCGCTTTTAATTTTTAATTGATGAAAAATGTCAGAGTAATTTTTGCATCCTGATGCAATATTTTATTTATCATTAAAAGTTTGAAGAACTTTTTTAATTTCTATTTAAGGAAAAAATAAATTGTTACTGTTTTTTTTTTCAAACTTAGTAAATTATTCAGACGACAATTGTACAATAACTTGAATTTTTGGATATCTTACAAAAATATCGCGAAATTATTATTCTCCGGATATCTCGCCCAATAAACTCTTGGGTTTTCATAACCAGTCTTATCATAACTGGTCTTTAATTTAAAGACCTCCATAAATTCGTAATTTACTATCACCACTAAAATCATAGCAGAACACAGTTCCGCGCCATATTTCTCCGACATTTAGGTATAGCTTGCAAGCATAACCCCTTACAAATGTGAAAAAGACCGCTCTGTATTATATATATCACATGCAATATAATATGAACAACAACTACACGCTGATGATCATAAACAGAGGACATAAAACCGCAGGCGACCCCAATTGTTAACTATCAGCTATTTTAGGTCCATCATCAACCAGACACGACCAACAAGACTAAAAAATAACCGAATTATTTTAACAATCCATAAAAAAGTTATTAAAAAATTCCAGCTTCTAGCTCTATTAAATAACGACACATAAAAACCTACCCACCTACTATAAATAAAGATAAAGAACAATAATAAGAAAGGAACATTGATCGTGATCATCGAATTTGAATGGCGTAGTAAAACTTTTCACGAAAGAGCATTAATGAATAAACAACCAGGTAATTTCCTCGAAAAATAGTTTTTTAAGAATGTACTTGACTCGAGATTCTTGAGAAATCTCCCGCTGTCAGCATTGTAATTCTCAAATTCTTCGATTCATTCATTCGTTTTTAAAAGTTTATCGGGTAGAGAGTGTTTTGTGAATGAAGTGGCATACCCACGGTCCGAGTCCTCAAACACACAAGTGGCTATACTATACATGTATATGCATGAAAAGTATCCTAGTGATAGTTTGTATAAGTTTAAAAAGATCAATAGATATCCATTTTTCTTATTATTGTCAGTGCAAAATGACTTTTAGGTAGTCATTTATAGTAAATGTAGGCAAAGGCAGTAGGCCCGAAAAATTTGAATTTTACGTTCCAAACTGTTATTCTGGTGCCAGCTATTGACTGGGCAAAATGACAATGAGACCTTTTCCTTCTTGGCATAATACATTGATTCTTTATACGGAAAGTGTGCGTATATTGAAAAATCGTAAAGCTATCTTACAGGTACTCCAGCTAACAATATGTCAGTGTGTCGTGTAGAGTATCCTCGAAATTTGTGAATGAAATGAAATCCATACTACATAGAATACTACATGGGCACTCCAGTGTCTGGTGACTGGTGCATTATACCCACGTACACACTGTTACTTTGCACTTGTAAGTGGACACATCTGGTCAGTTAACTTTACTATGAACGACTCTTGAATGGACTCGCTATTTTTTCCTTTCCTTTATTTGGACGTTTTTTCACAGATCTTCCCTCCATGCTTCGGGTGAAATACCTTTTAGATATTTTTTCTCAGCTCAAATAAAAGTAGTGACCTTTCTTTTATATTAAGCGACGAGAGAGATCATTGTCCAGAGTCTTATGAGTTAGTCTTACTATGAAATAAGATGCACTCTACGGTGGTTTATGATAGGTCATTTTTAAGGAACTATCAAAGGGAGGTTAAAAAAACTCCTGGATTACATTCCGAGCCGTCAATGACTGTGTGCATAAATTGAAGTTAGCTTGCTGAGCTTATTCTTAAACTTATTCCTCCTCTATTATATTATATTGAATTTTGTACTTTTTTCGGAGTTTAGATAGTATATATCATCACAGAAATTTTTTAGAAGATTTTTTCACGTGACACGTGTTCAAATTGCCAGTAAACGGAGGCTTAGCTTGTCGGTTGCCGATGTCAATAGAGCGAAAAAGGACCCGACCTGAAAATAGGAAAATTACAAGTAAAGATCGAGGGATTCATTGTATAAGACACGTACCTGCTACAAGTTATCGATTTCATATTAACTGCACAAAGGTCTTCACAAGTCGCTTTTTGTTCAACCACAGTGTTTTTGCAAACAAGTTGTTCTTTGGTAATTAGCTTTCGCTCTTGGGATTTTTATTTCTTGTTCTTTTTTTAAGGAAACGTCAGAAAGCTAAATGAGAAGTAGGTTAATAGAGAAAGGTAAAATTTTGAAGTTCAACTTTTGATTTTTTGTCGCTTCAAAAGAAAAAGTTTAAAAACGTTCCGAGAAAAAACCGTTTTCTGAAAATGTTTTTGAAATTTTTGAGTATTTATACTTATAAGTATCCTCTATACGCAGAAATTTTTTTAAATAGTCCTTGCGGAACTAAATTTTGAAATATTAGCATTTAAAATTTGTATATCTCCCATGAAAAAAAAAAAATATGTGTCGAAATATATAAAAAATCTATAAAAAAATATGTATAGTAAATATATTTTTAATAACTAACTTTTGGCCAATTTTCATATATATTTTAAATATATCTTAGATATATTCAAAATATATCTTAAAATACATAAAAAATACCTAGCTAAAAATAAAAAAAAATATATTTTGAATATATTTAAAATATATATGAAAATCGGCCAAAAGTTAGTTATTAAAAACATATTTACTATACATAATTTATAAATATTTATATATTTTTTATAGATTTTTAATATATTTAAAATATATTTTTTATGTATTTCGACATATATTTTTTTTATATTTTTTTTTCATGGGGGATTTTACATACAAACCCTATGCTTACCGACGTTCAAGCGAACGTTTTATTAAATATCAATCGTACTTTTCTTAGGATTGTTTTAAAAAACTGAGAATCATTAATTAAAGATATAAGGTAAAAGACCCAGTTATTGACACTGAACTAGTTATTGACACTTGCAATTTTATTTTAATTAAATAAAATAAATCGACTCTAATAAATTAATAAATATAATTTTTGAATTATAAATGTTTAGAGAATTGATTTTTTGAGAACATTTTATTTCTTTAATTAGAATAAAATTGCAAGTGTCAATCAACTAGGCCAGTGTCAATAATTGGGTCTTTTACCTTAATAAGTATTTTTTATCATAAATAACATAAACGAGCGATATTCATTTTTTTATAAAAAATGTTTAAAGTTAGCAACTTTCGATATTTTACGTGAGTGGAAGTAAGTGAGCGATAATCTGTAAAGAGAGGCAGCACTAGTGCGTGAGAAAGAAACCAATACCCATAACCTATTGGTGTCTTTTTCTTGTCTATAAACGTTCTTAAATTAATTGATAAAAATTGGAAGTCAGACTTTTGATTTTTTCCAACTTAAAATTGAATTATTAATTATCGGAAATTTGTTGATAAATTAGATTTAAAATTTACGAGGTTTAATTACATGAAAAATTTGAGTTTATAATTAAAAGTTTTATTAATTAGGCTAATCGAATAAGCAACCGAGAAATTATGTGCTTGATAATTTAATTTTGATCGCGAAATACGATATTTATATTAATTAACTTAATTTGAATGCGAGCATGAGCATTTTAGGTAATTAATTGAGTAAATGGGAAACAGCGAATGATTTAAGTTAGTTAAAATTTAAGAGAGTTTTAGGAATGTATGAGAGTGAAAATTGAAAATAAACAAAATGGTTAAATGGACGAGTATCATAGAACGTATGTATGAATAAATATTTGTAAGAGCAAATCTAACGGGCTGGATTTAATGCAAACAAAACTTAATTATCGCGTTTAATCAAATGCACTTTAACTCCTGTCAATTTGTTTAAATAAAAATAAAACATTTATGCGGGACAGGAGTACTGTGAAGTTCATTGATCCCAAAAGCTCGACCAGACGAATTTATTCGACGTCCTTTGCACTCTGTCCTCTTTTAACTAAATATACATATATTATATAATCAATACCTATCTCTTCTGTATAAGCATGAAAACGCTACAGTGCAATATGTATAGTATGAATACATTTTAAATTCATAGTAGGTATGTAGGTGTATTTATATCATGAACGTTTGTGGGAGAAAATCATACGATTGATGCAGTTCCAATTGAAAAATAAATAAACAGATGAAACATAATTGAAATGAAATTCAGCTTGTGGGAAAATACCCAAAGTAAATTGTTTTCAAGATTAACTCTTTGATGAATTTTACAAATGTGTAAATTATTCTCTTTTGTTTGTATATTTATTTTCGTTTGTATTTATTCTTTTTATTTGTGTAGCAGGAGTTAGAAAATTACATTTTGACCAGGTTAATTTTCTACTGATGGAAATACTATAATTGAAATTTAAATAATTGTTTTATTTTGTGCATACTACACGGTATGTAGATTTTACAAATTGAATTTTTTTGATTAGATCTATTGATTATATCAAGTTATAGATGCCATAACATTGTTACCGGCAAAGGATACTATTGAAAAGGAATAAAAAGCGCAAAAAAATTTTTTTTGGAGAGTGACGTAAATATGATTTAAAAGTATATTGACAAAAAAAATTTTTTTTAATTTGAAATTTTTTATACTGACATGAAAAAAATTTTTTGTCAATATTGAAGTATTGGATCACAATTAAATCAATTCTGCAAAAAAAAAAAATTTTTTTATGATAATTATGGCGCCTATAACGCAATATTTTGCTGCAAGCTTGAAAAATAATGTTAATAATAATAATAATATCAAAAAATGTTAATAATTAAAGAATGACTTTGTATTTTGTTTACTGATGATATTTTTAACGATATAAGCTCATCCTAGAGTTACACTTATCGAGACCTTTCATTTGAATACCCACACGAATTTTTTATATATTTTATATATTTCACAAATATGAGAAATATCATATATATAAAATATATGAAAAAAATCGTGTGCGTACTTAAATAAAAGATCTCGATGAGGGTAACATCAGGATGAGCTTATATCTTGAAAAATGTCAATAACTGAGAAATGACGTTGTATTTTCTCCACTGATGATATTTTTAACTATGTAAGCTCATCTTGATGTTACACTTATCGCTTTTATTAAAAAACTTATGTGACGTCCTCATTGTTGTCGCTTTTCGTTGCTGTGGTAACCACTTTGGCAACGGTTACCATGGCAACGGTTTAATATTAATGGATAAAATTTGTAAAAATATTGATAAATTAAATTATCGATAATAAATATGTTGGCAAAAGCGTGCTCGATTTTCTTTTTTTAATTAAATTTTCCACATAATTATCAAAGTTTAACTATCTCTTAAAAAGCAAAGCCGACAATCGAGCAATAAGTCAAAAATTTAAAAGAACCAAAAATTAAAAACAAATTTTTGCACAAGTAAAATTCTAATTCTCATTCATGGAACCAGCATTCTTTTATTAACAAATTGCATGGAAATCGAAGCACATAATGTTCCCAGTGACATAATAATGATAATAATAATAAATAATAAATAATACAGTAAGAATTGTCACCGACGCAAATTTGTCGGCGGTTTTAAACTTTTGAAAAAGCATAAAAGCTAGGAATAAATTTTTCGTTGCACAAAATATGAGTTTGGTGCGACAATAGGCGAGAAAAAGATGAGAAAAAAAAAGCGAAGAAGCTCGACAGTGAGAATAGAATGTATAAATACACAAGTTAGAGTGGAACTGAGTGACCGTGAAACTGGAAAGACATCTGCTGTTCTTAAATTCGAGGTGAATTGTCGCAACTTCAATACTTCGATACTTCAATACGTCGACAAGACGAAGTAGCAGCTTAGTACTGGCTTTTATTGTTATTATTCTCTTTATTCAATGCATAACTATGTACATAACTTTTTACTCGTTTGCAAGCCCTCCTCTTTGACACTTCTTTAAATTTTCAGATATGGAAACTCGCACGTAATGTCGACTTGCCCAAGTATCTTCGAGTGCTATGGAGAATCGGTAAAACCCGCGAGAATATTATAAAGTGCCGCTAAAGATGACGCGTGTCGAATTATAGGGGTTTACTGTTCAAGGATATTTCTTATTCAATAAACATGTCCCCTATTTGTCCAAGACGACCGAACACCAAAGAATAAAGTACATATATATTATATAAATACTTCACTATTTTCATATATTATACAGTGTATTGAAGAGAAAACAGCTGCAACCGCATCAATAAATTTTGTGGTAAATCGTCTGTGTATTTATTCAATAAAAAACTGCAGTATAGAAATAAAATTTTTCAAATGACTAATTTGTCAAATTTAATAACCTCCTATTTCTCACTTATTTTGAAATATCCGTTTTATAGGGAGGCTGTAGTCACATATATTTTGCTTCATAATTAATAAATATATGGATAAATGATGCCGCGAAGTGCTTTTTTAATTAATTAATATTCAATTTTATGCATCATGATTGGATAAATTTATGATCTGTTAATAAATTTAATTAAAATCAACTTTAACAGTTTTTTTTATTACATTTATAAAATTTATTTATAATCTTGCTTATTGAATTTGTAAAATTATGACAAAATTAGTTTAAAAATTTTTTTGCTGTGAGTTTTGGCAATAATCTATATTATTAAGAGAATAAGAAAAATTTTGTGGCGAGTGTATTTATATGACAAAATGAGTTTTCATGGTTAAATTTGGTATCATTAGAAAGGTTTTGACTTGGAGTTATGCCTTTTCAAGGTTTCATATTATTCTCACCAATAGTCAATTTATGACGATAAGTATTTAGGCTACATTCGAAAATGCTCTATTTCTATAGAAACATAATTAAGAAATGACCTTGTATCTTGTGAAATATTGACATTTTCAAAGATATAAGCTCATCCCGATGTTACACTCATCAATACCTTTCATTTAAGTACCCACATCAATTTTTCATATCGGCGTTCTAATTAGCAAATTGTCTAACTCCATTTTAGAGAATCTTCTATTTGTACGAAAAAAACAATTAGTTCAAAATTTATTATCACTTTAAAAAACCATTTAATATCATTATTATCTAATAAAGATATAATATTTAGGTTTAAATCATTCAAATAATTTATAATTCGATTATGGCTACATCAAAATGTTAAAAAATCATCCTCTAAAAAATAAGGAGTTAGACAAATTGCTAATTAGACCATCGATATATTTATACCATCGATATATGTATGTATTAATTAGACCATCGATATATGTATGTATTATATATATGTGTATATGAAAAATATATCAAAAATGCATGTGAGTACTCATATAAAAGCTCTTGATGAGTGTAACATCGGGCTGAGCTTATATCTTTAAAAATGTCAATAGTTCACAATATATCTTTAAAGATGTCAATAATTGAGAAATGACCTTGTATTTTATGAAATATTGACATTTTGAATGATATAAGTTCATCCCGATGTTACACTCATCAAAACCTTTCATTTGAGTACCCACATCAATTTTTCATATATTTATATAAATATTATATATATGTATATATGAAAAATATATCAAAAATGCATGTGGGTACTCAAATGAAAGCTCTTGATGAGTGTAACATCAGGATGAGCTTATATCTTTAAAAACGTCAATATTCAAAGAAGTACAGTGCAATTGAACAAAAGTCATTATTTAATAAAACAAAATTTCATTTATTTATAGTTCACAAGTCACGGCAGTCACATAGTGACTGCAAGGTTGCTAGTAACGATTAATTTTTTTGTATAAAAAAATTTAAAAAGAAGATAAAAATAATTATTATGAATCGATTTTTAAAAATAAATTAGAAAATCATACTGATGTTACCAATAAATATTTACTCGAATAATTATACCCAAGTTTACATCTAAAGTAATGTAAGTTGACATACCATTAGCCACTTGAATGTCAAGTACTATAAGTGTCCAGTTGTACACTAGAGATTCATATTCCATTGAAGAATAAGTATTGAAGTATTGAAATGACCATGTATTTGAAGGAACATCTTGAGGGCCACCTGGCGACAGTCATTGAATATTGTACGAACGCACTTAAGTGAAAGACAAATTTGTTTTCGCGCCTATTGATTCCACTTCACCTGATGGCAATGTTCCTCAACTGGTGTCCTCTGGTCCTAATTTGTCAGATGCTGTAGCCTCTCAGCTGTACTGACAATAGTGGCCAGCTTGTACGGACTATTAGACTCGACAAGTTTATGTTGACTAATAATGTTAAAAGTATATACATATTTTCAGTTAAGTGTGTATAATAACAGATAATAGATAATAGTAAATGCAGCCTAGCCGAGTTTATGCTCATTGTAATCGGTGTGTAACGAATAGAGAATAATAAGAAAGGAAAAATAACAAGGATAGTATAGGAAAGAGGCTCAATGTAACACTGCAAGCCCGAGAAAATTATAATAGAGGATGGTCACGCTTGTTGAATAATTGTTAAAGAAAGGTTGACTTTGTATTTGGTTCTTTAGTCTCTACTTGAGCTCCAGTAACAATCTAAGGGAGTAACAGAGACGAAATTATCAAGGGACCACCGGACCTGCCGATACACACAAGAACACAAAACGTACCAGCAGAAACACCTGGTAGATACCAGATACCTGGCTGGTACTTCTAAGGCGTGATGCAACTGTTTCATCCCCTCGGGGGCTTGTCATGTTTTAAGATTCTCTGGACATCTATGGGTTTACTTTCCGACACTGGTAGCTCCATGCGTCCGACACTTTGCCTAAAGACCAATGAAAATATCTGACACGAGTCATCAATTATAAATTTCGTATTAATATTTTAGAGGTTTTTAAATTTATTTTGGATAATTACTGACAGTCATATTAAAATATTTTTTTTTTTCTTTGTAGTAATTTGTGTAATTATTAGTATGTGATCTTCTCCAACATGCAATTAAGGCGTTATACGCAGTTGCGAGGCTAAAAAAAAACAACATTTTTTTATGAATTTTTTATAGACACAGTTTTTATTTATCAATTACAAGTAATAGTTATTTAAATAGAATCTACTTTCAAGAATACAATAGCGCGTCAATCATATAAAAATACACGGAAAAAAGTAAACTGTAATATTCACTCGGATTCCGGTTAATTTTTATAGTTTCAAACAGTAAAGCGGACATCGGGGTGGCAAAATATAAATATTACAGAACTTGATGTAGAAAGTATAAAAGCCACAATTTATAATTTAATATCCAAAATAAGTGATTAGTAGCTGTCACTATAGTAAATAACGACTCTTTCATCTTAAAAAATTACAGTTTCAAACAGTAAAAATTGCCATTTCAATATATAGTCCATATTATGAGGAGAAGGGGAACTCAGATGAAAGAGAAGGGGGTCTCACTCTGGGAGAATTTAACATTTCAAACAGTAAAAATTATACTTTTAAAATATACATTTTACCAGTCCAAGTAAGTCAATAATTACAGTTTGATTTTTAGCGTTGCGTTAAAAATTTACCATTTTACTCTATAAATATTGACGTTGCTTGTATTAGAAATTTACTAACTTTATTTTATACTTTTTACATATCATAAGATCATATTTTAGGTACGAAATGATAAATATCAAAGTCTGAATTCTTAATTATTACAATTTAACATTTTAGACATTGACATAGCGAATATTACTGTTTTAAATAGTATTTTCTTCCATGTAAAGAGTAAATTGTAACGTTTAAATGGTAAATATTATCCCTAGTAGAAATAATCGAGTTTTCACTGGATATAAACCAGTAACTGGCCAGTGATATCGAGTAAAAACTTGAAATCGCGCCACCTACAACTAAGTCATAAACATTAGTTACACCGACAGTGTATCTTTACTAGTGTGTGTATGTTTGTTTATTTTTTTTGTTAACCTGTACGCATCATTATTGTAATTATTATTATTAAAAAACAGTATAAATCAATCAAAATTAGTGTTTATTAACGTGTAAATAATTTCCAGTATATATTTCAAAATGGATGCAGTGAAAAAAAATGACACAATATATAAATTGCGACTGTGGGCATTAAAAACAAATCTCCAATTCAAAATAATTATTTTCTTATTCTATTGTTAGATTTATTATTAGTCTATCAGACTAATGATGTTATCTATTTTATAATGTACACATAAATGAAACTTTTTTATATCATATCGTTTATTAAACATTATTTTGAATTTATTTGACAATTTGAATAACGCCTAATAACCTCAGAATTCGAAACTGACAGTTTCACTAAAGCCGCCATAATGTTTTGTTAGATCTCTAGTAAAACTGGCCAGTTACTAGACAGAAACTGGATATTACACTGGCCAGTTACTGGTTTAAGTCTAGTAAAACTGGCCAGTTACTGGCTAAAAACTTGATTTCATTTCTACTAGGGATAAAGTGAATAGTAAAATCACGATTTTACTGTTTGAAATGGTAATTTTTAGCAGTTGATCATTACTTATTATAAATCGACTGTTATTTATTACAGTTTACTTTTTTCCATGTATAAATGTGCACCACTCCTGTAGAAGATGTTCTAAATGACCACTGAAAAAAAAGCCGCTTGGCGGTGATCTCCATTTCGGCGGTTTGGATTATCGGAAATCAAAAAATATGGTGATTTATTTTTAAGGATAGATTAATGCAGGTATTGGACAAAGGAATAAGATTAAAAAAAATGATTACTATTTTTTTTTTAACAATTTGGAAAATTATTTTTTGACAAAAATGAAAAATTTTATACAAATAGACGCCAATTTGTCAAAAATCAAAATTTTTCTTAATCCTTCGTCCAATACCTGCATTAATCTATCCTTCAAAAGAATTTACCATATTTTTTGATTTCAGATAATCCAAACCGCCAAGCGCTTTTTTTGAGAGGTCGTTCGGAACATCTTCTACAGGAGCGGTGCACATTTATATTTTTACATGATTGACGCGCTGTTATATTCTTGAAAGTAGGCTCTATTTAAATAACCATAATTTATAATTGATAATTAAAAACTGTGTCTATAAAAAAATTCATAAAAAAATGTTGTTTTTTTAGCCTTGCAACTGCGTATAACCACTTAATGAATATATTGATAAAAAAATTAATAATTTGAAAGAAAAAATCTTGAACCAAGATTACCATTTTGAAGAATTTAATCTTTTTTAATAAAGCAGAAAAATTATTTGTTTAAAAAAAAATGTTATTTATTAGAACCAAGAAAATTCTTCGGAAGATTCAAGTTGGTTTGGAGAAGGAAGAAATTTTTTAGCGATAAGAAAATTTTACTTTAGTCAAGACAATTTTCGTTTTTTTTTTTTTTTTTATTTGAATGATAAAAATTAGTTTTCTAATGAAGAATTTTATAAATCTTATAAACAAAAAGATTTAAAAAAAAAAATATCAGTTTTCATTTATCCCAAAAAAACCGCAATTCTGTTTATTAATTTATTTTATCAAATAATTTCTACAAATAACACATAATTGAAAGAAAATAAATATTTGTTATTTATTATCAAAAAAACACTAATTGCTGGAAATATTTCACTCGTTAAAGCAAGCGCGCAGTTATTTTATTTGTCGTCGAGATTAATCCCCTGCAGAGTTAAGTCACTAGTGTGTACATCACTTCGAGAGACTTTTATTTGCCGTTGGAATGTCACTTTCTTGCTATACTCGTGAATCTTGATTTGCCAACATTTCTTCAACCCCACGGATGGGGTATGAAGTTCTTCTATTTATTTTTATATATCTATATTACATGTTTTCCCGTATTTTGTATTTGTTGAAGCTTTCATTGCAAAAGCTGCGCTGTTCTGGGTTATGTTTGATGCAGTAGCTTCCAGCTCCAGGCAACAACTCTAAAAAAATTCACTCTATATATCAAGTTTCTTGTTTTTTATTTTTTGCTTTTTAAATTTAACTTTTTGTTAAAATAACACGCTAATTAACTAGTATGAAATCAGCAAATACTCATTTAATTTTATTGTTCAAATAAAATTCATTTCATTAGATTATTTTTATTTTTATTTTTTTTGCAACTCATTAGAGATAATTTTATAAAAAATAAACGATAATTGAGGGTAATAATAATTTTATATTGCATTCTTGCGATCAAATAATCGGTTGAATTTTTTAGCTGCAAGCTATCTCTATAAAATATTGAACATCAAGATCGCTTATCATTTTTTATAAAATAAAAACAATGAGACGCTTAGATGTTATGAAATTCCGTAAAAATTCCTACTAGTCCAGACTTATGGGTCATACTTTATCGTTTATAGATTATAGATATCTACGATGAAGTCGGAAATAAAAATTTATATATATATGTACGAAGTTAAAGATGAAGATGAATTTAAAGAATAAAAAACTCTGCCGTTAAATCTTACACGTGCAGCAATTGAATTCACTATTCTATCGAAGAGACGTGAGAAAGTTTTATTCTTCTTTTATAGACGTGATAGAAAAACGATCGAATTAAAATAGCTGAGAAATTGGTATTGCGTTTGGCAATAAATGAAGCTATCAACTATTTATTATTGCTCTTAATTTTATTTTATAAATTTATATTAACTAAATAGGATTTAAAATTATTAATTAAGTGTAATGTGTCTGCATAATATATTGTGAAAGTAAAAATAGAAATATTATTAGAAAGCCATTTTATATACGGAGATTACTTTCCGATAATGTCAAAAGAGGGCGTAAGTAAAAGGACAACCCTCGGATACTCGGAAGCTTTGAGCTATAATGTATTTAATGTAATATTTATATGATTTTACACTAATTGCAATGATCTTATCTTGAAACATTTCTCATTAGCTGATGGTATATAAAAAAAATTGGCAAAACCTCTTTTGGCATTAACAAAACCCGACGTTTTAAAATATCGTGTCCCACTTCTGCAGCAAATCTCACTGCACTTAATTTCCGTGTAATATCCGTCGCATATGCATTCTCTGTAATAGATAACCGTCTTCATTTGATAATCTCCGCCTGTTATACCCAAAAGTTGGAATTTATGTATCATTTTTTTTTAGTTTTTTAGGAAATAGTCATATTTATCATAGGAATCTTTTATAATATGTTAGAAGTTTAAATAACTTAAGTTGTTAATTTAAAAGTTATGTCTTTTTTATCTCTTGTACTTTTATTGGATTGTTATGAAAATCAAAGTGATTGACAAAATTTTTTTGATTTTTTTAGGAATTTTTATGGATATAAATAGTACAACTTTATATCAAGCCGAAACTTCGTTACTACAAAGAATTATCAAATGGTAAGTAATCAAAATTAAATTTCAAAAATTTAATTTAGAAAAATTCACTGATAGAAAGGTTTATCAATATTTAATAATTATTTTTAACATTAGATGATTTAATAAAAACTAGCTATCTTGCAGTCACTATGTTAATGTCAGTAAATATTATTATTATTATTATTAATTTTCAAAAATTAAAGTTTTGCTTTACTAAATAATGACTTTTGTTAAGTTGTACTGTACTTTCTTAAATATTGACGTTTTTAAAGATATAAGCTCATCCCGATGTTACACTCATCAAGAGCTTTCATTTGAGTACCCACATGCATTTTGATATATTTTTCATATATACATATATATATATATATATATATATATATATATATATATATATATATATATATATATAAATATATAAAAAATTGATGTGGGTACTCAAATGAAAGGTCTTGGTGAATATAACATCGGAACGAGCTTATATCTTTAAAAATGTCAATAGTTCACGAGATACAGGGTCATTTCTTAATTATGTACACTGATAGAAGGATTTATTTGTATTAAAAAAATATTTGTTAATAGTTAACAAATCATTTATTAGAGACCATTTTTTAGTATCAAACAAATATTTCTTAGTATTTAAAATGATTTGTTTGTATTTAATAAATCAGATATTCATTTATTAAATATTAATAAATCTTTTTAAATACTAAGAAATATTTGTTAAAGACTAAAAAGTGGTCTCTAATAAATGATTTGTTAAATATTAACAAATATTTTTAACTATAAACAAATCCTTCTATCAGTGTATCTAGAGATAAAGCATTTTCGAATGCAGCCTAAATACTTATCATCATAGATTGAATATTGGGGAGAATAATATGAAATCTTGAAAAGGCACAAATTCAAGTCAAGATCTTTGCAATGACACTAAATTTCACTAAAAAAAACCGATTTTATCATATAAATACATTGGCCACAAAATTTTGCTCATTCTCTTAATAATATAGATTTATTAACATTTAAAAATTATGCATTCATAGATAATAAATTTTTATATTTATTTATTTATGGTTTAGAATATTTTAAAAATTTAGAATAATAATAATAAACTTTAGAATTCAAAGTATGAAACGAATACATCAATATAAATTTGAAGTGTATTTGAAAATAAAAATGAAATGAAAGATACTTGGCATGTCATTGTGGGATTGTTAGAGGATAAAATTGAAGGGCAAACATATTATATCATCCATAGATGCAGAGATATATATTATATATATTACATATTACATTATATTATATGTATGTATAAGTGTATATGTGACGAGGCGTTTCTGTTGACAGAATATCGAGGGTGAAACATCTGGACCCACGTGTGTTGTTATACGAATCTCAAATACCAGAAGCCTGTTATGCTTGTTGTGTGTTGTATGTATCCTTGATATCTGCCCTACGCTGTTGTGTACAACCGTCTATGATCTCCCAGCTCCCTGCTGGATGTTATAATTAGTTACGCTAACTCTCACCCCCTCGAGAATCGTCATCCTCTTCAAGTTCTATCGTTAATTCGTTCTAATGAAAATACATTTCAACTTTACACTCGTTAATATTTTCGTTAATCTCACTTCTATGGATTTTATTTTGACACTTTGATTTTGATCGGGTTCACTTATTACCTCCTCCCACATGCCCATAAATGTTTTCTAAATTTCACGGGTTTATCCAAATAAAAAGGGGTGTAAAACAATTTTTTTTTTAATTAAAAATTTTTAAAATATTAAAAATAATGTTTAAAAATTTTCTTCAAAGAAAAAATTTTTATTTTATAAAAAAATTTTTTAATTAAAAATTTTAGAAATAAAAAACAATATTAAATATTTTTCGGTAAAAATACAAATTAAAAGAAAAATTCAAGATGATTTAAATCTTGAAAATATTTATTAAAAATAAAAATTTTAATAATAAGAATTTTTAAACTCTTATAAAATTTTTTGATAAAATTTTTGTTCAATAAAAATGTTTACAATATCAAACAAAAAATATTTTTCTAAAACAACAAAACAAAAAAAAAATTTTATCATAGGGGACTTTGACTTGAGCATAGTATTTCACAAATGATAGAGAAAATATTCACTAAAAAATTCTGTTCCCTCTGTGTACTGATTTAAGTCTGGAATTTATTCCTGTTTTGCCTGGATAACATCGACATTTTTCACTTTTGTTAAAGTGATATTCAAATAAAACAGTAGAAAAAAAATGTGCCTGGGAATTATAAAAACTAAAAAAGGAAAAAAAAAAATAACATCAATATCAATACCAATATCAATGATAATTTCACCTTCCAGACCAGGACGTGACATATTGAGTGTCGTGGCTCATGACATCTATACTTACCAGTGGGACGTAAATAAGCAAAATAGTTATATAGTTATAGAATAATTTAACCGGAGAAATGAGACAGTGATAGGGTCATGAACCCCTTTGACCTAAGAGACTGACTCTGACTCGGTATCTCCGCTTTCGCACCACTTTTATATATTTACACTCGCGCAAACTCTCTCGAGCAAGCTCTTTCCGCATTAAATGTATATATAAGTAATTTGAGCACCCGATTTTAGCTCATATCGCATCTCGTATCTCATGAATACTTGAGTTATCATTATTTTAATTGACACTTTGAATATTTATCAGGGGAAATTAACACTAAAATAATATCCTTTGGATTTTGACACTTGCTAAATTTATTTTCATCTTTAGCTTCAGAATCATTTCCAAATAAAATCCAGAGTTCTTTTCAATTATATTTCAAGAATAAGTTGTTTGACGTTGTGACGGGTGATGTCTGTTTCGGATATATATTAATCAAATTCAAATTTACATCGTCATGTTATTTTAAAAATGCGATCGATCCACGGGGTTCCTATTGTATCGTATATATTATTGAACAATCGCCGCGAGTACCAAATACCAGATATAGACGCGTGTGGTCTTATAATTTAATTATATTTGCTGAGTGATGATTTTACCACCCAACATATATATAGACATATTATATGCAGTCATGTATACAGCCTATATATGAGCCGAAAAGTGTAATTTAGGAATGATTTTGCGGTTTTTATTGTTTGTGTTCTGAAGAATTGACTCTAAAATTCTATTTTAATTGACATTTTTATTATAAGATGGACTTGAAAGTCACGGTAGTATTTATTTAGGGCACGGGCGGGTAAAACGGAAATAGGGCACATCAGGGTATCTTTAATTTTTCTTCTTTAATATTACCTTTCAGTCTTGATGTTTTTATTAGTTAATATTGAGTATTTTTGATCAATTTGTGTTCAAAAAATGTTTTTTTAATCATAAATTATTCTCATAAGATATTTACAAATTTATATCATTATTATAAATTATATCAGTGTGTAATTTTTTATTCAGTATGTAAAATTTTAATCATCTTTGATCAAGTAGAAAAAAATTTTTGAATAGATTAAAATTAACTTGAACCCAGAAAAATTTCTCACTTCAAGAATTTTTCTTCATGATTTAAGAGAATAAAGCTCTTCAAAATTTTTTTAGTTCGAGAATTTTTCTCTTGAATCAATTTTTTTTTTTCACTGCAAAATCGACAAACTTTTTAAAAATAATTTTGTGGCTGAAATAAATCAATTTTCAACGTTCTAGAGACTACTCTGCCTGTAATCGATCTAATTACACTACTCTGCCTGTAATCTGTACTAATAAATGGAAAGTCGGTTTTTTTGTCCGGTTATTCTGCGAAAACTACTGAACCGATAGGAATAATACTTATACCGAAACCTATATTTTTTTGACTTAAAAATAATGAATTTTTATTGTAACTAAATTTATTCTATTCGATTTTCATTTGTTTAAAATAAATTTTTTAATTTTATTAGTTATGTTTATACACTAAGCAGATTTCTTCACTTATAAGACCTGCAATTTCTTTAACTGAAACTTTCAATGCTCATTACAAATTTTTTTTTTCATAGCAATTATTATTCATTTTTGTAAGAAAGACACGGGAATGTTATAATGATTGCACATTGAAAGTTACAATGAATATTAGCTAGAATAATTACACCGATAAAAGATACTTGCCAATTCGATAGAATTGGGAATCTGTGCAAGTCAAAACAATGCTCTAATTAAATTTTAAGTCTAGATCTAAAAATGCAATTCTATAAAGCGCCCACACTGATAGAAGGATTTGTTTATAGTTAAAAATATTTATTAATATTTAACAAATCATTTATTAGAGACCACTTTTTAGTCCTTAACAAATATTTCTTAGTATTTAAAAAGATTTATTAATCTATACTTCTATACTAATATTATAAAGAGGAAAGATTTGATTGTTTGTTTGTTTGTTTGTTTGCGTTGAATAGGCTCCAAAACTACTGAACCGATTTGAAAAATTCTTTCACTGTTGGAAAGCTACACTATCCCCGGGTGATATAGGCTATGTTATATTTTCAAATTTTTGTTAAATACCCGTGCGAAGCCGGGTTGAACTGCTAGTATTTAATAAATGAATATCAGATTTATTAAATACAAAAAAATCATTTTAAATACTAAGAAATATTTGTTTAATACTAAAAAGTGGTCTCTAATAAATTATTTTTTGACTATTAACAAATATTTTTTAATACAAATAAATCCTTCTATCAGTGCAGCGGGCCGGGCGAGTAACAGGTATAGAGTTAGCAATAAATTAATCAATGGTATTAAGACAAATTCATTTGTTTATTATTATATTGAGCGTGGGAGGTTTTTTCTACCTTTAAATTTACCAATTCTTCACGATATAATTGCAAGAACTTGAGTCAAAATTTTTTTGAACTTTCAGCGAGCTTAACAATAAATTCTACATCTTTTTCGTAAAAATATATTCTTTCTACTCTGTACACTGAAAAAAAAATTCTTAACTGGAGTATAAAATTTTCTAGGCTCAAGAAATTATTAAGAAAGATTCAAAATTTCTTGAATGAAATCAAAGTTTCTTGAGCCAAAAAATTTTTTCTTGCTCCAAAATAACTTTCGTTTTCTTTAAAATTTTCTTGGCGCAAGAAATTTTTTTTTTAGTTTAGGTTAATGCGCTTCAAAATGCAAATTTCAATTGCTAAGTACTTTTTTTTTGTGAACCTTCCCCTATTGCAAATTACAATAAGTATTAATTTAAAAATTTTATCACAATCACCCATATAAATATAGTGAGTGTCATTGATACATAATGATTTAGTGATACACATATATATATAGGCTCGGTTTTATTATAATTCGATGGCATTCAATTAGGGATGAAGGGTGACGGTGTAACTGCATGTATATAATTGTCCGGACAGATAAATGATGTGAATGTGTGACGTGAAGCAGTAGGCAGTATGAAATAGAGGGTGGTTGAAGAGCTCGGTATTTGTTTTGGGTAAACGTGGCTACCCCTGGGCCGCTCGCTTCCAAACGAGCAAACGACCAATGACATCCACCAATGATTTGGCATACATTCATGCATGCGGGGACGCATACCGAGGATAATGTCATGCAGGTGTACTTAGTGTGACAATAGGACTCGGCTAATTGACCATGAATTGGATCATATATTCCTAAATTTAATTTCGTTTACATAATTAATCTTTTTTAATCATTTATATATTATGAAATTTTGAAGTATTCTTGCCTAATTTTCATGGTAATTAAAATTGCTGCTATTTATTGAAATAAAATTTAATTTAAACGTTTTACTGATTATAAAACACACGAACTGATCATAATTTTAATTATCTTTCTATCTATCTATCTATCTATATATCTATCTATCTTAAATTAAAATAAATAATTATTAAAATAAATAAGTATTGTTATTTTTTTTTTGTTACAAATATAATGAAAAATTTAATCCTCTTAAAAATTTTTTCCCATAAAATTTTTACCTCTGGTAAAAACTAAAAAGTTTTAATCATCCCCGTAAAACCCAACAAATGAAATTCGTCATAAAGTATTATCTTTTTTAATTATCGACAATTTGGCGCTCTGCACACAGCAATCGTAATTACAATGCGAAGTGAGCGTAATTGAATATATTCACTCAACAAATCGCTAGGCTAATTAAAAAATCCATAACGCATGCAATGTAGTCGCCGGAAAATTATAAAATAAAAGATTCACTGTTTCTTGTTTAATAAATAATACGCATGCATCAAATATCATTTTTATTCAGTTATAAAGTGGGAGTAAATTTGTATGATTTATAAAAAATTGAGTCAAATTTTAAGATGGTTATTTTATTTGCTGACTCATCAATAATGCCAGAGGTGGTTTTAGCTTCTTTATTTTATTCTTTTTGCACAGCATTCAAATTCGTTGTTTTTTATTATATATTTTATGATAAATGATTTTAAATAGATCGACGGAAGAAATAAACTTCTTAAATATTAGCGTAATTTTGAACAATTATTCAATATTGTAAATTTTCAATAAAATATTTCTATATCGACGGTCTAATTAACTCTTTATTTTTTGGAGCGTGATTTTTTAACATTATGATGTAGTAATAATCTAATTATAAATTATGTGAATGATCCTAACCAAAATATGATACCTCTATTAAATATTAAATAGTTTTTTAAAGTGATAATAAATTTCGAACTAATTGTTTTTTTGTACTAATGGAAGATTCTTTAAAATGGAGTTAGACAACTTGCACTGAAAAAAAAATTAACTTGAATCAAGAGTAAAATTCTTGAACCAAGAAAATAATTTTAGAGAAGCTCATTGTCTTAAATAAAGACGAAAAATTCTTGAATTGAATAAAATTTATTTAAACTAAGTAAAATTTCTTAGTTTAAGAATTTTTTAACTCAAAGTAAGAAGATGAAATTCTTCAAAATTATTTAATTGATACAAGTAAATTTTTTTTCTGTGTAATAATTAGAATGTCGATAATCAAAATATTCTTTTTAGTTGGAAATTTTTTCTAAAATCAAGTTAATTTTTTTTTTTTTTTTTCAGAGTTGCGTTGATACAAATATATATCGATACTGCCATTCTAATACGTCATATCCCACATTTATAAAATTTTACAGCAGACGGTAAAAACAGTTTATTTTTAACATTGATTAAATGGGATTCAACGGATAAAAATATTTATTTAAAAATAGTTATTAAACTATTAGAGCTTTAAATTTTTAATATGACTTTCATGATACTTTTAGATTTTTTCAGTTAATGGGCTATCCAGTCTAATACAAAAATTTTTTTCTTTAATTTTTTATTTTTTCGTAATATTGTTAACCTGGATATCCCTCCAGGCATAAACAATTTAGCCAGAAAAAATAAAAAATTAAAGAAAAAAATTGTTGTATTAAACTGGATAGCCAATTAACTGAAAAATCTAAAAGTATTATGTAAACCAGTCCTTACGAGAAATAAATATTGATAGTTTACAATCGGCTGTGAATAAAAATGTTTTAAATTTCATAATATTGTTGTGATTCTATTATTAAAAAAAAAGTCAGTTTGTCAAATTTTTTAGGATAAGACCTATTATAATGGCAGTATCGATATAACATTGCTTGTCTCTTTACTGTAAATTAAAAAAGATACCAATCTACATATAATACTAATATTAAACCGCAATTTCCATTTGCCGTTCAAAATGATATATTCAATGCATGCCTCTATTGTAAAAGCCGGGCAGCGTTTCACTACCACCTCGTTATAATTTCATAACTTTAAACTCATTGGCTGAAACAAAATAATTTTTAACTTCCCGCTAAGAAAATCGAAGATTTTCAAAAATCGGGAAGTTATTGTTTTCACCCCGTTTTGCAAAAATCGAGTTTTCATCAGATCTCGACGTTTGAAGATCACAGGAAGCTTCCCTGACTATCCCCGCGAAGTTGTCACGGTGTCTGTATGTATGTATGTGTGTGTGTGTGTGTGAAAGTATGTGAACCGCTTATAACTTTTGAACGGCTTGACCGATTTCATCGCGGTTGGTGCCATTCGAAAGGACTTGACCAAACTTAGATTTTAAAAACTATTTGGACCGATTCAGATCAATAGATTTTGAGAAATCTTCAAAAACCTGAAAAAAAATTTTTTTCAAATGTGGTTTTTTTGGAATAACTTTTAAACGGCTTGATGGTTCAATTCCAAAAACTAATCAGCTCTTAACCTCAAAAAACCACGTCGATCGCCACCAGTCCGGTCAAAATCGGTCGATTCGTTCGAGAGATATCGTGAACGAAAGAAAACCGAAAAGTGTTTTTTCGGAATAACTCCGAAATTCCTAGCGCGATCAATTCAAAATTTGAGATTCTTTATGAGGCTTAAAAAACTGCGTCGAATGCTGCCAACCGCGTGAAAATCGGTTTATTCATTCAAAAGTTATTGCGGTTTAAAAATTCAAAAAATAGTGTCTTATCAAATCTCTATCAGACTTTTGAGCTCGAAGAGCTCAAAAGCATAGGAAAGCAATCTCTTTGAGCTCGGAGAGCTCAAAATAACCCATAAATTGTATTTTTAAGCTCGAAGAGCTCAAAAACGTCATTGGTGCAATTTTAAGCGCCTAAGTATGGAATTAGCGGGAAGTTGCAGGGATGGCCTTTAGGGTCAACCGTTTTTCTAATTTTTTTTTCTTTACATTTAAAAAGAAGAGAACAATAACCACATTTTTTCCAATACTTTTTACATTTAATAAAAATAAAATTAATATTTATAATCAACAACATTGATAATTATAATGTAAAAATAATTCATAATTATGTACACCTAAAAAATTTACGGGACCGCATCAGTAGAGCGAAAGATATTGTGGGGTATAAATACGAATAGATATCACAGCTTGACCCTCTTTATTTAGTATATCTATTATCCAGAACGTTTTTTTTATTACATTATTTTCCAGAAGGACACGTGCAACGGACCTTTCGTTACGGTTCCTGAACTCCCAGTTATGTGTTCGGTGACAATCGTTAGCGTTTGTTATTTACACATCAATATCAGTGTTGATATGCCACCGATATGGGGTGTATATTTACTGCACCAGTGTCCAGAGTCCGGAGGAAACTATTTTTTTTTTTTTCATCTTGTAACAAAACTGCCCGATCCTTTGTTTTCATTTATTTGCAATTCGGAATTTTTAACTGATAACTTTTTAATATCGCAAATGTATGTTGAAAAAAACAGAGTGGATTTTTTTAAGCTAAAACTAACTACATATGCATGTAAATTTTTTCCGGGGAGGTGTAACTTTTTTTTAGATTTATATTTCTTAATATAATTTATGATTCAAGGAAAGTAAGGAAGTGAAAATGCTTTGGAATGAAAGAAAACTGCGCAGTTTTTTAGAGAGAGGGTGACCTAAGTCGATCGATTTATTCTTGAGATACTAAAACACGTCCTCATATATGTTGTATATTTTATAATATATATATTTTCGATAAAGAATATACGAGCATCAATACATATAGAAACGTATATGTTTGCAATATCTTATGATATAAAAAATTTTAACATAAGCTTTGTGCTATTCACACCACAATTTTTATTTTTAAAATTAATCTTACTAAATTTAGTGTTTTTTTTATTATAATCTTTAACAATTCATTCCAAAGCTAATTGCCAAATTTTATACTTCGTAACTGAACCGGAAAATTTATTTCCTTGACATAAAACGTCTCAGTTTCACGTTACGGCAATATACAAAATTCAAGAAAATACTCAAAGACGCAATCGAGACGATAGTATCAAGAAATACGAGCTGGACTCTGATTGCTGATATTTTCCCGGAAAATTGTCTCGTAAAAAGAGAACTTGGTAAAGTTGCGTTGTACATAAACTCAGCATTGTTCTTAAACTTTATCTCGAATCATATTACAAAATTTAGATGCATTTTGCGAAGTTAGCAATAAAAAAGTCTATCGTTATTTTTTTCTATAATTACCTTTAATTTATTTATTCATATCAAGATCAAAAATATACACTAAAAAAAAAAATTCTTGACTGGAGGATAAATTTTTTTGGCTCAAGAAATTATTAAAGAAGATTAAAAATTTCTTGAATGAAGATATAGTTTCTTAAGCCAAGAAAATTTTTTTGAGTCAAGAAAATTTCTTCTTGCTCCAAAGTAATTTTCTTAAGTCAAAAAAATTTCTTCTTGATCCAAAATAATTTTTCTCTTCCTTAAAATTTTCTTAGTGCAAGAAATTTGTTTTTTCTGTATAACTACACGGTGAGAAATTTCTGTAGAAATTTACTATGCATACATAATAAGACTGAACCTTAATGACTCAATTCAAAATATTACCATAAAAATTTAAGAATATCATATTGTACCAATCAATATTTACTAGGGACCATAGTAAATTTGACCATGCAACTGTTACATAAACATATATAAAAAATTTTCGTAAACTGACAGAACAAAAACTGTTAGTGTGCTTAAAACTTTTCATTATGGTTCCATAGTAAAATTTCTGTTGCTCAATCGACAATAAAAATTTATAAAAAAGTTTCACATTTAGTCACGTGTACTCGGTTTAAATTTAAAATTGTGACTATGAAATTTTCAAATGTCCCATAGTAAACGTATGCGCGTCAGTCGCGACGCGCGCTCTTTCATTTTTTCGTGCTGCTTTGTTTTGTCAACATAAGTGTACAGACGCTATCAGTAGTGGTTAACGGTGTTATGAAAATTGCAATAAACATTAAGTTTAAAATAAATATTAGTTTATAAATCCATCAACACATGAATAGTTAATGAAAATTTGTAAGATTCATAAATAATAAAATATTTAATAATTTACCGTGAAAAATTAAAATGAAAACAAACATTTGATGGTTAACCTGCAATCGACACTTCTAATAATAATAAAAAATAATTTAAAAGTTATATATTGTGTTTATAATTATTCATAATAAAATTAACTGCCAAAATAAATCCTACGTTCATTTTTAAAAATTTAAAAAAAAATAAAAAACTATATTTTAAAAAATATTTTTAAAATTATTGCAAACAAAAACAAATCTTGTTTGGTTTGATATTTTTTGATTGCTAAAACATTTTTACTCTAAAATTTTTTATTTTTACAAACGTTTTCTTATTTTTTTTTGCTATAGTGCATTCGGAAATTTAAATTATTGCATATTTCATTTTACTATGGTACATTTCAATTTCTACCATTTACTATGTCTGATTTCATTTGTTTCGGAAATTACTATGGGCCATTGTAAAATTTTATTCTGAGTCAATAAGGTTCACTAGTAATATGCACCATTGTAATATCTAAAATCCATATAGAATAAAAAATAATGGAAATTTCTTACCGTGTAGAATTTAATTTGCTCGCGCCTGACTATAGAGTTTGCATATATTTTTATGCTAATGATATTGCTTATGCTTATGATATATTCGACCAATCACATGACGAATAAATTGGTTTTCCATACATTTGATCTCTATTTTAATATTAAGAATATGAATTTTTTTCAATTTTTTATTCACTAATTCTTCATTTCAGTTAACTGATACATTTTAATTAAAGATTTATTTAAATACATCAGTAGTCAGTCAATTCTTGGAAGCAAAATACTGAGACAATAAATTAGAAGCTTTCGTTAGGACATAAATGATCTCTGTGATAGTAACGAGAAGTATAAATAAAACATTAAGAAACACGCGATGATTGACGAAGTAGATTGATTTATTGCTTTTATAAATTTCGTAAACAAACAACAAACCTTCTACAGTTCAAAAGCATGATTGGATTTAAAATATAAATTGACAAATATTTAGCTTGCTCAAAGCGCTGATGCTTGAAGTTATTTATTAAAATCACTTGGAACTATTTATGGAAATATGAGAATTTATATTCGGAAAAAAAATTTTCAACCATTTTTAAATTCTCTGAATCTATTGTAGTTCTACACGAAAAAGAAGAAACTGTAATAAATAATATAGTCGATTTATAGTAAGTGATGATCAACTGAAAAAAATTACCATTTCAAACAGTAAAATCGTGATTTTAATAATTTCTTTATAATATTTATCATTTAAACGCTATAATTTATTATTAACATGAAAGAAAATACTATTTCAAACTGTCATATTCGCTATGTGAAAGTCGAAAATGTTAAAGTATAATAATTAAGAATTTTGACTTTAATATTTATCAGTTCGTACCTAAAAAATGATCGCATATGTAAAAAATATAAACTACAGTTACTAAATTTTTATCTAAGCAACGTCAATATTTACTAAGTAAAATGGTAAATTTTGAACGCAACGCCAAAAATCAAACTCTAATTATTGATTTGCTTGGACTGGTAAAATATATACTTTAAGAATATAATTTTTACTGTTTCAAATGTTAAATTCTCCGAGTGTGAGACCTTCCCCTTTTCCTCATAGTATAGACTATGCATTCAAACGGCAATTTTTACCGTTTGAAACTGTAATTTTTTAAGATGAAAGAGTCGTTATTTACTACATTGACCGCTACTAATCACATTTTTGATAATAAATTATAAATTGTGGCTTTTACACTTTCTACATTAAGTTTTGTAAAATTTACATTTGTGCCACCCCGATGTCCATTGTACTGTTTGAAACCACACGGAAAAAAGTAAACTGTAATAAATAACAGTCGATTTATAGTAAGTGATGATCAACTGAAAAAAATTACCATTTCAAACAGTAAAATCGTGATTTTAATAATTACTTTATAATATTTATCATTTAAATGCTACAATTTATTATTTACATGGAAAAAAACATTATTTCAAACAGTAATATTCGCTATGTGAAAGTCCAAAATGTTAAAGTATAATAATTGAGAATTTTGACTTTGATATTTATTATTTCGTACCTAAAAAATGATCGCATGATATGTAAAAAATATAAACTATAGCATCTAAATTTTTATACAAGCAATATTTACAAAGTAAAATGGTAAATTTTGAACGCGACGCTAAAAATCAAACTATAATTATTGATTTGCTTGGACTGGTAAAATATATATTTTAAGAGTAGAATTTTTACTGTTTCAAATGGTAAATTTTCCGAGTGTGAGACCTTCCCCTTTTCTTCATAGTATAGACTATGTATTGAAACGGCAATTTTTACTGTTTGAAACTGTAATTTTTTAAGATGAGAGAGACGTTATTTACTATAGTGACAGTTACTAATCAAATTTTCGATACTAAATTATAAATTGTGGCTTTTACACTTTCTACATTAAGTTTTGTAAGATTTACATTTGTGCCAGCCCAATGTCCGCTGTACTATTTGAAACTATAAAAATTAACCGGAACCCGAGTGAATTTTACAGTTTACTTTTTTCCGTGCAGTTGTTTTTATTTCCGAGTTTTCATTAATGGTTATTGATATAAGTTTGTTGATGAATTGAAGAAATTACATAATTATGTGTACAATTGTAAATACACAATACATCGATACGAAATTCGTATTAATGACATGGCAACTTTCTTCTGTCTGGCAATTGTTCGTTCGGATGAGAATGAATAGTCTGAAAAAAAAGAAAAAAAGTATTCGATTGGATTGGATATCCTGCAGGATATAATGAAATGCTTGAGGTAACAGTTGGTTAGATTGAAGAGGGTAGAGAAGCATGTATTTTATTGAAATGGATGAATGTGAGTGCACTGAAGAAGAATATAGTTTCTCTCATTGTCGAGGACCAGCAATTGGTTGAGTCGAGCCACTAAATTGACAGCCAGACGATACTTAGTATTTGTGTATGTGGATACACAAAGTGGTAGTCCGTTAAATTAATATTATACAATACGTACATATATATGAATAAGAGAAAGAGGAAAGGAATATGCACCGCAATATTTGAGTTGTGTGAAGTACATAAGAGTGTTTTGATTGTTGATTGTCAAGTGAAAATGTGCTTGATATGAATATCCGTAAACCGTAAATTGAATAATGGACTTACCGATTTGAATTAATTATTATTCATTGAGTGTGATTGGAGACACATGAGGTGATCGTATTTTAAATAATATGGATTTTATAATAAATACGAGTATTCATATCTTATATTTTCAATATTCATTATTCGTTGTTCATCCACATGTTAATCTATAACGTTTAATTAATTCCGCTATATTATTTTATCAGATAATTTATTCAAACTGGAATTTAATTAATATGCCAAATATTAATTAATGTCAATCTATCTTTTTTTTTTATTTAGTTATTAAATTTAAAACAAACAATTTTTTCTTAAAATTTATCTATTAAGTAATTTTTTTATTTTGTTAAAATTTATTGAAAAGAGTTTAAATTATGTATGAGTTTTTTGATGTTTTTTTCAAATTTTCATAACTTGTTTAAATATTTAATAATCTATATTAATAAAAAAATAAGCAAAATTTTGTGACCAGTGTATTTATATGATAAAATGGATTTTCTTAGTGAAATTTAGTGTCATTGCAAAGGTCTTGATTTGAATTTGTGCCTCTTCAAGGTTTCATATCATTCTAACCAATAGTCAAATTATGATAATAAGTATTTTGGCTGAATTCAAAAATGCTCTGTCTCTAGATACATAATTAAGAATTGATCTTGTGTCTTGTGAAATATTGACATTTTTAAATATATAAGCTCATCTCGATTTTATACTCATCAAGACCTTTAATTTGAGTACCCACATCAATTTTTCATATATTTATATATATTACATATATGGCTATATGAAAAATATATAAAAAATGCATATAGGTACTCAAATGGAAGCTCTTAATGAGTGTAACATCGGAATAAGCTTATATCTTTAAAAATGTCAATAATTAAGAACTAACTTTGCTATCTTGTAAACTATTGACATTTTTAAAGAAATAAGCTCACTCCGACATTACATTCATCGAGACCTTTCATTTGAATACCCACATCAATTTTTCATATATTTTATATATTATATATATGTATGTATGAAAAATATATCAAAAATGCATGTGGGTACTCAAATGAAAGCTCTTGATGAGTGTAACATCGGAATGAGCTTATATCGTTAAAAAAAACCATCAGTCAACAAAGTGCAATAGTCATTCTTTAATTATTAACATTTTCGTAAATATAAGTCCATTTTTATGTTCTACTCATTGAGACTTTTCATTTGAGTACCCACATCATTTTTTCATATATTTATATATATTATATATGTATATATGAAAAATATATCAAAATGCATGTGGGTACTCAAATGAAAGCTCTTGATGAGTGTAACATCGGGATGAGTTTATATCTTTAAAAATGTCAATAATTAAGAAAGTACAGTGCAATTTAACGAAAGTCATTATTTAATAAAGCAAAATTTTATTTATAGTTCACAAGTCACGGCAGTCACATAGTGACTGCAAGGTTGCTAATTTGAGTATTAAAAAAATAGAAAAACAAAGAAGGTTTTAAATAAAAGGGTTCATTAATCGGCTCTAAAAGTTTTGAACCAAATCATTAAAGATGATATTCTATGAAATGGCAGTTTATTGCAGCATTTAATCATACTTTACTCGTTTTAAAAGCATTTCGAAATTAGTAAAGCTTTGCAATTCTATTGTCAGAGAAATGCAATTCATCATTTTCATTCGCATTAATTCATCAGCTTCGCCTGTTTTCACTACACTGGTCAAGCATTTAAAATCATTAATTTAATACATATGAGATCAATATGTTGAGGTATTTATTGAATAGAAATTTTATTATTTCTATTATTATTATTTCAAAAATGAAAATTGCACATATAAAAAAAGCTTACAATTATAAAAAATGAATATCACGGTATAATAATTGATAAGTGTGTTATTAAAAGTAGCCGCGTGACTTTTATCCCACGGGACCTTACACATATGGAGGAACCCATATAACAAGCAAAGCAAAGATTGAAGTATCATGACGATAATGAGACTCTGTCTCTTTTGTATAGTAATGGATATTTCTCCCTCGAGTATTTTCGCACATCGTCATTCAATTGGAGGCGTCGTTAGCGTTACTGTTTGTATACTTCCGTTTATTCGATCGAACAACAAACAAAGTCTATGTATAAATTTTATATAAATAACATTGATCTGTAGGTCTCTTTGTGCGCAACTACCCAGTTGGATTAGATGGAGAGAAAGAGAAGTTCGATGTAAATTCTTGTTCCTTACAAAGTACACTCTTTACAGTACGAATGCAGTCATTGAGAACTGATTCGGTAAATAAACAAGTAGCATATTGTCGATGTGGAATCACCGAGCCGTATAATTTGATATAACTAAAAGCCACGCGACGACTCCAACCTCCAACCTCTTGAGCGTTCGTTCGTGCGGTTTACTACGCCAGACGCTTTATGATACTTCAAATCGAAGTCTATACATATCTACCATATACATCGTGAATTATAAATAATTTATATTTTTTCTTTTATTAATTTTCCTTCAATATTTCAGTAGAAGGTTTTACATTAAAAATAGAGTATCAAAAATTGTCGTCATTATAGTAATTTAAATATTTAAGCTCTTTTTATGTATTTAAAAATGCAATTCACTCTTACTGCACTCCAAAAATTTATAATTCACTAATTCTAAAAATTTAAAATTAATGATTCATTTAATTTTTTAAAATTAAAACTAGCAACTTTGCAGTCACTATGTAACTGCCATAACTTGTAAACTATAAATAAATAAAATGTTGTTTTATTAAATAATGACTTTTGTTAAATTGCACTGTATTATCTTACCTATTGACGTTTTTAAAGATATAAGCTCATCCCGATGTTGCACTCATCAAGAGCTTTCTTTTAAGTACCCACATGCATTTTGATATATTTTTCATATATTCATATATATATAAATATATAAAATATATGAAAAATTAATATGGGTACTCAAATGAAAGATCTCGACGAGTGTAATGTCGAGGTGAGCTTATATCTTTAAAAATATCAATATTTCACGATATTTGTTAAATTGAACTGTACTTTCTTAACTATTGAAATTTTTGAAGATACACTGAAAAAAAAAGTTTTCTGCTTCGCACTATTCGAGATCGCTACTATCACGATCTACACTTTACTATCTAGAGGAGAGTGAGGTTAGGAAAGCTATATACTAACAGTAGCAATAGTTTCGCGAATGGCACCGAAAAGATCGTGACGGTCACTATCCAGACTGCTACTTGTAGTCTCTACGGATCGTACCGGTGACGATTCATTCTTACTATACAGTAGATAATGCCGAGTAGAAAGATTTTTTTCAGTGTATAAGCTCATCCCGATATTATACTCATCAAGAGCTTTCATTTGAGTCCCCACATGCGTTTTGATATATTTTTCATATATATATATATATATATATATATATATATATATATATATATATATATATATATATATATATATAATATATATAAATATATGAAAAAATGATGTGGGTACTCAAATGAAAGGTCTCGATGAGTGTAACATCAGGATGAGCTTATATCTTTAAAAATTTCAATAGTTCACAAGATACAAGCTCATTTCTTAATTATGTATCTAGAGATGGAGCATTTTCGAATGCAGCATAAATAATTATCATCATAAATTGACTATTGGTGAGAATGATATGAAATCTTGAAAAGGCACAAATTCAAATCAAGACCATTGCGATGATACTAAATTTTACTAAAAAAAATTCATTTTATCATATAAATACACTGGCCACAAAATTTTTCTTATTCTCGTAGTAATATAGATAATGAAGTACGATTGGGTCCATAACCTGCTAAAATAGTTAAGTACTATTTATTTATTATTGAGAATAAAATTCTTAAAATTTCCATTTCTAAGGTCAGTCTTGCTGTCTTCGGAGCAATTTTAAACATTTTTTTTATAATATAATGCTCCATAATCAAAACTCATGACGTCATTCAAAGCTTGTTAAACGTCGAAGCCAATATTCGCACAAATTTATCGAAAATAACAACAATTTATATCCCTTCATTTAAAATGATGTAAAATTCCTAAAAATTGATAACAAGTGTCATAAAAATTAAAAGATATAATAATAATAAATAATTAATGAATACAATATCTTGGTATAGAAATTAATAATATAAATGATAATTGTAATTGTAACCTTCAAAGGTCGAAAGGTTTGTTCTGGTTTGAACGATGAAGATGAGGATAAAGACTAAAAGCCACTCAAGATCATTAATAACAATTGACCACGCGCGAATAGACGTACACCCGATTGGTTTCAGTGCCTACGTGGTACGTGGTGGCTTCAGTATATTTACTGTGCCATATACTGTGTACTATTTACTTTGTGAAGAGAAGAAAAAGGGGAGTAAGTAGAGAGTAGAGAGTAGAGAGTAGGGGCTAAATGTCTTGCCCAAGTTTAACAAAGAGGATTTCTGGGACGGGCTTGTACTGGTGTAAAAAGGGTATCGCTGAGCCTGAGCGAGAAAGGGGATGAAAAATGAAGAAGATAGTTGTGGTGTTGATGAGAGCTAAGCCACAGTAGATGAAAAAAAGTTTAATAGAATAGAACAAGTTGAGCACGATTTTTCTGGAGACAGTAGCGTGTACATGTGACTCTTGAAAATAGGCGTTCAACCAGACACTGGTGGTCTCGATAATCCACCCCCTGAGCTCTGAGCTCGTTATTGGGAATCGATGTCCTGGAAAATTACTCATTGAACCTCCTTGGTCGTTGATCCTCGTATAAGAAAAGAGCACGAGAAAATGTCCTGAAGAGAAATACGTTCTGCATGATACTTTTGTCCCAGATCTCAGTCTCTCTTGGATCTATTCTCTACACTTTATCCTGGACGGGGAATTGGGATTGGGTGTGTAGTGTCTGCCGTAAAGGACATAACAGCTGCCAGGAAAAGTTATCTTGGCTCGTGGACAACCATGTGTGTATGACTGCTACTCACTGGCTATTGTGTCCAGAGAAAACTACTTTATACAACTTTTGTTGATGATCCCTTAATACTGACCGTACTTTTACGCTTTGGGTAAAAAAATATTATCATCCGATGTTATTAGTAGCTATTTGACTTTACCTTTTTTTTATTTTTTTGGTATTGTTGGAAAAATATTGAGATTCATTTAAGATAATTTGTTTTGACAGTAGTGATAGTAATAGTCTTGTATCTTGTATCTGAGAAAAATTATTTATAACAATAAACAATTTTTAAAAATTACTCTGATAGAAGAATTTATTTACTATTAATAAATTTATTTGTTTGGAATCAATTTAATTATTTATTAAATACAATTCAATATTTAGTAATAGTTAATAAATTTTTTTTTAATCGCAAAAAAAATTTTCATCCCTTTAATTATGATTATTATTAATTTTTTTTTTATATTTTTATACGAAAAATAATTATTTGAAATAATTTCAAAGTATAATCTATAGTATTAAGAGACTGAGAAAAATTTTGTGACCAGTGTATTTATACGATAAAATGGGTTTTTATGGTTAAATTTGGTATCATTAGGAAGGTCTTGACCTGAAGTTGTGCCTTTTCAAGGTTTCATATTATTCTCATAAATAGTCAATTTATGATGATAAGTATTTAGGCTACATTCAAAAATTCTCTATCTCTAGATACATAAGTAAGAAATGACCTTGTTTCTTGTGAACTATTGACATTTTTAAAGATATAAGCTCATCCTGGTATTACACTCATCAAGACCTTTCATTTGAGTACCCACATCAATGTTTCATATATTTATATATATTATATATATGTATATATGAAAAATATATCAAAATGCATGTGGGTACTCAAATAAAAGCTCTTGATGAATGTAACATCAGAATGAGCCTATATCTTCAGAAATGTCAATAATGAAGAAATAAACTCGTATCTTGTGAACTGTTGACATTTTTTAAGATATAAGCTCACCCTGACATTACACTCATCACGATCTTTCATTTGAGTACCCACATCAATTTTTCATATATTTATATATATTATATATATGTATATATGAAAAATATATAAAAATGCATGTGGGTACTCAAATGAAAGCTCTTGATGAGTGTAGCATCAGGATGAGCTTATATCTTTAAAAATGTCAATAGTTAAAAAAGTACAGTGCAATTTAACAAATATCTTGTGAAATATTGACATTTTTGAAGATATACGCTCACCCCGACATTAAACTCATGAAGACCTTTCTTTAGAGTACCCACATCAATTTTTCATATATTTATATATATTATATATATGTATATATGAAAAATATATAAAAATGCATGTGGGTACTCAAATGAGAGCTCTTGATGAGTATAACATCGAGATGAGGTTATATCTTTAAAAACGTCATTATTTAAGAAAGTACAGTGCAATTTAACCAAAGTCATTATTTAATAAAGTAAAATTTTATTTATCTATTCTTCACAAATCACGGCAGTCACATAGTGACTGCAAAGTTGCTAGTTATTATATTAATTGAATAATGTAATTTTTTATAATTGCATTGAATTTAAAGAAGAATAAATTGTTAATAAAAAATAAAACAAATAAAAATTAGAGTTAATATTTATAAACAGTTTGTAAAGAGCGTAATTAATGACGATGAAGCAAAGCTGAATTTTCAAATATTTATTTAGCTATCGGCATAATAAATATAATTATTGCTCAACTACCGGTGAAATATTTATCCAAGCACCCTCTGTTTCATCAATTCTCTCATCATTATCTCTGATTTGGCAAAGTAAGCTACTGAACAAATACTTATTTGAATTCCCCTATTGAGTTTATTTCCATATGCTCCCACACTGCTTTTTCGCGACGCGAGTAACCGAAAGCGGAAAAACTTTTCTCATAAATTTAAACGTTTATATGATAAAAATAATTCAAGTATAAGTTAAATATTTACTCATGTCTGAAGTTTATTTTTTGTACTATACGACAAACAATAATTATTCGTGCGATATATAATTTATATAGTGTTAAACATCATTAACTCGCTTCAAACTGAATTTAGTTTAGTACAATACGTTGGAAGCTATATAAGCTATGGGCTTATAATTGTGAATTGAGAATCATAAATCGAACGCAAACAGCAGGAAATAATTGAGCGTTTGTTTGATTGATGTCGGCTAATTTCGTAAGGCTTCATATCAATTACATAAATGCTGGGAGATAACCTACATAAATTTAACAAAGTGCTTAAATTCACGTAAAGAAGAGATAAAAATCTTGTAAGTCTTCATTCATCAAACTCGCTCAACTTTATCTCCCTTTTCTATTCGTCTCGACGTAGACTTTTACTACAGAAATTAATTGATTTATTCTTAATGCTACTCTATTCTCTTTTATTTTATTGGATTTATTTTTGTAATTTAACAACAATTCGTGTAGACAGTCAATATGGAGCGTAATTACTTTCTTTTCACAGACTGAACACTGAACACATTTATTTATCGATTAATTTATTTAAAATACAAATTTATTTAATTATTTTGATGAAATAATTAAAAGATTTAGTAAGATATAATTTAACTTTAAAATTTAGTTTTAATTTAAATGAACTTTTACTTTATTTTATTTTATTTACTGAATAAGTTTAAAAATAAATAATTAAATTAAATGGAAATCTTTGAAGCATTTTTTTTATTAGATAGAAAAAAATGTAAATTTTTTTCAAATAAAAGAAATTATTTTAGATACTTCTAAAAATTTTTTATTTAATACTTGAATTTTAATTAAGAAAAACTGAAATTTTTCCAATAATTAATCTATTATTTTTCATTATAATAGAAGATAATTTTTTAAACCGATGTAGAAAATTTTAGTGAAAAAAAATTTGTCATTAAATTTTATCTCTTCAATTCTATAAATAATAAATTTTATTTTTATTTATTATACATTTTATTATCCACGCATACTGTAAATTGAATCGCAAACCAAAAATGCTTATTCAATATTTTCAATCTCTTTTTATTCATCCATATCCCAAGTTTCAATATTTTTTATTTTTCAATCCCATTTCTATAAAAAAAAAAAAAAAATTCTCATCAACCAAAAGCACAAACATTTTTCTCGAGCATAATACACTTGACCGCTTAAATTAAATTAATCGATCATTTTCATCTGAAAAATTCTCTCCATGCCCATCATAAAATGAAATTTACTAAAACAGAAATTCTCATCGACTGCAATCATGATTGACCTAAAAGAACCCTCGAGGGAAATTGATGTTGTTTCTTGATTACTGGATTTTACAATTTTTCACTCAAATCAACTGCTCGTCTCTGGATGTCGGCGGTGAGGTAAAACCAAATCGCTTAAATAAATAATTAATTACCAACTAATTAAGGAAAAAAACTCATTACATAGAGAGTACTTAGCCTGTAATTTGAATTAATTAATAATTAAATCAAGACATCAAATTTCGAATATAAATATTAGAAAAATTAAAGTACCTTCACAGAAAGAAAAATTTTTTGAATGGAGAACAAAATTCTTGGCTCAAAAAAATTTATCGGGTGCCTGAAGGAAGACCGAAGTTGTGTTAGCCGAAGTAAAAATTTTTCTTGAAATTCTATTCTTGGTGGAAGTCATTTTTTCTTAATTCAAATTATCATAAATACTTGATACAATAAATTTTTATATTTGATTAAGATTTTTAGATACTTTAGGAAAGCAGCGCCACCTACTTCAGCTAAGAAAAAAATTTTCTCACCTTGAGAAAATTTTTCTCTTGAATATTTGATACCCATTTTATATCATTTTAGCGTGCAATTATACATATTGAATGAAAAAAAATGATGAAATATTATTTGACCTTCCCATTTGACATGTTAATCAATAAAAATATTAATGAAAATTTACTTCTATCTTTATATTTAATTTTTTGGAGCAAGAGAAAAATTTTCTCAAGACAAGAAAATTTACTTCTACCAAGAACTAAATTTTTTGAAACAAGAGGCTGAATTTTTTCAAAACAACAAGATTTTCTTGACTTAAATAAATTTTCTTGGATCAAGATACGTATTTCTTAAAGCAAGAGAATTAATTTTGTTGAAATAAGTGAAATTTTTCGTGTCAAAAAAAAATTTTTTTTTCGCTCAAGAAAATAATTAGAAAGAAAAATATTTTCTTGGCTTAAGTGAACCTTTTTTTCTGTGTACTATTTAATATATTGATATTTATTTTATAAAGTTATAAAATCCAACAACCTCATGCTTATCATCCCACAAGTTATATAATGAGCGTCAATCGGGGCTTAAATGTATAAACTTTTATGCAAACATATCCTCCGTAGATGAGGATCTATAAGCTAAATCATGTGAAAATTTGCTAGTAATTAGAATTCACTCCGGTAATTATAGTGGCAAACATGCACAGCACACATTTTATTATGCAACAAGATTTCGAGGGGCGTAATTCAGTATACAGAAATCAGTGACTCGAAATTGACGTGGGTAGAAGGTAGAAGGTAAGAGGGTTAAAGTAAAGACACCAACGTATCTACAGACTTACCTTGAACACAATTCATCTCAACAAAGTTCTCAAGCTTAAGTTTGTACAACGAAACTCGTCTCGAGAAATGTCCGACAATTAAAAGCTACCGAGGAACTTTGAATAAAGACAAATAGATTCATGTAGGATTGACACGCCGTACGTCGTTGTATTAACAGAGAACCGCCAAGAAGAAGAGGTAACATTTTATGGATTAAGCTGACAACGAGAAATATCTGAATTTAAATCCAAGTCTCAATTAAATGAAATATATATAATACATTGCACGAATATCATAGACGTATCATGGTACTTTTGACCCATGGTAATTGTCTCACGTCTCGCAAATTTCAATTAACTCACAAATTAAACGCTGACTTATTTAAAACTGTTATTATGCCGGTTAGGTGTACTTTAATTAATTAAAGGAGATTTTTGCATCGTTGTTCTGGGTGCGATTCATACTGAACAAACTCGACGAATTATATTCGTCATTTTCGAAAGTGTTATAATTAATTAGACAATGGCTTCATTTCTGGTTGCTGGATTTCGTTTTGGTAGAACAAGAGAATGTGTTGAAAATTTTTGCAAGATTTTGATGGTATATTGGGTAATCTGATTAGTTATTAGTTATAAATGTACGGTAGGCGTATTACTTTAGAAGCAAATGAGGGAGTGGATTATTGGTTTAAAATTTGATGGCTTGAAAGAGACATGGAAGCTCAGTGCATCAAGAGCTTACTAATTAATCCACCGATGTACTTGGATTGGAGGAATCTGCTTCCTTAATATAATACATTATCTATATGACGTAAATTGTGGTTTCGATCCATTAAGAAATTAACGCTTATTATCATTTTTTAGATGGTTATTGATAATTTGCATTGCGAATTCCATTAAGCTGTATAGTGGCACAAGATACTGTTGAAGTAACATGAGAGCGTATCAAAACAATTTTTTTTCGGGAATCAATGCACAGTAAAAAATTTTGCGTCATTGCGTCAAAAAAGTTTGTGTTAAAAATTTTTATGGTAAATATTTAACATTTTTTTGTGTTGATTTAACAGAATGAATGTTAAATTTACACATAGAAGTGTTAAATTTTATAACACTAAATTTTTTGACGCGATGAACCAAAATTTTTTACTGTATTCATTGACATTCTAATTGTTTAATATTATAAACATCGAATTCTTGAATTTATTAACAATTAAAAAAATGATTAATTTTCATACTATCACGTATATTAAATTTAAAATATATTTTGTTTCAAAATTTAATAACTTGTTATGTGAATTTTATGTCAATTTATAAAATTTCATAGTTATAGATTCTCAAAATTCTAGTACAAATCAGTGCAAGAATTACGCCATATTTTTTTTTGTATACTTTTGAAAAAAAATTTTCAATAGTATAGATATCGATGGTTTTCTGACGCAACCTCGTATCTCAAAAATGACAATATTAGAGATAAGGTAAAAAATGGCTTATAAAAAATTAATATTCATCTAAAAACAATATTTATCACTTGTATTTTCTAAAAATACTATCGTATTTATTATTAATCTGGTTTATATTTTTTTTCAGTAGAACCCTTTCATGTTAAAAAATCGAGATACGTGGTTGCATTAGAAAACCCTCGATATGTCAAATTTATATTGAATAGAAAGTTTGGAAAATCCAAAAGTGCACGCCTTATAACGCTCATTCATTTTTTAAGAAAAAATAAATTGTGTAACTGATAAAAAAAAAAGAAAATTATAATTAAGTAATTTCTTACAGAGTATTTTTTTTTTTTTAAATATCAGCGCCCTTTTTTCTTGTTATATGCGCACGCAGTCTAAAAAAATCTAGCTTTATCAAGTGGCGCCATAGTTTTCACGTGACAAATAAGGAAAATTCGTTTGTCTTTGTACGGTTATATCGTAATAAATTTTAATAAAAATTCAATTTAAAAAAAAAAATACGTAAACTAGGCTACTGATATGAAATACGGACCCAGTTCATCGCATTCGTAAACTAATAAAAAAAGTCCGGTCTTGAAATATCAATTTGTTCGGGAGTAATCATTGGTACATCCAAAATGGTGTGACATCCGGACGTCCACGTAAAATTTTTCTCAAAACGATTTTTTTTCAAAATAGCTACATGAAATGATTTTAGAAAGTAAAAGATGGTTTAATTTAAGTGTTTTCTCCGTGTACATCTACTTATACTATTGTATAAGTGTAATATGGTTGTGATAGAGACATTTAAAGATCACAAAATTGCTTGACCTTGACGAGTCGAGTATAAAGCACAACCTCACGCGCTTCGCGCTATGAGGCGTGCAATATTTGCCAAATTTATATTTCTAGATTATAGTTACAATTTTTTGTGAAAAAAAATTTTTTTTGATACAGAATTCTAGGAAAAATTCAAATTAACCTTTTTAAATCATAGCTGCATTAATTCCGGGAAAAAAAATTTTTATTTTGATCAACAATTAGATTTCACCACTGAAAATTAGTGAAAGATTTTTTTACAAAAGATGATTATTACCATGTATCATTTAAACGTGTTGATTTATTAAAAAAATGAAGTTATTTTTGACTCATGAGATTTATTGCAATAAATCGAACCAACTATTAAACGACGATTCTGATTTATCACAACGAAATAATTAGTCGTAAAGATTTAATCATAAGAAAATTACTGAGCAAAGTTCTGATCAAGAAAGTATGGAGAATAATCCAAAGCATGTTGAAAAATAATAAACAATCGGCCATTTTATGACGACTGGTGGTATCTTCATCCGGTTTCGCAGCTCTGGCTGTCGGAAGCTACCGGCGACCGCGATAATTCTCCCTTTTATATACATTACACATCACCTCTCACGTTTAGTTACATAATAATATAATATAATATTCTTTATTTAATTCGAAACCACTCAAGCATACATTGAAGAACGATTTGCATTAGCCACACCCAGTTATACTTCAGTCCATGAGCGTTGATCCCATCGCGTGCAGAGCTAAGTTACTCGACTGGATTTCAAATTAAAACTGCTTATGCTGCTTCTGGTACAATAGAAACATAAAGAACTTACATAGATAAATGTTTATATTAACGTTCAAGGGATGATCAAGTCATGAGGTGGTTTGATTTAAGACCGCAAGATTCATTAGATCTTTTACTTATTAATTCTTATCGTTAATATTACTATTGTTTAACAATCTCTTAAAGTTATTAGCTATGTAATTCAAAATTAATTCCAGTAGAATCTTGATAAGATAAAGTTCAAGGAAAAATTTTAAAATATAGATATATAAAAAAATAAAATATTTAAAAAATCGAATGAGATTTTATAGAATTTTTTAATTTGAAAAGTTCAAATTTTAATTTATTAAGTTTTCTTATTGAAAAAATTCATTTTTAAAAAAGATAGCTTTTATTTAGTTCAAATTTAACTAATAAGTTCTATTTAACTTCATAATTTTGTAATTTGAAAACGAATAACTGCACAAATACGATTAAAGATTTTTTTTTGTAAAAAAGGTTTTAATAAAAATTTTAATTTGTCTAAAATCTAGCAAAAAATTTTTGAAATAAGAAATTTGTCTCAATTTTATTTTTTTCAGAAAGTTATCGAGGTTTTATTTTATTTAGATATTTTTTTTATAATCCAAAGCAAATTCTGAAAAAAGAGAGATATAGATAGAATACTTTATTTATGCCAAGGTTAATACCAGATGGCAATTTTAACAATATACACACAAAAGGATTACAATAATTCTTAATGTATACAAATATAATTAAAAATAATTAAAAATAAGTTTAATATAATTAAATTAGTAATAATAAATTAATGAAATGAATAATAATATAATTATCAAATAACAAGATTATTCAAAAATAATTTTCATTTAGCGGATCTTAAGAGAAACGGAGAAGTGTAAAAAAAAAAAAAAATTTTTAAAGAGAGTTTCAAGTTTCTTGGGAAAATGTCTCAAATTAATGTATAACTCAAGTATTCGACATGTATGAAACATTTCACCATCTTTTACGTGAGTTTGGGTGCATACTATATACTATATTCTGTATAAACTTAATTCAGAAGCATCCGTCGGTGAGATTACTTCTGTTGACAGATCTCGACCACGACACGTGACACGAATTAAGCTTATAGGAGAAGATGTAATTACATATACAGTAAAACATTGTTCTCTGTAGACTAGGATTATCTGGAAGCTACCACAAAGCACTGTACTATCGGGGTTATTAATTATATTGATACCTTGTGTGGACCAAAATTGAGATAATACTTGCGAATAACGTGTTGTATGTTGTATCATATCATGTGTTATCCATAAATGTAATTGACTATATTTAGATACTAAATTTCATTAATTAATCGAATATTCTGCAAAGGAAAATATTAGTTTTTATTTTTATGATCATGATCATGATAAATTTTGCAGAAATACTGACGCCGAATGGGTTTAATATGTATTGCGCAAGTTGTCTTCATCATTTTACCTTTATTAATTCCTAATTTAAGCTTATTATGGAAAAAAAATTTTTTTTTCAATAATTAATATCCCCATGAAAAAATTTTATTAAAAAACATTTAAGAAATATATTAAAAACCATTGAAAAATATATAAAACACATTTTCAATAGCTAACTTTTTGGCGAATTTTCATATGCATTATTGCATTTTGTTATTATTGCATTACGTTGACCTTTCATTTGAGTACCCATATGAATTTTTTAATATATTTTATATATATATGATATTTATGAAATATATAAAATATATGAAAAGTGCATGTGGGTACTCAAATGAAAGGTCTCGATGAGTATAACATCAGAATGGACTTATATTTACGAAAATGTTAATAATTAAGAATGACTATTGCATTTTATTAACTAATAATATTTTTAACGATATAAGCTCGTTCTGATATTACACTTACCGAGACCTTTCATTTTAGTACCTACATGCACTTTTCATATATTTTATATATTTCATATATCATATATATAAAATATATAAAAAAATTCATGTGAGTACTTCAACAAAAGGTCTCGATGAGTGTAACATCGAGATGAGCTTATATCTATAAAAATGTCAATAATTAAGAAATGACCTTGTATCTTGTAAACTATTGACATTTTTAAAGATATAAGCTCACCCCGACATTACACTCACCGAGACCTTTCATTTGAGTACTTACATGCACTTTTCATATATTTTATATATCATACAGGGTGTCCCAAAAGTCACGGACGCCATTGTAGCATCTGATGAAAAAAATAATTCTGAGACGAAAAGTCCTTAGCCATTTTTCAATTAACCGTATAGATAATTAATTATTAATTAAAAATAACGTCTCTTTATTTGTTAGAGAGAGAACGCCAGTGTCCAGTAAAGTATGTGCCAAACAAATACACAACTAACTGTATGACTATAACTAGTTTCTATAGCTAAGGTAGTCACACATATTTATTTACACATTCACACTTGCAAGCGTCTTCATTGGAACGCAATTGACTTGACACTAGTGCTCTCTCTCTCTCTCTAACGCATAAAAGGACGTTATTTTAATTAATAATTAATTATCTATGCGTCTGATTAAAAAATGGCTAAGGACTTTTCGTCTCAGAATTATTTTGTTTATCAGATGCTACAATGGCGTCCGTTACTTCTGGGACACTCTGTATATAAAATATATAAAAAAATTCATGTAGGTACTCAAATGAAAAGTCTCGATGACTATAACATCAGAATGTACTTATATTTACGAAAATGTTAATTATTAAAGAATGACCATTTCATTTTGTTAACTAATGATATTTATAAGTATATAAGCTCATTCCGATTGATCAATATCAATTTTTTCCAGAGGGTAATATACCTTTCCAAAGAACAAAAAATATTTTTCCACACAAAAACCAGGTGATGTGATGAAAGCAATAAACAAATCGATTTCTATCTGCGGTTATTGAACAAGAATGTAAATACGCATTACGGTTGATATCCACCTTTGACATCTTTCGGCACAAAATATCCAATAAATAATACCGAGCCCCCTTTATCTGTTTATCTAACAAAGACGATAATAGTCTTGAGTCTACATTCTACGGTACAGCGTATTATGTAACGAAGCAATTCTTGCTTTTAATATAAAATATAACATTATATTATTGTATTATATAAAAAGTATACCTAAGCGTCGTTAAATGTAATAAAAATATTGTAGCGAGGGCAGAAGCTGGTGGCACACGCTTTGCCGGGACAACATAATTCAATTTGACGTCAATTCAACCCTACTCTCTATTATTATTATTACTTTCAAAGCTACTTCCTCACTCTTTATTTTACGTGTATACATCTACATCTCTTTATCTTCTTTTGTACTCCTTTTCTCTTTGCCTTCAATGATTGTGTCCTTTTTTTCGCGACAGCAGATGCTAGATGATGTGATAATAAACTAAATTATTCTGTTACTCTTTTAACTCATTTTCCACCGCCCTTTCAACTAATAATTCACAACAAATAATTAAAGAATCAATTCGTTCTTTCTACTGATTCATTTAATTATAGAAAAAAAAATTATCTTAGAAAATCACAATAGCGCCATCTCTGAGACACAATTAAAATTACTTCAATATTTCATCCATAAGAAGATAATCAATCGATTTAATTATCAATATGTTAAAAAATTACCCCTTATTGATAGAAGAATTTATTAACTATTAATAATTAAATTTATTTGAAAACAATCATTTAATTTATTAAATTTTAATAAATATTTTTTAATATTTAATAAATATTTATTTGGAAGGAAAGTATATTTGTTAATAGTTAATAAATATTTATTAATAGTTAAATATTTATTAACAGTTAATAAATATTTTGTTGAGTAAATTTGTTTCGCTTGTAATGTCATATGATATAAAGATTTTTTATAAATAAAAATTATCTTTATAAATTATTTGCATTAATTATATTACATTGTAATTACGTTTATTGTATAATACCAAATTCTATCACTGCTCATAATTATTTTTTATACTTTTAAATATTACAAACATTAATTTATTTAGTGAATTGAATTATTATCATGTATTCCAGCTATAGGGTTAATACAAAAAGTGTCAAAAGAAAATTGTTATTTTTGCTTTTTATTTTAAATAAATATTTGTTAACAGTTAACAAATATTTATTGACCATTAATAAATATTTATTGATAATCAATAAATTATTTAATAACTGTTAATAAATATTTATTGACATTTAATAAACTAGAAAATCAAACGCGCTTTGCGCGCTTCTGTCAAAATTTTTACTACCGACAATTTAATTAATCAAAATTTTTACAAATTTCACTCATTAATATTTAACCATTGTCGTAGTTACTGTTGCTATGGTAACCGTTACTATGGTTAACCTTTGCCAAAGTGATCACCATAGTAACGAAAAGCGACAACAATGATAACGTCACATCAACTTTTTAATAAAGGATCGTATTTAATAAATAATTTATTAACAGTTAATAAAGCTTATTAAATATAAACAAATCCTTCTATCAGTGCAGAATTGTTTTCGATTTTCTTCTTTTTATAAAAAAAAATTTTTTTAAATATATTCAAGCGCGCTACAAAAATCATAAAATTATTTACCAAATCTTAAAGCACCCTTAAGTCCAATAAAAAATTTTATATTGATAAAAAAAGCGGTAAAATATTATTTTATTTATGTAATCTAAGCAAAAAAAAAATTTTAATGGATGATTAAAGTCTCAAGAATATTATCAGCGAGCAAATATCGTTTTTCTTGGGTACGATTTTTACACTCGCTATACAGTATTACAGTTGACTTTAATAGCCTATAAAATAGTGGATAATCGAAACACGCGAGGTCTGTATGGTACATACCTCTACTCTCCGTAATATAAAATATATAAATAAAAAACGCTCATGTATTTATACCCATACATTTTTTTTATTTCAACCCTCTACCAATACACTATTAACTAATAACAATAAAAATAGGTCTGAGTAGAGTGCTGTCTAGCATGTTGGTAATTTGACACGAGTAAGATAAGATCGGGTCTTTAAACTTTATTTATTCTCTTACACTTAAAAAATCCCCCACACATAGGTTGCTTTCCAATTAATACAAAAAGTGACGCAGTGTAACGCAGTGCTCGATAAAGCGCTTTCCATCAACGACACTGTTGAACACAGCCGTACACTGTTTGACACTCGAAAAAGTAGTGTGACAGATGCTTACCAAGAATTACCAACAAAAAAGAGAAGAATTCTTTTCTCTACTTATGATTTTTAATTATCTAGATTGGTATTAAAAAAACGAAAATAATTTATTGTAGAATCGAGAATCATTACTTAACCTCGCAATTTATTTACGGCATATTCTAGTAGTATTATTTGAGATTATTAAATTGAGCTTGTCTCTTACTGCTAATTAAAATTTAATAAAAATGTTCAAATGTAAATATTGCACTATTGAAGTGAGCCCTGAAAATGTCGCGAAACACGGTTGCTTTATAAATAAAAGTGAGATATTCATAGATGATGACAACAATTTCTTCTACGACGGTAATAATAAGTTTTTTAAGTCTAGAAGCAGTATTGTGAATTGTTTAAAATACCTATAAAATTTTTTTTTTAGAAGATGACTTTGCAAAAGATCCAAGACCTGAGATTGGTGAAACTACTGATGATTATGAAGCTTATGAGATCCTTGACGAAAGTTAGTACAAATAAATCATATACACTGGTCACAAAAATGAAAGCATACAAATAAATTATAAATTTTAAAGTGAAATTCAAAAATCTCTAACTTAGAGAGCAATGTTTGTAGAAACAAAACCAAATATGCAAGTAAAGCTATGTTTATCTAGTTTCAGGACTAATATACAAAAAAATAAATTTTTTTGCAATTAAAATAAAAAACAGTTTTTCATTATAAAAAATGTAGGCTGCTGCTAAAAAAAAATTTTTTTGAATTTCCAAAATGAATATAACATGAAAAAAATACTCGTTCCGTCAATTTTTCGCAATAACGATGAATCGGAAGCTTTCGGGCACTAAGAAACAATAACGTATCGCTTAGATGTTACTACTGTTACTTATGTGACTAGTGTATTTTAAGTTAGAAACATTTGCACCGAAATTAAAGAAAAATTACATATTCGTATGAGTTTCAAAAAAATTATTGCCTTACAATTAAGAAATCAAGTTTTTTAAATAATTGTTTATGTCTTTAATCGTACATAAATTTTACTTAGTAAGATATAGAAATTTTGCTTATTGTTCATAGGTTATTTAGAAGAAGAAAACGAAAAGCCTGAAAGTCTTCATTTTACAGGAAGTATAAAAAAATCAAGTACGTATTAAAATACGATATAGTTTTCAATGAGGTTATTTAATGTATTTGAAATTGTAAGTTTCATATCTATGCATGTGCAGGTGCAATGTGGACCAAAGATGCGACTTTATCACTATTGAGCTTATATGAAGCAAATGTCGAAAAATTGGACCATGCTAATAAAAAAACGAAATTATGGAACACAATTTCACTTGGTTTGAAATCGATTGACTTACAGGTAACATATTTAATGAAAAAGTAAAATCTATTCATTATGGAAAAAAAAAAAATATTCGTTATTCTTAAATTGATTAATTGTTGCAGTATTCTTCAGATCAAGTAAAATGGAAGATGAACGCTCTTCTGTCTAAGTATAAATCATGTTTCGACAATAATTCGAGAAGCGGACGTGATTATCAAACCTTTGATTATTATGATGTTATTGATGAGATAATGCAAAAAAAAAATACAAAATTCACAGCTACTTCTTCCGTTAGATCATCTAATCCATTGAAGTCTAAAAATACTCCGGTAACTAATTTATCTCCCAATAATAACTCTGTTAACCTGAATAAAATAGGAAAATCTGCTTACAAAGAGAAAGTAAATGTTAGCGAAGATAAATTATCTTCTTCGCCAAGTACAAACAGTTCAAAAGATAAGACAAATGCAACACCACGTGGGACTGGCTCGAAAATAGCAAGACAAAAAGTAGCTTTAGAACAAGAATGGCTTAAACATCTTAAAATGAATGAAGTGAAAGCAAAAGCAGATGCTGAACTTCGAGAAAAATATTTAATTCAAAAAAGAGAACAAAATGAACTTAAAAAAAATTACTTACGGTTACGAACCGAAGAATTGGAACAAAAGAAAGAACTAGAGATGCAAAAATTAAAATCAAAACAACGACGTCATGAAGATATTCTGGATATGATGAAATCACTACGTCCAAATAATGCAAGGGAACAAAAGAAAAATGCTTATGATTCTGATTAATCGATTTTCTTTCGATTTTAGCAATATTTTCATATCTTTTAACAAAATTTAAATATTTTATATTAGATTTTAATCGTTAATGCATGCAAAAACTTAAAAATTATCATAAGTTTCTTAATACGTATAATTTTATTTTTCATAATTTGTTTGCTTCCGAAACTATTTTATAATTATTTATAACACTAATTATAATTATTATTATTAATATTAATTAAATAAAACTTTAACATAATCTTATTTAAATAGAAAATAATCAGTGATCTATGATATCTAAGATTTTATGGTAAATTGAGTACCGTAAAAACTACTGACTGATGATATTTTATAATATTATTATTATTAATATTAAGGAAAACTTTCACACAATCTTTTTTAAATAGAAAATAATTAGTGAGCTGTAATATCAAAGATTTTATAGTATATTGAGTAGCGTAAGAACTACTGACTGATGATATTTTATATTATTAATTATAAGCATCCTAGTATTATTGAAATGTTTTTTACTTTTCTTTCGACTATAATTTTATTGAAATACGTACAAATTATAATAAAAATATAAGTGAATTACAGTGATTGTTTTATTTTTATAGCCAAAAATTATTTACAATTTTTAAGTTGGTTTTTTAAACATTATATTTAATTACAACTGAATAGCCAACTTTCTTCATTTTCATAACATTAATTGATGAATTAAAAAGGTAATTATAAAATATTTTGTACAATTTCACCAAGGTAATTCATGTTCACAAGTACAATTCTCTGAATAATGATTCTCTGCGATGTCGATTGTTCTGATTGTTCATATTTTCTGGAGGGTTATCTTCAATATTTGATCCACTATAATCTGCCAAACCGTCTTCAGTATCGTCATCAATATCATCATTTTCATCCACGCAATAATTATGTAAAATACAAGCTGCGAGTACTGTATCTGTAACAAAACTTAAATCTCTGTATTCAGAGAAAAATTTTATTCTACGAAATCGACCTTTTAACAATCCGAATGATTTTTCAACCGCCATTCGAGTTGCTGAAAGTCTGTAATTAAACTGCCTTTGCTGAAAAGTTAAACGGCCATTTTCACGAAATGGTGGCACAAGCCATGGTAAAGATGGATATGCTGAATCACCTATTATAAATGTGTCATTTGGAAATAAGATTTCTTCATTTTCAATTGCTGAATGGTATAGAGATGATCTTCTAAATACACGAGCATCATGTAAGGAACCTGGTTCTCCGCAGTATACGTTTGTGAATCGTGTACGAGAGTCCACAACAGCTTGTAAATTAATAGAGCAATATTTTTTACGATTAAAAAAGTCATTTCCATTATCCGCAGGTTTTTCTATACGAATATGAGTTGAATCAATTGCGCCCAAGATATTCGGAATCTGTTTTTTAGAATAAAATCCATTACATATTGTTAAAACTTCATCATTGTTTTCAGGCCATTTTACAACATCATCCAATTTAGTTAATATCCATGCTAGTACACGACGTAAAACTCGATGAACTGATGAAATAGAAATGTCAAAACGATCTGCAAGTGTTCTTAATGGTTCTGTATTTGACAAAAACCATAAAAATACTAAAAAACATATTTTTCCACTGATAGGTGTCTTTCCAAAATTATTTTTTGGTATAAACTCTGAATGTTGTAGTTCATCTGAAATATAATATTAAGAATTAAGTAGAAAATAATTAAAGTGTGGAAAATGAATTAAAAATATAAAAACAACATTGCTGTTGTCTGAAATAAAATTAAGTATTTATTGAAATACTTATACTAAGCGTATATTGTGAAAAAAAATGAAAAAGTTATTAAATAATATTAATACCTATTAACCGCAGTGCTAGACTTTTTGGCAATCTTAAATTCTCTTTAAATTCCAAGTCTGACCACTTATCGACTACTTGTATATATTCTTGAACTCGGCATCTCTTATTCCCAGTAGTTATGTATTTTAATAATGGAAAAAATAATAGATCATCATTGCCATTATCATTTATCCAGCTGTCATTTGATGATGTACTCCAAAAACTTGAATTATTATCACTTGTAGAACAATCACTACTACTCGATGAAATGGTTTCCATCAATACCAAAATAACTCTATTTTTTTCCATCTATAAGAAATAACAATTATATTAGAAATTTTGTTTTATTAATTTAATTATTGCTTCGATAAAACTTGTATTGAGAGTAAACATATTTGGTTTGGCTACTTAATGCTTATATTTAATTTATTGAACGTTACTTACTTTAAAATTATAGTTGGTTCAAATAATTATTATTAAACAAAAGTAGTATTATTACAAAACAATTATTTATTTGCCCACAAATTGTCAAAGTTCTTTAACTTATTGGAAGGTTATGTTTATAAATTATTGAGCCAAGACTTTGTCAAGGAACTTGCATTTAGATATACAACGCCCATAATTTTGCGATATTGATGCACTCTAGTGTTATTTTGAGACAACTAGCTGTTTCATTTAAACTTTTACACAGTGTTTAGCAGTGTTTCACAATGTAACGCAGAGTCCCTCTGTGTTAACTAAATGGAAAGCAACCATAGAATATAAGTAGGAACTGTAAGTTGGACCCTCTTGTGTTTAAACTGCTAACGCCTACCCCATTTTATCTTTGACTCTTGGTTTTTTAATTTTCGCTTTTGCTTGCAGTTCTTAACTCAAAGCGCCAGAAGAGCTTTGGTACTCTGTAATCTAGAGATCAATTGCGCCTAAGTGTTTTAGAGTCACTTTGGTGATGTTGATGTTATGGTAATAGTATAACCTAACAGCGATTGCTGATCAGTGATTGCTTTACTTTTTATCAGATTACTGCTGTCATTTAAACTCATAAATAAAAAATGCATTCACTTTTTATGGCGGTACTATAGATAAACAAATTTAATTATAGTACCTATTATCTTTATTAAACATTTATTGCTTTGATTTTTCCGGAATAAGGACAGTTATAAAGGATTTGATACTGATTGATGATTTTGATCACTATCAATTATTTTTGACCTTATTTACAGTTATGTATAGTTACTAACTGATAATTAATTAAAGAAATTATAAAGTTACACTTTTCATAAGTTCTCGCATTTTTAATTAGTCACATTTTTTACTTAACAAAACACAAAAATGATCCAATTTATAAAATTTTATCAAGAAAAAATATTTGAAAAATTTTAGGATTTTTTAAACAAAAAAATAATGACAAAAAAAATATGTGAAATAAAAATTTATTATGTAGAAAATGTAAAGAACTATAAATGTAATTATAAAAAAATCATTTTTTATCATTAATTCATTTGTTGAATAAAATTAAAAAATGCTAAAGCATCTTCTAATTTCAGTGTTACTTTTACATCAGTAGAGACTTTTGAATTATCTTCTTTAAAAAAGAGAAAAACCCGTTTTCTTAAAATTTCTTGAAATTTTGAGTACTTATACTTATAAGTATCCTCTATACGCAAGAATTTTTTTTAAATAGTCCTTGCGACACTCAATTTTGAAATGTTAGCATTTAAAATTTGTATATTTTACATACAAACCCTATGCTGATCGACGTTCAAGTGAAGGTTTTATTAAAAATCAATCGTATTTTTCTTAGGATTGTTTTAAAAAACTGAGAATCATTAATTTAAGATATAACAAGTATTTTTTATCAAAAATAACATAAACGAGCGGTATTTATTTTTTTTATAAAAAATGTTTGAAGTTAGTGACTTTCGATGTTTTACGTGAGTGGAAGTAAGTGAGCGATAGTCTGTAAAGAGAGGCAGCACTAGTGCGTGAGAAAGAAACCAATACCCATAACCTATTGGTGTCTTTCTATTGTCTATGAACCTCCTTAAGAAACGCTATTTTAAAGTATAATTTTAGAATTAGTACACAGAGAAAAAAGTATTGCTATTATAGTGATCCAGTGGATCGTGAACGTAGTATTGTGATTAGCTCAAAACAGTATCGTCATTTTCACGATATTATAACCTGATATATTCTATACTTCCTATTCTTATATGAACTTTCCATGGTATAGTGAATATGTAAAAACGTATTGCGATCATAAAGAAACGTTTCCTTACTACGGCGAAACGGATCGTTATCATCACGATCCACGACGCCTTCAGCGCCGCCACGCATAACCAAATCTGAAACTCTTACGAGTAGATTTGTTTACAATTTTGGTGATGAAATAGTGATAATTACATAAATTAGTTAATTAATATCAACAGCGATATGGATGATTGGGTTGTTGATAAATTACTCGAGTGGAATCTTGAAAAACTTGTGTCGATTTTTGAAGGCTATAGTAAAGAAATAAATCTTCCTATGTTAACTGTGTTAATGTCGTGTCCGTGGTTATTGTATATAATTCTACTGCGTTGATAAGAAGAAAAAATGTACAATATTGTATTAAATAAATAAAATCCTTGTTTTCATAAAAGTCTTTTTTAGCATAAATTATTTGATCCCATACTATTTTATACAAAAAAATATAATTGTATGGAGTACGTTCAGTAATAAAGAAGTAAAAATTCCATTAAAAAATTTTTTTCTTATGGCAAAAATATTTGCCTCTTTTAAATGAATATTTTGATAATACAAATTTCTAGGCTAATAATATTTGTAAAAATAAAAAAAAAAGTTATATAAGATAAAGTCCAACTGCTGTAAGTCATTATTTAAAAATTTTTAAACCTACCCAATTCTTGACTGCCATAATCTACACAAAAATTTTAAACTAATCAAGCTACAATAGGAATTTTTATTTATATTATGTTAATAACAATAATATACCAAAAAACTAAAAAAACAGTAATCTGCAATAAAATATAATTAACATTTAATTAAAGACAACTTAATCGTCTATAAACCATAGCAATATAGACACTCGATATCCGAATCTATGTGGATCGTGATAATTACGATCCACTAGATCGGGTATATGCACATCTAAAGTATAGTCATACGAGGATCGTGATCATCACTATACTGTATCGTGAAAATAGCAATACTTTTTTCTCCGTGTACAAGTATATATACGATATACTAACACCATCTTCTGTCGGAATCATTGAAAAACTCAATCGATAAGTATTACTTGCGTTAAATTTCATTGAAGCGAAGACTGAATGCGTCATTCCCTCAGAATTATTTTGTCAATTAAAGTTGACCAGGTCATGCATATTACAAGTATAGCATTTTCTATTTAAAAAACTTTCTCACTTTGAATGTAAAATATGTAACTAAAAATCAATGCGACGAATCTTCATAAAATAAAAAAATCACGATAAAATGTATAAATTGAACAATTGAAAAAAACGCAAATAAAATAATGAAAACTATCGACAAAATATAACTAAGTGGAAAGAGTTAACAGTTCCCACAGTACAGCGAATAAAATGGATTGAAAGTTGGCTGATATAATTTTACAATTGCTGTCACAACACGAGCCACTTGATCTGACCGATTAAAAAGGCACCTCGAGTTGCCAGCTCTAAATAGTTCCTTTCAATTGTTCTCTTTCGAGCGCGGTCTTAATAAAAAAAATCCCTTTTGGACTGTTACGTCAGTGTCATGTGACATTTTTTTTGCCGTCTCTATTTTGCTTTTGTGTTCTTACATATTTCGTTTCTACGTGGCTACACACGTATGTAACACAAGTGTATATGTATATTAATCGACCCAAAGCCCAAATATAGTCTCGACTCGAGTGTCAGATAGCTAACCCAAAAAAGTACTCGAATTGCTGAGAAAGGAAACACCGAATTATCGCTCTAACCAGATTCTATTGGAATCAAATCAGCCAGGCGGGTTAAGCTTTATCCGATTACATTTTAAACTTTATTGGATTATTGACATTTTAATAAAACAATTTTAACTTTCTATGGACGTTATGGGGTTATTAAAAGTGGTTAAATAAAATCGTTATGCTCATTTTTGAAAATTATGTTGTAGTAATCTATTTCTTTCGTTTTATAATTTATTCAAGTTATAACTATACTCTTTACAATATTCGGATGAAGTTAATTAAATCTCACAATAAATAATCAATCCCGTAGAATATAGTTATCAGAAAACAATACAATAGATAAATTTCGTGTATAAATAATAGTCAATATAGTACTTCGCGATTACAATAATACGATGCGTGAAATAAAGGAAAATAGGATGTGTCCTAGACCGTAAGTGTGTATATTTCAGTGGCTGAGGAAAATCTGCCTCATGCCCCTTGACTCTTGAGGGTGTTAGCCTTTGCTAACACTTAGCGTTGGTCTTGGGGTCCCGTGACGTCATGAGCCCCTTGAATGCCGGGGAAGGGATTTTATGGCCCAAAGAGTACGGTGGTTGACACAAAATTTCCGAGAGTGGAAAAGTACTCCCACAATGTAATTACTAATCTATTCAAGCAAACGCTTTCTTCTTGTGGTGACGTGGCTTCAATTTGCAATTCCCAAATGTGTTTAAAGGATTATCTACACAGTAAAAAATTTTGCGTCGTTGCGTCAAAAAGTTTTGTGTTAAAAATTTTTTTGTTAAATATTTAACACTTTTATGTGTAAATTTAACATTTATTATGTTAAATTAACACAAAAAAGTGTTAAATTGACACAAAAAAATGTTAAATATTTAACATAAAAATTTTTAACACAAAACTTTTTGACGCATTGACGCAAAATTTTTTACTATGTAGCTGACACATATATTTATTACAGAAATTAATTTTTTCGTGGCCGTTAAAAAAAAAGTACTTGATTCAAAGAAAATATATTTTTTTTAATACTTTTGGCTCAATTTTTTTTTTATAATACCTTGTACTGATCTTAAAAGATTCTGAAATTTTAATGTCCATCGTTATTTTTGACGATTTTCAAAAATTCAAAATTTGACAAATTTGATATTTTTTAAAATATTTTTTTTTCAGCAGCCTCAAGTGCCCCCTTTCAATCAAACGAAATACCATTCCTGTATCTACAATAGCGTTTGAGATATTACAAAAATAAAATTGAAAAGCTGGAAAGATCGTGAAATTTCGAATTAGCATATCGACGGTCTAATTAGCAATTGGTCTAACTCCATATTTTTTAGAAGGTGATTTTTTAACATTTTGATGTAACAACAGTCCAATTATAAATTATTTAAATGATCCAAACGAGAATATTATACCTCTATTAGATATTAAATTATTTTTTGAAGTGATAATTAATTTTTAATTAATTGTTTTTTCACACAAATGGAAGATTTTTAAAAATGGAGTTAGACAATTTGCTAATTAGAACGTCGATATCTTTCGAAAAAAATTTTTTAATTTTTTTTTCCTTTGGCAGAACTTCGTTATATAATAAAAGAAAACTTCTGATCAAAATTTGTCCAAATTGAAAGAGGTCGATTCCAACTATCGGTCGATTTGACAAGAAATGTCCTTCATGTAATTTTTTTATTAAGATAAATTTATAAATTCTAAAAATGACAAATAAATGATCACCCAGTCTGTTGAAGTTCTTGAACGTGTAATTAGCTGCCCTATAATAAAAGTATAATTATGCCCAAAATTACGGTTCTATTAATTAATTATCAAATTAGTAAGTAAAAAATGATATAATTTACTGGGTTTTTTTCAAGCGTTATTCTTTTCCTTCTCCCCACATCAGTTTGAATTTGCATGATCCTAATCCACTTGTAGAATCCTCTACCTCACACCTGCACTGATAGAAGGATTTGTTTATAGTTAAAAATATTTGTTAATATTTAACAAATCATTTATTAGAGACCACTTTTTAGTCCTTAACAAATATTTCTTAGTATTCAAAAAGATTTATTAATATTTAATAAATGAATATCAGATTTATTAAATACAAACAAATCATTTTAAATACTAAGAAATATTTATTTGATACTAAATATTGGTCTCTAATAAATGATTTGTTAATTATTAACAAATATTTTTTGATACAAATAAATCCTTCTATCAGTGTGTATTTGGGAAAACCACAGCAAGGCACTCCAGAAACATTACACTGTGATTAATGCATATTGGTATTATTACATTAGAAAAAAAAACTTCTTTTAATTAAGAATTTATGTTCTTGACTCGAGAACGTATCTTCTCGAAAATTTCTGAGAATTTACTTTTTTCTGAAAAATTGGTCAAATTGATTATATTAATTTTGATTTAATTTAAATCAAGCTATTCGTTTCTCTGTTGATTATAATGGAAACAGATATTGATATTTTTCTATATCAAAAAATTCTTCATTTTAACAAATTCTTTATTCGTACTTTATTTTTATTTATTCTCAGTGATAAAATTACTACAATAAAAATAATTAATTTTTAACTTACCGTAAAGATGGGACAGACTTGTCCCTTAGCGAAAGTAATCGCCAAAACTCCCAGTAGTAACAATATTAGAACAGTTTTTGACATAGTTGCTTATTAGAGAGAATATCTTATCAGCTGACGTGCCCAAAATGGTCTTTATACCCAGTAAGTCTGCATATGTTTATTTATAACGGCAAAAGTTAGCAAATATCAATAATTGTTTTTCAAGTTACGTCGAATGCTAGATAAGAATAATAATGTGATATAAGAACTAGTTCGTACATCGGTTAATCAGCTAGAGTAATTATCTTCATATCTGCATTATTATTCCTTATCGTATTTTTTTTTTTTTTTTTTTTTTTTTTTTTTTTTTATTAAAATTTCCTCAATAGAACGAAGGTTAAATATTAAAGTAAAATTTATTCAAAAGAAGAAAAAAGTTTTCGAACATAGTTTAAATAAGTTTCAATGTAATGGCAATCTTTGGGTTCGCGACACGTGTGCTTTAGCATATGCTTCTTTCACCGCTGTTAGGTAACACACATATCCTTTGTGTATTTGCATTTAAATAGAATTTCATATTTTTTATATTATATGCGACGCGGCTAACCGGTAATTTCATTATATTTCGCTTAACCAAAATTCAACCATTGGGACATTATTTCGTTTATGACTATTTCAACTTTACGTGTTTGAGTTTAAGCCCGGTTTATTTCGTTATCGATCGACCGGCCTGGTAATTTAGTTACCAGCTCACTACCTCAAATATTTTTGCTACCGCATTTATGCGTTAAATATTGTTTTCATCTATGTTAAAGTAACTGTTAAGCAATTTTAATATTTAAATAAATTTCGTTTTTAATTATAACAATAATAACTACGGATTATATTTCTCAAAGGTATTTTTTTATCATTCGGCTAGTTCTCTTTCGTTATCAATCTCAACAATTTAGATATTATATTAAAGTTTATGCTTACCTCTATTGACGAAAAAAAAAGTTTTAATTCAAAAAAATTAAAAAGAATATTTTAGTTAAAGAAATTAAGGTAGTACCCTCGCCAAAGTCGTTTTCTTAGGATTTTTTTTAAATTTTGGTAGATTAATGTTCATATAATTCTGCGTCGATTGGCGCAATTTGAGAATTTTTTACCATCTAGTTTCCGAGATATTTAATTTTGAAGTTTGAGTTTTGAACGCTCTTATACATTACGGTATACGGGATATCGAAAAATTTACCTACAAACATTTTTATATCTTAGAAACTTTTCTTAGGATCTTTTTAAAAAACTAGAGTAACGTTAACTAACAACTAAACAATTTAAAAAAAAAAATTCATTGATAATTACCACACAGTTTCAGAGATATTTATTAATAAGTAATGAAAAATTTACCAGACTTTAACTGAGGAGGGGATACGTTAATAAAGCTGTGGCAACAGCGCAAGTTTTGTTAGCTGCGAAAGAAGTATGAGACGCGCATGCGCTGACAAATTTGAAAAGTTTAATTTACGTTAGGTGTAATATTATAGTTATTGATTTTATTTATTTAAAAAAAAAACTATGATTATTTTATGAAAATAAGTATTTTTTTATGATACTAAAGTTAGTCGACATTTTTAATTTTTTGATTTTTTTTTTTAATAATTAAATAAGAAAAAAAAATTTTTTTTTTATATTGCATTTACAGTTTTTGAAGTTTTTTTCAAGTGAAATTTTTTTTTATTTTTTTGTTATCATTTTTTCAATAAAAAAAAATTCTAAAAATTTTTAAATGTCGGCTGAATTAATTTTCATTTTTTTTATATTTATTAAAAATTCAAAAAGTTAACAATTTTAATATAATAATATATATTAATCTTTCAATGTATGTAAATAAATAAATAAACGCATGTATCAAAACAGAGGTAAGTCTATAGCCAGTCCAAAACACTACAGTATAACCACTATAAAATATCTTAACGCTCACGCAGTGTTGCCAGACTTTTCAAACGATCAGTATCTCCTTCGTGATTGGCTGAAATAAGTACATAAACAGCAAAAAGTTTTAGGCTTGTCAATAATGGCTTTCTGGTATGTGTACCGTACACTCTGGCATAAACTTTTGACGACGGAAGTCGCGAGGGTAATACCTTAAAAAAAAATTTTATAAAAAATGCAACGCCATCTGTTGACACTAAATCCAATTATGTGAATAAATAGATGGAGTTATCGTCTGTCATGTATGAAACTCTGAAAACACTGTAACTTGCGAAAAAATGCATTAATTGAGTTAATTTTTTTTTTTTTTAATTCTTTTAAAGAAGTGTAAGTCACCGAATGCGAATGGCTAGGAAATTCAGCGTCGTTTATGTACAATTAATAAAATATTGTGTACATTTATCCCACTAGAGGCGCTTGTGCATAATCGTGCTATTTTAGTAGTTCTATAGATTTTTTTTCACATTCTTTATTTTATTAATATTTCATAATTAAATGAGCATTATGAGTCGTGCGCTTTTGGATTTTCCAAACTTTTTTTTACAGTAGTAATAAATATCAGTCTTATAAAATGAACATTTATTATTTGATCACGATATTTCGCGAACATATGCACGAGTCGGCTAGTAATCTTTAATTATAAATTATACGACTGAGAAAATATTAAAAAAAAATACTATCTTATATTAATTAATGATAAATATAAAAAAATAAAAAAATTATGAATAGAGGGAATGTTAATTAAATAAATAACAAAATAAATAGTAATGACAATTTTATTTTATTTATTGTAGGCATAATTAATAAATATTTTCTATAGTAATAATTAATAATAATAAGTAATAAGATTTGTTTACCATTATTTGCATTACAAATAGGTCACAGTTTACAATTTATAATTTATAATTTATCAGATGGCCATTGGATACTTTAAATAATTACAATTATTGTTGTTTGCTTAATTTATTATTTAATCATAATATTCCTGTGGTAGTATGTGTGTGAGTTAATTATTAATTATTATTGATATTACAATTATTATTTTTTCTTCTTGTACAATGTTTTTAATGAAAACAGTAGCATATACACTTTAAACTACATTTCGTTATATCGAATCGAATATGTTATATCGAATGTCTGTTAATTCCAGTACAATATTACATTATTTATTATATGACGTATGATATATGTTATTGTGTGTTGTATTATGAATGGATTATTAATGTCATTGTTAATCAATTCGTTACACATTTTACCTTACGATTTAAAAGACAGTAAATATATTATTGTAACTCTAGAAATTTTCTAGATCTTTATTTATTTATCTTTACAATTTTTTTTTTTTTTTGAATGAGAAATTATTCAATGAAAATATAAAAGTTTTATTTTTTTACAGTTATTATTTTAATTTAACAGAATTATAAGATTTTAAAATAATTTTTATTAGAGACGAATTCTATTAGTTTGAAATTTTAATGAGTTTTTTATGGTTGGACCCATTTAAAATATTTTACGTAATTTTTTTAATTTCATATTTAAAAATAACAGCAATTTTTTTTTTAATTTTAATGATGGCCGAGTTATGAAAATTCAAAAATTAATTAATAAAAAAATTCCTTAAGCTTATTATTATTTTTTGCGCACTAATTTGAATGATTAAAAATTATGGAATTTTTTGAAATAAACAGTTTCAATAAATATTAACTAATAAATTACACTCAAGCCTCCTTATTTTAAATTTTTACAATTTAAGGGACCCGGTGATCTAGCGGTCTAAAATTTAAGCTATTTTAAAAATTTTATTTCCATATGAAGGTAATGACTAATGCTTTCAAATTTTTATTACACTTATTCTATTACTTATCAACTACACGAGAATGAAAATCAAAACAAAAAAAATTTTTTTTTTAAATTAGAAAAATAGCGCTGAAGTCCCCCTCTCCAAAAAATGGACCTTACTGGCGCAGGTCGATTGACCTCTCCCTCTGATTTGAAATAAAAAAAAATGACAGATTTTTAATTAGTATAAGTATAGTTATCGTCGGAACTAGAATGAAAAAAAAAAATATTTGACAAAATGGCGCGTAGTTAAAAATACGAATTTGAAATTCGTACTTTTAACTACGCGCCATTTTGTCAAATATTTTTTTAAAATAGCTCAAATTTTAGGCCGCTAGACCACCGGGTCTCCTTAATTAAAAAAAAAAAAAAACTTGGATTAATTTAAAAAAATAAAAAATTACCTCTAAAATCTTTACTACTTACAATAACTAATAAAAACAATAAATTTTACCATATAATACCATTCAATACAAACATTATCATTTACCCTAAAAATTTTATTATAATATACATTTATAATCTCTACATAACGACAAATAAACCCAAAAACCAACTTGTATGTATAATATTAATATATAATTGATAATTGCACTCGTCAAGTCGACATTTAATGAACGAATTAATAATAAATGAACGAACGAGTGTGAAACATTTTAATTAAATATGTCAGCTCGTCGCGTGCATTACGATTAAAGCCCGGACCATAATTACTTCCGAGGCCCGTTAATATTTCACCAATTGTGTTTACGGTCAACGGGCCTTCGTTATTATTATTATAATTATTATTATTATTAATACATAATATATTATTTATGATATAATATATCTATAACTTTAAACACCACGAATAGAATTATCCACCACATATTTATATATTTATAACATCTAAAAAATATAAAGCGAGCATCTGAACTCCAAACATTCGCGTCATATCAATTTTTTTTTCTTTCACTTTTTAATAAATATTATTAATGCTCATTTTTTGTCCAAATAAATTCAAAGATCACGTTAGTAGTTTCTTTAGTTTTAATTAATTATTATTAATATATTCTTATTTTTTTTCAATAATTATTGTATAAAAATAATTCAATTTTTTGTTCGCGGAACGACAGTAACAATGCGGTTAAATTAATTATATCGTTAATTTCTTTTTCACGCAACGTTTTTTTATAATTTCAAAATTCTTACACTAATTAAACTATGGGACAAAGTAACAGTGGTAAATTTTTTTTTTTTTACTTATTTTATTTAATTAAATTTTTCATTAGCACCGTTCATTGTTAGTCACATTATTCATTCATTTTTTTGTTATTATTATTGAATATGAATACTTTTTAATAAATTCAATTTATGGACGAAAATTTACCGAAAGAATTTTTGTGAAAAATCATCAACTATTTTTACTAATAAATTTATTCAAGCATAAAAAATTTAAATCACAGAATTTTTTTAGTAAATTAAAAGTCATGAAAAATTAACGTCATGTGTTCTCTGAGTCAGGTTGTGTGTATGTATGTGCATTTTATTGAGTGTACATGTGTAAAGATTCAGGTATAAGTAGGGCAAACACCCACGATTATCGAGAATCTAGAATAAACAGAGTATTTGAAAGTAAAGTCGTCTGTACGTTTATTTTGTTTTTTATTTAAAATTTAAGTTTTATTTTTATCGTAGACGCTGACACTGTGCGGGTTCTCGTGAGCGGCTTATCGGGATTCTCATTTCATTTACTATAAAATAGAACCGAGTAGAGGTTCTGTACACTTTTATAGCAGATATACTTTTATTTTGCTTCGTGTTAAGTCTTACTGAGAATTAAATTGAGCCGTTCGTAATGAGAAATAAATCTCGAGGGATTCTGAAAAAATTAAGTTGTTTTGGTGGTATTTATTATTTTTAATGTGAATTTTTATTATTTATTTCTTTAGGGTAAAATTTTTATGGTTAACATTTTTTGTTTTTCTCTTAAACAAATGAGAATTTCGAAAAAAACGCTCAGCTATAAAATAAATAATTAAAAAATCTATTACGTAGCTGAGCGTTTTTTTCGAAAATCTTTTTTGTTTAGACGAGAAATGAAAAGCTGCAATCATAGGGACCGGCTCTTAAGTATAAAATATTACTCACATATACGTTCTCGGAAAAAATTTCTATGTGTGGATATAAATTTTTTATATTAAAATCATTGATTAAAAAATTTTTTCTCAAAGAAAAACATCCAATATAAAAAAAAAAAATAAGAACGTTTCAATAAAGAATTTTTTACACAGCTACGTTAAATCCGATAATTTTTTACTTGCATGATAAAATCAATTATTAGTCTAAGACATTTTGGTCAGGTCCCTACGAGATGTAAGAGTATTTTTGTTGTACATAAATGTTTCCTTAAAATTAATTATTTACTATTAAATATTCATCATTCATTCATTATAATTTATAATTATCAGTAGTTGATGATTTATTTTTTCGATATATTTTCAATGAGCTACTTTTTTAGTGAAGCTTGATAAAATATCTTTAGTTTTTAATTTACATGTATATATATTATTATTCTATATTACTGGATTATTTACGTTTAATTGACTCTTTTACTTTGATAACACATTTGGACGTTATTATATCATAGGGTTCTTTGTTTTTAAACTTTTTTTGCTGAATTATTTGGTAAATTTACCAACAATCATTAGAAAAAAATTAATCAAAGCATTTGCTAAAAGAAAAATTCGTTGCTTTTTGTTGTAAAATTCATAAAAAAAATTTCGTCAACTAATCATCGCGAATAATTTAATTTTATCAAAACTATTACAATTAAGTTGGTAAATTTTGATGTAATAAAATTTTTATAAGTATTTTTCTCCATACAGTGTATATTTTATCGATACCAAGACGACCCGCATTGAAAAAATTTTCTTTTTGTCGACTAAATAAAAAATAAAATCTCAACTATAACTGTGTTAAATTTTTATTATAAATTAATATTATTTGATTCTAATAATATTGATAAATATTAAAAAATTTTTAAAATTACAAAATAAAATTTTTAAAAATTTCCGCCTTGGTATCAATTTAAAATTCCTCAAAATTTCTAAAGAACTAATACCATACATACACAAAAAAAATATGACATGAACTATTACAGTTTGAAACTAAAAAATTAATACAGAGTGACGACTGAAGACTAATTTCAAAATTATCTGACTTTTCCCTGACCAAAAATAAAATTCCAGAACCTACAAAAAAATAATTGTTATTCAAATATTCGTTATAATTGCAAATTATTTTAAAAATAATTTTTGTATGCTAGAATTCATATCTAATATTCAGAATTGAGTAACAATTTGGAACTATAAATTATGTTATACTTCTTTTTTATTATTAATCATCCATACATTTAGTTTTTTTAATATTATTGATCACAAAAAAAAAGAAATATAAATTAAGAAAGTCCTTTCGCTCCAGCTGAGTCACAACAATTGTAGTAGTCAATATTCGATAAATTAAAATAAAAAAAACCCATAAAAATTCCTAAAATTAAAAAATAAATAGTATATGAGGCATTAATCGTTGAAATTTTGAAAATTAAAAAAAAAAATAGTTAAATACAAAAATTAATTTGACTCTTGTAAATCAGCTGTTGATAACCGGTCTGTGATTTGGCAACGCTTTATTTCGGTTGTTTACATTTTTATTTGCACAATGTAACCTTAACCATGTTTAACTTTTTGCAGTCAGTGTAAATAAATAAATTAATTAAAAATGTTTAGTCACAAAACCATAATATTCTAATGTCTCATGGCAGGAATGCTAGTATTTTTTAATTATTGTTTTATTTTTCAATTATGAAATATAAAAATTTGTTAACAATAAATTAACTAATAAGTATGTATGAAAAACATAAGCGCGTTAAAGTTTAGTTTGAATTTATTGAATGGTCTGAAGCTCGCGCGCTACGCAACGTTTTCAAGGGTTGCGGTCAACTAGTCAGACTGACAACATTCTGAATTAACAAATTACTAGAACTTAAAAAGTAAATATTAAATGTAATTTAAAATAATTAATTTTACAAATTTCAAAATTCCGAAAAATATAATCTTAAATAAAGAAAAAACTAAAGCTATATTAATAGATTCTTTCAAAGTCACAAAGTCTCAATAAATTAAAAAACATAACAACGAAAATTTATACGCCAAAATGAATGAACAGACGAACACTCATTTAGCCGAAAAATGTCAATAATTTTATATTTAGATTAGAAAGTTTTTTAAATTAATTATTTTCATTAATTTTAAATTAATTAATTTTTGAAAGTTAATTTTATTTTAATTTACAAGCATGTATGGAAAACACTCAAATTTCATGATTGTAAAGGTGGACCATCTAAGAAAAATTTCCAATTTTTTGGATGAGTAATTTTCGGCCGAATCATTATTCGGATAGATGAGTATTCGGATGAATATACGTCAGAACAACCCTTTTTCGAAATCAAATTAATTTTAACTCTTGAGGAATATAAGATTTATATTTACTTTTATTCGATAACCCGGTGTTTTATAATTTACAAAATTTTTTTTCGGCTGGTATTCTATTTAAGCTAATGTACTTTATAAACTTTGAATGTAGCGGAATTTTAAATTTTCTAGAGTTTTAATAATTCGGAATGTTGTCGATCTGACTAGTTGACCGCAATCCTACACAACGTTTCCAAGGATTGCAGTCAACTAGTCAGACTGACAACATTCCGAATTAACAAATTACTAGAACTTAGAAAGTAAATATTAAATGTAATTTAAAATAATTAATTTTACAAATTTTAAAGTTCCGAAAAATATAATCTTAAATAAAGAAAAAACTAAAGTTATATTAATAGATTCTTTCAAAGTCACAAAGTCTCAATAAATTAAAAAACATAACAACGAAAATTTATACGCCAAAATGAATGAACAGACGAACACTCATTTAGCCGAAAAATGTAAATACAGTGAAAGCTGTTAAAAGTTACCGTAGTTCTGTCTCAAGTTCTCATAAAACACTAATAAGAGCAAGAAAGACAACCTGGGTAACTTTTAAGAGCTTTTACTGTAATTTTATATTTAGATTAGAAATTTTTAAATAAATTATTTTAATTAATTTTAAATTAATTCATTTTTTAAAATTAATTTTATTTTAATTTACAAGCATGTATGGAAAACACTCAAATTTCATGATTGTAAAGGTGGACCATCTAAGAAAAATTTCCAATTTTTTGGATGAGTAATTTTCGGCCGAATCATTATTCGGATAGATGAGTATTCGGATGAATATACGTCAGAACAACCCTTTTTCGAAATCAAATTAATTTTAACTCTTGAGGAATATAAGATTTATATTTACTTTTATTCGATAACCCGGTGTTTTATAATTTACAAAATTGTTTTTCGGCTGGTATTCTATTTAAGCTAATGTATTTTATAAACTTTGAATGTAGCGGAATTTTAAATTTTCTAGAGTTTTAATAATTCGGAATGTTGTCGATCTGACTGGTTGACCGCAACCCGTTGCCAAATGTTCTGACGCCATTTAAATGTAGGTTACTTAAAAATTTTCTGTGATTTTATAATTATAATTTCTCCATAAATTCCACGGCAACCTATATATTTTATTGCAAAAAATCAAACCTGAATATTTCGAAAACCTTATTTTGAGTTTTTTTTTACCCCATCTAATCGGTGGTTAATGCCATAATTCGAGAAAGTTGTTAAGGTCTGACTTTCTCGTAAGACTCGGAAAAAATACTAACATTTTTAGAAATTTTTTTTTCAAAAATTTCCACGGTGAAGATTAAATTAAACTTCACTAGTAGATACATAAGGACTTTAACTATTAGATAAAAATTAATTTTATGCATAATCTAATATTTTTTATTTAACATTGATGGCGAAAGGACCTGCTTAAGAAATTAAATAACATCAATTAATATTGAACATTATCTACAGTACGATTTTTAGAATGCTATAGAAATAATTTATTATTTCTACAGCACTCAAGTTTATTTCTTAAAATAAACTAGAAATTTCCCTGACCCAATTTAAATCTCCCTGACTTTTTACTGACTATTCCAGAAATTTTAAATTCCTTGACATTTCCAGGTTTTCCAGGTCAATTGCCACCCTGTTAATATTTTCAAATTAAAAAAATAAATTTAATTTAAACCCCCTGAAATTTTCATAAATTAAAAAAATTTTTTCTAATAATTTTTTTGGTCGAAAAATTTTGTTTGAGTATATTTCAAACTGCAATAGCTCTTGTTATATTTCTTCCGTGTAGATAAATATAGATATCATATCATTAGCATATACATCACCCGTAAAAGTTACACATCTATACATAATAATATACATTGTAAAAGGTCAATAGTAAAAAGCTAGCGCGAGTAAGAAGTTAAAAAGCGCATGTGGTCATCAGATCAAACGGAATACGTATTACGGATGTATATAATACAATATAATAATAATAAATCTCAACTCGCGATTACAATTGTAAAGAAAATCTAGATCATCTTTACACTTGTAGAAATATGTAAAACAATACAATTCCTAGCATACCTTTTAAGCGCCGCACGTCTATATATATCTTCACATATATGAATTTATTTTATATTCTAAATAATAATAATAAAACGAAAGCACAAAATCAGATAAGAGAATCAGTCAGAAATCTAATTACAATTTTTTTATAACCAAAAATTTGTTTTTAGTAAAAAAAAAATGTACTTAAGCTAATTACTTTTAATATTAAGAACTTACAATTACTATTAATTATATCAATGTATTTTTAAATATTAATATTAAAAAAAATGTTTTATTATTAAGCTTATTGTTATATACTTACTAGTCACTTATTGTTTTTTAGGATTATTATTATTATTATTATTATTATTATTATTATTATTATTATTATTATTATTGTTATTATTATTATAATTCAATGATTTCAGGGGCGCGAAATTGCACCCGACTAGAAAATTTAATCTCTGGGACAATTTCAATGACTTTGTCATTCCCAGGGTTGACTACGACTACGAGATCATTTTCCAGGTCGTGTTTTTTACAGAGAGTTTCCTCTTCGTCGTCCTCGTTAACTTCCCGAATGATTCTACCGTCTAAAGAGATTCTTTTTAGTCGTCTAGTCGAGCCATTATCGCTGGTAGTCGCCCCAGCTGCTCTTTCGCCAATACATTCCCTCAAGCGAACCGACTGCCGTGGTTATTTATATCTATATCATCAATAAAAAAATAAAAATAATGCATGCCTCAGGTTCATTCATTATATTATCCTATATCTTATACCTCAATTCTTTTAGTTTCAAAGTCTACGATAACTAAGGCTTTTTAGAATAAAGAGTAGTGTCATTTAGTAACATCAGGCATTTTTTTTTCACCTTTATTTTTTTTAAATTCAACTTCCTTAACCCGTCAGCACTCACGTTATGAGCATTTTGCTCACGCTCGATTTAAAACAATGAAAACTTTTTTTTTTCAAATGGAAAGGGTAGATGAAATTTTTTCCACCCTCGAGTAATTTTACCTATTTTCAAATTATGAACTTTTGAAATGCTTTAATATCATATATATTTTTTAAAAAAATATTTTTCCCATGCGCGTCGAAAATTGTGAGCATTCTTCTCAACACGAGATTATAGGTGTAACAAAAAAAAATTTACTTTCGGTAATGTTCGGACTAGTTCGTGTATCTTCGTATAGCTGCCCGGCCACATGCAGATTAAACGTGAGCAAATCTCTCATCATGAGAGTAAAGATTACCGAAAAGTTCACGTGAGTGCTGACGGGTTAAATAGTATATTACACATCTAGGGCAGTAAAATAAGAAATGTCTCAGATCACATGTAATTGTTGTCCGAGGCGAAGCCGAGGTCAATAAACATGTGATCTGAGGCTTTCTTATTTACTGCCCATGGTGTGTATACTATTTTTCTCCTCGACGGAGGCGGAAAGCGGCATTTTCGTTTAGCGCAGCGGGAGGAAAATTGACGCTTTCCGCCCGGAGGTGAGAAAAAAATTTATAATTTTCACATGACAAAAATATGCATGTAAATATTTTTTTTCATATCAATTTTTTAATTTTTAATTTCAATAGAATTTTTTTTTAATAAGTTGACCTTAAAATGATCTGATAATTTTCAGAAATAAATTTATTGATAATAATTTATGGGTATATTTAAGTATACTTAAAATATTGATATGTAAGTAATTAGATCTTAAAAAAATTTTAGTTAAATTTTTTTTGTACACGGAAAAAATTTAACTGTAAAATTCACTCAGATTTTGGTTAATTTTTATACTTTCAAACAGTACAGCGGACATTATAAATTAGGGTGGCACAAATGTTGATATTACAAAATTTAATGTAGAAAGTGTAAAAGCCACAATTTATAATTTAATTACGAAAAAGTGATTATTTGTCACTATAGTTAATAACAACTCTCTCATCTTAAAAAATTACAGTTTCGAACAGTAAAAATTGCCGTTTCAATATATAGTCTATACTATGAGGAGAAGGAGAAGGTCTCACACTCGGAGAATTTAACATTTGAAACAGTAAAAATTCTACTCTTAAAATTTATATTTTACCAGTCCAAGCGAATCAATAATTATAGTTTGATTTTTAGCGTTGCGTTTAAAATTTACCATTTTACTTTGTAAATATTGACGTTGCTTGCATTAGAAATTTACTAACTTTATTTTATACTTTTTACATATCATAACATCATTTTTTAGGTACGAAATGATAAATATCAAAGTCTGAATTCTTAATTATTATACTTTAACATTTTGGACTTTCACATAGTGAATATTACTGTTTGAAATAATATTTTCTTTCATGTAAATATTAAATTGTAGCATTTAAATGATAAATATTATAAAGTGATTGTTAAAATCACGATTTTACTGTTTAAAATGGTAATTTTTTCCAGTTGATCATTACTTATTATAAATCAACTATTATTTATTACAGTTTACTTTTTTCCGTGTTTTGATTTTTTAGTAAAAATAAAAATTTTTTTTTTTTAATTATAATTTACTAAAAATAAAAAATTTGACAATATTTTAATTTGAATAATTATCAAAATTAATAAAAATTTTAATTTTTAATAAAAATAATTTTATTTTGTTCCAATCTTTGAATTGAATTTTTACTAAACGATATTTAAATATATTTTTCTCCTTAATAATTATTTTAACTTTCATATAAATACAGAAAATATCTCTGATGATCCATGAAACCATAAAAGAATTTTATATACGAATTTATATGCATACTCGTTGCAACCTCTAAAACTCGTATAGTAAAGCGTACTTATAAAGTAGTTTATGAAAATTTTTCAACTTAAAATTCAGATTCTAAAAAATGTCTCACTTTTATTATTGAATAACGTTATGTATGACGATAACTTTTGAACTTAAACAGCCCTGAGCTTTATAAATTTGCTTTAACTTTACCGACCACGAGTTTTAAATATTTTTTTATTGCGTTACTTTTATTTACAAATAAAATAAAAATTATTATGTATATTAATTGCTAAGATGATATTCTTTTAGTTTGCACTGTATTAAGTATTACTATGTTACTATTTCTATATTAAGTGACTGTTGATAATAAAATATATAATTTAATTTAATATGTACTCGTTCTATGCACAAGTGCTATACGCACCTCTATAGAATTTTTTGTAACGAGAATAATAAATAAATAAATAAAAAAGAACTTACCTTTCAAACCAAGGACAAGCCAGGACTCTACAAACGGCCAAACCCAGAGCCGTGACAATGCTGACGCCAATTACTGCGTATATTACGCCAAGATGGACCACCGCAAAGATGTAGAGAGTCTTGGCGCACCAGTGATCCGGATCGAACATTTTAGCTTCAAAGTCCGGCCATCTGATCTTCAGAATCCAATAATTACCTGAGTCCACCGGGAATTAATGATTGAACGTGAGAGAAAGAGGACAGTGATATAATTGATAATTTATAATAAATAATGAACACGCAGAAAAAAATTTTGTTAAGATAACCTAAGATATGTTATGGTAATAATAGTATATTACATACCTAGGCCAGTAAAATAAGAAAAGTCTCAGATCACATGTAATTGTTGGCCGAGGCGAAGCCGAGGTTGACAAACATGTGATCTGAGGCTTTACTTTTTACTGACCAAGGTGTGTATACTATTTTTCTGCCCTCCAGGCGGAAAGTGGCAACTTTCGGCCCGCTGCGCTAAACGAAATTGCCGCTTTCCGCCTCTGTCGGACAGAAAAATAGTATACAAACCTATGGCAGGAAAATAATAAATATCTCAGATCACATATATGTCGACCTCGGCTTCGCCTCGGGCAACATATATGTGTTCTGAGACATTTCTCATTTTCTTGCCACAGGTGTGTAATATACTATTTCTGCTCGACGTAGCCGGAATGTGGCAACTTTGTTTAGCGCAGCGGCCAGAAAGTTGCCACTTTCCGGCCGGAGGGCAGAAAATTAATTTTTCTTGCTCTCCTAGCCGAAAGTACGCTCTTCCTGGCAGCAATTTACTCCAGGAAGAGCAACTTTTATGGCCTGTTTTAACGCATGCGCGCTACGCATATTTTCTGGCTCGGCAGCACAGAACTTCGCTTTCTTTCGCATTTTCGTGGCGCGACCGGCTTATACAGCGAGTTTCAACTGTATATATAACAGTCACAACATCGTCTGTATGTGACATGTCAGCGCATAAACTAACCAAAAAATGTCAAAAAAAAAAAAATTTTTTTAACTAGATCATTGTTAATGAACTATTTAATAATAATACTGCACAAATAATTTATATAAAAAGTTTAAAAAATAAAACATAATAGTTTTGTGAATTTTATTTGCTTTTTTTTAGATTTTGATAGTTAGTAAAGCAATGTTTATAAAACGATCCATGTACTCTACAAACTTGTAATAATTTAATTTCAATCTTTCTTAGCCGTCGATTACTACACTGAGAGAAAAGTGCATAGTTAACTGAATTATAACATCACAATTATGAAAATATAGTTTTCTGAACTTTTTTTTTGTAATTGCTCAAACTATGCATTAGTTCAAGTAACTATTGATAAATAGTTATATCGATTATATTTTAATAAATATGTTTTTGCTATCGCGTTAAACAAAAAGTTATTAGGTGACTGAAAGGTTTTTACGGACGACGTCTCAGATAGCTAAACTGGAAGAGCCCTTAGCGCGTAACCAAAAGATCCGAGTTCGATTCCCGGTCCAAGCTATATGAATTATTTTTTCTGTTTTCTGAGTTAAACTTAATCAAGATGGCTATTAAGCTGATATTTAACTGAAAATAGTTTAAGTAACTATCTACTGAGGTTCAATATAATAAATAATGTTAGGTACAAGAACTGCAATTAAATAGTGGTGATGCTATTTAACTAGATTTTCCTAGTTCAGTTGACCATATTTTTCTCTCAGTGTAATTAAAAACTAATTTTTAATCAACTTAAAAAAATAAATTCTGTAATTAGAATGAGTTTAAATATTTGTGACAAATTTTGTGCATATCACTCTTAATCAGAGCATTTGTTAGTAAAGTTTAAAATAACATTTTTTTTCAATTTATTAACTTTTATTTTTTTTTTTATACCCGCCCCAACCAGCAAAGCCTCGGCTTCACCTCGGCTTTGCAAAAGTCGGGCGGCGCCCCGCTCACACCCGGCAAAACCCCTTCCAAGTTATATATTAAAATAACAAAATTTAGGCTATAACAAGTTATTAATATGTTATAACAACAAAAAAGTTTTGTTACTACAGCAAAATCTTTAAGTTGATTCGACAAAATACTTTAGTTGGTATAACAATTTTTTTTGTTGAAATAGCAAAATTATTCTATTAAAATAACAAAGAGAATTTGTTGGAGTAACAAAGACAATTTGTTGAAGTAATAGAGAGAATTCGTAATAATAACAATGAGAATTTGTTGCAATAACAAATAAATTTTATAAGAATACATTTAAAAATACGCTATAATCAGCTATATAGCTGATTTGGAAAATATTTTGGCAACAAATTAGTTTTGTTATTGCAACAAAATCATTTTGTAACAGCAACAAAATCATTTTGTTGCAACAACAAAGTCATTTTGTGACAGCAAGAAAATGATTTTGTTAGGAGCAACAAATTGATTTTGTGATTTAACAAACTGGTTTGTTAGTACAACTTGAAACATTTTGTTAATGCACCTAATGGATTTTTTGCTCCAACTACACTCATTTGTTATCACAACATATTTTTCAGTTATCCCGTCTTTTATTATTTCAACAAAATTGTTTTATGCGTGAAGCTTTTTGAGTAAAATTAATGAAAATAAAATTAATTAGATAAACTTAGAAAGTGTTGGAGTAAAGAACTGCTAAGATAAATCGACTCTACTCTACGAGCAATTAAATTAAGCGCGATGTTATTAAGGTCTTGGAAGATAAATATCCCGATTAATGATTAGATTATTTGATTGTTTTTATTTTTTTTAAATAATTACTTTAAGTAAAGTGGATTTTGTCTACTGATAGAGAATTTTTTTTATATTTGTGAATTTTATTTAAAATTCATGAAAATAAAATCAAAAGACATTTTGACAGTTTTTATAATTCTTTTCAATCAATTAATTATTTGTTATAAAAGTAAATTATAAAATAAATTAAAATGTTAATTTCAAATTAATGTATAGATTGGATGATAATGAACAAAAAAATGTTGATTAAAATATTATTACTTATTACTATCCAATTATGAGTTAAAAAAATTCTCTATCAGTGTGTGATTGCCCGATAATAAAAAAGTAACTATAAATAATGAGAATGAATGTAAGATGAGTTATGAGGACATAAATAACTTGAGGTCGGTATCGGAGATATATATCTGAGTAATGGCATAGAGAGTCTCACCTAATACGAACCAGACGGTTAGGAAGCACGTCAGAGCTATAGAGACCAATTGCATGGGTGATATGTGAGGGCTTGCGTTCGGAACACTCAGGATTTCAAGCCGCCTTGATCGAATTTGCGAGTACAAGGCCCAGAACATTCTCACTCCACCCAATGTTCCACCTACTATCATGTAAACTGGTATGTGAGGTTCCTTTGGACAGTCTTTGATGAATTGTAATCCTACGCATCAAGCATAATGATCATTTAATAATAATTATATTAATAATAATAATAATAATAATTTCTTAAAAAATTTTAAACATAAGTTATTATTGTTTTTACTAGCAACCTTGCAGTCATTATGTGACTGCCGTGACTTGTGATCTATAAATAAATAAAATTTTGCTTTATTAAATAATGACTTGTTAAATTGCTATGTACTTTCTTCAATATTGACATTTTTAAAGTTATAAACTCTTCCTAATATTACACTCATCGAGACCTTTAATTTGAGTACCCACATGCATTTTTGATATATTTTTAATATATACATATATATTATATATATAATATATATAAATATATGAAAAATTGATGTGGGTACTCAAATGAAAGGTCTCGATGAGTGTAATGTCGGGGTGAGCTTATATCTTTAAAGGTATCATTAGTTAACCACATAGCAATGTCAGTTCTTAATTATTGATATTTTTAAAGATATAAGCTCATCCCGATGTTACACTCATCAAGAGCTTTCATTAAAGTACCCATATGCATTTTTGATATATTTTTTATGCATACATATATATGATAAATATAAATATATAAAATATATGAAAAATTTATGAGGGTACTCAAATGAAAGGTCTCAATGAGTATAATGTCGGGGTGAGCTTATATCCTTAAAAATATCATTAGTTAACAAGATATAAGGTAATTTCTTAATTATTGATATTTTTAAAGAGATAAGCTCATCCCAATGTTCCACTCATCAAGAGCTTTGATTTGAGTACCCACATGCATTTTTGATATATTTTTGATTTATACATATATATAATATTTATAAATATATGAAAAAATGATGTGGGTACTCAAATGAAAGGTCTTGATGAGTGTAACATCGGGATGAGCTTATATCTTTAAAAATGTCAATAGTTCACAAGATACAAAGTCATTTCTTAATTATGTATCTAGAGCATTTTCGAATGCAACCTAAATACTTATCATGATAAATTGACTATTAATGAAAATGATATGAAACCTTAAAAAGAAACAAATTCAAATCAAGGCCTTTAAAATGACACTAAATTTCACTAAAAAAAACGATTTTATCATATGACTATCCTGGACACAAAATTTTTCTTATTCTCTTAATAATATAAATTATTAATATTATTATTATAAAAATTCTAAAAAATGCTGAAAATTAAAAAAAAACTTCATTAGATAAAATAAATAAAAAGTGAGTTATAAGATAAGTGATAGCCATTTAATGGTTCATCCTCATTCTCCGCAACACCCTGTGGCTGAAAGAGAAATTGCTTTTGTCATGTCCAAGCAATATCAGATAAAGGAGAATCAATAGCACAAGTTCACGCTGACTGTCAACAGTAAATTAAGTTTCGATTATAATTGACAGCCTAGCGACAGGATTCGTCTACGTCTAAAGCGGAAGCGGAAGCAGGAGAGAGAGAGGATACCAATCCGCATAACAATTGTCAACTAGGCAATTTTAGATGTCAATATATCCTATTCAAAACGTTTTGGATTAACGCCAAATTGATTTCGATTTTTTTTTTCAATAATTTACTTTTTTTATCCTATAATTCGACTGTCATAGTTTTTAATACACCGCTCAATATTCCCGAATCCTAAATCGTTTATTTTTTATCGGTAATTCTGTCACAAATTTATTAAATTTAAATTACTGCTGACACTAAACTTTACTGTGAAATTAATTCAAAGAAAACTAAACAATTATTCAGTATTTATCTTACAAAATTTAGTTAAATTATCTACACAGAGCGAATAGCTTTTGTCAGCTCTTAATTCAGTGATGGAGCGCTTCAATAGTCAGACAAGGATTGTAACTTGCGTATTACTTTTCCCGTCGTTAAAATAAAAGTTTATCAAACTTAATTTTTACGTTAATAAAAGTAAATATTTTTTTTTTGTATTATTTTGTATAATAAATGTTAATTAATTTTTAAAAAACGATCACAAAAAAAATTGTAATAAAATATTATCTGAAAAACCCTAAAATAAAAAACAAATACTATAAAATCAGCTTTGAGGCCATGATAATAATGAATAATTATTGCAAAATACGTAATAAATAAAAAAATTATATAAAATCTATCATAGGTATGATAATACCTAACTTTAGGGATAACAATAAAGTCAATGACTCATGATAACTTGATCTATAACCTCAATTAGCCTTGACCATATAATGGCTTGTGTCTTGAGGCTCGGTCACGGTGGGGCGTCTGGACCTAAGTACCTACTATTTGATATATTTGATTTGTTTTATTCATGGGTCCTGAGATTTTGTTAGGGATAAAGTTGTTTCTTTTCAATTGGAGACCTTTATTATTGAAAGAAAAATTATTTATGAACATAATAGAAACAATCAAATTTACTTTAAAATTTTTACTATATATGATAAAATATTAAAAAAATAAATAAATAAACGAAAGTTAAAGTTATAATATTTTTTATTAAAGTAAACTATATAATACAAATTTTTTAAAGATTTATTTTTAATAATAAAATAAGTTCACAGATACAACATTTTATTTTGAAAATTTTTAAACATTATTTTACAATTTGTCTTTCAATTTAAATTTAATTTAATAATACTAAACATTTATTAAAAATCAATAAGTAAAATATGAGAAAAAAAATCATCACATAATTTAAAAATTAATTACAGCTACATTTTTAATAACAATTAAAAAAAAATAAACAATAAAAAAATTTACATTTTCTCTCAAAGAGTTAAAATCGAATAATTACACCCAAAGACTGTAGCTTGATTTATCTTCGTTGATTACCTCCAAATCCTCATTGGTTAAATAGCTACTTATATTTCTCACAAACGTAACTGGGAGTTCATGTAGAAAAATATCGTTGACCAACTCTTCAACATTGATCAACAATTGCTTCCTGTTAGCTCCCATCTTTAACTTATAATGTAGCATATTTCCATACAGCGGAAAGCACTCACGAATGTTTGAATTTAAAACATCTCCTTCTTCGATCCGCTTCAGTTTTCTTGCTAACCAATGCACGTTCCTATGAAGAACCGAGAACAAACTGAAATTTCTCAATCCAACGAATGTCTGTTTCAGTTCCTCCACTTCTTTGGCGCACTTTAACCTCAAATCTTCGAACTCCTTCTCTTGGATGGCCTTCAAGTTTCCTTCCGCAAGCCGACATCCAGCTGTGTCCAATTTCACCAGATGATGTTTGAGTAACAGCCTTTTGCTCGCTGCACTTTCCCGATCATTTGACTCAAGAGGCAACTGACCGCGATTGTTTAACAAGTTGACATCAGCTCCAACGTCCAGGAGATATTGAAGACAACTGTCCTTCGGAGAGCTCATGGCATAATAGAGAGAAGTCTCTCCACCCAGGTTCTTTTTGTCAACCTGGACATTGATACTCCTCAGTAGAATCTTGACCTTGCTTAGGTCCCCAGAAATGACAGCAGCCTGCAGTGGAAACTCTGTTATCAGACCTTCTTCCTTGCAGTAGTTGACGTCTGCTCCTCTTCGTAGAATCATCTCCATGGCTGTGTCAGACCCATAGAGACTCGCTATCACCAAAGAAGGGTATCTTACTTTCGACCTGCAGTCGATATCTAACTCGTAAGTCAAAAGTAATTCTATGAGCTCCAACTTGTTCTCGATGATAGCAAGGTCCAGAGGAGCCCAACAATCAATCTTCCTGGTTGGAAAACAAGTCACGTCGATGTTGGCTCCATGTTCTAGTAGCATCATGGCGATTTTGACTTGGTTTCCTTTGACTGCGAGATGGAGTGCAGTGTTCCCGGCAGAATCCTGGGCGTTGACATCAGCGCCTGCATTGAGAATCCTGAATATGGCCAAGTTCTTCAGTTTCTCGGAAACTGCGAGATGTAAAACTGTACCGCAGCTGGCCTCGTTGATGGTCACGTCCACGTGTTTATTTAGAAGATAGCTAATAAATTTATAATCCTTCATATATACAGCAATATGAAGGATCGAGACTTCTCCGAATTTTCTCAACACATACCTAGAATTCACATCAACGTGACCTTCTTCAATTTGTTTTGTTACTTTATTATATTCTTCCATAGTAATGAGCTCCATTTTTAATAAGATTTTTAAATGTCACTGGTAACTTTTAAAAAACTCACTCTAAGTTCTTGTACGCTTAAGTAAATATGTTCACTTTAAGGTTAACACACAACCGTTCGCAGCAAGTTATTACTTGATAAGTAGACCTGCAGGTTTGTCAAGTGACTATTGGCTTAATCTTTAAAATTGTCTTTTACCCTCTCCCTTACTGAGGAGACGTGGCGCCTGGACTAAGGTTTCAGCCTATTCGTTGATTCGTCCGCAAATATACTTACTATAGTCTCAATGTACAGTTTACTTAATTTGTTAATTTGATTTTATAAAAATAATAATTTTGACGCTTCTATTGTAGAGAATTAAAAATTTTCAACTATATATAGAAAATCAAAAAAATTATTCAAATAATTTATAGCGTATAGATATATAAATAAAGTTACTATGACAATACATTTCAAGCTCTCTACGAACGTTTTTTTAAACAAGTAAGAGAATAAAAACTAAAATAAAGTAAATATTTTTATAAAAAGATTTAATTAATTATTTTTTTTAATATAAAAAAAAAATTTATTTCAACTACTAGATGGCATCCTGTAGTTTTTCTGAAATTTATACCGACTATACACAAATTTTCTGTATTAACATATGTTGAGGTAAATATCATCAACACATATACTTATACATTTTTTTCTATAAAAAAAATTTTTACTTATATTTCTCTATATGCTTCGACGGTTTTACCTTTTCAAATACATTGAGAAGATAGCGCAGTATTAAAATAAGAAAAATTTGTCAGAAAAAAATAAAAAAATTTTATTTCAACTATTAGATCGCATCCTGTAGTTTTTCCGTGCTGTGTACTTTTTCAAAATATAAAAACAATTTTCTTTTTAACGATACCGCAATATACATTCCATGATTATAATTTCTAAATTTTTAGGCTCTAATTAAAATTTAAACTATAATAATAGCGTTATTATTAGTATCTATGTAAGAGTATTATCATTTACCTTTAATATTGACTATTTAACATGTAATAGAATTATAAATGACTATGAAAATTATTAATTAATAACCAGATATAAAATATTTACATATCAAACATTGTATAAACTATCATTGATCAGATAATTATCATGAAAACCAACATCAAACTATGCGGCCACGGATAAATACGAAAATATTGATACTACGTCAATATTAACAAACAGCCCTTAATCAACATCACAAGTTCTCCCGATCTAAATGGACATGTAAAAGCTCGTCAAAGGATATATGAGCATTCATATTAATTTACATATTACTGTACAATGTATATAATATACATATTTCATATATAATTATTCACATTGGGTGTAGGTATTTTACACATACTCGGAACAGTAGATACAAATATAAAGTCTGTATAAATATAGACAGTAGCATACTACGTAATATATCATTCATATATGTATAAATATATAATATACCCGGATATATCGATCGTTTACCTCAGCTCGTATGTGTAATGCTGATGGTTATATAATATTGTAATATGTATGTATGTAGATATTCAGTATTATACAGCAGAGGCCAGTGGCACAAGCGAAATTAAGTGGGCTGCATGTCGAGAAGAGCTTGCTTTGCTAGCCCGGTGCTCGGTCTCTCGGTCTCTCGGAGTCTCGCGTGTCATAACCTACTAGTCGATTCCCTACGGTCGATATTATGTATTATATATTTCGAGTAAGCTACTGTTAATTATATGCTTTTTATGTTACTTTGTTGTATTGTATACACACTGTGTTATGTTTGATATGTTTTATTTATTTTTATGATATTCATTTTGAAGATTAATGTTGCTTCAAAAATACTGTTGTGGGTCTTTGAGGATGAGTTGTTTTAATTAGGGAGAATTTTTTCGGCTTGATTAAAAAATTTTATTGATTTTGAATTTGTAAATTTCTTAAGGGGCGTTTAGAAATTTTTTTAAATAAACGCCGAGTGTTGAGAGAAATTTAAAATTAAAAAAAAAAATTTGGTTTATGGAATTGTTTTATTTCACGGTCTGCAAGACTTCAACCCACATACACTGAGAAAAAAAAATACTTTTATTAAGAAAATTTTCTTGATACAAGAATTCATGTTCTTGAAAATTTTCAAGAATATATATTCTTAGCTCAAGAACTTGTAAAAATTGATTGAAATAATTTTTACTTAATTTAAATAAAGCTATTCTCTTGTTTATCTATCCAAAAATAAATATTGCCACTCTTCTCTTCAGAAATTAATAATTAATAATAATAGAATATATGATCGTCATCGAATTTCTTGAACCAAGAAATTGTTAATTGAGTAAAAGTACTTTTTTTCTCAGTGCGGAAAAGAAAATTTACTTGAATCAAGTAAATAATTTTAAAGAACTTCATGTTCTTGATTTGAGTAGAAATATTTTTAAACAAAGAAGTTTTTCTTGGTTTAAGTAAATTTTACTTGATTCAAGAATTTTTTATCTTGATTTAAGACAATCAAGCTTTTCAAAATTATTTTCTTGGTTTAAGAATTTTTCACTTGATTCAAAAGTTAATTTTTTTTTTCTGTGCATAAAAATGATATTTCAAATTTTTTTTGATAATTAGAAACTTTAATCTAATTGAAAAATTTATTTTATGAATTTTCACGATTATTTTCAAAAATCCTTCGTTAAAAAAATTTGGTTCCACGACAAAATCTCCCTGACAAAATACGCTTCAAAATCTCGTTGTGCCCTTTTATCATGGTTTTTGTGTATATTTATACAAAATAGACCATCACAACTATCAGGGATAATAATATTATAATTTAAAATTAGATTTTAGAGAGGAGATTTTGTCGGGGAGATATTTTCCGGGGAGATTTTGTCGTGTCACCAAAAAAAATATACGACTATGAAATAGAACAAATTCTTAGTCTTATTGTCTTATTAAAAAAATATTTTTTTTTTATTTTCCTTTAGAAAAATTTTTTAAAATTAATTTTTGTACTGAAGCGATAAAAAATCTAAATATTTTTTTTATCTGATAAAGTATAAGTGAAGAAAGAAAAGTTTAAGGATTGTTGTAAGATTTCGAATAATTTTAAAACAGTCTGAATTCTGAACTTGATAGAGGTAATAATCTAAAAGCATCTGAAACTTGTGGTGAAATTCATATCTTTGAATGCCTCGAATAACTTTGAAGTACATTTTAACCTCAGAGATAAGAAATTAGCTATTTGATGAGTATATAATAATAATATTTGCGTTAATAATAATAATAATAATTACCCATAATGAGCATGATAATGGGGACAGTTGAAAGACATGCGAGGCAGATAGTGACAAACATAGTTTTGCTGACAACCCCCATTGCCCGGAACACAAAGTCACAGATGCCACTGGCTTCTCTGTGAGCGTCTTTTAGTTGAAACACTAGAGATCCGTACGTCGCAACTCCCAATCCACTTGAAGCGGTTGTTCCCTTTTCTGTTGAATTTACCGTTCTCATACAAAGCCGACGTGATTCGTCACCTGAAAACTAATTTAATCAAAAATTACCTCGAGTTTTTTTTTTTAATTTCTTATTTTTTTATACTACCATCGATTTAATTATTTTTAATTTTTATTACTTTTTATGAAATTTATGAAATAAGGTCAATAAAAAAAAAGTCTTAATTTTATTTTAATTCCAGAACATCGTGACTTATCATCATTGTAACGAAGTTATTTGATACTTTTATTACAATAATTATGATTGTAATTTAGCGTTCAAAATAATTGTGGTTTTTAAATATGCATCGTGCAAAAGTTATTAAATAGTTTAGTATGAATATTAAGGGATTGTACCGTAATTTCGTGTCTTAAAAATTCGTATGGGGAATTATTGAATAATTTTACTTATTACGAAAGTTTAATTATTTTTCACTGTAGTAAAATTAAAATTTTAGTATCAAGAACGAGTTACGAGATAACGTCAGGATACTCTTAATACGAGGAAATTATAAATTTCCTCATATTTTTTATTCGTATCGAAATTTTTTAAGACTATCTAAGCAGAAAAGTTTTATTATCATTTTAAATTATACTAGCAACCTTGCAGTCACTATGTGACTGCCGTGACTTTTGAAATATACAAAATTAAAATTTTGCTTTATTAAATAATGACTTTTGTCAAATTGTACTGTACTTTCTTAAATATTGATGTTTTTAAAGATATAAGCTCATCCCGGTGTTACACTCATCAAGAGCTTTCATTTGAGTACCCACATGCAGTTTGATATATTTTTCATATATTCATATATATATATAATATATATAAATATATGAAAAATTGATGTGGGTACTCAAATAAAAGGTCTTGATAAATATAACATCCAGATGAACTTATATCTTTAAAAATGTCAATAGTTCACAAGATATTTGTTAAATTGCACTGTACTTTCTTAACTATTGACGTTTTTGAAGATATAAGCTCATCTTGATGTTACACTTATCAAGAACTTTCATTTGAGTACCCACATGCATTTTTGATATATTTTTTATACATACATATATATAATATATATAAATATATGAAAAATTGATGTGAGTACTCAAATGAAAGGTCTTGATGAGTGTAACATAGGGATGAGCTTATATCTTTACAAATGTCAATATTTCACAAGATATTTGTTAAATTGTACTGTACTCTCTTAACTATTGACGTTTTTAAAAATATAAGCTCATCCCGATGTTACACTCATCAAGATCTTTCATTTGATTACCCACATGCATTTTTTATATATATTATATGTATACATATATATAATATATATAAATATATAAAATATATGAAAAATTGATGTGGGTACTCAAATGAAAGGTCTCGATGAGTGTAACATCGGGATGCGCTTATATCTTCAAAAATGTCAATACTTCACAAGATACAAAGTAATTTCTTAATTATGTATCTAAAGATAAAGCTTTTTCAAATGCAGCCCAAATACTTATCATGATAAATTGACTATCGGTAAGAATGAAATGAAACCTTGAAAAGGCACAAATTTAAGTCAAGACATTTGCAATGACACTAAATTTCACTAAAATAACCGAATTTTATCATATTACTATCCAGGACACAAAATTTTTCTTATTCTCTTAATAATATAGATAATTAAACTGCTAGTCAACAGTTGAAGATAATAAAAATTTTTGGATACGAAAGTGATTAAAAATTTTTTTATGTTTTCCTCTCAGACTTTGATGTTTATAATATCAATTGTATAAATACGTAACTTGAAATTGCTCATACATAATGATATTTTATTTGTCAATTAAAACACCGATAAAAAAAATTAAGTTTTTTTAAAGATAAAAAATTTCGGACCAAAACAATTATTTTGAAAAGTTAGGTTATTTTGAATCAACTAAAATTTATTTGAATCAAGAATAACTTTTTAGTTAAAAAATTATTTTATTTAATTTAAGATGATTAAAATTTTCAAAAAGATGTTCTATAAAATAAGAACAACAAAATAAATTTATTTTGTTGATGAAATGATAAATTATTAATTGCAAATTAGAGATAACGAATTGTTCGCTAATTATAGAATCAATAATGATGGGAATTTCAAGACAAATTGAATCTTGACATTGCCACTTGATTGCGTACTCTTGAGTAAACTTCTCAAGTTATATATACCCAGATCATTTCCAATATAGTCGAGTATCAAACACAATCTATCGATAACTACTTGAGTGTACTCGAACAACTATTGTATGTAAGATATGTCCTCGTGTGCAATATCTTCGATACAAAATATAATAAGCAGTCCAGCAGACTAGCAGGAGATAGGACAAATGAAAATATTATTATTATTATCATCAATTATTTATTTTTTTATTAAATCACTATTTTATGCAAATGAAAATTTATGACTCTGAACCTGACTAGCTTTTCCATTTATTAGATTTATTTATTTACATCGTTTTTCAGTTTATTAAATAGCACAAAAGAGCGTAATCGGAACAGCTCGACAATATTTTCCTTTGTTGCTTGTTGCTTTGTACCTGCAAAATCAACTGATTTACTTTGAAAGCTGCATTGTGTACTCAGAGTTATTTTTAAGAAAAATGCTCGTAAGTGCATTTACTTTTAGAGATTCTTTCTGTATGTAGAGTAAAGTCAAGTAGTTTGCTAACACGATACGTAAATACGGGCTTTTACTTTATAGATTGAACTGATAAAAATGATTTCAATGAAAATGAATACTGTGTATATGTTTGAAATTTATAAAGAAAATTTATCACAAATATTTGAGCTTTATAAAATTATGAAAAATTCTGTAAAGTAGTTCGTGATTTTTTGCAGTATATTTTTTTGGTATTGAGTTAGTAATTTAATTAGTGAAAATTAATACCTCATGAATTTATAATTTTTTTATCGCAAAATTAAAAATAAAACAAGATTTATCACTGAGAAAAAAAATTTTTTTTTGATAATTATAAGAATATATCTATACATCAAAAAAATTTATACTACAAAAAATAATACTAATAAATTAATAAATAAGAATAATTTTTTTTAAGAAAAAAATTCTACCAAACTGAGTTTATTGTGATAAAAAATATCAAAAAATCATTAATTACATAATTAAGAAATGACCTTGGATCTTGTGAACTATTGAAATATTTTTGAAGATATAAGCTCATTCCGATGTTACACTCATCAAGACCTTTCGTTTGAGTACCCACATCAATTTTTTACATATTTATATATATTATATATGAAAAATATATCAAAATGCATATGGGTACTCAAATGAAAGCACTTGATGAGTGTAACATCGGGATGAGCTTGTATATTTAAAAATGTAAACAGTTAAGAAAGTACAGTGCAATTTAACAAATATCTTGTGAAATATTGACATTTATAAAGATATAAGCTCACCCCGATGTTACACTCATCAAGACCTTTCATTTGAGTACCCACATCAATTTTTCATATATTTTATATATTTATATATTTTACAAATACCATATATATAAAATATATAAAAAATGCCATGCGGGTACTCAAATGAAAGCTCTTGATGAGTGTAACATTGGTATGAGCTTATATCTTCAAAAATGTCACTATTTCAGAAAGTACAGTGCAATTTAACAAAAGTCATTATTTAATAAAGCAAAATTTTATTTATTTATAGTTCACAAGTCACGGCAGTCACATAGTGACTGCAAGGTTCCGAGTAAATATTAAATTTACTTCCAGTCACTAGTCATGAAATAAAAAAAAATATGTATGTTAATACAGAAACGATTATGACATTTTAATTTCCGAGCAATTAACGTGTCATTTAAAATGTTCATTAACCCGGAGCAGCTAAAAGAAAGTTAACTAAAAAAAGTAGATGAGTAAATCATGAGTAAAAAAATTTAGAGCGAGGAAGCTACTATTTAAAGACAGTTAAATAGAAACGGAATTGAGATGAAAGAGTTTAAGAGTTTAAATATTTAAGTGACAGACACAATACCATTCAGATAAAACGTATATATATGTAAGAGAATTTAATGTCGATGAAAAACACTCTTTCGTAGGAGAAAATTACGAAGCTTAAGTGCACCGCTGGAATTTTATTTTATTCTAGTTTTTCTGAAACTCGGGTCACGTAGTCTTATTTTACTTTTTCCTCAACGCTCACCGTTAAGTTAAGTATAAAGCAGACATTGAGAATAATAAAGCTCGTTTACTTTGATTGTCTTACTCATTCTTAGAGCTATACTATCGTGTTAGGAGGTACTCAAGAAGATAAAAATATTTTTCGCAGAGATTCCCGGAATTCCGATGTCAAAATAGCTCAAATATATTTTTTTTTATTGTTTCGTATATTTCATAAAATAAAATTGAGGAATTATTTTAAACATAAATGAAATTCTTTGCTTAATTAAAAACATCTTTTTCTTAAAATCAGTTATTTATTTTAATTATTTAAGACAAACTTTCGTTTGTATATTAAACTTTGAACGCTTCTGGACTGTTTGAAAAGTTTTAATTATTCAAGAATACGACGCTTCCTTACTTATTTAATCAAATAATAAATATTGTAACTTGTAACTAAGATTATTTTGATTGCTGTAAGATCAAGTTACGGTCAAGTTGAGGGCTTAAACTTTCACTTGTGGTAATTGTAGTTCAAGTAATAAACGCCAATATATAAGGTGCGATTGAACAACTAAGTAACTAGTTCATGAGCATACTTGGGTAAAGTAATTACCTGGCAAATATGTGGTTGCGTTAAATACATAATACTAGCTGTCAATTGCTTGCTGGACGAGGGTAAAAATCATTTATGTTTTTTAGTCAAACTGTTTTTGAACTTTTAATTAGCGTTTACCCGCAATTATGTTCTTAAGGAGTTTTGTAAACAATTATAGTTTTTTATTTGCAAGGATAAACATTATTATAATGTTTTATAAGTTGATTTTTAGGATTTAAAATGATTTTTTAGTTTTGTACTGTGATCTCTTTAATTTTGATCAAAATTATATTGAATTTAATAAATTTCAAATTAGTCAATCAACAATATAATTATTTACTTTATTAAGAGAATGAGAAAAATTTTGTGTCCATGATAGTCATTTGATAAAAATCGGTTTTTTTAGTGGAATTTAGTGTCATTGCAAAGGTCTTGATTTTAATTTGTGCCTTTTCAAGGTTTTATATCATTCTTATCGATAGTCAATTTATGATGATAAGTATTCAGGCTGCATTCGAAAATGCTCTATGTCCAGATACATAATTAAGGAATTACTTTTTATCTTGTGAACTATTGACATTTTTAAAGATATAAGCTCATCTTGATGTTAGACCCATCAAGACCTTTCATTTGAGCATCCACATCAATTTTTCATATATTTATATATATTAGATATATGTATATATGAAAAATATATCAAAAATGCATGTGGGTACTCAAATGAAAGCTCTTGATGAGTGTAACATCGGGATGAGCTTATATCTTTAAAAATATCAATAATTAAGAAATGACCTTGTAACTTGTGAAATATTGACATTTTTAAAGATATAAGCTCATCCCGATGTTACACTCATCGAGACCTTTCATTTGAGTACCCACATCAATTTTTCATATATTTATATATATTAAATATATGTATATATGAAAAATATATCAAAAATGCATGTAGGTACTCAAATGAAAGCTCGACGAATTTAACATCGGGATGAGCTTATATCTTTAAAAATGTCAATATTTCACAAGATACAAGGTCATTTCTTAATTATTAACATTTTTAAAGATATAAGCTCATCCTGATGTTACACTTACCAAGAGCTTTCATTTGAGTACCCACATGCATTTTTTATATATTTTTCATATATACATATATATAATATATATAAATATATGAAAAATTGATGTGGGTATTCAAATGAAAGCTCTTGATGAGTGTAACATCGGGATAAGCCTATATCTTTAATAACGTCAATATTTAAGAAAATATGATCAATTTAAATCATTTATTGAGTAATAAAATGTAGATTTTTTTAACATTCATTTGATGTCTATGAATTTTATAATTTTTTCCTTCTCAAGTATGTTTGGAAAAATGTTTCTCTATGTATTAGTTTCGTTGTTAAATGTTAATAATATAAAAAAAAAAATACTAATTTATAATTAATTAAAATTATTTTCAAAGTTGGCAATAATTTTTCTCAATAATGATGTCTCGATTTTTAAGAAACAAAATAAAAATTGTTGGGGTAAAATGTAATAAATTTTCCGAATCCCAACCTTCCAATTTTTAGTTTGAGTTTTTGATGTCTTGTGATATGTTATCAATATTATTATTACGAAGGAAGATGAAAGATGGAAGACCAAAAAATGTTGACTACACAGTGGGCTTTTTTATATTATATCTGGAAATTTTTCATGTAATTTACTATAATATACCGAGAGAGAAAAGAATGAATGGGAAATAGGAGGAGCAATATCAATTTTCTTACGGTAGATATAAGATATAAATTATTATTTTTTGTGATTTTACCTGTGAGACCGAACTGCTGGCTCGTCTAGATTCAGCCCAAGCATTTGTTCCATACCCTAAATTCGTTTGTGTTCCATGACCTGGACCAGATCTCACGCTACTTGTGTTACCGTCACGATAACGATAAGGTGACCCACTGCGATTTGCTGACGTACCTTTAAAATAAATTACCCTTTTTTCACTCACTATTTTATGCTTCAAAAAAAATTTATTTTTTTATGGTTATTATTTAGTTCATTACATTACTGTGGCTAGAAATTTATTATTAATTAAAAATCTAATCACGTTTCGTTATTTTTTTGATTAATTAAGTTTTCATCTTTTATTTTTTTCGTGAAAATTTAATAACACTAATTACTTGAGACATTTAATAAAAATTTACAGATATAAATAAGCGACAGTGGTACAAAATTAGGGTTAATCGTCGTTGTTAATTACCGAGGTAAATTATTTCAGAATTACCATATCATTTAATTAATGGAGAAAAAATTATAATTATATAAAATTATAAAGAGGTTTTAGATTACAATTTTCATTGTTTTAATAATTTTGCTCTAAGCGGATAAAATATTAATATTTAATTTAATTTGCTTTATTTATTTATTTATTAAAAAATCAATAATTTTGTCTGTAGTCAGTTTAAATGTCGGTACTTTATTACTTAAAATGGAAAAAAAAATTCAATCGACTTTTGAGTAATGTCCAGTGAAAGAAAATTGAGACGATAAAAAAATCTCGATATCTTGTTAACTCTCGACTCGATTTAATAAATCACATTTTTTACACCCCCATCTGAAGTTATGTAACTTATAGGTTACATTTTTTTTGATCTGCAATTGGAAGCGGCGTTATTCTCATGATAGTATACCGAGTGATCGTGTCTTATCGAGTGCAAGTAGTAGCGTCACAGTATCTGCAGTAACACCAGCAAAAGTACCAGTAGACTAAGAGAAATACACGTTAAGATCTTCGAGCTATCTCACGACTTACATTTTTACAATCTTTCTTCACATTCGTTTTTTCTCATAAACATCCAAGTAGCTGTGATTTAACGAGAATCGGGTGTATTTTACGATCTAGTTTTATGACCCTTGGAATACACGCGAACGTGAATTTACGGCCCTATCATAAGTGATTCTTACTTTTCATTTTTTAAATAAATAATATATATGAAACCTAATTTATTTATGTTCTAAGTTGTAAAGTACACGTTTATATTTAAGAAAAATGTTAAAAAGAATTAACTTGATTTTTATAAAAAGCACACAGAAAAAAAATTCTTTGGTGAACTAATTTTTTGTCTCAAGAAAACTTTTTATTTTTTATTTCTTAGACCAAGAAAATTTCTAGCAAGACTTTACTTTTTTTTAAATCAAACATAAAAACTCTTAAAGTTAAATTTTTTTTTTATATCATTTTTTTCTCTGCACTTTAAAAAAATCTGTAAATTTCATAATATTTTAGTATACAAACATATTTTAAAATTAAGTGTCAAGTTTACGAAAAAAATTTATAGTTGAAGCATTAAAATAATACGATATTGCCTTCTAATATTAAAATTTAATCAGAAAGGTTACTAATTTTTCTACACATATAGTTTATAAATTAATTTATTAGATAAATAACGACATATTAGTAAAATTACTAGAAAAAAACACATTTGTAATATCTTAATGATCCTCATGAAACTCAACATACTTTTTTTTATAGATGATTACCAAGGTCAAGTTCAAATATGAGCTCAATCAAAATTTTAAAATTTTGAAAATCCGAAAATTTTATACTTTCACTACTTCTCCTTTAAATAAATTTTGAACGCGTCGAAATATTCAATTTCTGTAAAATGCATCTAAAAGCTGAGAAATTAAGCTTCAATTTAAATGTTTTTATGTTTTTCTCAATCAAAAAATATCTATCTTAGGATCATTTCTGAGAAATTTTACTTTTGCAGTTTTTTTGTCCAAAGAAATGAAATAAAATGAAATTTATTTCTATTTCAGATTCCGAATGGCCTTTTTTTTACACAATTTAATTTTTAAAATTACATGACGTCTATTTTATTATTATAATCATAAATTATTTTCGTTCTTGAAATTTAATTTTAAAATACACAGTAAAAAATTTTTCGTCATTTTGTAAAGTGTAAAAATTTTTTTGTAGAATATTACACTCTAGTGTAAAAATTTTCTAGGGCAATTTCAAATACAGAATGATTAAATATGATTTAATAAATGAGGTTATAAACGTGAGTACATAATATATTTATAGAAATAGATTATTGCTTTCAATGATACAATACAATAAAATAAAAAATTCCTTAAAGTGAAAGATAAAATAAAAAACTAAAAAAGAAAAATATCAACGAAGAAATACAGTGTGAAGATTTGACTTGATTCGATTTGAATTATTCGTTCTGATTCAACTAATAATATTAAGATAGTAGTAAATAATAGATAAATAACTAAAGAGGCTCAACTTAGAGCAGAATGAGTCCAAACTAACTATCTAAATTTAAAAAATAATCAAACACTTTACTTTTGAAGACTTCTAAACTACTATATTTGTGTTAAATTTGACGAAAATTTTTTTACTGTGTATATTTGCTTACTAAAGTAACAATAACGGACTACCAGTGCAATGTACGTCGGCGCTGACGTTTGTGGAATTTTGCAGATTAACCTACGAGTACTTTTTGAGTGTGGATAGATCATAAGCTGCTGTGTAATTGATACTTAATATTTGATATCTGAGTTTATTTATATTTATATTTATATTTTACTAAGAGTTTGATATTTTATTTTTCGCACTATTACATTGTTTCATTATTTTACATTAAGTTTTTGTTAAATGCAATTTGCAATGTGGTTAAGTGATTTACGTTGATTAAACTGTTCAAATATAATTCGGACTTTAATAACATATTTAAATTTTCTATACTTTATTTTTAGATCTATTTTTCTTCTTATTGTTTTCATAAAATGCTATACTATGTATTATTTTTGTATGGACGGCCGCAAGAAGTTTTGACTTCATGGTCGATGAATAAAAAAGAAATAATAATAATACTTGCTCACAATGTAGGATAAAAATAAATCAATTAGTATACCTTGATCAGCAGAAGCTCTCCGAGGTTCTTGAAACGCAAGATTATTGCCCCGATGATTTCGCTTCTCATAGCCACCAAGACTTCCTCTAGGACTGTGATCGATTTCCGGCCCAATGCTGCCCCTCGGACTACGACTAGGATTGTCCTGATCAGTCGCGCCACCAATAGATCCTCTGTGACTGCGATCCAAGTCAGGAACAACAGCAACAGAGCCTCTGGGCGACCTATTTCCCGGTTCGTGAGGGACTATCGATCCTCTGGGACTTCTCGCGGCTTCGGGACAGATGGATCCTCTGGGCGATCGATTAGGATCTGGTGCGATGGACCCTCGAGGGGACTTGTTGACCTCGGGCATTATGGAGCCCCGCGGACTCGGGTTGTGGTACTCCGAGCTGATGGACCCTCGCGGACTCCGTTCCTGGTCGATGTTAGGCGCGATGCTGCCCCTGGGAGACCTCAAGGCGCCTCTCTCGATCATTTCCGGACAGATGGACCCGCGAGGGCTTCTCTCTTGGTCGATAGGCGTGACGGCGTTCCCTCTCAGCGACCTCGGGACATCCGGACAAATTGACCCTCGCGGGGTTCTGTCGAACTCGATGTTGGCGATGCTTCCTCTCGGGCTGCGAGATGTACTTTCCGGAAGCAGCGAATGCCTCGAGCTTCTGATCCCTCCGTTGTCAGGCATCAGGCTATTCCGGGTCCCGGACAAAGCTGCCGCGGACCCGGGGACTATGCTGCCTCTGGGACTCCGATTGTAGGCAGGCTCCGAGCCTCCCACGCCGTAGATGTTCCTCGGGTTGTGGGGCCCGTCAGGAACCAACGAGTGCCGAGGACTCCTCGAGCCATCAGGTACCAAACTATTTCTAGGACTCCGCGCGGAGTCGGGAACTAATGATCCACGAGGTGACCTCATGTAATCGTCAGGGACTAGTGAATTTCGGGAACTTCTATTGGGGTCCGGTAGTAGGCCTCGCGATCCGCAGAGCTCGGGGTCTGGTAGGATTCTCCGACCGATTGGCTGTAAGCAGTCAAAAAAATACATCTAGATTTTTTTTTTATTTCTTAAGAAAAAAATTAAATAAAACATGCTCAGATTTTTGTTATTTTTTTGTGTTTCAAATACACAGAAAAAAAAATTAACTTGGATCAAGTAAATAATTTTGAAGAATTTAATATTCTTGATTTGAGCAGAAAAATTCTTGATTTAAGAAAATTTTTCTTGATTTAAGAAAATTTTACTTAATTCAAGAATTTTTCGTCTTAATTCAAGACAATTACCCTCTTCAAAATTATACTCGGTTCAAAAATTTTTCTATTGAATCAAGTTAATTTTTTTTCAGTGCAGAAAAAAAAATTAAGTTGAATCAAGTAAATAATTTTGAAGAAGTTAATTTTCTTGATTTGAGTAGAAAAATTCTTAAACCAAGAAATTTTTCGGTAAATATTTACAAGTGGGGTCAACTATTTTAATTTTCATTTTTTTAAACGAAATTTCTATTTGATTCTATTGATATATTTTTTTTTTAAATACATAAAAAAATGAACAATTGAAAAAAAAAAAGTTGATTATCACAATTTTAAAAAATTTTCAAAAAAATTTATAAAAAAATTTTCAAAAAAAGATAAAATAAAACTTTTATCCAAAAACATTAGAGCCAAAATTTTTTCCAACTTTTGAAGGCAAAAAAGCTATCGAAATCTTTATTTCTTTCACATTTTTTTCATAAATACGCCGTAAAAACAAGCAGAATAAAAAAAAATTTGAAAATGTTAATTTTTCACCTAGTTATAGCCCAAAATGGGGTTGACCCCGCTTGTAAATAATTACCAATTTTTCTGGGTTTGAGTAAATTTTACTTAATTAAAGAATTTTTCGTCTTGATTCAAGACACTGAAACTTTTCAAAATTATTTTCTTGGTTCAAGAATTTTTCTCTTGATTCAAGTTAATTTTTTTATCTGTGTAATAATTCGGACTCAGGGATAACATTTTAACTTTTTTGACATTCACATAGCTTTTCTTACTGTTTGAAATATTATTTTTTGCTGTATAATTGTTGACTTATAGTAGTCAAATGGTGATTATAACAAATTGAATATTAATATCAAGATTTTACTGTTTGAAATGGTTTTTATTATCCATTAATTATTATTATAGTAAATTTTTTTTTTCTAAATGATATTACTTTACTTCCATTATTTTTTGCAAATTATTTAACATCAAAAAATGAAAATTTGGTCTTTATAAAAAAAAAAAAATTCCGCGTTCAATTACTCATTTACATATAAATGTAAATTCTAATTAATTTTCTTAAATTAATGATATTTAATTTTAAATAATTTATATTGATGTATGTTGCCGATAGGCGTATGTTGATTAATAAATAAATAAAAAAATAATTTACTGATCTGATAATATAAAAGAAAAATTTAATAATAAATGTACGAATTAAGATTGTGGTTGATGATACAATAGTAATTAACATTTGTATTAATTTTAGGTTGACGTTATTGGATGTGAAATGCAAACAGTGTAAATTACCTCATCGTGAGAGTCCTCGGCTTCAAACGCAATGTTCGGAACGACGCTGCCGCGAGGCGAACGTTGTCTGTCCATTTCGTTAGTGCCGAAACTGGAGGTGTTTAATGTCAATGATATCGCCTTGTCAGTTGCTACGGAGGCCCTTCGAGCCCTCGGTACGGGGGTGGCCCCAGGTGCGCTCCCGGATTGGGGCGAACTAGCGACGCTCCTCGACGCCCTTCTGCGTCGGGACGAAGTACTCCTCAAAAGCATCACGGCATTGTTTTAATTCTGAAACAACAATGATAAAAATCGAAATATTTTAAGAGGAAAAATATTTTAGATTAAAATTAGTTTAATTGTCCCGCTTGAAAAAAATTTATCAATTGTTAATAAATGTACTTTTATTTGAATAAAAAAAATATATATTGGATCTTAAGAAGCATTTATTTATATTTAATAATAAATAGATCAATTTTTTTCCAATTAAAAAGTTAATATAATTTTCTGCTAATATACATTAGACGAATGCAAAAGAAATGTAGGTTGAAAATGTTGAAAAATTCAGTCAAAGGACGTAAATACATTTGAAGATCACATTTTCCCGTGTTCTAGTGTGTAATTTAAATTCACCTCTAATGAAGGTTGTTTTTTAAAGAATAGCGAGGAGAGAAAAAGCGTGAAAAAGTATAAAAGCAAAAGTGAGTTTAGTTCAAAGCAGCGAAATAAAAAGATAATGATGATAGATGATAAATTGATGAAAGTAGACATGTGGGAGTATTGAGTGTAATAGATCGAAGGTGATAGGAACTACACAATCTATATTTGGTGAAAATAAATTTGAAAAATGAACTGTGGGTGTAAGAAGATGAATATGAGCTTTCTGATTCCACATCCTTTACGCTACACTCTATTGATTAACGCTATTTTTCATCTCTCTTTTTCAAAAGATATATTTATGTTTTTTACCGTACCGATATATTTTTACTAGATTGAAAGATTTATGTATTCTATCGTCAATTGGTCAATGATAAGTTATATTGTTCCACACTCATTTTTTATGCAATAAATTGCTGTGACATAACATGAAACATTGAACAAAATAAAGTTGCAACAATAATTTTTTAAAATTTGCTTTTTAAATTCTGGGTTAAATTTTGAAGATACACAGTAAAAATTTTTCGTCAAATTTAACACAAAAATTTGTGTTGACTTTTTTTACACAATCTGTGTTGAATCATCATACTAAAATGTTAAATTCTACACACTAAAATGTTAAATTATAAACAAACATTTTTACACTTTACACAATGAGACAAATTTTTTACTGTGTACGAGAAAATTATAAGAGTACTTTTTTGTAGGGAATTTGTGTTCTATAAAATAAATCCTTATGAATGTACTTGTATTTATCGATTTTTAGGCAGAATATTAGTTTTACAGAGTCAGAAAATTTTTTCGAGTAGAACAATGATAGAAGGGTTTATTTGTATAAAAAAATATTTGTTAATAGTTAACAAATCATTAATTAGAGACCACTTTTTAATATTAAACAAATATTTCTTAGTATTTAAAATGATTTGTTTGTATTTAATAAATTTGATATTTATTTATTAAATATTAATAAATCTTTTTAAATACTAAGAAATATTTGTTAAGGAAAAATTCGGGTTTTTTATAAATTTTTTATTTTATTAAATGAACAATTATTAACTTTATATTTGTTAATAATATTTTTAATTATAAATCAACAAGTTTTTTATTCATTAATTTTAATTCTAAAACAACGAATTTTTTAGTGACTATATTATTATTATTATTATTATTATTGTTGAGAATAAAGTGAATCTTTAATTAAAATTTTTATCAAAAATCTGTCTCAAGTCATAAGAATATAAATTGTCAAATAAATTTTTTTTCTTAAGCCATTGCAAGAAAAGTAAAATATTAAAGTTGTATGATGAAAAGTTTCTTGTTAAATTTTATGTAATACAAATTAAATAAAAGATAAAATACTTGCTTGAATGGGGAAGAAGCACACGAAAGTTTTGCTGAGATTTATGTACAACTTTTATTTCATAAAATCCCGCTACGTATTTTTACTCCTGAGTGTTGTTAATTATTTTTGAAAATGAATTAATTTAATTCAAGTATTTCATCGAAATTATAATGCAAACAACAACCTTTATCCATTTGTTTGAATAAAATTATAAATGCAACTATCAAGCACTAATTTAATTAAATAATTCAATCTCTATCGCTGTTTCTTATGAGAGTAAAAAAAATTCACTCTCCATAATTCTAGAATAAAAAAAAATTAATTAAACCTGCGCACTTGAGACGTTGAATTTAATAATTTTTATCTAGTCATTACCGAAGCCAAGCTACTTTATCTGATAATTAAAGCTGCATTATCATTACCGTTATATTATAATATAATTATTATCATTATTTTTATCACTATCACCATCACCATCACTGATAAATTTATTACAGTAAAAATATTATGATGGATAAAAAAATATTAATGGAAATGAAAATGTCTAATAACTTTCTGAGGGTATAATAAAATTATGAATTTACAACAAAAGTTTTAGATTGTAGTTTGGTTTAGTATGTAATTCAGTCAAACTTTCGACAAATATAATTGTTATAAATCTACACATACGCAGATTGTGTCTGTTATCAAGAGTATTAATTTTAACATTTATATACTAACTAAATTCACAAAAGCTCCCTAAAGGATTAAACTTTATTGTTTTGTTATACGAGTTTTACTTTATTTTATAATTCACATACATATACGTGGGTACATTTATTCATTGTCGTAGGCGAATAAATATCTGTACTTGTTCTGTGTGTATGTAATGCTAAATTTTATGATAGGTCCCTAAGCTGTTGAAACAATATTTAAACTATATAACTAATTTGGATTGTAGTTACTGGATAAAAAATTTTAAATGCATAAAACAAGAATTTTTTGAAAAATTTTGTCAAAAAAAAAGTTTGGGTCCAAATTTTTGTATTAAATTTTAAACATCAAATTATTGACATAATCTATATTGTTAAGAGAATAAGCAAGATTTTGTGGCCCGTGTATTTATATCATAAAATGGGTCTTTATGATTAAATTTGGTATCGTTAGAAAAGTCTTGACCTGGAGTTGTGCCTTTTCATGGTTTCACGTCATTTTCACAAATAGTCAATTGTGAAAGCTCTTGATGAGTGTAAGGTGGGGATGAGCTTATATCTTAAAAAATGTCAATGATTAAGAACTGACTTTGCTATCTTGTCAATTATTGACATTTTTAAAGATATAAGCTCATCCCGATGTTACACTCATCAAGAACTTTCATTTGAGTACCCACATGCATTTTGATATATTTTTTATATATACATATATATATAATATATATAAATATATGAAAAATTGATCTGGGTACTTAAATGAAAGCTCTTGATGAGTGTAACATCAGGATGAGCTTATATTTTTAAAATATATATTATATATATGAATATATGAAAAATATATCAAAAATGCATGTGGGTACTCAAATGAAAGCTCTTGATGAGTGTAACATCGGGATGAGCTTATATCTTTAAAAAGGTCAATAGTAAAAAAAGTACAGTGCAATTTAACAAAAGCCATTATTTAATGAAGCAAAATTTTATTTATTTGTGGTTCACAAGTCACAGCAGTCACATAGTGACTGCAAGGTTACTGATTTTTTTTTTACTTTATAAAATTTCTTACTTATATATTTTAAATATTAATTTTTCCCCTTCAAAATACTCGAAAGTTGAAAAATGATATTGTTTCAAAGTATTTTATTTATTTTTCTCTTCAAACATGTCTAATTGAATGATATAAAAAAAAAAGATCCTTCCATCCCACCTATAACAAGATAAAATTCATATTTTGTTACTATTTTACGGAAATCGAATTATTCTATCAAGGCTTTTAGTGTTTGATAGCTGAGCGAATAATTTTTCTCAAGTAAAAGGTAAAAATATTGGCGTTACGGGTTTTAATGCGCCATCAGGAAAATTATTCGTGAACGTTAAACGATCAAGATAAAGAGTACTAGGACCACATACATCCACTTTTTTTTACAAGTTTTTTCACAAATAGATCCCAAAGCTTTGATGAAATTTTCGGAATATAAATTGGATTTTTAAACCAAACTATTTCGCTTTTAATAAACTTTGCTTAAAAATACCCGACTACGCAAAATCAATACCCCTCTCAAAGTTTTTTTTAATTTCATTACTAAAATATATAGGTATAAATTTGTATTGTTCAGTGTAACTAGATAATTCCCTCGCTCACCTGCACAAGAATAAATTATAGAAGTAATCAGACAGATGAAAAGAGAGATTGCTGCGGGACATAACACGCGCAGTGTCGCTATTTCACAGCAATAAAGCTTTCACGTAGGCGGTTCATTGTTTCTGCAACTGAAGACGTGTAAATTGTGTGTACAGACTGTGTGCAAGTGATGCTTGTGATAGTTACTGTTGTCTCAGTACCTCATAAATGTCGCTTTAACTTTTTTTTGCGCGGGAAAAAATGTCGCAATTAAATTCTTTTATTTCTAGCTGCATCTTTTATTTCACAAGAATGTTTCTTTATCATTTTACAGCAGCAAAGAAAGTTGATGTAAAAGTTTTTTCACGTGCTTAGAGTATTCTCAGTGCCTTACGGAGCTTAAAATTTTATTTTTCGAATTAAAATTATCTTTTAATTAAACTGATAAAAATTATTAATTATTCTAAGAACTATTAATCTATATTATTAAGAAAATAAGAAAAATTTTGTTTCCAAGATAGTCATATGATAAAATCGATTTTTTTAATTAAATTTTGAGAGTCATTGCAAAGGTCTTGACTTAAATTTGTGCCTTTTCAAGGTTTCATTTCATTCTCACCGATAATTAATTTATTATGACAAATACTTAAGCAGCATTCGAAAATGCTCTATCTCTAGATAAATAATTAAGAAATGACCTTGTATCTTGTGAAATATTGACATTTTTAGAGATATAAGCTCATCCCGATGTTACACTTATCAAGACCTTTCATTTGAGTACCCACATCAATTTTTCATATATTTATATATATTATATATATGTATATATGAAAAATATATGAAAATACATGTGGGTACTCAAATGAAAGGTCTCGACGAGTGTAACGTCGGGGTGAGCTTATATCTTTAAAAATGTCAATAGTTAAGAGAATATGGTGCAATTTAACAAAATTCATTATTTAATAAAGCAAAATTTTATTTATTTATAGTTCAAATGTCACGATAGTCACATAGTGACTGCAAGGCTGCTAGTATTTATTAATTTAATTTTTCTCATTTTATTAATTTCATTATTCATGATACAAGTAAAAAATTAAATTTTATCTCTGGCTTTGAGCTTGACATAAAAATTCCAGATAACAATCCCATAATATTTAAAAAAATTTATTTTAATTAATCTCACACTATTTTTATTAAATATTAAAAGTAAATTCCGTTGAAAATGTGAACTTATTTCCTTCATTCACTTAATTATTATTTTATTCTGACTCGTATTTTATTTCATATCTTCTGAGTACAATATCTATTTTACTTCTGCATGATATTATATTATTTTTATCCTGCAATTGTAATGTGTATTAAATTACATGAATGAATTTCATTTCATTGTTGCTCTAATTTTTTATTTACTTTTTATTTTATTCTATTCTATCTTCTTCTTCTCGCATATAAATCATACCCATGTTTAATTTATTTGCAGATTCAGAGCTATTGCAAAAAAAAATTTTTTTTTAATTTATTTATCCAGGAAATATTTTTTTTCTATATAATATACACATAGAACATTAATATTAAAAATATTTCTTAAGAAAAAAATTTATTGTATTTATTTTTAATTAAAAAAAAAAACATTATGTTTTTAAATAATTTAAATTGACTATTAAAAATTATTCATCCCACTACAGTGAAGCACACATTAACAGATCACAAGCAGAGAAGGGTAATTTTAAATTATTAATCTATGCTAATGAGCATCGACATCTTAGTGGCGTAGTTTAAACTCAAGTCGATCCCAAGACGCTATTTCCGACTAAGATTTCCACTGGGAATTGAACCCAGTAAGTCTAATTAACTATTGATATTACTCTGATACTCTAAGACCCTCTGATATTGAACTATATAGGACATGCTACCTAATTAAGCAAATTACTAGACAAACTCACTAACTGCCGCAAACTTTTTGCTAATAATCAGCAAAACAGTCAAATAAAATCAGATAACAAGATTCAGAGTTCACTGGTAATTTTATCGAAAATTGTCGTAACTAAATACACGAAATAAATCAAGAAAAATATCTCTGTATTTACTTTGTACTAATTCTTTAATAATAATAAGAAAATTCTCTAAGTGATTAAAAACACTAAGCAATTTTAATTTAATGAAATCTTTTTACAAATTGACGGTCTAATTAGCAATTTGTCTAACTCCTTATTTTTTAGAGGGTAATTTTTTTAGCATTTTGATGTAGCAATAATCCAATTATAAATTATTTGAATGATTCAAACCTACATGTTATATCTCTATTAGATATTAATGATATTAAATGGTTTTTTAAAGTGATAATAAATTTTGAACTAATTGTTTTTTTCGTACAAATAGAAGATTCTCTAAAATGGAGTTAGACAATTTGCTAATTAGAACGTCGAAATTTACTTTCAATGATAAAACATACGAAAAAATACACAAAAAAAAATTAACTTCATTCGAAAGAAAATTTCTTGCACCAAAAAAAATAATTTTAAAGAGTTTTTTGTTTTAAATCAAGACGAAAAATTTTTGAATTAAGTAAAATTTATTTAAATCAAGAAGAATTTCTTAGTTTAAGAATTTTTCTATTTAAATCAAATTCTTCAAAATTATTTACTTGATTCAAATAAATTTTTTTTTCTGTATATTTATTATTAAATGATCTATTGAGTAATTAAATTATTGCGTTAATTAATTTAATTACAGATTAATTTAATTACAGTGTAAAAAATCGTGTTACATAATGATACTCATTAAACTAAAATAAAAAATTTTATAACCATGGATACTTAAACTTAATCTAGTATGAGTGTTTGAAGCTTTGTACATTTATACTCGTTGAGATTACGATGAAAACACATAAAATATTTTTTACAGGCAATTAAAATTGTTTTTAAAAAATATTTTTTTTTTGTTTAAAAAGAAACAAAAAAAATTATTTCAATAGAAAAATAAATTTCAAAATCAAGTCAATTTTTATGAAATTTTTTTTCTAAGTTTGCTTTGTAATAAATAATTTTTTGATTAATTATTGTTTAAACTAATACACAGAAAAAAAATATTCTTGAATCAAGTATATAATTTTGAAGAACTTAGTATTCTTGATTTGAATAAAAAAATTCTTGATTTGAGGAAATTTTCATGATTTAAGAAAATTTTACTTGATTCAAGAATTATTCGTCTTGATTCAAGACAATTACCCTCTTCAAAATTATATTCTTGGTTCAAGAATTTTTCTCTTGAATCAAGTTAATTTTTTTTCAGTGTATTAATTGATTGCTCAGTAATCATTAGTTTTTAAAACATCTTAATAACTCAGTTTTTACAAAAATTTATTATTTATAAGTTTATAAAAAAATAATAGAAATTAAAAAAATGCAAAAACAATTCATAGAAAATTATTATTTGAATTTTTAAAACGTAATAACTCTTATACTTTATAATTTTTTTTTTTCGTTGAATTTTTTCTACCCTTCAAGCTCTAATCTCTTCATACATTATATAAACTATTATGAAAACAGTGAAAACATGAAAAAGCGGAAACTCAAGTCTCGACCGCTGTAATATAAAATGAACAACATTAACCCAATTTAACTTGTGCATACAACTTAAAAAAACATTTAAATTCCCTCTTAATAATGTGAATGATGAACTCACCCCAATAAGTAATTAAATATGCACATGTTGCACAAAATATTATCGTTGGCCCGCCAAACCAGCTCTTATAATTATTTATAATATTGAAATTTATAAATAAATAATAAAGCACACCACTAAATTATTTACTCACATTTATAATTATAATTATTATTATTTTTATTTATATTATCTAATGGATTAATTAATTTATCAATAGTTTAATTTAATAATAAACCATTACTAATTTAATAATTAATTACCACTACCACACAATACTCAATAAATATATTTAATAATTAACATTAATAATATTTAATATTAATCTTATGTAATTACAGCATCAACAATCGTTAAATTTTTTTATAAATATAATTTAATGAATAGTAAGTTGATAATAAATAAAAAAAATAAAAAATAAAGGGACGTCCGCGATAAAGTAAGTGATAGGTATAAATATTTGACGCGGGCTTTTCGTTCGCCAGAGATGGACTGGCTGCGCGCAGGAGTTGCTGTACTACTCCAGTCGCCAGCCCCGTCGTTACTGAGCCCGTCAAACGTATAGAAACAAGGGAGTTGGCGTCAGCGCACAGATTTCATCCACTTTTGCGTTTCCATCCCGATCTCGAGCCCGCAAACGCCACTTTTATTCTATTATTATTTTTTACTTAATTTTATTTTTTCATTATTTATTTAATCCTTCCTCAGTCTTCCTTCACCCATTTCTTCTCATCAACATCTTCATTCCATTATATCCACTACACTATACATGTGTAAAACAAAACCAAGTTAATTCCTAAATAGTCCCGCTGTTTTTAAATTTAATGGGAAAAATTCAAAGGTCTCTCTGTTTACCCAGAAAAACTTTTATTAATTAAATCAAGTTTAATTTTTAAATGCTTTTTTAAAGTACTTCTATTTTTCTACGTTTATTTACATAGATAAATGCACCACTGGGCATTGTATAGTCTATGACTTGAGTTTTATACTTTCATTATTTTTAACGGTCAACCTCGTTTCATTTATTCTCTTTTTTACAGCTTGTCAAAAATTATTAAGTGCTTGTCACATAAATCATTGTTTTTTGCTTGTAAGCAATTATTTCATTGCATTTAGTTGAGTTTAATGGGAAAATTATTGTCTATTAAATACTGGCTCATAAAAAAATAAATTTTTATCTAATACTCAAATAAAATTATAATTACAAAATAAAATTTTATAAAAAAGACATTTTAAAATTGTAAATTATAATTTTAAGTAAGATTTTTATAATGCAAAAATTTTAAATATTGGTTTTTAGTTTTAAAATTTATTTTTTACAAAATTTTTAAAAATTATATTTTTAAATTGTTTTTTTCCGAGTGCGTAATTAAAATTAAAATTTTCTTAATTTTAAGTATCAATTATTAAGTAAAAAATTTACAAAATAAGTTTGAAAGTTTCAGAATTTATTTTGAGACTTATGATATTGACTTTATATTATTGTTTATAAATTAATAATAATAATAATTAATATCTCATTTTGTCGAGTCGTATTTTCATTTCTAAACAGCGCTTGTCATCCTAAGAATCCTTTATCAGCTTGTTGCCTGGAGCACTGAACAAAGGTCGGGAATTCTGTACCTGGGAAAGGCAAGTGATTTCTCGGAAAATATTTTGAAATGAATTTAAAACAAAGTGTCAATAATCGCACTCATAAAAGCAAGGAAAGTTTTTTTTAACTTAATACTTTCACGTTAATTAAACATTTATAATTTCAGCTCGGGGAATAATGAGCGAAATAGAATCAACTGATTTCATAGAAAATGTACTGTATTTATTTTTCACTAATTTGAGGAGTCAGAAATAATTATAGCGCTAGGTTGCCCATTTGCTGCGTTAATGCAAGTTTAAGAGGAGTTTAGCGTGTCGTTTGCTCAAGTTGTCCGTGTTGCGAAAATTGTCGCAGTATTAACAACTTCTCGCGATGCAAAAATTAAAGTGTTCAGTGCTCAATAAAAATAAGCACCTGCTAATTGGATAATCATTCTTACTAACCGATTCAGTTTACTAATCATCCTGTTCTTACATTAAAATAATTTTAAAATTTTTTATTAAACTAGAAAATCGAGCGCGCTTTTACCAACATGTTAACTATCGATAATTTATCAATATTTTTACAAGTTGTATTCATTAATATTAAACCGTTGCCATAGTAACCGTTGCTAAAATGGTTATCATAGCATTAAAAAGCGACAACAATGCAAACGTCGCATAAGCTTATTAATAAAAGAATAAAAGATTTTATATACATATGGTATTTCTCATATTTGTGAAATATATATATATATATATATGAAAGATTCGTGTGGGTATTCAAATGATGGGTCTCTATGAGTGTAACAACAATATGAGTTTAAATAGTTAAAAATAACATCAGTGGACAAAATGCAAAGTCATTTCTTCATTATTGATATTTTTTAAGATATAAACTCATCCTGATGTTACGCTCATTGAGACCTTTCATTTGAGTACCCACATCAATTTTTTCATATATTTTATATATATATGATATTTCTCACATTTGTGAAATATATAAAATATATGGAAAAATTCGTGTGGATATTCAAATGAAAGGTCTCGATAAGTGTAACTCCAGGATGAGCTTATATCGTTAAAAATATCATCAGTGAACAAAATACAATGTCATTTCTTAATTATTGATATTTTTTAAGATATAAGCTCATCCTGATGTTACGCTCATTGAGACCTTTCATTTGAGTACCCACATGAATTTTTTCATATATTTTATCTATATGATATTTCTCATATTTGTGAAATATATAAAATATATGGAAAAATTCGTGTGGATATTCAAATGAAAGGTCTCGATAAGTGTAACTCCTGGATGAGCTTATATTGTTAAAAATATTAACAGTGGACAAAATACAATGTTATTTCTTAATTATTGACATTAATGAAATCGTTACATCAACTTTTTAATAAAAGAATTATTATTGTCTTTTCTATTAAAATATAATAAAAAAATTTTATTATAAATTAATCTGTTTAAATTAACATACTACTACATTAAAAAAATTCCGTAAGTAATTTAACGATATGATATTCAAATGGACAGCAGAATAATTGACCATGAAAATCAATTATCAATATGAATACCTAATCTCATAAAAATTTGATAAATAATAAATGTCAGGATGATTTATCACAAGTATTACTCGTGACATTTTTACAGCTCCATTTAAAAAATAATTGACATGCTTATTCTGAATTTATCGCTTACATTCGCTACACAAGTTTATATACAATATGCCTTCAAAGTTTTCATGAACCACAAAAAACATGTAGCATTAAGTTGAGTACTTGTGTATCCAATTTGAGGTAAAGATATAAATATCATCTCAAATCGCTTTTTATGCTATGAAATTTATATTACATAACATAAAATAAAGTGATGGGTTTTCAGTTCTCATACAGGTTATACTTGCGTATGCAACAATAAAATAATATTTATATAAAATGCAAAGCAGAAATTTTTTTCTTTATAAAAGCACTCTCACAATCAGTAAATATAATCCGAGAGATAATCTGAGCTCTGCGGTAGAAGATCGAGTCTTAATGATAGAAAATGTTTGGATTTTATTTGAATGTAAAAATAATTTCAGTATATAAGGAAAAATATGATATTCCATATACATTTAATAAAAAGCTTTGAGATATGAATTCGCAGAGATTTATTTTGTGAATTTCTGTGATTAGTTCTTAGCAATTGAAGGATTGAAGATCGAAACTAGGCTATATCAAGGTTAATATCAAAATATGATAAAAAAGAAAAATAAAAATGCAAGATGAATAAATTTTTTTAATGGATTCTCATAGAAATAACTTGATATTAAAGGCACTGAATACGGCTTACTTATGATAAATTGATCGGAATGTAAGCACGTAGGAAACGACAAAGATTAAAGTGGAAATATGGAAAAGTCACAAGCGGAAATAACTTTGAGAAACTTCGTCCAATTCGATTGGAAATAAAATTACTTCCTTTATTAATAATACTGTTTTTTTATTTAATTTTCTTCTTATTATAAATATGTAGGAAAATATTCATCAGATTTTTTAACTTCCCGCTAAGAAAGTCAATGATTTTCAAGAAATTGGGAAGTTATTTTTTTTATAAATAAAGATTATAATTTTAAAATATAAAATTTTTTAATGTATGTGATTTTATTTATGAATTGAAAGTTTATTTTGGTTGAAGTATAAAGAAAAAAAAAATAGTTGAGAGGTTTGGGATTAAATTTGAAAAAAAAAGTTTGGTATAAACTTGCGGAGGTTAGAAAGATGGAATAAGATAAATTTACTTAGTAAATGATGTATGAGGCATTGAAGACAGCAAGACGGTGGATTATAGAGAGCAATGCAAGAAAGAGGAGAGACGTCAATCGTCTACGACGGTTTCGTCTAAGAAAAACGGAAAGCTTTCATATCTCTGACAAATTTTTCTTATTTTAATGCTGCGCTATCTTCTCAATGTGTTTGAAAAGGTAAAACCGTCGAAGCATATAGAGAAATATAAGTAAAAATTTTTTTTATAGAAAAAAATTTATAAGTATATGTATTGATGATATTTACCTCAACATATGTCAATACAGAAAATTTGTGTATAGTCGGTATAAATTTCAGAAAAACTACAGGATGCCATCTAGTAGTTGAAATAAATTTTTTTTTTATATTAAAAAAAATAATTAATTAAATCTTTTTATAAAAATATTTACTTTATTTTAGTTTTTATTCTCTTACTTGTTTAAAAAAACGTTCGTAGAGAGCTTGAAATGTATTGTCATAGTAACTTTATTTATATAGCTATACGCTATAAATTATTTGAATAATTTTTTTGATTTTCTATATATAGTTGAAAATTTTTAATTCTCTACAATAGAAGCGTCAAAATTATTATTTTTATAAAATCAAATTAACAAATTAAGTAAACTGTACATTGAGACTATAGTAAGTATATTTGCGGACGAATCAACGAATAGGCTGAAACCTTAGTCCAGGCGCCACGTCTCCTCAGTAAGGGAGAGGGTAAAAGACAATTTTAAAGATTAAGCCAATAGTCACTTGACAAACCTGCAGGTCTACTTATCAAGTAATAACTTGCTTCGAACGGTTGTGTGTTAACCTTAAAGTGAACATATTTACTTAAGCGTACAAGAACTTAGAGTGAGTTTTTTAAAAGTTACCAGTGACATTTAAAAATCTTATTAAAAATGGAGCTCATTACTATGGAAGAATATAATAAAGTAACAAAACAAATTGAAGAAGGTCACGTTGATGTGAATTCTAGGTATGTGTTGAGAAAATTCGGAGAAGTCTCGATCCTTCATATTGCTGTATATATGAAGGATTATAAATTTATTAGCTATCTTCTAAATAAACACGTGGACGTGACCATCAACGAGGCCAGCTGCGGTACAGTTTTACATCTCGCAGTTTCCGAGAAACTGAAGAACTTGGCCATATTCAGGATTCTCAATGCAGGCGCTGATGTCAACGCCCAGGATTCTGCCGGGAACACTGCACTCCATCTCGCAGTCAAAGGAAACCAAGTCAAAATCGCCATGATGCTACTAGAACATGGAGCCAACGTCGACGTGACTTGTTTTCCAACCAGGAAGATTGATTGTTGGGCTCCTCTGGACCTTGCTATCATCGAGAACAAGTTGGAGCTCATAGAATTACTTTTGACTTACGAGTTAGATATCGACTGCAGGTCGAAAGTAAGATACCCTCCTTTGGTGATAGCGAGTCTCTATGGGTCTGACACAGCCATGGAGATGATTCTACGAAGAGGAGCAGACGTCAACTACTGCAAGGAAGAAGGTCTGATAACAGAGTTTCCACTGCAGGCTGCTGTCATTTCTGGGGACCTAAGCAAGATCAAGATTCTACTGAGGAGTATCAATGTCCAGGTTGACAAAAAGAACCTGGGTGGAGAGACTTCTCTCTATTATGCCATGAGCTCTCCGAAGGACAGTTGTCTTCAATATCTCCTGGACGTTGGAGCTGATGTCAACTTGTTAAACAATCGCGGTCAGTTGCCTCTTGAGTCAAATGATCGGGAAAGTGCAGCGAGCAAAAGGCTGTTACTCAAACATCATCTGGTGAAATTGGACACAGCTGGATGTCGGCTTGCGGAAGGAAACTTGAAGGCCATCCAAGAGAAGGAGTTCGAAGATTTGAGGTTAAAGTGCGCCAAAGAAGTGGAGGAACTGAAACAGACATTCGTTGGATTGAGAAATTTCAGTTTGTTCTCGGTTCTTCATAGGAACGTGCATTGGTTAGCAAGAAAACTGAAGCGGATCGAAGAAGGAGATGTTTTAAATTCAAACATTCGTGAGTGCTTTCCGCTGTATGGAAATATGCTACATTATAAGTTAAAGATGGGAGCTAATAGGAAGCAATTGTTGATCAATGTTGAAGAGTTGGTCAACGATATTTTTCTACATGAACTCCCAGTTACGTTTGTGAGAAATATAAGTAGCTATTTAACCAATGAGGATTTGGAGGTAATCAACGAAGATAAATCAAGCTACAGTCTTTGGGTGTAATTATTCGATTTTAACTCTTTGAGAGAAAATGTAAATTTTTTTATTGTTTATTTTTTTTTAATTGTTATTAAAAATGTAGCTGTAATTAATTTTTAAATTATGTGATGATTTTTTTTCTCATATTGTACTTATTGATTTTTAATAAATGTTTAGTATTATTAAATTAAATTTAAATTGAAAGACAAATTGTAAAATAATGTTTAAAAATTTTCAAAATACAATGTTGTATCTGTGAACTTATTTTATTATTAAAAATAAACTTTCTTTCAAAAAATTGTATCAAGTAGTTCACTTTAATAAAAAATCTTATAACTTTAACTTTCGTTTATTTATTTATTTTTTTAATATTTTATCATATATAGTAAAAATTTTAAAGTAAATTTGATTGTTTCTTTTTTTATTAAATATTTTATTGCATATTCTCAGGTTGTATAAAAGCCAAGTATCTACATAAATATGGATAAAACTAAGCACGTGGATAATCTTTTTTATAATCACCAGATTCTCAAGGTTTGTAACTAAGTTGATCTCTGACAGAGGTTCCGCGAATTTCCATATTCAAACTAATATAATGTTCGTTTACGGATAGAGATGAGCTCAACTAAACCAACTAACAACTCTCAGATCATATTCCTTTAAGTTTATAAAGGGAATTCAAGATATCCAAATACAAGTTATCTAACTTAATTTTATCACCACTTGAGAAAGTTATAAATGCCTTGAATATTTGGAATTATATTGATTTATTTTCAGCTATACATTGATAAAAATTTAACAAAAATTTATTTAATTATTCAATTTTAATTTATTTTGTTAAATTTGACTAAAAATTTAACAAAAAAAAAATTTTAATTCAGAATATGACTTTGAATCAAAAAGAAAATTCTTGAATGAAGTAATTTACTCAAAAAAAAAAAAAAAAATATTTTTTTCGATAGATTTAAAATTTTTTGATTCAAAATTTAAGTTCTTAAATAAAGATAATTTTTCATTAATGTTTAACAAGCTAATAAAAACAACTTTTTCTTTTTAACTAACACTTTTTCTAAAAATCTTTTAAATATTTTATTTTATTTTTCAAAAATTTTCTTTATGCTTAGATAATTTTGAACGACCGTTCCAGTATCTTGCACGTGGGTTGGAAGTAAATGAATTGCCTGAAGTACGGTAGAAGTACGTGATTTAGATTTATATTAAAAGATGTTTTTGCTAATATCAAAAGTAATAAATCATAAATTTTTAATAAAAAAAAAAAAAAAAAAAAAAAAATTATTTCCGATAATTTAGTAAAAATTATCAAGTACTAAATTTCTAATAATTCTATCAAATGATTATTCATATAATGATCACTAGTTATGTATTATGATAAAAGTAAAGTCTGATACCAGTATAAGTATATTTGAGTAAGTCTATAATAGCGTTAAATTTTCTCAAACTTCATTCATGCAGGTGTTAATTACGTGATTTAATTTACGTCGGTGTTACGAACATGTCTCGTGCATTGGTTGTATAAAAGCAAACCCATTATATTTCCCACTCACCGACACATCAGTTTACTATTACCATTACATTTTACTCTCCTCTCTATAAGGTAAAAGCCCCAATAGATGATCATGTACCAGTATATGATCACTCCATGTATTTGTATACCTATATTTGTGAATATAGATATACAAATACATGGAGTGATCATATACTGGTACGTGATCATCTATTGGGGCTTTTACCTTACTACTATACTTTGACAGACTCATATTTTCGGAAATAGAGTTACTTGTGGTACTAACACAGCTTTCTACCAGTTCCCTGCAAATCTCATTTTACAACTTTTTCATGCGTAATATCATGAGCTTTAAACGAGCTTCACTGTCGAAACTGTAAATTAACAGATTGACATGCGTAGGTTATATTGTCCAAAAGCAGAGTGACGTTAATTTCATTATAAATGCAACCTATTTTCATTATATCTTTTATGTGATTATGACTCATGTTTCTTTTGATAAAATATTCCTCTTTAACTTTTGCACTCATTTTTTTTAGAATGCCTAGTCTGTTTATTAAAAAAAAAAAAATTAGGAAGACGGTTGACCCTGAAGGCCATTCCTACAAAATTGCTCAAAATTGTACTTATTACGTTTTTGAGCTCTTCGAGCTCAAAAATATAATTTTCGTATCATTTTGAGCTCTCCGAGCTCAAAAGTCTGGTAGAAATTTATTAAAATACTATTTTTTTAATTTTCAATAACTTTTGAATGAATGAACCGATTTTCACGCAGTACACGGAAAAAAGAAAACTTGAAAAATTACAGTATAAAATGTAAAATCGGTCCCGTCGTAATCAAAACTAGAAAAATTACAGTTTGAAATAACATTTTTTTAAATTCAATTTTTTAATTTAATATTCAGAGCTTTCAATGTAAATATTACATTCTACAATGTAATTCTTATAAAATCTGTAATAATTACAATCTGAAACTGTAATTTTTCCAGTTTTCATCACGAAGCGCCACGTTGCATTATATTCTGTAATTTTTCGAGTTTTCTTTTTTCCGTGTAGTGGCATTCGACGCAGTTTCCTAAACCTCTTGAAGAATTTTTAAGTTTAAATTGATCGAAATAATAATTTCGGAGTAATTCTGAAAAAACTTTTTTTTCGTTAACGATAACTTTTCGTTCGTTAACTCACGAACGAATAAACCGATTTTGATCGGCTTGGTGACAATCGATGTGGTTTTTAGATGTTAAGATCTGAATAGTTTTTAAAATTGATCGGTAAAGTTGTTTGAAAGTAATTCCAAAAAAACCACATTTAAAAAAATTTTTTTTTGTAGTTTTTCTGATATTTCTCAAAATGTACCGGTTCGAATCGGTCCAAATTAAATTCAAAATCTGTTTGGTTAAGCCCCTTCGAATGACGTCAATCGCGATGAAATCGGTCAAGCCGTTTAAAAGTTATGAGAGGTTTACATACGGCCGTACTCACACACACACACATACATACATACATCCATACAGACATACATACATACATACATCCATACAGACATTCGTATATCATCGCAGAAATATTTGAGGAAGCTTCCTAGGACCTCAAAACGTCAACATCCGTTGAAAACTCAATTTTGGAAAAATGGGGTAGAACCAAAATAACTTCCCAACTTTTTAAAATTTTCAATTTTCTTGGCGGGAAGTTAAAAAAAAAACTTCAATACTAATGTAACGACTTATGACTAATTACTCACATACCTGTATAAGTTTTTCCTTAACACAAACTCAGGATTATTTCGATAAATAAAACAAAACAGTCAGTGTAATAAATAGTACTTAGACCCAGACTCCCACCCCAACAATCCTAAAGACACAAACCATTATATGGTCAAGGTTAAAAGAGGTTATGGATTAATTTGTTACGGGTCATTTAACTTATTGTTACTCTCAAAATTAGGTTCAACTAGACATAATAATTTCATATAATGCTTTGATTTATTATAAATTGCGCAGCAATTATTAGGCATTTATTAATTGTATATGATTGATAATGTAATAAATGGTTTCAAGTTGAGCGTATAATTTGAAAACTAACGAAGCTATGTTCGATTTGAGCACAAAGTAAAGCACTTATGACAATATTAAATACTTTAAAATTAGAAAAATTCAATTGTTTAAAATTTTTTAAAATTTCCTTTAATGGCCATGAATTTTTTTCAAAATTAAATTAAAAATTGTTTTAGTAATTTTACTCAATGTAAAAAAATAAACAAATTTTTTTAAGTTTGTTTGTCAAAAAGTTGAGGTAATTATCGGTTGAAGAGTAATTAGAAATACACTCGTTGTATTAACAAGCATAATTAACCCGTAGAAATGAATTAAAAAATATAACTAGTGACTCGACTACCACTCAACACGTCCAGTTGTAAATTAGAGTGCATTAAACGACTCAGTGACACGTTGAAGTGATTGATGATAACGTAATCCTAGATCTTCTAGCCCGAGGACTAGAGACTCGGAAAACACCACAAGAATAAACAAAATATCGATCCTACATCGTGGACAAAAGAAACACACTCTTCTAACTCATCCATCAAGTCGAGGGAATTCTCCATATTTCCTCCGTCGCAATATAAAACAATCGTGTAATATATACTAGCGGTCCCCAGGGTAAAATGAGACAGAACGCGAGTTAAAGTTTCCCGCAGTAAAACGATTACTTTTATCGCAAAAAGAGCGAATTTGTCCGATTATTTGTGTCATTAATTTTATTTTAATTTCTTCCGAATAAATTTACTCATCACTTTTTTTAAATTTTTTCGTTGACAGATCAAATCATCATCGCTTACGTATTTAACAAGGAAAAAAATCGCTTAAGATAAATGAAATTTGACTATAACGCCCGAGAATAAATCTTCAGAAATCTAAACTATAAATCTCAGTCTTTTATTATTTAAAGCATTGATAAAAAAAGGTTAAAGTGGAATTTAACCTTGAAAAGAAAAATATATAAGATAAAAAGGATCTTATACTACTAACATCTTTCTATCTACTTTCTTTGGGATTTACTCTGATCACTAGGTATCACCCATGACACAACGGTATCCTTAGAAATTTTTTTTCGCTTCTCTTTTCAGGATTTAGCTGCTCTTACTAAATTATACTCCTTTCACACAAAATAAGAAATATATATTTCCAAGCCGAGTAATATATATATATATATATATATATATATATATATATATAATTCAATAAAAGTATCATCTCATTATTATCTCTTTGGTGAAACAAAAAACAAATTCTTTAAGTTTGAAAGTAGATTAATTTTACTTTGAAGTAAAAAGTAACATTGCGACCAAAAGACTAAAATGTATATTTTATTATATTATATTTTATTAAATTAGTTTGAATATTATATATTTTATCTAAGGAGAGAAAAGTAAAACGGAGTTTTGCCTTTACTGTGAAAAAAGTAAAGAGAAGAGTATAAAATACAGCAAGAAAGAAAAGCAGAAGTAAAGAGAGAAGAGGGATTTTGTACGGTAGGGTAAAAGCCGTAGTTCCCGTATTCCGTAGCGTGAAATGAGTGAGTTCTGAGGAGTTCAGGCCAAAGCTATTTTTTTGTCATGGGTCGAGGGATGTTGTAGACAGTATAAGTGTGCTGTAGACTGACAGTGCTGTTATATGCCGCAGGAATAGAACAGAACAGAAGATATATAAAATAAAAAGAACGGATGGGAGATCAGGGTGAAATAGAAAGAAAACGTATGGAAGAAGGTGTTTGTGAGGGTGTAATAGATGCTAGGACTCCAGAGAGTTGGCCTACTCTCAAGAAAATACAAGATAGAATATTATTATTTCATCTCCTTTTTTTCTAAGCCATTTTTCAGCTTATATTTATTTTTATAACTAGCTGTTAAAATTTTTCCGGACTTTCTGGTGGTTGGATTTAGTCAAGTAAATAAATGATGGATAAATATATCACATTGTTGATGATTTTTTGGCATTGGAGTATTTTTTATACAGGATTTGAACTAACAGATACACAGCGTTGTAAAGAAGCTTATTGTGTATATTTCATTACCGAAATCCTATTTATTTATTTTTGTTTTAGTTCTCTTTTAATCTCCTCTTAGTCTTTACGAGCTAATGATCTTATTTATCTCTCTTTTAAATCTTCTTTTGGTTCTGTAAACGCCTTAACTCATAAAGCACTCAAATGTGTCTAAAATTCTATAAAATTTGCGTGAAAAATTGTAATTTAAATTTTTAAACGTCAATATTTGACATTTTAAATTTTTGAGTTTTTTTTAAATTCAAAACTTTAATTACTTTTTTGAAGTGAAACTTTTTTATCGACGTATGAGAGAAATTTTATAGCAATGTAAAAAAAAATCATCACGTAAAGAATAAATCTAGTAAGCATTATTAATTCTAAAAACAATTTAAAAAAAAAATTAAATAATAATTTAAAAATAAAACTAAACACAGAAAATAAAAATATATACATACGTACATCTTTTTTAATTATTCGTTTCTAATGATTTATTTATTCATTTTAAATTCTATAAAATCATCGCATGTCTATAAGATTCACTGTCATCATATAATTGTATTACTTTAAATAGATAATTCCAATTATTTACTCATAACTTGTGTAATTGAGTAAGTTATTAAATATCTGCTTTGAATTATTTTTACTAAGTTATGACATGAAATATGAATATTAAAGTTCGTTATGTAATTTTTGTAAACTGATTAACTAATTTTTAGAATAAATAATGGCATAGTCTAGATAATGACAACAATGGTAATTACGATGCGATCATAATTGATTAAATACAATAATTATAATAAGAGCAATGATAAAATGAATTACTCATATTATTTGTATGCATGGCTGTAATACTAAAATAGCTTTAATTTAATACGGAAAAAATTTTTTTTCTGAAGCCTTATCTACCCAATTTCTGTGAAGTTGTAAATAGTAGAAAAATGATATATCATAAAGAAGTTTCACTTCTTACCTGTGTACTCTGATACACACACATTTTTTTTCTTTAAAGTTCTGATCCATTTTATTATTATCATAAAATTTTATGTGTTAAAAATGTCAAAACTCTTAATTTATTACAAATTTCTAATGAATTTCAATTGGCGGTACCTGAAGCAATTAGTATGCAAAAGAGGTTGCTCGAGCAAAAAAAAGTTATTGTACCTATTTAACTAAAAGTAAAAGTTAATCATAAAAACAGTAATGAAGCAACTAATATAATAACGGAAACTTCGTATGACGTTAAAACTTTTTACCAACTTCAGTATCTTAGTTACTCTTGAAACTTTATTTCAGCCTTGTCCTCTTGACCCAAACACTGTAACGAGTTGCAGCTTACAACTTGAATCATTATCATTACTCATTTACATCAGCAGCTAATTTTAAAAAATGAGCTTAAATTAATTAATAAATTGCAGATTTCAGAAAAGTATAAATGTCAGCTATTGAATGTGAAAAATAATCTGGATTTAAGGATCCAATTATCCGAAATATATGAACTGATTTTCGTTTAATCCTTATTAGCATTTATATTGCAATCGATTTTACGCACTTCCGTAATAGGGAAAGATATTCAAAGAAGTTCGCGGAAATAAAATATTTAATCAGAATATTAGAATGAAAAACATAAATTATTTTTATCCTGTAATTTATCATTTTAATCACACGATTAATCTCTAGATTAGAGTAAATAACACGAAAATGTAATTAAGCGCATGCATGAAACGAAAGTTGATTATAATAAAATATTTTTGGAAAAAAATCTCGAAATAATAAAAAGGAAATTATTTTTATTGATTGTACGACCAAACACGCATTTATTTCCTTGGAATTTTTCTACAACTCACAATTTAACTTTCTTTCACTGAACTTTGGCTTTCATCCTTCAAAAGTATACTCTTCAAAAGTATAGTCTTTCGGTATAAAATTACTTTTATCTCTGAAGTAGCTTTCTTTCAGCAAAAGCTTAGAACAGTCGAAAATATTGAATTTTGTCGATAGTTCTGAGTAGTAAAGTATAATAATCAAAGAGAGTGATGGGATGACTCTACTGATACTCAATTTTATTTATGATTTGAGTACACGAGTAACAAACTTGGTAACAAATTGAATGATTGGTTACGAAATTAAAAACCTTTAAAAATAAAATGTCTATGCAAGCGAGCTATCAACAAACTTTCAACCGGAGATAACTTTTTAATGTCTCTAAAAGCAAACCCGTTATCATTTTCATGATCAAATTAATCACGGAAAAATATATCGAGTTATTTCAAGCCGAGTATTGATATGAAAACAAATATTTACAAATTTTTGTTTATTATATAAAGTTTAAAAGTGCTGTGTATAATGTTTGTTGTTTTAGTGGCTAAAAAGAATAAATTATTCTATTTTGGTGTCACTCGTGGGCACAATCGATCAAGTACACCCCTCATATTTATTGTCAGACTCGAAAGTCACTAGATATTCTATACGCACGAATAAGTCTCAAGAGATTGAGGGCGATAATAATTTGTAATGATTATTAATGACTCATTTATGGTTACAACTTATATTTTTATCCTTGGAATTAATTTAAAAAAAAAATTATTTTGATTCAAACAAAAAATTTTGAGCCAAGAAAATTACTTTGAAAAATTTCATAGTTCAAAATCTTTCTTAATTGATTTAAGATAATTGTAAGACTCGAGGTTTATATTTTATATACCACTCATATTTATTTATACATCTACAAGTAATAACCCGACAATAACTACGGAATGAGACAGCTAATGAAAGCCAATATAATTAAGGGATAACAATGACTGGGTGGCGTTGTACTAGGACCCATCGCGTGAGATCCTCATGAAGGGTGGCGTCGGAATGCCCCTAACAATCTCTCTCGTAGTCCTCTCAACCCTCGTTGAGTGGAGGCGAGTCTTGTCACGGGCTGGGGATAAGACCTTACGTCACAGATCTCGGGCCTCACGATACTCGACAGCCTTCAGCCTCGGCAATAAGAATAGCGTTGCTTACATAATAAAATTCTTAAAAATGTTTTCTGTGATTGACAATTTTTTCTTTTGAATCAATGTTATATTTATTAACTAGCTGTTACTCGCCCGCTCCGCTGGACGCTTTATAGAATTGCATTTTTAGATCTAGACTTGAAATTTAATTAGAGTATTGTTTTGACTTGTACAGATTCCCAATTCTATCGAATTGGCATGCACCTTTTATCCATGTAATTATTTTAGCTAATATTCATTGTAATTTTCAATGTGCAATCATTATAACATTCCCGTGTCTTTCTTACAAAAATGAATAATAATTGATATGAAAAAAAAATTATTGTTATGAGCATTGAAAGTTTCAGTTAAAGAAATTGCAGGTCTCATAAGTGAAGAAATCTGCTTAGTGTATAAACATAACGGATAGAATTAAAAAATTTATTTTAAACAAATGACAATCGAATAGAATAAATTTAATCAATAAAAATTCATTATTTCTAAGTCAAAAAAATAGAGCTTCCGGATAAGTAATCACCACCATGTCATATACCTACTAAAACCTTCTCCAAAACATGCTGCATCTTATGGTGTAAGTATTATTCCGATCGGTTTAGTAGTTTTCGCAGTATAGCCGGACAAAAAAATCGGCTCTCCATTTTATTAGTATAGATTCTTAAAGAAATTTTTATATTAAAATTTAAAATTACAAATTTTCAGGTAAGATTTACCCAGAATATTTTACGTATTAGGAAATTGAGTCTATCAAAATAGTGTTACATTAAATTATCAAATGCTCGCATGGATAACGGTTCATTGAATTAAAATTCGGATGAAAACGGTCTGTGTAAATAATTATTAAAAATAAAGAACATTCATTTACAGCGATGGTCTGTATATCTATTCGTTAAATCTCTTTCCATGATTCAATTGTCGCTTCTAACTCTGCGGTATGCATTTAAATTTGCATATAGTAGGTGTACGCAAGCATCGATGTACGCCACTGGTTTATTTCACATAATTCTCATACATTTTCATCAATTATTCAGAGCACCGAACCATTTATTTATCTTATTTTCTTCATTCATCCTATATAATAGAACCCACTGAATAGGCTGAATAGCCAAAATCTAATTGGCGGTGATCAATTGATGTGTCTTATTAAAAAATTTGTGGCGAGCTTCAAAGGTGAATCACTACAAACATATGGATAAAAACGGAAAAACTTAAGAGCAACTGCAAAAACCTACGCTTGAGCAAACATAAGCATTTTTCATAGTAACGAAGACATATGTGTAGAAAATAAAGTATAATATAACAGATAAATTATTCTCGTAAAACCCTTGAATTTTTTGATGAGATCATCATATTTCTCGCAGAAAGCGTTGCGCCTCTTAAATGGTAGACTTATGCATGCCTGATGTTACCTATTTTTTATTTTATTATTTTTATTATGGATAAGGGTCTAGCCCAAACGCTACCATCTGACTTGATTATAAAATGATCGCTTATAAAATGAATAAAATTCAAATAAAAAAAATATAACTCTATAAGAAAATTTTATTTTATCTCTTTGTAAAAAGTGAATTTCAGATAAATTTTTTTAAGAAAAAGGTGGATGAAAGGTTTTTGAGGTAATGCATAAGCGATCTGAGAAAAAAGCTAAAAAGTTTAACAATCTTGATCAGGTGACTGGAAAGTGGTTCAAGAAAAAAATTTTTGTGTAAGAGAATATTTCTAAAGTAATTCTATTAGTTAAACTAATTTATTCTAAAGAAATAGAACTGAGTGAGACAATAAGAGGGTAATTATATGAAAATTCAGAAATTTAAGAGATCTAGAAATAGAGATAGTCAGAAATTTATCAATTCAGAACTGTAAATCCAAGTGTTTTAAAAGTAACTACAAATGAGCATTTAAAATAAGAAATTAAAACACGTGGAAGCGTTTTAAAAGTGACTACAATGCTTCAAGATAGGAACAAAACACTTTATGTGTGTTTTGTTAATTTAAAACACTTGGATTTACAATGAGATTTTCATCAAATATGGTTCTAATGTTACTTCCTCTCCAAAAAAAAAAATGTTTTTATAGAATAGGGTAGAAGTACCGTTTTTGGCCACCTTAGCACCGTTTTTGGTCAGTTAACATTTGAATTAATTTATAAAAAATTATAATATTATAACCATATTTTTAGGGTGATTATACATATATAAATCTAATGGAAAAAATAAATGCCTCGAGTTACAACAACATGTACAAGGATATATTAGCAGAGAATGGAAATCAAGAATATTGGAGTGACTTAGAAGTGAAAAGCGCGGACAAAGAGGCATGGGCGAAAGTGAGATGCGGAAATATAACACGTGCAGGAGAAAAAGGGATAAGTGATTGGAGTTGCAGGGTATGTAAAGAGCAGGATGAAAGTATAGAGCATATCATGATGTGTGATGAAATAAATAAAAGGTTAAGTAAAGAATGTAAAGGGCTGATGAATGAGTGGAATGTATACAAAGGCAGTGAAAGCATTATGAGAATAAAAATAATGGAGAAATTAACAAATTGAAAAATTTGTTAAAATTTAAGTAAATTAATAAAAGAAATAGAAAAAATACAAAGAGAGTGCGAGAAGGATGAGTGTAAAAAAAAAAGCAGTGATAATAATGAGGTTGTGAATTTAATTCAAGTAAAATAACACGCATGCGTCTGAATGAGGATGATAAAGTATGAAAAATGAGAAGTGAATAAATAATTAAAAATATTCTAAGTATAAGCAATAGAAGTGAAAATAGAAAGTTAATTTAAGTGTATATTGGTAGCACAAATAAAGCATAATTTATTTAATTATAGTTAACTACAATGTAAAGTAGTAATAGTGCAAACCAAAAATAAAATAAGAGAAAGAAATAGAGTATAGAGAGTAAATTATTTTTTATAAAAGATATATGTAAAAACAACTATTTAACTTTGTAAAATACAATAATTGTGATACACATAAAACTTATTTATTATTATTACATGTATAAATCTAAGTGATATTAGTTTTTCGTAAAATTCTTAAAATTTCTTCAATACAAAAATAATAAAACTTCGCGGTTTTCTCTCTCTTTTCCCATACGGCCTGTGTAAATCGTCTCTAAATTTTAACAGCGTGTGTATTATGTATTTAAATACTTCTATACGGAGTTTGGGAGATTTCTTGAATTTTTGCTTTTTGAGCCAAACTACCTTAAAACAAATTGAGTTTGTAATGGTTTATTAATATAAATTCATTTCTATCGTTTATATGAACAATAAATAGCCATAAACGGTATTTCTACCCTACATTAAAAAGATCCGAAAGGTTAAAAAAATGTTGTTTAATCAAGATTTTTCTAAAAAATAATTCTACACAAAATCTAAGGTCTAAGAAATTTCTGGCCCCGACAAAGTGAATTATCATAAATTATTTTTGTTAAAATTTGAAGTCTAAATTTATTCGGAGATTTTTTTTTTGGGCTCTACCATGTTATAAAGATATATCTGACCATCTACAATTGAATACTCATAGCTGAATATATTGTGAGTATCTGTTCAAGTAGTAAATGTAAGCAGTTTTAACCTTAGCGTGTATTCTAGCCTCATCGGTGTAGTATGATACAACCTATCTACTACAGACTGCTTGGTTGGTATATACTACTTATACATATAAATATAAGTAACCACCGAATGTTCTTACGGAGAAGCAATACATAGGTACTGCTTTGATCCTAGTATAATCCCTCAAGCAATGGCTACTTTAGAGTTCTATTTTAGAATCACTACGACAAAGTCTGCTTATAGATTTCAAATTAACAAAGAGACTATTATAGCTTGCACAGTCTATTTTGCGCCTGTAAACTATCGCTTATTATCTAGTTATATCATTCGGTCATATATTTGCATATTCACAGTGGTAATAAAAGCACAAATAAAACGATATTGATGAAATATTTAAAAATGATTGATTTCACACTATATATTCAAGCAAAAACTGTCAGTTTGTGTTAATTGCTGACGTTATGCGGTACCGTTAAAAAATAGATAAATAAAATAGTTTATATATAATGAAAATAAACGAATAAATAGGAAGTGTAGAGTGAAAAATAGCCGGATGAGGTAAAATGGAAAATAAAATGAAAGGAAATAATAACAATCTCGAGGGAAACGAGAACCCAAAAATATATATACGTGAAATAGTTGGGTATACAGCTACTGGAGATTCGCGGCGGTTAACCAAATGTCTGTACAAGCTGTTGATTTTCCCAGTTCCCGTTTCAAAATTCTTCTGTATAAAACAGTACCACACCGTTATCAATTTCCTCGACAGTAATAAAAAAGTTCTATTCTTCTTCTATTATTTATTGCATTTCACATTTTATTTTTTTGTTTGAACAATAACATTAAAAGAACAATTGCACTCGATTGAATTATAGATAAAATTTCATTTATCAACGTCACTGATATGATTAAAAAATTTGAAAAAAGGTATAAATTAGGAGAGATAATATGATTTTCATTATTATTTTAAAGACACCTACGAACTTTAATAAAATAATATTATCAGTAATTAAATGAACCGTGTAGATGATACGAGCTATTTTCTTTTGGAAGAGATAAAGCTGACTCTAGTCTCGGTACATAGTTTAATCGCATCTAGCATCTTCCATTGTCTTTGTGAGGCAATATGTATTACAAAATTAATTATGTAGATAGAAGCAGTTTAATTAATATTACCGAGTTTTTTAACGAAATTTTCAATCAGAAGACACATAATATTTTTAAGTATTTTATCTATATGAATGCTGATTAAGTATATAACTAGCAACCTTGCAGTCACTTTGTGATTGCCGTGATTTGTGAACTATAAATAAAGAAAATTTTGCTTTATTAAATAATGACTTTTGTTAAATTGCGTTGTACTTCTGTGGATACTGACGTTTTTGAAGATATAAGCTCATCCCGTTACACTCAACAAGAGCTTTCATTTGAGTACCCACATATATTTTTCATATAAACATATACATAATATATATAAATATATGAAAAATTGATGTGGGTACTCAAATGAAAGGTCTTGATGAGTGTAACATCGGGATGAACTTATATCATTAAAAATATCAATAGTTCACAAGATACTAGCTCATTTTTTAATTATGCATCTAGAGAGATAGAGTATTTTTGAATGCAGCCTAAATACTTATCATCATAAATTCACTATTGGTGAGAATGATTTGAAACCTTGAAAAGGCACAACTCCAGGTAAAGACTTTTCCAACGATACCAAATTTAATCATTTGAACCTATTTTATCATATAAATACACTGGCTACAAAATTTTGCTTATTTTCTTGATAATATGGATTTTCTAAAGTACTAATTTTTCATAAAATTTTAACCGTCACCCAATCTCTAAAAATAAAAAATCTTTTTTGAAAGATTGATTATTCATTATTAGTTATTTTTGGAACTGTATAATGTAGTATGTAAATTAGTGTTATGTATAAAAAATAAAATGAACCGAATAAACAGATTTGTTGCATAACTGAAGTGAAATATGATCCAGAAAAGTTTTCTCTCCTGAACCTAATTTGACGTTAAAAAAATAAGAGGTTGGAGGGATGTAAAATGGAGTCGATCCAAGTCACGTTTTGCTAGTGACAGACCGTTAAAACCCAAGAAAATTGTTAAGTTGGGATTTTATGTTTTATATTCCGTCTTATTTGATGACAGGTTGACATCAAACAAGTATTTTGATGATTTATTACGTACCGACCTACTCATTCATTTTCTCAAAGCATGTGTTCACACAACGTGCTTTTCCTTAGCTTGTTTTCCGATATATATTTCTATGCATACTACTCTAGCTGAATTTACATACATACACTCTCACACACATGACTTACACAATCAATTTGGAAACTTCTCACATTTACAATTCCATTATACCGCCATATATTCACGAATTAAAATGCATTTATTTTCTCGACGTTTCTACGATTTTATAAATTTATAATTTATTCAATATTTATTTATCAAATTCGCCCAAATAATTATTTCGAACCTCGAGCATTTAAATTATCGTTCGATACTATTTTTATTGAATATTCATTCCAAAGAGTCGAAGAATTGAAAATTCTGGTGCTTTTCATATACTTTTTACGGCATGAATAATTTGAAAAAATTCATCCATTTTTTTGATCATACAAATGAAATATTTTATTGCATATGTGTATTGATCGTACATATGACAAAAAGATTATAAACTCAAAGTCAGAAGAAAATATATGACGAAAGTTAAACTGCATTTTAAAGTGGATCGCTCAGTAATTTCAGATCCTTACAGAAACATGAATATGTATCTCAAGCTCTGTAGAATTAATAGCGCCTCGGTTTAGAAACTCTCTGCTTCTATTAAGCGAAAGGATTTGGTACGTCGTCGGGATGTGAATAACGCTTTTTACAGAAAAATCGACATCTATTGTACTAAATATATAGACTACTTAAAAACTTTAAGTTCCATGCGTTTAGAAAATTAAGAAAAGTTCAATCTCACAATCGGAAGATTTTTTCAATTTTTCTATTCAAATTTTTCATTAATTCATAAAATTCCCTAATTTTACGGGATATTTCAAATAGCTTAAGAGTTCAGGGACAATATTTATGAATTTATGACAAAAGCGCTTATTTTATGCTCTCAATCTATTAAATTTTCGTTCGGTTAGAAATAGAAAAAAAATTGAACTCAATCAATTGAGACATTTAAATACGAATTTTATATTCTAAAAAATCCGCACTGATAGAAGAATTTATTTGTAATAAAAAATACTTGTTAATAGTCAACAAATCATTTATTAGAGACCATTTTTTATTATTAAGAACATGTAGGGCAGAGAATATTCAAATTTTGGACAAAATACTGAGACGCTTTTTGACCAAGTAATTTTTGAACAAAAAATCATCAAACTTGAAAGGAGTATGTTAATAATAGTCCTTCATAAATTGATTCTTCTATTTTTAAATTTAATCATTGAAAAAAAATAACAAAATGATAAATAAATAGGTAGAGTTCGCGCTTAAAACTGCCTTATCTTCGGGCCCATCACATATTCAAGTAAATAAACTTTACTATAAAGAAATTACTCATAAACTTACAACCAATATAATCTTTGAGATTGAAATCATTTTTTGGTTAATTTTTACTTTAGTTTAGATTACTTATAAGACAGAATTATTAAATCCAGCTAAGTTAGGATAGAAAACTAATTATCAACAAAAAATTTCATTTACTATAGTAAATAAACTATAGTTTAATTTTTTTGAACAGTGTTGGGAGTATTGACAGTCATTTTATGGGTTTCAAATAAACAATCCGATATATTCAATTGGCATTTGTTATCACTAGTCCAAACTGAATTACCGAAAACAGACTGTATTACATGCTCTTAAACAAATATTTCTTAGTAGTTAAAATTATTTGTTTGTATTTAATAAATCTGATATTCATTTATTAAATATTAATAAAAATTTTTTTAAATACTAAGAAATATTTGTTAAGGACGAAAAAGTCGTCTCTAATAACTGATTTGTTAAATATTAACAAATATTTTTAACTATAAACAAATCCTTCTATCAGTGCAATTACATTTTTTTGCATAATTTGGTCTTATTTTTCTTTTCTGCTTGCAATTGCCTTCATTATATTCATTTACATTGAATTACAGTTACAAATGAAGAATTTAATAAATTAAGGAAGCATTTTATAAAGCAAGTTAATTACGCTATTCAAAAGCTCTGTGTATTTCAAAACTTATTCACGAATAAAAATGAAACAACTAGCAATAAAATAAAAATTAATATATTTCTTGTAAAGTTTAATTTAGTACTCATTCACTAATTTAAAAATTGATCTTTTGTATTAATTTAATATTCGTATTATTGAAGTTTCTCATCAATTTATTAGCGAACAACTATCATTAAAAATAATTTCTTATTAAATTGTAAATAGGGATTTACAAAAAATTCAATTTTAGAAAATTCCTATTAAATTATTAGAATGAGAATTTTTTTCCGCATGAAATACTTTAATGAATGATAATATTCAATTGTTTATTATCGACTGCCTTCATAAAATTAACAAATCAAATCGACAGTTCACAAAGCAAAAACTGGCTCTGATTAACGATCAAACGAAAATGCGGAGTGTTTATGACAGCGATTAATAAATATTTTTTCATATTTATAAAGCATGAAAATGTCAAAATTTGAGTTAAAAGCACAAAGTTTATTACAAATGAAATATTTAAAGAAATAACATAAAAATAAGCTGACTCATGCTCGAACATTTATCCGACAAATAGGCTTTGGTGATCGATTGCCAGTGAGTAGCTACCGGTCACTGGTCACTGGTAACTATTTATATAAACTAACGACAGCCAGTAAAAATTTTCGCAACAGTATATCAAGTTAAAACTATTGAGTCCGACAATTCAAGTAGAAAGAGAATCACTAACCTCAGACCCCTATTCAAACTCGTCTTTTTTTTCCTCTTTCCTTACATTCTCTTTCGGTCTCTTTTCACTCTATACTCAGCTGAAATTTATTCCATTGCGAACAAACTGGAAAGTTCTTCATCTCTCCTACACACCAACCCATCGCTTTTATTTCCTTTTTTACTTTCCCTCAATTTATTTTTCTTCCCCATCTTACTTCACACGATCGGAAACTCTGACCTCAACTTTTCCGATATTCACCGCTATTTTTCCGGAGAAAATCTCTTTTTTGTCGTTTGAAAAATACTCAGCTCTTTAAATCCATAAAAAAAACATTAATGGAACGAATTAAATCCAAATAAATAAATTTTCATGCCTTACACATTTCCATCCTGCAAAATATCTATTTTTTATTGTGAATTACATTGACGTAAAAAATTACATTTGATAAATTGAATAAAATTTTAATTTCAAATTTATTCACTTTCTACAAATTTTATTTAAATAATAATTTTATATATTTAAAAAAAATGCTAATACCGATATTTTCTTTTTTTATCTAATACTAATAAGATAAAAAAATTTTTTTTATCTTAATTAACGATATTGTTGTTTTTAAAAACAGAAAAAATTTTTTTTTATTAAATATTTATTCTAATTAACAGATTTTACTTCAAACTAAGTTGAAAAGCCATTTTTTTCCACCGTATTAATATAACAATAGTTTAACGAAGTTAAATAATCTCAACAGTTCTAAAACATGAATTATTTACAAGAACAAAGTTGTTTCTGTTCTTAAAGTAAATATAAGCGCTAATATGTATTCATTTGAGATTGGAAAGTTGTCACGAACTACAATTAAATGTTTCAATTGTACCTCTATGCACAATGTAATTATTTACAAGTTACTTAGTCATTTTCGCTTAAATAAATAATATTAACTTCAACTTTCACTAGTTATAAATTTTACAAACAATAATTTTTTATAACATGGGATTTAATAATTACAGATAATGAAAGTAACTGATTAAAAAATACCATAACTGCTGCAGTTCTTGACGCGATATTTCATGTATTTATAATTCAATTAGACTACATTTTTAAAACAATCCTACCCAACTTTTCATTTATAAACATCACAGTGACAGCTCCGGAAAATTATTATGAAGCGTCTTTAAATTGTCTTAAAATTATCTTAAATTATTCTTAAAAAAATCTTAAAAAAAAATTTAGATTATTTTAAGATGGGCTAACAGCGACAGATCCCCGGAACATTAAAACGGAACGTCTAAAAAAAGTCTTAAAATTGTCAAATAATAATTTTTAAAAAATTTTAAATTCAATTTAAAAACATCTTACTCAAAAATATTGCGGTTAGAGAGTCGTAAAATCGTCTAAAAAATGTCTAAAAATTAATTTTCACAACAAATTCGAGAACAAAATTTTCAAAAATCTGCTCTCGGAATTTTTTTTTTGGCGTCTTAAAAGAGTCTTAAAATAGTCTTAGTTTGTGTCACGTTTAAGATCTTAAACGAACGACAATTTTAAGACAATTTTAAGACGATTTTTTTTTACACAGGTTAGTTTATTTTTCTATCATATTTTCTTCTCGTAAAATTCAACGGATAACTCGTATTTCATAAAAATATTCCATTTTATCTATAAAAAAAGAAATCTAATACACGAGGAATTTTATTTGTTTGGATTTGAATAGAAAATTTTTTGAGTTTTTGTGAGCTTTTGAGTTTATCGATAAAATAGTAAAATAGTTTCAACACAAAGTTTTTCCTCTTTAGCAGTCAATTACCACGAGTACACCCTCTATTTTCCTCATCAGTGTAAGAAACTTTAAGAGTAAACTTCTGAAACTTTAATGACCACCCTTCAATTATCGTTAATTTCTAACCATCTATACTTCTATGCGTCGATTCTACAGCACTCTCAACTTCCACAATTAAGACACGCATACAATTATCTTAAGTTAGTAATTTATTTACCTATCAAAATTGATGAAGCGACTGGTGATGAATTTTCACGTTAGAATTAACATATATTAGATAAAATCGTTTATTCAAATTAAACATTATTATTATTGTTATTATTTTGTTAAGTTATATAATAAAGGTAATAGGTTGTATCAAAAGTTAATTTTTATATTTTTTTGACGAGAACATTATATAATTAATTCATAAAAATTCAACAATTATTGGTGTAATTTTCAAATTTCAATGTTTGGTTATTACAAACTTTGATAATTGAATTATAATTTTATTTTAGGAGTAAAATTAGCAAAAAACTTAAGAAATAATAATTTTAAAAATATGAATTAGTCAATTCCGTGTTTTCCGGAAGTCGGAGAGGATTCAAATTTTTTTAATAGCTTCAAGACCTCAAAATAAAAATTTTCAGCAAGATTTGGGGTGTTCTTTTCAATAGACACAAAATTATGAATTTTTTAAAAATAAGGGTAGTCATTAGGGGGTGTTCCGGAAGTTCGAGAGGGTTCAAATTTTTTTGTACCTTTGAGACCCCATAAGAATGATTTTTAGAAATATTTGGCGTGATCTTTTTAATAGAGTCAAAATTATGAATTAAAAACAATTTCGTTTCACGAACGTTCGGAACTTCACACAGAAAAAAAAAAATATTCTTGAATCAAGTATATGGGTGATTCTCTGTAAGGATGTTTTTCGCTGTCCCAGGCATTTTTTTATTGGAAAAATTGTTATTTTGTTACTAAAAAAAATTTGTTATGAAAGTAAAAAAACATTTCTATTCGGAGCATTGAAAACTAAAATGAAATAAATTTTGGTTTTTTTGCTATAACTTCGTAAACCACCGAAATAACAGTCCCCTGGGCTGTCCCATTCCCAAAATTAAAACTTTAAGATTAAATTTTAAGTTATTCGTCCATAATATATAATGTGGTCCATAATGTTTATGAACTTAATTAATTAACTAACAATCTTCTTCAATAAAAAGTACCGAAAATTAATTTGTTTCATTGAATTCATTAAACCAAAGTTTGTCCCAGGCATTTTAAAAACAGTCCCCTGCCAGAAGTTCAAAGCCAAAATAAAATCCAGCGTGTTATTGCACGACTCATGATGCGAAGCATCAGAGAGTGCTTTACGATCGAAAAATTTTTTTCGCCTCATTTTAGCAACTATTTTTAGTATTATAGCCTTGTTAGTTCACGGAATCAAGATATTTTTCATACTATTGTCGAGATAATTTAATGGAGATTAATTCCATACTTTCTAAAAATTGATTTACTGCAATAGAAACGGAAAAAAACATCAAAATAGGTCAAAAAATTTTCTTGTCCGTCATGTATGAAACCCCGGAAACACTGTAACTTGTAAAAAAATTTATTTGAGTTAAATTTTTTTTTTTTTAATTCTAATCGACGATTGTAGGTCACTAAATGCGAATGGTTAATTAATTCAGTGTCGTTTAATTGCAATTAATAAAAAACGAAAACTACAAGACTGTATATCTATATATATCCATGTAAAATTAACATGGATGGTGATATATCTATATCTATAGATATTATGTACATTTTATTCCACCAGGGGCGCTTGTGCAATACCTTCCTACTACAGCTGTTTTTTCGGCAATTAATTTTAAACGACTTAAGTTTCTTTTTTTTTTTTTTTATATATTTCATAATTAAATGAGCATTATGAGTCGTGCACTTTTGGATTTTCCAAACTTTTTTACTTCTTGTAAGGTTTATAAGGATCTAACTAGCCTTAACGTTAATAACCATAGGCCGTTAGTGCTTTATAACCATTTTATTTAGTGTCAAAGCACCGTTTGTGCTGGAAATATGTGTCTGGGCCACTTCAAAACTCAGTCCCCTGGCAACTATTTTTACTTATAATTTATTTATAAAATTGGATCTATTAGTCTTAATATTATTCTAATTAATGTAAACATTCATTGAGAACTTGAAAAGTTGAATGCATTGAAATAGTTTGCTTGATTTTTCTCAATTTGATAAAAAAAAACAGTCCCCTGTCATGTTATATGGCAAAAGACACACAAATATTGAAAAAACAAACATTAATTTGGCTGTTTATTTATTATCATTAAGCTGATAGTTTTGTAGCCCTTGTTAATTTTTTTTCTGATAAAATCAAAAATAATTTGGTTGGACAATTTTGTACAGATTTAAGACGTCCTTGCAGAGAATCACCCATATAATTTTGAAGAACTTAATCTTCTTGATTTGAGTAGAGAAATTCTTAAACTAATATAATTTTTCTTGATTTAAGGAAATTTTACTTGATTCAAGACAATTACCCTCTTCAAAATTATTTTCTTGGTTCAAGAATTTTTCTCTCAAATCAAGTTAATTTTTTTTTTCAGTGCAGGTACATTACTTCTACTCAATCTTGAAAAATAATAAATAAAATCAGTATGTTTTGAGTGAATTTGCGATTATTTTTCAACTATAATCGATAAACAGATGGCCTTGAGATCACCTTGTATGCATCACGGATCCTCGAGTATACATCTAAGCAATTATGGCTATCACTATCTAGATTCCTGACCGTGCCTTTAGCTAATGATTTTTAGCTACTCTAATAAGAATCTAAAAAGCTTTAACACTTGTAACAATATCGGGGCTCTGAGATACAAAAACAATTTCATTTTTTTTTATTAATTACTATTATTTGAAACTATAAAATAATTATCTTTTTAGAAAAAAAAATTCTAACAACAACTAATTAAGATTTGTGTATAGTAAAGCATAAAGTAATTATTCGAGCTAGCCCTGGTGTGTCTAGTAGCTGATTACTAGCCATTTCAGCCTCTAGAGAGCTTCGAGCACATATCAAGATTAACTCTTGGATCAATCGAAGTGGCAAGGTTGGTTGCCTTTCAACATTAAATTCTGTACTGGTCATATATTTCTCCCCCGATAGATTGCCACAAGCAGACCACAGCATGTGATAGTCTTCACGTTGTTACAATCTCGGCTGCTTACGGCTGATCAATTAATTTATGTGACATGATACAGACAATTTAATATCAAAGAGGATTTTATAAATCAATCTGTTTTATTTTACCCTCTAACAAATATTTTAAAAATTTTTTATAGATTATTTATTGTTATAAATACACTGAAAAAAAAAATTAACTTGATTCGAGAGAAAAATTCTTGAACCAAGAAAATAATTTTGAAGAGGGTAATTGTCTTGAATCATCAGGTAAAATGTTTGAGCAAAGTTAGTTTTTTTGAAAAAAAAATTAACGATTCCAGAGAAAAATTCTTGAACCAAGAAAATAATTTTGAAGAGGATAATTTTTTTAAATCAAGATGAAAAATTCTTTAATCAAGTAAAATTTCCTTAAATCAAGAAAAATTATATTAGTTCAAAAATTTTTCTTTTATTTCACAGATCAATATACTTTTTGAAAAGCTCGACATGACAACACTTTTTTTTCAAAGTATGCGATATCCGGAGTAGAACCCCGGAGATCATTTTCATTTATCGTAAAAAATCAAGTTTTTAGTAAAAAAAAGTCAAATTTTTCAAAATTTGACTTTCTCGCATTTTTTTTATAATTAAACAATTAAAAAAAAATTAAAAAATGATTGAGTTATTCAATAAAAGTGTTAAGAATTACTCTCATGTACGGCTCGAGTAAAAATATTGACAAGAATGCAGGTAGCAACAATTTATTCCGGACATGGGGTCAACTAGATCCACTATGAACACTACGTTATTTTTGAGAAGTGTGACCTATAAGGGTTAAGTTCTTCAAAATTATATACTTAAGGTAGTATTACTGTTACCACAAGAGTCAAATCCGAAAACCTAACCTTATTTGATTAACGTAGTAGATTTCTCTATACTAAATCACGTTGGAGAAAGAGAAGCAGAGATAAATTTTGAATGTTTTTTATTAATAAATATTCTCATAATCTCGGAAACCATACTGATTTTTATTAAATATGTTCTAGATGTTATTTTCTCTCGTTGTCTTAATTTTTATAAGAATCTGAACGTCCAGTCTTGTGAAATAAAATAAAGTCTTTGATTTTCTATAAGGATCAATGGTAAAGGCAAAAATATGTAAATATTAACCCTTCAGGACATGGGCTATGAGATTTTTTCTCACGCAACAACATTTAACATAATGGATGTCGCTGCAGTGAAAGTGAGACACTAAAAAACACCCATGTCCTGAAGGGTTAATATTTTTTTTTCAGGACTCGCCAGGCTTCCAAAAATTTTACTGCTTAATTATGATATTATAAAGTACCAATATGCCAAATTTCATTCAATTCTGAACGTCAATTCTAAAACCGGTAGACTATTTTAATTTAAGAACATTTTTTTTTCTGTGTAGTAAAGATAATAATTAATAAGTAAATTTTAAAAGACCATTTGGCGTTTTTTTTTTAATTTCAATTAAAAATTAAAACAGTTAAATCTTTGAAAAATTGTCAACACTAGAGAATTGAAGCTTGGAATTTGTAATTTACAGAATCCATTAACGATTGACAATAAAAAACAAGTAAAGTTCAATTATCTGAAAACAACTTGACACAATTTTCCCGGTCGCCTGATCAATCAATAGAACAACGTTAACAAACAGCTGAATCCGAGTGTATGCAGTATTGAAATTCAAAGTGTTTCGAAAAAGAGAAAAAGATAAATTTCTAACAAAAGAATACGTGTGGGAATAATTATCACCGGAACGCGTGCTGAAGAACTAAACTAACTCCGACGATATGGGACTCGTTGCAACGATCGAGGTCGCGAAAACAGTAGAGCTTGCATGACTCTACAATGTATAGCTTGGAATTGTGGAGCGATGAGTCGTAGGTGCATTCGTTAAAGCTTCTGTATTGCCGACTTGAATGAACTACTGCACCCTATACCACGACAATCAATTTTAACAATAGACAATACATCACACAAGAAATTACTCACTTTGCTTGCAATCATCCTCTGTCCAGGTACTTTTTGGATTGCATTCATATGAGCTCCAAGCTTCAAGCTTCTATTGCCAGACTTTTAAATACAATTTAATTAAAATTTAAACTAATTTCGCTGGATTTTAATAACCCTCTTGCTATTTACTTGCTTATAAATTTTTGTGTCTCATAAAAATATGTTTAGTTAGTTTTATGAATGATGAACTTTATGGAGCCTTAATCATTTGATGAAAGTTAATTATTTTAGGTAATTACATTAAGTTTATATACACATGAAGTTTATGTCTATTTTACTAATTTGTCTAATTTCTCAAGTTTAACTCGACCTACTCGCGCTTAAGTAAATACGATGAAATTTAAATAAATAGAAGAGTAAATCAAGATGATCTTTACTTCTAATAAACTTAATAATTTAATGAGCTTAAAAAAATGAGGCTACTTCGAATGGAGCCTAAAAAATATATTTAAATTTATTGGAAACTTTTAAAAATCTACATAGAAAAATAAATTTTATAATTGTAAAAGCTTATCTAAAGTATTTTGCAATATCTCTTATATGATCAATAAAGTATTCTGAAAGATCTATGCACTGAAAAAAAAAATTTACTTGATTCACTGATAGAAGGATTTGTTAGAAATCATTCATTAGAAGCCATTTTTTAGTCCTTAACAAATATTTCTTAGTATTTAAAAAGATTTATTATTATTTAATAAATGAATATCAGATTTATTAAATACAAACAAATAATTTTAACTAAGAAATATTTGTTTAATATACCAAAATTTGTTTATAAAATTTATAATAAAATTTATAAAATTTGTTTAAAATACCAAAAGTCATCTCTAATAAATGATTTGTTAACTATTAACAAATATTATTTAATACGAATAAATTCTTCTATCAGTGTTCGAGAGAAAAATTCTTGAATCAAGTAAAATTTTTTTAAATTAAGAAAAATTTATGAGTTCAAGAATTTTTCTACTCAAATCAAGAAAATTAAGTTCTTCAAAATTATATGGGGTAGAAGTACCGTTTGTGGCCACTGTGCCGTTTATGGCCATTTATTGTTCAAATAAACGATAGAAATGAATTTATATTAATAAACCATTACAAACTCAATTTGTTTTAATATAAATTTTTTAAAACTCAGCAAAAATATGGTTATAATATTATAATTTTTTATAAATTAATTCAAATGTTAACTGGCCAAAAACGGTGCTAAGGTGGCCAAAAACGGTACTTCTACCCTACTTGATTTAAAAATATTCTTTTTTTCTGTGTGAAGTTTGATAATTTGATCAATTTTTTAAGTCAAACTTAAATAATTTTACAGTAACTTTAAAATTTATTAAATCGTACACAGTAAAAAATTTTTCGTCATTGCGTAAAGTGTAAAAATGTTTGTGTAGAATTTAACATTTAAGTGTGTAGAATTTAACATTTTAGTATGTTGATTCAACACAAGAGAGTGTTGATTCAACACAAATTGTATAAAAAAAAGTCATCAACACAAATTTTTGTGTTAAATTTGACGAAAAATTTTTAACTGTGTACCCGATTGATTTAATTATAACTTATAACATATAAACTAATTTTTTTTTAAATGAACCAAAATTTTCTCTTTTTTTATCTACATTTTTAGATACTAATTATCATTGTATACAAAAAATAATAAAACTATAAATAACAAAGATATACATCGAGGTTTTAATATACTTTCTGCAGTGTTAATTAAACAAAATATCCCTTTGTTATATTTGCTTTTCATTTTCCCTTATTGTATACTCAGTTCTACCCGTTTGTAAATTGAACCATTAAATTTACCATTTGCTCTATTCATTGATTATCCTGTTTTTACAGACCTCAAAGAAAAATTATGAATAAAAAATTTACCTCACATTATTCAGATATTTTTTAAATTCAATAATTATAATGTAAGCCGTAAAAAAAGAACTTTCTGCAGAGAGAAACTTTGAAAGATGTTCCATTTTTAATAACTATCAAAGAGTTTCATAATGTATAAATGTTTCAAGACAAGCTGCCGGTAACTGGATATCTTAATTGAATCTCGATAAGAGACGCGCAATTAACGGGTCTGACGTGTAATTGAAAATTACTCGATAAAATTTTATCTTGTTTTAAAAAAAAATTTTTTTTTCTCATTATTATCCTTATCCCACGCTTTTTAATTTATTAAATCATTAATAAAATGTCAGAATTGTAAGACACAGATTGACGGCATTATATAGCAATCTATAGATTTAATTTCATACTTGATATCACGTGTTCTTGTTATTATTTTTTTATACGTCAATACTGACAAATTATTAATTCAACCTCAATAATAAAAATAATAATAAAAATGGTTTTTTTTTTAATTAATTTGAAAAATTTTTCGCACTAATTCTTTATTAAAGTTTTCAGTATAATTTTTTTTTAATATTTCATAAGAGTTAAAAAAAAATTATTTATAAAAATTACCCAGTATAATGAAATTAAAAATCAATTCAAGTGTTAAGATAAAAAACTTTCTGTAGCGGTTTTAAAAAAATTAATTTAAATAAAAAAAGCACTTACCCAGGCTATTAAAAACTAGCGGCTGGATCAAGTATAGAAAAAGGAAGCTAAATAAGTCCAAAAAAAAATAAGAAATCTCGGTATTTGCGGTAGGATGTAAACAGTAAATTAAAAGCTCGAGGAAGTAAGACAGCTAGTTAGTGGTTATAACTTTTTATTGGCGAACCGTACTACGATGTGGCTTGAACCTTACTGAATCTAGAGTACTCACCATGGGCAACGCGTCCGCGCAATACACACAATATGTTTACCGGCAAGTTTTCGATTTAACTATCATGAGTTAAACACTTTCTTCCATACATCAATTACCGAAATAAAACGCTAACAGGTGAGTAGCAAACGATTGACGCGAATGATTAACATAGTCTATTCACTGTCCTATTGATTACTCGAATTTTTTATCTTTGTCATTAAATATATGTCAAAAAGAAAAATGAGCTTAATACAGCCGGTGGATTTAGTGGAGTCATTAGTTTCTTAAGTCTTTATAATAACAGCCGAAAATTATTCGAGAGCTTCTAAACTATTTGGAGTAAAGACAGCTTGAGGATTAAAATACAGTCTAGCTTTCGTTTTTCCTTTCTTCCTTCTATTACTTCAACTTATACTTATACTTATACTTTCGTACTTGTATAACTACTAACTACTTTGCTGTGCTCGAGAAACTTTGAGAAATAGCCAAACTTGCCCGAGTGAACCACATTCATATTCAACTCTCGTAACTTTTTTACCTTTATTTTTTACTTTTACTTGAATTCTGACTCTTACTCAATCAGAGTGAGTTTTGTGATGAATTTTTCGAACTTGATTTAACGTCTGGGGCTAGATAGTTTTGAAATTAAATGAGTAATCTTTTATGAGTTGAATTTTTGGTTTAACTTTTGATTAAAATATTATTTTGTAATAAGTTATCATAATGAAAAATTTTTCATTATAATGGAGTACTAGTTACCTTGCGGTCATTATGTGACTGTTGTGGCTTGGGAACTATAAATAAATAAAATTTTGCTTTATTAAATAATGACTTTTGTTAAATTGCACTGTACTTTTGTAAATATTAACGTTTTTAAAGATATAAGCTCATCCCGATGTTACACTCATTAAGAGCTTTCATTTGAGTACCCACATACATTTTTGATATATTTTTCATATATACATATATATAATATATATAAATATATGAAAAATTGATGTGGGTACTCAAATGAAAGGTCTTGATGAGTGTAACATCGAGATGAGCTTATATTTTTAAAAATGTCAATATTTCACAAAATACAAGGTCATTTCTTAATTATTGACATTTTTAAAGATATAAGCTCATCCCGATGTTACACTCATCAAGAGCTTTCATTTAAGTACCCACATGCATTTTTGATATATTTTTAATATATACATATATATAATATATATAAATATATGAAAAATTGATGTGGGTACTCAAATGAAAGGTCTTGATGAGTGTAACATCGAGATGAGCTTATATTTTTAAAAATGTCAATATTTCACAAAATACAAGGTCATTTCTTAATTATTGACATTTTTAAAGATATAAGATCATCCCGATGTTACACTCATCAATAGCTTTCATTTGAGTACCCACATGCATTTTTTATATATTTTTAATATATACATATATATAGTATATATAAATATATGAAAATTTGATGTGGGTACTCAAATGGAAGGTCTTGATGAGTGTAACATCGAGATGAGCTTATATTTTTAAAAATGTCAATATTTTACAAGATACAAGGTCATTTCTTAATTATTGACATTTTTACAAATATAAGCTCATCCCGATGTTACACTCACCAAGAGCTTTCATTTGAGTACCCACATGCATTTTTGATATATTTTTAATATATACATATATATAATATATATAAATATATGAAAAATTGATGTGGGTACTCAAATGAAAGGTCTTGGTAAGTGTAACATCGGGATGAGCTTATATCTATAAAAATGTCAATATTTCACAAGATACAAGGTAATCTCTTAATTATGTATCTAGAGATAGAGCATTTTCGAATGCAGCCTAAATAATTATCATCATAAATCGACTATTGGTGAGAATGATATGAAACCATGAAAAGGCACAACTCCAAGTCAAGATTTTTCTAACGATATCAAATTTAACCATAAAAACCCATTTTATCATATAAATCACTGGCCACAAAATTTTGCTTATTCTCTTAATAATATAGATAAGATTTTTATAATTTATTTATTCATTAAAAAATTAATATTCAAAAAATTTTAATAAGTTTATTTTTTTTAAATCTAAAAATTAGAATAAATTGAACTATTCATAAAAAAAATTTTTTTTACTTTCAATTAAGAAATGTATGGATATATTCTATCAATTTTTTTTTTTTAATTAAAGTGATTTTTCTATTAAAATAGCTTAGCTAAAAATCAATACTGTAAAATATAGAGATATTTATCTGAATATGCAAGAGACAACCGCAGGACTTGAAGCTCTAGAGAGTTTGTCTGCCCTGGTCTTATCAAAACGCCGAGATAAATAATTCTTCGTGATATCTATTCTCCCAACGGGCTAGTAAATAATATTTCCCAGGGAATCCATTAGGCCGGGTCCGAATCCGCAGTGATATTTATAAATTTACAAAGCAATCATACAGATCCGCAGTAGGTCTCATAAAATATAAGATAAAGAAAAAATTGGCTTGAAAAAAACATAAGAGTAAATGTTGTGCATGATAGTAAAATTTTTAAAGTACTTTAATACATCATCTGACTACTTTAATATTTATAAAAATTTTCCGGCTATTTTTCTCTCAGAAAACTTCAGTTAAACCAGTTGGCACTTTCTACCTGACACGAAGAATCAATGTCAGTTTAAAAGATATGTACTGTCTAAATTGCCAGATGCAATAACCGATGAAAACATATTTGTAGTACAAAAGTTAATAAAATACAAATATTTTTTTAAGTTTTTATGGTTTTTTTTTTTTTTTTTTTTTTATTTATTTGTAATTTAGAAATAAATGTTAAGCCTGGAACTGGTCAATTTAATTTCGGTTAATATCAAAACTTATGTTAAAACTTGTTTGTATACAAGTTTATATGAAAAGGATCAAGAACATTTATTTTAGATTTACTCTCAGACGTTAAGACACATGTTAATCAGCAAAGTTTAAATTGAAGATATTCTTGTTGGTTTTATTACAAGCAAGTATGCTGCAAGAGTTTATTAAGACATTAGTAGAATAAAATTTGAATAAATGAAAATTTCTAATTTGATAAACTGTAATAAAGTTTTTAAATAAATTAAATTTTTTAGAAAGTTAACTTTTATTCAATAAATTAATCGTTAAAAATTGAATGAAAACTAACAGATTACTTTTAAAAAATGAAACAAGTTTAATTTTATAAAAAATTTATAATATAAAGTTTTAGAAAATTCAAAAGTCAACTTAAATATTCTCAAGTTGTATAAAAGTATTAGCAGCGATTGATTTATTTAAAAACTTTATAAATTTATCAATATTTATTCGAGAGAGTTTGTCAAACAATTTTAATAATTGTTATTGTTTTGAAAAATAATAAATTATTAAAATAAAATAAATTACTTTTTTTTTTAATGTAATTTATGTGAAAAAATTAAAGTAAACGATGTTGATTACGGTAAAATGTCAATGAAATTATCGAAGCATAATTTATGAAGTGGGATACTGATTAATCAGTAATTTATTTGCATAGTTTACAGACTCGAAGTAAACAGTGAATGTAGACAGGGAGGGACTCAAATCGATTGCTATTATACAAAATTAATAACTAAATAACAAGGTCACCTGAAGATGAGCTCAAGTGATTTAATTAATAAAGACAGATTATCTTCAACACTTCCAACCAGCTAGAAAATCTGATGAACTTGTAATTTAATAAATAAATAATTTGAATAGTAGTTATATGATTTTTTTTTATTTATGAAACGTCTTTTTTATTAAAATAATTAACAAGTACATACATGTCTTTGCTTAGTCAATCGACATCTTATTATAAATCCTAACTATTATATTTCATTAATGTCTAATTGTTTTGACTTATTTACAAAGTTACAATATGCTTAAAAAATTATAAGTGTATTACACTGCATGACAGTCTGTAGATTAACCATCGCTTTCTGAAACTGATTTTCTTGACACCGGTGAAGCAGACCTGTAATAAATCATTCATTACTGCTTAATATATTTATTAAAATTTAATGTTGTGTCTATTAAGTACAGTTTAGCCATTTTAGAAAATATTAAATGCTCTATTAATAATAAAACTACTAGCAACCTTGGAGTCACTATGTGACTGCCATGACTTGTGAACTATAAATAAATAAAATTTTGTTTTATTAAAAATAATGACTTTTGTTAAATTGCATTGTACTTTTTTAAATATTACCGTTTTTTAAGATATAAGCTCACCCCGATGTTGCACTCATCAAGAGCTTTCATTTGAGTACCAACATGCATTTTCATATATTTTTCATATATACATATATATAATATATATAAATATATAAAATATATGAAAAAATGATGTGGGTACTCAAATGAAAGGTATCGATGAGTGTAACATCGAGATGAGCTTATATCTTTAAAAATGTCAATATTTCACAAGATACAAGGTCATTTCTTAATTATTGACATTTTTAAAGATATAAGCTCATCCCGATGTTACACTCATTAAGACCTTTCATTTGAGTACCCACATGCATTTTGATATATATTTTTCATATATTCATAGTATAATATATATAAATATATGAAAAAATGATGTGGGTACTTAAATGAAAGGTATTGATGAGTGTAACATCGGGATGAGCTTATATAGTTAAAAATGTCAATACTTCACAAGATACAAGGTAATTTCTTAATTATGTATCTAGAGATAGAGCATTTTCGAATACAGCTTAAATACTTATCATCATAAATTGTCTATTAGTAAGAATGATATGAAATCTTGAAAAGGAATAACCTCAGGTCAAAACCTTTCCAAAGATACCAAATTTAACCACAAAAACCCATTTTATCATGTAAATACACTGGCTATAAAATTTCGCTTATCCTTTTAATAGTATAGATTATAAAACCAATCAGAAATAAATTAATAATTACCTAGCAGAACCACTCGCACTGCGAGATCTACTGCGAGAGCGGCTTCTAGACTTGGACCTCGAACGACTTTTGGACCGCGACTGTGACCTAGACCTTGAACCGCTTTTTCTCGACCCACTGGCAGATCTGGACCTAGATCTTGATCTACTTCTGGAGCCGCTTTTCCTGGACCCAGATCTAGACCTAGCTGGCGACCCGGACTTTGATCTTGATCGTGATCTGGACTTCGACCTTGATCGTGATCTCGACTTTGACCTTGATTGAGATCTCGATCTACTTCCACTGTGTCGAGATCCAGACCTGGATCTCGAGCGTGAGCCACTCTTAGAGCGAGACCTAGACTTAGACCTAGACCTTGATCTCGAGCCACTCTTGGATCGAGATCTGGACTTTGAACGCGACGAACTTCTCGATCCGCTTCTGGACCTTGAACGGGACCGAGAGCCTTCCGATTCAGATCGGATCCTCTTTTTGCTTTTGCTACTGCCAGGCTGGTCTTTCTTTCTATCATCCTCGCTTTCAGACTCACTCGTCGAGATAGTCTCTTTAGACAGAAACTTGGAGTTCCTAATAACCTCTGGAGCCGGTTTCTTTGGTTTCTTCCCACTGCCAAGTTTTCTGCCTCGCGGGCCTTTAGGTTTATCACTGTCCGACTTTCTACTTCTGCGCTCTTTTTGATCACTGCTGACTTTCCTCTTCTTCTTTTTCTCTCTCGGCGCATCATCAGGTCTTCGCTCTTCACCGCCTGAGCCTCCACTGTCACTAACATACTGATCAGATCTTCCTCGCTTTCCTTTCTTGGTACCTTTTTCTGACGGCATGTCTCCAAAAACAATGACATTTTTTGTTTTTTCAACATACTCTTGTCGCTTTTGCAACATTTCTTCCTCCTTTTGCCGTTTCATCTCTTCAACAATCTTCTTTTCTTCATTCTGCTTCAACTTGAATGCCAGCCTCTCTTCCTCTTGCTTCTTACGGAGCATCTTTTCTTCTTCATCCAATCTACGTGCCCTAGCAACGTGATACTGAGCCTGCGAAAGAAGATCTTGACACCTGCGAGCCTCAGCTTCCGCCAATTGTTCCATTCTGTCACCATGAGCCGCCAAATATTGAAAGTATTTATGCGACAATCCCAATTCATGTACTGCTTGAAGTACAGTTGTCAGTGTTGACTTTTCATCCTTGAGAATCTGCGTAGCTAATCGCTGAAGCACCAATGCAATATTATAAAGCAAAATAGCATCTTGCGGAGCGACTCGTCTTGCTTTCAACAACGTCATCTTGGCTTCCTTCAATTTTCCAGCCTTGAAATACGCTCGAGCAAGATACTGCAGCACCTCAACGTGATGATACTTATAAAACTTTCTCAAACAATTTTCATACATCTGAATTGCGCTGACAAATTGTTTTTGTTCAACATAAATATGCGCTATATTCAACCAAACATCACAAAATTCCGCAGTAGCTTCTCTAACTTGCGCAAATATATCTCGCGCTTCATTAACACAGCCTTTATGAGCCAAAACTGCACCAATTCCATTAGCAGCCCAAATATTCTTCGGATCATTGCGCAACACCTGCTTGTACATCATCAAAGCACGATCTTGGTGACGCTTCTCGCGCTCCTTATCTTTGCCACTCTGATGCAAAGTTTGTAACCAAATATTCCCCAGCGCAATCAGCGAATACGCATCAGTACTAGTCGACGGATTCTTGAGAATCCTTTCAAATTTCTTCTGACCAGGCCCCCACTCCATTTTTGCAAGATGCAAATTACCCAATAGAGACCATGCGTCCGGGTGCTCATTATTTATCCTTAACGCATCTTTGAACCAATCAGAAGCTTCATAAATCTGTCCTTTATCTCTCGCCATGCAGCCTAATCTCAAGTAACAATCCATATAATTAGGATGCTCTTTAAGAATATCCTTATACAATTTTTCAGCGCGATCAAAAACACAGAGCGCTTCGTTAAGTCGTGCTAAATTATAAGTAGTTGTCACAGCGATTGAATTATAATAATTAGGATCATCCTGAGCGTCTGCTTTAGAACGTGCCAACGATTCTTCCAGATTTTTACGCGCTTCTTCTAAATTACCCAGACGATAATGCAGCGCTCCGACGTTATTTAAAATCTCTGGAGGAATATCAGCTTCAACTTTTTCTTTTAATATTTTTGTCGCTGTTCCGTACGCATTTAGCGCACCATTTAAGTCGCTCTGCTCGAGAATCTGAGCAAGCTCTATCCAAGCTTCCACATCGTCGGGAAACTGCTCAGTTACTTTTCTCAGATGATTTCTGGCGATATCACGCTTTGACTGCGATGGTGAGTTTGCGTATAGTGATCCCAAGATTTTCATGGTTTCGTAATTGCCTGGCTGGACTTTGAGGACCTTTTCGAAGCACTGGGCTGCGTTTTCTGAGTCTCCACGGTAGACGTACATCTGACCGAGACCGAAATGCGGAAGAACAAATGCTGATGGTGCAAATTGAGTCGCTTGGTAGTAATATTGAAAGGCTTGATCATAGTCTCTTTGGACGTGGAACGCTCGTGCTAATTGGTAGCAACTTTCAGCGCGCATTGCTTCATTTTCTGTGTTATGGAAAGCGTGTAACGCTAAATGCTGGACTTTGCTGTAATCTTTTTTGAAGAAAAAGTGATTCGCGAGATGATTTAGCACCATCGGGTTTGTAGAATCGATTGTGTAAGCCTTGGAAAGCATTTGAACTCCACTTCTTATGTCTTCAGACTGCTGGAGATTCAATTTTAATACAGACAATCCAACTAGAGCACCGACACACTGTGGATCTAGATCCAGAGCTCGTTCAAATGCCAATCGTGCTTTCTCTTGGTTGTTTAGTTTCATGAAACAGTGACCCATTCCCAAGCGAACTGCTGCTGGACAGTTAGGATTTGTCCTGAGGGCTTTTTTGTAAAACGCTAACGCGCCTCGGTAATCTTTTTTATTGAAGGCGATGCAAGCTTTTCCAAGGAGAGATGGAATGTTGTTTTGCGACTGGTTCAACACGAAATTAAACTGCGCATCCGCTTGATCTAGCTTGTCGCCTTCGAGTAAACAGAAGTAAGCTCGGCCCAGCAAGTGGTTCTGATCGTACATTATTATTTTGTCAGCAGTAGTGTACAGCAGTGTGGCTTTGGTGAACAGGTCACGCTTTTTGTCTTTGTTCTTTTCGCGGTTTGCCTCCTGGACGTAGTAGGCTGCCAACATGTCCAGGGCACGCATTTGATCCTTCTCGAATTCTTTGTAATCGATGGCTGCGTCACTGCGCGAAGACTCCAGGATTTTGATAAAGTCATCGATATTTTTTTGCTTGTAGTATGCGAGCTATGTAAAAAAAACGAGATGAGTGAAACTTTGTTGGTTTAGTCTAATTTTTTCGCAATAATTTACAAGAATTTTTAGAAGATGGTAGTAGGATAAATGTTGAAATTTTCAAGGAATTTCGTTTTTTATTTTATGATAATTATTTATTTATTCATTTGAACGTCAATCAGCATTATACAACAATTAGTAAGTATGGTAATCGGAAAAAATAGACCCGAAAAAAATCTTAAAATTATGAAAAATTCATATTATTTCATTAAAATTATTATAAAATAAAAATTATAATAATAATAATTTAATAAATCTGAAATAATATGAATTTTTCATAACTTGAAAATTTTTTCCGCGATTCAGTAGGGGAGAAGGGGGTCAATTGAACCAGAAAAAGTTTAGTAATTTTTTACTATTCGAATTAAAGCTAAAAAATAATTTTTTTTTTCTTGGAATGGTAGCTTATTCAGTCTACTATTATTATCAACACATAAATTAGTTAATAAACAACGTGAATTTTTAAAAATTATTAATTTATCCAAACGCGTCGAATGGTTCAATTGACCCCCCGCTCGGGGGCAATTGAACCACTGCTTGGGGTCAATTGAACCAATAATATTTAAAACTCAAACCCGAACTTTTAATAAATAATATATTAATTGTTACTTGCTAATATTACTGTTGCACATTTTTAATGCACAGATATTATATTAAATAAATTAAAAATCAATTTAGAAATAATTTTCATTATACATTCTGTTCATCAAATTGTTAGGTTATTTCCCTGAGAATTTTTGACGTCGAGTCAAGATGCGCGCGCATGTACCATGCTTCTCCGTATGGTTCAATCTTCCCCGCCACTGCTGGTTCAATTGACCCCATATAATTTTATAACAATTAATAGTAAATAATAAAAAATAAACTATTATATCACTATGAAAAAAGTTGAGGATTACAAAGTATAAGTATATACAACTACTACAATTCAAATTTTATCAATTAATTCAAAAATTGAAATATCATTAAACAATTTGTCACCAGCCGAAAAAACAGTTTACATGCCTAAAAATAAGAAAATCTCAATTTTTCAAAATTTATTAATCGCAATGATTTCAAATTTTGATCATATCCGAGTTTAACATATTAGAATCTAATTCTAAGAGCATGAAGCGTTTTTTCAATTTTTTCGATTTTTTAAGTCGAGTGGTTCAATTGACCCTCTTCTCCCCTAAGTATCCTCTTTAAATTATAAGATATAAATTATAAATTTTTAAATTCTGAAATTTAGACTCGAAAATTGCACAGAAATAAGTTTATTTAAAAAATTAAAAAAAAATTAAAAAATTAACGGTGTTATTAATAATATTACAAAATATGTTTCTTGAGATTAGAGCGTAAAGTATGGAAGAATAATGAAAATAATAGAAGCTAATGAATTTAATTTTTTTATATAAGAATTATGTACTTCATGGTAGAATTTAAAAATTGAATAGTGAATTAATGAACATTATCATGAAATGTTTTTTAATTTAATTTATTAAAAATAAAATATTTTTTTTTAAGAATTTCAAAGACCAGTCAGCTCCAAAATTTCAATATTTAAAAATTTTAATTTCAAAATTGCTATCATCTTCTCAAAAAATTTCTGACAATTATTGATATTGTAAATTAAAAAAAAAAAAATTATTTACAGCCAAATCGACCCAGATGTGGAGTTTAGCTGATTCTTGACGCAAAATCGTAAGAACTTCATCTCCGTCTGGTAGTTGTTGTACACTAAGTTCAATAACCTAAAAAATAGCATTTTTTATTATAAATGTTATAAATAAAATTATATATTAATAAATTTAGTGCATCGTATAGAATCTAAGGTTACATTTTTAAAGGTTAAACCCAGTTATGACTAAAAATCTTTCACTGAAAAATATAATTTTTTCGAGTAAAGTTAATTACTCTGGTACATACCTCGTCAGTATCCTTCAGGGGAATTTCAATGGAAGTCGCCATTGTTTTAAATTAATGCACTTATTTATATTTTATTCACAAAACACAAGTTTAATTGCAACATTCTCACACAACAATAACCACGTTACTCATACAAGACGCAAACTATTAAGAACGCAACAAAAAACAGCTCCGCGGTGTAGCTGTTTTTATTTCGTTGGTAAGAAAGATTCTTACCTTTACATCTTATAATAAGAGTAACAACTGTTACCATATTTTTACAAATTTATTAATTATTAAAATAAAATCTAAATAAAAAATTAATACTTACTAAAAATATCAAAATTATCAAGTAAATTAAGCTGTTAACGATGTTTATTAATATAATGATATTGTAACTAAATTAATAAATGGCCGAATTTTGTCTCTGAAGCATGAATCAATAAAAAATTTTTAAATTAATTAATAATACTATTTTAATTTTATGATTTTTTGTTTCATTCATTAAATTAGAACTAAAAAATATTTTTAAAAAATTTCACTTGTAGTTTTTCAAGTTTTATAAAAATGAAATTATTTTTTTAATTTTTTTGTAATAATTTTTTCAATAAAAAAAATTCTAAAAATTTTTTTTATTAAAGAATTATTATAAAAAAATTTTTTCATTTGTTAAAAACTTCAAAAACTATAAATGCAACTTTTTAAAAATATGTTTTAATTATAATTTAATAAATTAAAGCTAAATAAAAAAATCAGAAATGTCGGCTAACTATATGAATTATTATTATTAATTTTCATCATTAATTATCATACTTCTCTATCGCTTGCATAAAAAACTAATACTCAGAAAATTTCCATAAAATTAAAAAAAAAATTTTTTCTAAATTCATAATAAATATAATTTAAAAATTTCTGTATATTTAAATATAAAAAGTAATCTATTAAATATTTTTATTTACCTCACCAAGAAAAATACTAGGCCTGCAGTCATCAACTAGATTTTTCTGAAATAAAAAAAATTAAAATATAAATTTTATTTCTATTAAATTTATAATATTACTTTTAATAGCTACTATTTAATTTAATTAATACTATACCCTGGTGGACGTACGGCTGCTCTAGGACACCAGCAGGTCTCCTCTCTCGGATGACTTCGGATCCATCGGTGACATTCACCAATATTTACTTTAAAACACTCATTCTTTATAACTATTACTTCACAATTATACATACACACTCATTCTCACAGCAATAAAAGAAAATACTTATTTTTAATTAATTCATTATTATCATAAATATACCTTAAAATTATTTATCCTAAATTAAAACTGAAATAAAGAGTCTGAACTCAGCGCTGTTGCTTCGGTCGCCTGTTCGGATCGGTGGTGTAGTTCGGGAGCTCGGGTGAAGTGACGACGCCGCGGCTCGCGGGTCTACGACCGTTACGAGTGATCACCAGTTTTTTCCGAGCTTCCTATTGGTTGAATTCAAATCTCGCGCATGCGCGGTATCGTAGTTGCGCTCGCGCAGAAGCTGTTTTAACTAGAACGACGCCATTTCACGCAACACAACCGCTCACGCTATACCCGCTCAACGCATCAAGCTCCAACGCTCCAACAGTTAGTAAGCTCGTCAATCTTTTATTTATTAAATTAATAATTAATTAAATTCACTTGACATTCAGTATTTAAAATTTCGTAGCAAAAAAAAAATTATTTAATAATATTAGATATTAATAATGGCAAATAATGTCTGATGTAAAGTAAAACGAATTTTTTTATCACTTGTCATTTAACGAGAATTTTTTTGTCAGTTGACTCTCAGCATCAACCGTGTAAAAATCTTTCCATTTTAATCAGTTTTGTATTACTTTGATAATTGTTTTCAGTAGATGGTCGTTATAAGCAATTTTAATATTTATATAATAAAAACGGAAAATTACTTGAAGAAATTTGTGATAATTTTCGAATGACATTTATCACGATGACTAGATGTTGGTATCAGAGTCTTGATGCGAGCCTAGCTGTTGATAGATGTTAACAGATTTATTCGCGAAGGTATAAAATCATTCACTTAACTTTTTCTAAGCTGAAGTTGATATGAAATGACATTAAATTTCACTTGACAATTTTTTAATTTTATTTAATAAACAAATTTCTTCCAAAAAATTATTTATAAAAAATTTCATTTTTAATTTTTTTAAATCTCTACGTGTCAATTTTTTTTTAAATGTTTCTTATCATAATTTATTAGTCACCAAAATTCTTAAAACTATCAAGTATCTGCTAAATTAATTTTCATTGATATTTAGCAGATATTAAATAATTTTTATAATTTTTTTTGACAAATAAATTATGTCAAAAAAAAAATTAGGAAAAAAATTGACTTGTAAAAATTTAAAAAAATAAAAAATGCAATTTTTTAAAATTATTTTTTGGAACAAATTTGTTTGTTAAAAAAAATTAAAAAATTCTCTAATGACTGCTAATTTTAATTTCATGAAGTTGATGGATTAATTTATTGAGTAAGTTGTTTTGATTGGAATGAGCAAGTATTTTATAATAATAATTAATTTAAGATGTTTTTTTTTTTAATATTGTGAAAGTGAGTGTCAGTATAGATTAAGTGATGTAAGTAGTTTGTAGTGAGTGTTACAAAGTAAGTAGTGGTGAGAAATCCAAAATCATCTGAATTGCGGAGTCCTGTTGGGTGTCCTAGAGCAGAAATACGTCCATCAGGGTAAGATATTAAATTAAATATTAAGATTAAGAGAGCAAAATATATAATTTCATTCATTTATTTATTTCAGAAAATGTTGGTTGATGACTGCAGGCCTAGCATTCTTCTGATGTGGTGAGTGACAATTATTTTTTACTATTATAAATTTTTTTTTAACTCCTAACGAGCTGATTATTACTACAAATAGTAAGTCAAAAATTTTTTAATTTTTTTACATCTAAAAATTTATTAAAAAAAAATTAATAAAATTATTTTCTACTGTTTGAAAATGATTTGTTACGTCAGAACGCAACTAAAATTAATTATTTTTATCCTAGCCGTTAGGCTAATAGATAAGGATCTGAAGCTTATGGGAATTGGTTAAATTAAATAACAAAAAAGAAATAAAATTAGAATTCAAATTATTAGATGTATTCAAAAATTCTAATACATTACTTTTGGACTTACACTATATGTCGATGTCACCGCTTCTTGCCTGTTTCAATAAAAAGAATAAGAAAAAATATAAAAAATAAAAGGAAAGATAAATGCAACTGAATCTACTTTAACTTGACTCGTAACAACGTAAAATTTTACTAATTATAATAGACTGAGGAAAATATTGTGTTACGTTAAACTACTAAACTTGACCTCGTGTTGAGGGTGTAAAAACTAAAACTGGACTAACTAGAAAACAAAAAAACTGAAACTGACAAGAATTTTAGGTGGTGACATTTTCCTAATTTCTATGTTTGGGGGAAACTCTAGGCCAATTACAGTAACACCAAGTAGTCACGAGTTTCCCTTTCTTCGAGAGGGCCCAACGTTTCGGGTAGCGCACTACTCCCTCCACGTTGTCTCAAAGGCCTGTTGTCTCCCTTCTCTTAAATTCTATGTTAACAATCGAAACGTAAATCATTGTTAAATTTTTACTTTGTTAACTAAGTTATTTATTTAACTAAATCTAAATTTACATTACTGTAGTTTATTTGTTTATTCGGGAGATTCTATTAAATTAATTAACCGAGTAATTAATTTATCGTAAGTTAAAATGTTTCGCGAATTATATTTAATTCGAAATAAACCTTATAACATTTATTTCCTTTTTCTAAACTTAAACTATTGTTATTTATTAATGTTATTTAACTATTAATATTTTAAGTATTTTGCTTTATTATTACATACGTTGGTGTTCCTTATTTAAATTATTATACTAAATTATCATTATTGAGGAATATTATTTCTTTCAATATTCAAATTTGTTACTTAGATTATCATTATTTAAAGATATTATTTTTTATATTATTCAAAAATTTGTTTACTTAAAATTATCATTATTTAAAAGATATTATTTTTATATTATTCAAAAATTTGTTACTTAAAATTATCATTATTTAAAGATATTATTTTTATATTATTCAAAAATTTGTTACTTAAAATTATCATTATTTACCTTTTTGTATTATTTAAAATACTGTTATCTTTATAATATTTTCTCTTTCTGTACATTTATTTTATTATCACAAAAAATTTCTATTCGGATCTAGACAAAGGTTAAAGTCCATTAGACTATTTGTTCAGGCTCGGAGCTCTTGGTCGGCCCAACCAAACGCGGAAAATTCCCAAGATGTAACTAGATAAATAAGACTATTTCCTTGAATGTTCGGGTCATAAAATTATGGTTTACAACCCGACCCATATAAACCGATTACCTGGCGTAAAATAGAAAAATAAAAAATATTCTTTTTGGAAAAATTACTAATGGCAATGTCTAGAGAGGAAAGTTTTAAAACAATAAAATAAATGTATGTAAAAATATGAATTATTAGTGGATAATTTATATCCAATTAATTTAAAATGTCGAACGTTGAGTCCGACATAACACCCCATCGTTTGATGGAAGTACGATTGAAATGAGTACGACATCAGTTTGATGATCGTACTTTAATTATTTTCAAATTATTCTATCAATTAATTTATAAAAGTTCGGCCTCCATTCGTCGCTGCTGTCGCTGATAAATCCGTTGGAGTTGACGAAACTGGTTGGTCTTTTGGGTTAGGCGAAGCTGCTGGCAACTTAGGGTAGAGGTCAGGGTTCATTATCGGGGCTGTAGGTCCATTTCCTGGTTCAGGATCTTGTCGTTGAGCACTCGTTGGATCGTTTGGTTCGGCTAAATGGAGCAATAGGTGAGTTGCTGAGGCCCACAAGGCTGCAATTAATTTTACTGACCATCCATAAACTGAATGGAGAGTGTAACCGTGAATGACTGTATCCGCAATTGCCTTGAACATCTTTGCGATGACGTAGATTCCAATTACTCCGGCGCTGAAGGTTCCAAATTTCAGGAACTTCCCACAGGTCTTATCCCAGGCGTTTTCTGCTAATTTTTCCAGGGCCTCCTCGTCCAGTAGATTCATTACCGATGGTTGGTTGCTGTATACTCCGTTGGTGATCCTCTGCATAACGTTGGCAACTATAGCGTTTTGTTCCATAGTGAACATTATGCGGTTCTTCATGTCGTTCAACTCCTTTTCAGTGTACACCCCACTTGTGGCTAGATGGTTCGGATTCTTATAATTCCATGTTACCTTCGTACTAGGCTTTAAACTAATTGGAGCTACGGTCTCGACAGGACTAGGCAGGAGTTTATACCAAGTTTGTCCCACCAAGTAATATTGAAGGAGTAAAGGGTTGCAAGGAATTTCAGCTGCCTGTGTGGTAATGACATGAGTGCGAGGTGTGAGGAAAAGAGTTTGATTCCCTCTTCTGACTGGTAATCGGTTGTAACATTTTTCTGCTGCCCAAAGTTTTAGCTCCACTGGCACACACTTAACTAGATGAATGACCTCTCCCGCTAAGATCGCCATGTAACCTGGCCCTCCCATGTATCGGTAGGCGAACTCATCTGGCTGGGTCGCTGCTATCGCTAGGCTATTTCGTAATATCTCCCTCTCTATTCTACAACGGTGTAACAATACATCTCTATACAAATCACGGATCTGAGACCTAATGAACCTTTCTACGTATATAAATTTTGTATTCATGTAAAGGAAAATATCCATGTTATCTGAATGCATAGTTACGATATTCTCTTCATTTAACATATTTAAATCGGATTTTTGAACAATAAAAAGCTTAGGATGTTCGGTTCTAAGTATAGGTAGGCCGCATGAGGTCTCTTCCCCGGTTACAATTAATGAAAAACTCGTATCTCTTACATTTACTGAATATATAATGTCATTATTTGTTTTGAGCTTAGTTACGGCTCCTTTGTACAGTACAGAATAGGTATTAGCCTTACAAAATTTTTTAGGTAGAGGGTTCCAGAAGGTATACCCTCCTTCAGGGTCAATACAAGATCCCGTTTCTAACTTGCAAGTGGATCCTGATGGCATATAAATTTTATTAGATTCAGACTTTACTCGGGCCCAAGAGGATTGAATTGTGATCGTTACGCTTCCTGTGACTACAACATTGTCCCAGGTACCGTAAGGATCCGAATATTGGGCCCCTTTACAAGTTCCATCAAGACCCGCTTTTCCTGCAAGGGTAATACTACGAGTAGTAGTCGAATTTGGTGTTAAACCATCGATTATTGCGTTACCGAGGTGAAACGTGCCATGATCGTGCGCTATCTGACACGCTTCTCGCTGGATCGCATGGACATACCCCATATAGGCATTATTAACTATGTATGTATGTTCCCAATATCCGCAATAATAAATTAATCGAGTCACTTCAATTTTACATTGAAGGATCTCGGTATGTTCAAAATCATTTAATTGTAATAAATGTATGTCTACTAGGGTTATGTCCACATGATCCGGTTCAATATCGCAATCATCTATGTCCACTAACGATATGGTGGTCATGTTCGTTATTTTATTACTACAATCATTTCCTATAATTGCGTAGCTGTAATAAATAAAATTAAATAAGAAATACAAATACGAAATAGCCATTGGTATATTAGTTCCCATCCTGTAAAACAAATAGTATTAATAGGTGGAAATTAAGGTTTAAAATCAGGATCTGGGTCCTTTCGTTTCTTGTCCCCTTTCGTTTTAGGTTTCATTTTCGTTTTTGTTTCCGAAATTTTCGTTAATTTTAACCGATTTGGATGTACTGTTTTAATTTGATTGTTCATTTTGATTTGAATATTTCCGTTAGGTAAAACTTGTAAAATTTGGTAAGGTCCATCATAATGGTCACCAAATTTGTTTGGTTTAGGTCCCTTTAGTAAGAATACTAGGTCGTTTTCTTTAAAATTAACTACTTTTAAATGTCTGTCATACTGAATTTTTGACCTTTCCTTAGCATTTATTAGATTCTCTCGTGCAAGTTTTCGGATTTCGATTAGTCTCGTTACTAAATCTTTGATATAATTGTTATAAGTAGGTAAGCAATCTAAATCATGGAGGGGTTCTTCAGAAGGAACTCGCGCAACCTTTCCATAAACTAATTCAAAGGGAGTGAATCTGGTTCCTTCATGAACGGAAGTGTTATACGAAAAGGTGGCTACTTCCAACCATTCATCCCAGTCTTTTCCTTGTTGACATATTGTTTTAAGAATTCCCCTAACACATGATGCGATCTTTCCAAAGAACCGTTAGATTGGGGTCGGAAAGCCGTGGTTTGGATCTTCTTAATTTTAAAACGTTTAGCGATTCGCTGCATAAAGGTACTGACGAAATTCCGTCCTTGATCTGTAAGTAGAGCTTTTGGGGCCCCATAAATACAGATGAAACGTTTAATAAAAACGTCAGCAACAGTTACAGCTAACATATTGTTAATAGGAATTGCTATACAGAATTTTGACAAGGAATCTTGTATCGTCAAAATATATTCATTACCTCCCTCTGAAACTGGCAATGGACCGACAATATCCATTGCGATCTTTTCGAAAACAGTTCCCGGTGTGTCGGTAATGAGCATAGGTTGACGAGTCTTGATTCGTACTAGTTTTTTTAATTGACATTCGAGGCATTGTTGAATGCGACGTTGAATGTCATCTTTAGACCCTCCCAATAATACGTGTGCTTAATCCTATTATACGTTTTAGAAACTCCCTTGTGTCCCCAAGAGGAGCTTTATGAGCTTCATAAAAACTCTGTCACGCTCCTCAGGTGAAACGTAACGAACTTTCCCTAGACAGACGATAACCTTGATATTGATCTGACTACTAAAAACTTCGGTCAACATTTTTTGAACCTCTATCCAAGGCACATTAGCGATGTGTTCGGATGAGGCTATGGAGAAAGTATTCAAATTTTTATCTCGTAAGATGCCCTTTAATTTTACTAAGGTTTTCCCGATATTGCTTTGAATGCGCAGTGAAGATTCCCCACTGGCATTCAGTACAATTAACCCAAAGTAATTTTTCTTGTTAATTTTAGTCCAGAAAACTTGTCCTGTTTCTATTACCCCTACAAACGGTAATTTGTTTAATTTCTTTAAAGCTCTTGAACCGTTGTCACAAGGACAACCGTTCGAATCAAGGAAGTATACTAAATTATCTTGTCTATATTGAAATAATTCTTTTGACGTTACTATATTTGGTGTTTGTGTTGGTAAAGTAATATTGTTATTCTCAAATGCTACAGTGTTCCCTATTCGATTTGACTCAACATCGGATGGTTCGTCATCCTCCGTATCAGAGTCACTACTCTGGGAAGTTTCCGAGTCTGAACTTGATTCAGCTCGTTCGACTTCCACTGGATTTTCCAAATTAACAACCACTTTGCGTGGCCTTCCCCTACGTACCTTAGATAATCCGCATGTCTTTCCGGGGACTATCTCCGTACCTTTTGATCTGTCAGCAACCGGTGACAACCGAAGTTTAGGGGATTCTGGTTCGTTTGATTCTACTGTTTGAGTTGTGTTATTCTGTGTAATCTCTGACTCAGGCCTGCCAGCAACCGGTGACAGCTGAGGCTCTAGGAGTTGTGGCTCCTGAAAATTATCTGATTCTACAATGTTTTTCTGAGAGTTCTCGAAATCATCTATTTCTTTTTGTAATCGGTCTTCTAAAATTTCACGTTCTTCTATCCTTCTTTGAGCGCGGGTTGTAACGTTAACTGTTTCTGTTGGATTTCGTGATAACGCGTCTGCATTTAAATTAATCTTTCCTGGCTTGTAAATTACGGTGTAATCGTATTCCGCTAAACGTAACCGCCATTTGAGAATCCTCGCGTTACCGTCCTTTGCGGTTCGAAACCAAACTAACGGTTTATGATCAGTTACCACAGTGAAAGCTTTACCGTATACATATGGTCTGAAATTTTTAACCGCTTGTACAATCGCTAAAGCTTCCTTTTCGTAAGTGTCATATCGTAGTTCAGCTCCTCGCAGGACCCTTGAATAATACGCGATTGGAAGATCTCGACCGATCTCTCCTTGAGATAACACGGCTCCCAAAGCAAAACCCGACGCATCCGTAGTTATAATGAATGGTTCTGTAAAATCGGGGTATTGAAGAACCGGAGCGGTACATAATGTTTCTTTTAAAATGTCAAAAGCTTGCTGAGTTTCCTCAGTCCATATAAAGTCTACTTCTTTCTGTAATAGCTCGGTTAATGGTTTAGAAATTTTTGCAAAGTTCTTAATGAATCGGCGGTAATATCCTGTTAAACCCAAAAATTCTCTGATGTTTTTCTGCGTTTTTGGCACCGGAAATTTCCTAACTGCTTCAAGCTTCGACGGATCAGGTTTTAAACCCTCTTTACTAATGATGTGACCTAGATAATTTACTTCGGATCTAAGGAAGTGACATTTTTCGGGTTGTAATTTTAAATTGGCTTTTCTCAATCTAGCCATCAAATCATCTATGTGTTTTTCGTGTTCCTCCAAATCTTTAGCAAAAACAATAATGTCGTCCAAATATACAAACATTGATATTCCTTGGAGTCCCGTTAACACCGAATCCATCAATCGTTGAAACGTTGCAGGAGCGTTTTTCAATCCGAAGGGCATACGAGAATATTCCCAATGACCTTGCGGAGTGGAGAACGCTGTCTTACAACTGTCTCTCGGATCCATTTCGATCTGATGATAACCGGATGCCAAGTCGAAAACGGAGAAGTATTGCGAACCTCCCAATTGATCCAGAATCTCTACAATGCTCGGCAAAGGATAAGCGTCTGTAATTGTTCGTTCGTTCAAATTTCTGAAGTCGATTACTAACCTCCAACGTTTATTTCCTTGTGAGTCACATTTTTTGGGTACAATCCAGATGGGACTGTTATAGGGCGACTCCGAAGGCTTAATAATGCCTGAGTGGAGTGCCTCGTTAATTTGATTTTCTACTTCTGCCTTTAAAGAATGAGGTAATCGGTATTGCTTAGTCGTGAAGGGAACATCGTACATTGTTGGGATTCTATGTTTGTAATTATTAGTTGAACCTAAAGGTTCACCAGGGATGTGGAAACAATCTGAATATTTTCTTAATAAATTTTCTACATGAATTCTCTCTATTTTCTCCAAATAATCTAAGTTTATTAAAGGTTTTAATTTTTCAAATCTACATTCATCGAATTGATTTTTAACTACTGTAAATATTCTCTTTGTGACTCCAAGGTTTTCGATTAGATTTTCATAAGAATTTTCTGGATCAATCGTACGAGGTGCGTACGCTTCTTCTACCTCTCGTATAGCTAAGATTGGAATTTTAATTCCTACTTCATCATTAGTTGTGTTAAAGATCTGCATATAAGCTCGGCCATTACTAACACGGACTAGACAATTTCCTGTAAAAACTCCTTTACAGATCTTAACTCGAGGGAGGTAACCCTCCTTTAATTCCGGATTTTTGACCTTAATAAAAAATGTTGACTCGCTCCGAGGAGGTATATACATAACTCCGTCTTCAATTCTATTTGTTTTTTTAAAAGGGTGTTTGACGTTATCAATTTCTAAAACGCGGTTTTCGTAATCTATTTTCGCTTTGTGTGAAGAAAAGAATTGGGAACCTACAAGACCGGCATGAGGAATTGCCATTTCATCCGGTACAATATGGCAAACCGCTTCCTTTCCGAATAATACCAAACGAACACTACCTAGAGTAAATAAGGGTACATCCGCTATTCCGTGTAATTCTATTATGTCCTTTGAGTTTATTATCGAAGTTGATTTTACATATTTTCGTTTAATTAAGTTTGGAGAGGCTCCTGAGTCTAACATCATTATTATATCTTGGTTTTGGGGCGATTTGCCTGCAATCGAATATGGCAAATCGTCCCAGTCATAATTATTTTCTATTGTCATTACTCGATATTGTCGTCCAGGGTAACTTCCTGAACTACATGGACTGGGCGCACAGAGCGATCGTTCATCCCTGCGCCCGAAGGGTTGAACTGTACCCGGTTTCCCTGGGAGATTTTCATATTTTTTAACGCAAAACAATTATCTTCGCTGTGAGACCTACTATTATGATAACCACAATATTGTGAAATTGGTGTTACTCTAGAATTACCGGTTAAGGTAGGGCAATTTTTAGCTAAATGCCCGTGTTGACTGCATAATTGACATCGTACGGCTCCCGAATTCCTATTTTCACTATTTCCCATTACTACTGGACAAGCTTTCGCTGTATGTCCATTCATATCGCAGACTTGGCATTTACTTTCAGGACAATTTCTTGTAGTATGTCCGGGGGTTTTGCAACGATAACAAATTACGGTTCGACTTTGACTATTTGTTTCGTTATTACTATTATTTCCTTTGAAGTTATTATTATTATTAGGTTTATTAAACTGATTATTATTACCATTATTAGAGGCAATATTTTGATTATTGACTTTATTATAGTTGTTGTTATTTAACGTTTTCTGAGAAGCTATGTTACCGACATTACTACCCGACGTAAAATTAACCGGTTTATGAGGTGTGCCCTTTTTCTTTTCTTCCGTCTTATTTATATTCGAATCTTTCCTTGATTCCTTTCGTGCGTTGATTTTGTGTTCGATTTTAAGAGCTTCCCGGAGCGCATCTTCTGTCGTTTGACAAGATGGCATCCTATGGTCAATTTCGTCGTTTAAATTTTGAATGAAACATTCTGAAATGGACTTATCTATTGTGTCTTTAAATGCTGCTATTTGCTCAGGGGTTGCTTCAGGGTTTTGAGTTTGATAGCAATCAACTATTTCCCGACCTTTCCTTTTTAATCTATTCACGAACTCTGTTACCGTTTCGGAATTTCCTTGAAAAATACAGGCCAGTTGCCTCTGTAACTGAGTAATTGACGATACCGGAATATAAATTTTTTCAGATCTCTGATTAAACTTTCTATATTAGCAGGTGCTGTGTTATTGAGAGAACTTTTGACATCAGTACTTAATTTACTAGAATATATTAATTTAATTAAATTTACTTCCGCGGCTTCAGGTAACATTCCTTTCGCATCCCTGCAGCATGTCGCAAAATCTATTAAGTCACCCGGATTGCCTTGAAAACGGGGTACGCAGACTAACGCGTCGTTTAATGATATGTGTTGATTCGCGTTTAATGCCATTCTTTCTAAATTAAGTTCGATTTCTGGGTCGTTATTATTAGGTGGATTAACTACTAGATTTTGAGGTGGATTATCAACTACTTGAACTTGAGGTATATTAATAACTACTGGAACTTGAGGTTTTGGGTTATTAGGTGGTTCTTCCTCCGAGCTTTCGTCGTCTGTAAATTCTGGTATTGAAAGAGCGGATACTCCTACGCCAGAATCTTTAAAAGTTAAATTATGCTTCTTTTCCCGCTTAACCAAAGGTAACCCAGGAAGAAGTTCTTGTTCTGGCTTACTTCTCAAAGAATAGGATGATTTAGGTTTATCATCAGACATTTAGTTGATTAAAACTTCGGAAAATTCTGTGCTCATATTCTCAATAGATAAAAATTAATGTTTTATATTGGATAAAAATAACAAATAAAAATAAAAATAAAGAAAAGAAAAAAAAAATTATTTTTTTTTTTCATTGAGTCAAAAATTCATAAATTGTTCGATTTAGATTATTAATTATTCCTAGTATTCAAACATGAGGGACTATTTTTCATGAAAAATCGAGAAATTTCAGTTATAATCATATGAGCCTACCAAATTTGTTTTACCCCGAAAATAATTTTTAAAATAAAATAAATTTTTAAAATAAAATAAAATTTAACGAAAGGTTCCAAAAAAAAGTATATGTATAACCCAGTAAATCAATTAGTAATAAAATTTTATCGAATTAAATTTAAAGCCTGGTTAATTCTTAAGTTAATTGTTCGTTGTAAAGTATTAGGACAAAACATTATACAATATTTTGAAAATAAAATCAATAAATCATAAAAAGAATTTTAAATAAATTTAAATTTTAGAGTATATCTAGTTTAATTAACTATAAACTTTATGAAATCTATCTTTATTCCGTAGTTTTTGGAAAAGAAAAAGGAGGAAAAAAAAAAAAATATAAAAATAAATTTTAAGTAAAATTTAAAAATGTGAATTTCTGTATCAAATATTTCTTAGTAATTTTCCACATAAAGCTTCATGATCCCGGCTGAGCCCCCAAAAATGTTACGTCAGAACGCAACTAAAATTAATTATTTTTATCCTAGCCGTTAGGCTAATAGATAAGGATCTGAAGCTTATGGGAATTGGTTAAATTAAATAACAAAAAAGAAATAAAATTAGAATTCAAATTATTAGATGTATTCAAAAATTCTAATACATTACTTTTGGACTTACACTATATGTCGATGTCACCGCTTCTTGCCTGTTTCAATAAAAAGAATAAGAAAAAATATAAAAAATAAAAGGAAAGATAAATGCAACTGAATCTACTTTAACTTGACTCGTAACAACGTAAAATTTTACTAATTATAATAGACTGAGGAAAATATTGTGTTACGTTAAACTACTAAACTTGACCTCGTGTTGAGGGTGTAAAAACTAAAACTGGACTAACTAGAAAACAAAAAAACTGAAACTGACAAGAATTTTAGGTGGTGACATTTTCCTAATTTCTATGTTTGGGGGAAACTCTAGGCCAATTACAGTAACACCAAGTAGTCACGAGTTTCCCTTTCTTCGAGAGGGCCCAACGTTTCGGGTAGCGCACTACTCCCTCCACGTTGTCTCAAAGGCCTGTTGTCTCCCTTCTCTTAAATTCTATGTTAACAATCGAAACGTAAATCATTGTTAAATTTTTACTTTGTTAACTAAGTTATTTATTTAACTAAATCTAAATTTACATTACTGTAGTTTATTTGTTTATTCGGGAGATTCTATTAAATTAATTAACCGAGTAATTAATTTATCGTAAGTTAAAATGTTTCGCGAATTATATTTAATTCGAAATAAACCTTATAACATTTATTTCCTTTTTCTAAACTTAAACTATTGTTATTTATTAATGTTATTTAACTATTAATATTTTAAGTATTTTGCTTTATTATTACATACGTTGGTGTTCCTTATTTAAATTATTATACTAAATTATCATTATTGAGGAATATTATTTCTTTCAATATTCAAATTTGTTACTTAGATTATCATTATTTAAAGATATTATTTTTTATATTATTCAAAAATTTGTTTACTTAAAATTATCATTATTTAAAGATATTATTTTTATATTATTCAAAAATTTGTTACTTAAAATTATCATTATTTAAAGATATTATTTTTTATATTATTCAAAAATTTGTTACTTAAAATTATCATTATTTACCTTTTTGTATTATTTAAAATACTGTTATCTTTATAATATTTTCTCTTTCTGTACATTTATTTTATTATCACAAAAAAATTTCTATTCCGGATCTAGACAAAGGTTAAAGTCCATTAGACTATTTGTTCAGGCTCGGAGCTCTTGGTCGGCCCAACCAAACGCGGAAAATTCCCAAGATGTAACTAGATAAATAAGACTATTTCCTTGAATGTTCGGGTCATAAAATTATGGTTTACAACCCGACCCATATAAACCGATTACCTGGCGTAAAATAGAAAAATAAAAAATATTCTTTTTGGAAAAATTACTAATGGCAATGTCTAGAGAGGAAAGTTTTAAAACAATAAAATAAATGTATGTAAAAATATGAATTATTAGTGGATAATTTATATCCAATTAATTTAAAATGTCGAACGTTGAGTCCGACATAACAGATTTTTTTATATTTTTCTTCAAATAATTTATTTAAAAACAAAAAATTAAAAAAAAAATACATACTCCAAATAAATTTAATACAAGAATACAATAATTACATATAAATAAAAAATATAAGTAAAATTTATCTGCTCAACATATTTTGAGCAATTAACATTAAATCGATGGAATATTACACGTATACATATTTTAATTTATACAATCATTTGTATGAAATAACTTCATGAAAAATTAAGTGATAAGTATATCCGGACTAATAACAATACACAAATAAAACCCTTGTTCTTTCATAATAAAAGTATATTACAAATTCATAAAAAAATATTTGGCACATCAAAAATTGTCTCATAATTCACTCGTTTGATTTAAAAGTTACGAATCCCGGGAGATTTATGCACAGCCCAAGCAAATAATTATACTTAAATATTACTTAAATGTACAATGTTAAAAAAAAATTTTCAAATTGTGCTGCTAAAAGCTGTCTCATGTGAGATTGTCACAATTATAAATTATTGTACATTATTATTTTCTTACAATTTAAATTTTTTTCGTTAGTTATCTTATCTATCGTCACTACAAGCTTATGCATACTAACATTAATAAATGGTCGTATTATTAAATCTTTAAAGATCTCCGAAAGTTTTTTATTTTTTTTTTTTTATAAAAAGTGTCATCAAATGGGTTAATAAGATTACCAATACTAATTATTAATTATTACATAATCTATTTTAAATTTCTAATTAATTTTCTATGTATAGTAATACCCCTTCATTCGTTTACGTATCAATCACGATTAAACGTTCAATATTTAAACGTCAAATCATTTCGGAAGAATAATTATTATCATTAATTTAATCATTACATTATTACTTAACTACTCTATTTAATAATACTAATAATAATAATTTAAATGAACGAACGGTATTAGAGTTCGTAAATAACTACTGAAAATAATAATTAATAATAGACTAACAATAATTCCTTTTTAAATTGTGTTCCCTTAAGATAATTGTCAATACATTCATTATGAACGCTCTAATTATTAAAATTGTTTGATCTCATTTTATTTATTTTGATTGATATATTATATTATTTTATTTTCATTATTTTTTTTTAACTAATTATTGTTACGATAATTAATTAATTATGAATTATGAGTGATAAATATTAATATTATTGTTAATGAAGTTGAGTATCATGACTTATGTATTTTGGTGAAGTAATGAGACAATGAGTAATGCAATATTTAATATAAATAAAATAAAAACTTATTTATATAAAATTATAAGTTAGACTGGCTTCCGTAAAAAGACGTAAAGGCCGTATCGGAGCTTACACTTATAGGCAAACTGCCAGCATCCATTGTTTCTCGTTCACTTTCAATAATTGACGGTACTTTGACATCAATTCCGTCCAAAGGGCCACTAACCGCTGACATACCTGAGCTTGTGGCCATTTCTACTTCTCCACCATCCGGGTGCGACATGCGTCTTAAAATCACGTCACTTTAAGTTAAGTCAATTAATATTTTATTATTCTGATGATTTATTTATTGCTAATAAATAATAGCAATAGGGTGAAAGACCCCATTAGTGGTAGGGACCCCATTACTGACACTGTCTTTGATTTTGGTACTTATTCAATTAATGAAATCATTAATTTCAATAATGAATATATTATTTTTAATCTTTAAGACCTTTAGATCGAAAAAATTTTTAATTTTGATTCCAAGTGGAATATTTTTTCATTGAAAGAAAAAATGCCACTAATAGGGGTTAAAGGTGCCACTAATGGGGTCTTTTACCTTAATTATAATAAAAATTTTTTATAAAATAATTTTACCTATAATCCGGCGCCGGTGTTTCTAATTGTTGCTGTCTGCGTGAATTTGATGACATAGGTGTCCTTTTTATTGCGTAAATAAATATCCCGGTCATTGTCAGTGTGTATGAGAGAAAATATAACGTATGGAACTGCAATAAATTAAAGTAAAGTTAGAAATAAAATACAAAACTTCATTCGGTAACTCTTGAGCTTTCTAAAAGTTTTATAAACCATCAATATTTTTATCTTGAAGTATTTTTGAAGTTATTCATCTTAAAAAACAGTCTGACGTATTTTTAAAAAAAACTTGCATTTTTATGTTGTAATAAAATTTAAATAACTTTAAAATAATTGAAACCTTTTATAACATAAATTATTCAACTTAAAAATTCAACCAGTAGAATAAAAAGTGTAAATGAATTAAAGAACAACAGTATTTACTTTGCACTTTAATTTATTACATTACTGAAAATCAATAATGCAAGGAATTTCAATCCCAAATTGTCTCGTGACATTCATTAAATGTCAACATAGAGTGCATTCTAAAGCTCTGTCTCTACTTGTAATTTCGTAAACTTCTATTCCAATGAATAATGAATAATAAATGAATAACTAAGTAAATAAATAAAAATTTTTATTTTAAGAAAAAAAATTCGGTAATTATTTACATGTGGGGTCAACCTATGTTGGACCATGTTAAATTTTTTTTTTTTTTTTTTTTTTATCAAATTGATCAATTTTTTTTTTAAATTATTCGTTTTTTATGTAAGATAAAAGCCCCAATAGATGATCATGTACCAGTATATGATCACTCTATGTATTTGTATATCTATATTCACAAATATAGGTATACAAATACATGGAGTGATCATATACTGGTACATGATCATCTATTGGGGCTTTTATCTTACTTTTCCAAAAAAGTATCAAAAAAATATCAAATAGAAATTTTATCCAAAAACATGAAAGCCAATATTTTTTTCCAATTTTTAAAGGCAAAAAAACTATCAAAATCTTTATTTTTTCCTTTCACGACATTTTTTATTATAAATGCGCCGTAAAAACAAGCAGAATAAAAAAAAATTTTTAAATGTTAATTTTTCATCTAGTTATGGCCAAACAATCACTAAAAATTCTTAAATACTTCCATAAAAACATTATTAGAAAATTAATATTATCTCTTGATAAATAGTTAAAAATTTTATATTACCTTGTATTGATGTGTAAGCATTCCCAAAAGTACATTAAAGAAATCGGCAGTAAGGAGGAATAATTGTAACGCAGTAGCTCCAGATTCGAATAAAATAACCGGAACAAGTGAAAAAAATACAAACTGAGTTATACAGTAAAATATTAACGCGGTTATTACAACCGGTGTTGCAGTACTCCAAGACGCCGATTCTATTTGCAGTCTTTCTAACACAGCACTGAAATAGCAATAAAATCGATTAATATTAAAAAAATTCATAATTTATTGCATACTTATCATAAAATATATACTTTATAAATACTTACATTTGAATACAGCTCAGAATAGTTCCAAAGAATCCAATCATTCCCAAGTACTCGATAATATCTACTGTCTTAACGGCTAATTCTTGAAGGACAGTTGTTACTGAGAATAGTACAGCACCTCCAAGACACAGCATATCGCCGACTAGTTGATTTTTGCCTGAAAGATTAAATAATTAATTTAAATTAAAATTTTTGTACTATCAAAGTGATTCAATTACGCGATAATGGAATTCAATAGTTTACCATTAATTCCGATGTCTTTATTGTCATCAATACCAGCCCAAACGAGACACCCAACTCCCATTAAACAAACGGAAATACCGACAATATGAACAATTCGATATCGAACCCCCAAAACCAGACATGAGAGTGCCAGAGCCACCGGAATTGCTACGCAGTCGAGTAACTTTAACAAATAAAGAAGTATATATGCAATAGATATATAAAGTCAGAAGTTTAATGTTCAAATTGCTCGTGAGTTTTCTCCAGCCTTATATTTTATATAATATTTAACAATATCTATGTATAAGTACTGCGATTGAGAGCTGAGTAATTAAATAGCTGTATCATAAATGATATAAAAAAAGGAAAAAGTTGATTTAAAGTTTTAAGTATACCTGGATACTTGCCAAACTGGTGAATTGGTGAGAAGAAGTTATGAGAGTATTAGCCTCGACGTCAATAAATGCAAGCAATAAATACCTCCATCCTCGGGCTCTTAATACAGAAATTAAACCATTACCAGCTCCTCGGCAGGACATCCACGTCGTGTACACCAGACACAACATTACATAATGCGGAAGATTTTGACCTATTTTTTGGAATTTAATTTTATTATTCGTTCAAATTGATGCTTAACGGGTTAGGTGGGTTTCGAAGGTTCAAAAAAAGGGTATTTTTACTATTTTTTTTTTAGTATATACAATCATATATTTTATTCAAACAATTCAGTATATCAAAGATATATATATCGATGTTCTAATTAGCAAATTATCTAACTCCATTTTAGAGCATCTTCCATTTGCACGAAAAAACAATTAATTCAGAATTTATTATCACTTTAAAAAACCATTTAATATCATTAATATCTAATAGAGGTATGATATTTTGGTTTAGATCATTCAAATAATTTATAATTGAACTATTGCTATATCAAAATGTTAAAAAATCACCCTCTAAAAAATAAGGAGTTAGACCAATTGCTAATTAGACCGTCGATATTTAAACAGTATTTTCTGAAATTTTTATTTTTTTTTTTTTTTTTTTTATTTTAACCCCGCTTTTCAGACTTCTGTCTCGATGGGGGTCCGGCCGAGACCGGAAGGGGACTCCAGGCTGATCGGTACATTAAGTTTGGCAGAATAAGTTTGGCGGTATTACATACTTTTTCAGCCTGGAGAGTAATGCGGCGATGGGCCGACTTTGGGGAAACTGCACGCATTTGCCTGTGCCCCACCGGTAGCACAGGGCTTGGGGAAACCATCGAAAAACCCAAACCTGTACAGCCCGGCATGAGTTACGAGCACCGATGTTCACTGAAAATTAAATTTCAGCTCACACCGGGATTCGAACCCACGCCTCACTAGTCCCAAGCAAGCATGACAAGCATTATACCGCTTAGCCATGGGACTGGCTTGAAATTTTTATTTAAAAATTCCGAAAACTCAGCCGTTGGTACCTCATCTCCCTTGACGTCTCAAAAAAAAATGCTTTTGCCGTGGACAGCATAACTAATTATTGGTTCATCTAAAATCAAAGAACTGAACATATTTCGTTAGTACATAGATAAATCTTGTTATTGGACGAAGGAGAAAAAAAAAATTAAAATTTGAATTTTTGACAGACTTTGAAAAAAACACATTTTTTGGTCAAATTTTCACCATATATTTGCTCGAAAAAATTAGTCGTAATAAAATAAAAAAAATCCTTCGTCCAATTACGAGATTTACCCATGTGCTAACGAAATATGTTTGGTTCTTTAATTTTAGATGAACCAATAATGAGTTATGCTGTCCAAGGCAAGATCATTTTTTTTGAGACGTCAAGGGAGATGAGGTACCAACGGCTGAGTTTTCGGAATTTTTAAATAAAAATTTCACAAAATACTGTTTAAATACGTATCTTTGATATCGACGGTCTAATTAGCAATTTGTCTAACTCCTTATTTTTTTCGAGGGTGATTTTTTAACATTTTGATGTAGCAATAGTCTAATTATAAATTATTTGAATGATTCAAACCAAAATATTATACCTTTATTAGATATTAATGATATTAAATGGTTTTTTAAAGTGATAATAAATTTTGAACTAATTGTTTTTTTCGTGCAAATGGAAGATTCTCTAAAATGGAGTTATTTATTTATTTATTTATTTGATTTAAATGCCAAGGCAACAGCCGAATGGCAAATAGTACAAAATAACAATTTGAAAAAGTACATGTAAGAATATAAACAGATCTACATAGATAGATTAACAAGGTAATAATTATAACTAATCGAACAAAGCATAAGGTTTAAAAATTTGAACAATGAAATCCACTCATATCAATCAGCAGGAATGACATGAATAAAATTGAACAACAATTCGTATTTTGAGTAATAAATGTCAAACTTGGGTTTGAATTTGAATTTAAAATTTATGTTTAGAATTTAAAGTTAGACAATTTGCTAATTAGAACGTCGATATGCTGAATTGATTAAATAAAATTCATGATTATATATACTGAAAAAAAAAATAGTAAAAATACCCTTTTTTTGAACCTCTGAAACCTACCTAACCCCTTAAATATTTTTCGATAAAAGCGAATTTGTTTTACCTGTTGGAATACTGAGTTTTGGTAATGACACGGTGTTGATGTGATGATTTAATTGAGTCATCCAGTAAAGGACTATTGACAAAAATTGTCCGAGTATTATTGTCCTCCATACTGACCTGGAAATTTTATAGGAAAATGTTTTTTTTTTTCTTTTATGAATGTTTTTCTTGTCAATAAAAATATTAAGTCAATGGCGTGAAAATTTATGTATTAATAAAGTAGAGAGATAAGAGGGTTGACAACAAGGTACTTTACCTTTTTTATAATTACATTCTTTATTTTACTATAAAGAAAATATTTTATTTTTTAAATGTAATTATACTCTTCAGTACTTGAAATTGAATGAAAAAAATTAAATTTATTTACAAGTACAAAAATTTGTTGATATTATTTTTTAATTTTTTAATTTTTCGGGTGAGAAAATCTCTAATATTTTCATTTATAAAAACTCGTTTTTTTTATTTTTTTTTTTAAGCTCCTCATTTCGCAAAATTAATTAATGATGACGAGAAAAATATTTCAAATGTATAATTAAGTTTTTGATGTTCTTTATAAAGAAAATAATTTGAATTAAATTTTTTAAAGAGACTTTTAAGTTAAATTAATGATGTTAATTTTTTTTTAATCCTCTTAACGAGGAAAAATATGGAAAGCAAGTGATAAAACTGCGTTTAAATATTATTCAAAGCAAAACTTTTATAAACATTTATATAACGATAAAAAGTAGAATAAAAATAATAGAATTTGAGTAAATAATACAAAAGAAATAAAGTCAATAGAGGATAAAAACATGAACAAACTGAGTGACAAAAAATGTAAATAAAGTAGACTTTAAAAACTCTCATAGATCTTTAGTGAGCTCTCAGCTAAAACATAGCACAGTCGAACAAAGTAGTATGTACATTGCATAGGAATACATACTACATACAACATATATTCTGATTCTAAATTCAACGTTGAACGTTCTGCACTATATTAAAGCCGGTACGGTAAAACGAGAGCATTAAAGAGGGACGGGAGTAGTAAACACCCGCCACTTTAACTCAGGAACCTCCCTTACGATGCCGGAAGCACCGATCTTTCATTTCTATCACCATAAAATCATATGACCAAAATAAAATAAAGGAAACAAAGGAGCACTTTTAATAATAGCAATAAGCTAACAATATGCTGAGGATAATCACTCACCACTGACTTAACTCCGATATGTAGTTTTCAATTTTGTCACAAATACCATTTCTAGGCTGCATATTTACGTTTTTATGACAATTACGAGCGCCCGATGACACTCCCATGCAAGGGTGCATTTTCACCCTGTCTCGTACAACACCGGCGTCCGTAACTTACGCCTGCGCGACCCCATTTCTTCCCTTACTTCAAAACCCTACTACTACAACTACTACTACTACTATTTCCTCTTTTATCCCCCGCATAATTCCAGCCACCGCTACTGCGGCTAAACCTTAACAGAAGCTGATGCTCTTTCTCTCTACTCCCATCTTCTATTATATCTCTTTACTCTTGTTCATCACTCTTTCTCCATTACATTTACACTCTGCACCACACACCACAGACTGAAAATAAATTACACATACACAAATGTATGTATTTATGGATGGTATGTGTGTTAGTTGAAAACTATTGCTGCACAACAGCATCCACTTTCGTAAATAAATTCTACTTCACTCTACGTGACATTTCTCATTGATTATATGACATTTTGAATTTTTAAAATAACTCTTACATCCTTTTCAATCTTTTTGCAAGTTAATTTATTTATTATAAAAAATTGGTCGTGTTTTTCAAGTACACGGAAAAAAGTAAACTGTAATATTCACTCGGATTCCGGTTAATTTTTATAGTTTCAAACAGTAAAGCGGACATCAGGGTGGCAAAAATATAAATATTACACAACTTAATGTAGAAAGTATAAAAGCCACAATTTATAATTGAATATCCAAAATAAGTGATTAGTAGCTGTCACTATAGTAAATAACGACTCTTTCATCTTAAAAAATTACAGTTTCAAACAGTAAAAATTACCATTTCAATATATAGTCCATGTTATGAGGAGAAGGGGAACGCAGATGAAAGAGAAGGGGGTCCCACTCTGGGAGAATTTAACATTTGAAACAGTAAAATTTATTAGTCCAAGCAAGTCAATAATTACGGTTTGATTTTTAGCGTTGCGTTTAAAATTTACCATTTTACTTTATAAATATTGATGTTGCTTGTATTAGAAATTTACTAACTTTATTTTATACTTTTTACATATCATTGCGATCATTTTTTAGGTACGAAATGATAAATATCAAAGTCTGAATTCTTAAGGAAGTTCGAGCGTAACTAATGAGTCAAAATAATGTTAAATTTTTTTTTTAATTTTAGTTTTCCCAATATTCGTCAAAATTCTTTATTTTAATTAATTTAAAATAACTTAAACAATTTAATACTTTATGATTTTTACTTATTTAATAAAGTAAAGCAATAAAATGACTTTGGTATTTATTACTTGCCGGAATAAATAAACATATTTGGCAATAGCGCGTTTGATTATACCCATAACTGAGACATGGATGAGTGTGTGAGTTAAAAATTTCTCTCCCTGTAACTATATTTCTATCCTTTTCTTTTTTCTCAGCTGTTGACGCGATGTTGTCAAATCTTTATTCGAATAAATGGCTGACGATAAACGAGTTACAAACATAAAATTTGACTTTAAATATTTCAAAAATCATATCGGTAATATATTATTATTAAATTGTTTTTATATTTTGAAATAATCCAAGTTTCTTGTGCATAGTTTTTTATACGTTAAAGTTGGGAGGTTAATATTGAAAAAAATAATTAAAGTCTCGACAAAAGTCTGTCCGCCATAAAAGCCCGTGTATAAGGAGATAAAATATGTGATTTTTAAAATTTAATATCTAAGTAACTAAACGGTGAATCTTTTTTAAATTTTGGGATTAAATAAATTACGTATTTATTTATACGTATACTTAATTTCAAAGCTCAAAGTTGGAAATTATTTTTTACATTAGATTCGCTCGAAGTTCCTTAATTATTATACTTTAACATTTTAGACATTTACATAGCGAATATTACTGTTTGAAATAGTATTTTCTTCCATGTAAAGAGTAAATTGTAACGTTTAAATGATTATTATAAAGTGAATAGTAAAATCACGATTTTACTGTTTTAAATGGTAATTTTTAGCAGTTGATCATTACTTATTATAAATCAACTGTTATTTATTACAGTTTACTTTTTTCCGTGTAAAGTTACATCGAAAGTAATTTATAAAAATCATGAATTAAATTTTATTGATCTAAAAACGGAATCTTTATCTTCAAAGGGAATTTTGAATTAAAATATCAAAATTATCACCAAAAAAATAAACCAATTTTTTATAATATTTATATAATACTAAAGTTAGCCGACGTTTTAAATTTTCTAATTTTTTTTTAAATTAATAAATTAGAACTAAAAAATAGTTTTAAAAAATTTCACGTATTGTTTTTCAAATTTTTTACAAATGAAAATTTTTTTTTCAGTAAAAAAAAAATTCTAAAAATTTTTAGATGTCGGCTAACTTAATTTTCATATTTATAATAATTAAAAAGATAAATTTGTTGTTTTTATAGAATGATATTTTATTTTTATTCGGATAGCCCTGCCGAAGATTTATCATTTTTTTGTTTTATTTACAAATATATTGACAATCTCAAATATATTATAATATTTATTTATATATATGTTATGTATTTTTAATAATTGAAGATGATTCTTAATGAGTTCAGTCGTGGATAACAATCAAAAACAACAGATAAATTATTTAATAGGATAAACACACTTCCATTCATGTAACAATATAAATATTTTAAATGTTTTTAACGCACATTAGATATAAATAATTATTAATTATTAATAATATTGATTGTTATTTGTGTGTAATGTCGCACTCGATAAAGTATTGTAGAAAATAATGAGATTTTTTTTTTTATTTATCATTTAGAATAACTAATTTGTGCATTCTTTAGTTTTAAAATCTATAGTTGATTTTTTACTTTATTAATCGTACGTACTAATTTTAATAGTCTAGTAATTAACTATTGGTTTGAATATTAAGCTATTATAAAGTTGAAAAAATAGGTGAAATTTAATTGCAAGTTTTGGAATTATTATTAATATTTTTAATTTCATGGCTATGAAAAATTTGTTAAATTTTTATTTTTATCATCATTACTTATTATTTAAAAATTTTGGTTCAATGCTTATTATTTTTTATTATTAATATTATTATTATTTACCATAATCTAATGTAATTTGAAGCCAATTTTATAAATTTAAAAAGCCTCAATTTTAAGCACTTTATTATCACGTACGTATTCGCGTTCAATAGTCACTAGTTGTGATAAAACAAAAATTATTAATTACTAGTACTAGTATTTCTGTTTAATAAATGTAATTGTTTAAAATTTTGATTCAGTGCGACAGACGAGTAAGAAAAACTCAAAGCCCGCTACGATATGAGATTGTCATTGATTTAATAATTTTTTCTGTCAATTCATTACTGTCGGTTGTCTTTATATTTTGTCGTCTGTAAGTAAATAATATTTTATTTAATTGATTAAATAATCAATTGAATGAAAAAAAAAAAAAAAAAAAAAATGAAACACTTAAAATTATTTTTTTTTGACTTCTTCCTCTCCGGCTTCGTTCTGTTTTCTAAAGCAGTCACCAACCGGGAAAAAGTCCCACTGTCGCTGTTGATACATGTTCCATACATAAGTCTCTTGACCTGTGTACTCGGTGTCTGGCTTATTAATGAGATGCATGAGGAAGAACCTTTAAAAATAACATAGAGTTAATAATATTTATAATTATAATCTATATTATTAAGGGAACAAGCAAAATTTTGTGACCAGTGTATTTATATGATAAAATGGGTTTTTATGGTTAAATTTGGTATCGTTGGAAAAGTCTTGACCGGGAGTTGTGCCTTTTTAAGATTTCATATCATTCTCACCAATAGTCAATTTATGATGATGAGTATTTAGGATGCATTCGAAAATACTCTCTCTAGATAGATAATTAAGAAATGACCTTGTATCTTGTGAACTGTTGACATTTTTAAAGATATAAGCTCATCCCGATGTTACATTCATCAAGACCTTTCGTTTGAGTACCCACATCAATATTTCATATATTTATATATATTATATATATGTATATATGAAAAATATATCAAAAATGCATGTGGGTACTCAAATAAAAGCTCTTGATGAGTATAACATCGGGATGAGCTTATATCTTTAAAAATGTCAATAATTAAGAAATAATCTTGTATCTTGTGAAATATTGACATTTTTAAAGATATAAGCTCATCCCGATGTTACATTCATCAAGACCTTTCATTTGAGTACCCACATCAATATTTCATATATTTATATATATTATATATATGTATATGTGAAAAATATATCAAAATGCATGTGGGTACTCACATGGAAGCTCTTGATAAATGTAACATCGGGATGAGCTTATATCTTTAAAAACGTCAATAGTTAAGAAAATACTGTGCAATTTAACAAAAGTCATTATTTATTAAAGCAAAATTTAATTTATTTATAGTTCACAAGTCACGGCCGTCACATAGTGACTGCAAGGTTGCTAGTTTAAATTATTAATCGAATGGGTAATTAAATAAAAAAAATATACTTACATGTAATTTGCTAAATTATGCTCTTGTGTAACGTGCGTTTCAAATCCACGAGGAACAGCATCAAAATATTCTTTCCCTAATCCGCATATAAAGCAATTACTTTCCATATTTGTTTTAACACTTTCCAATTGATCACGAAGCTCTCCGAATGCATCAATGATCAAACCTGTAATTATTATAAAAATTGTTATTATTATAATAAAAAATAAAATAAATAATAAACAGCGTAATTAATTTAGAGATTAAATGAAACCCGCAAATGAAAAGTAATTAAAAACCGTTGATTGAAATTTTTAATTAAAAGCAATTAATTTATTATCACTTTATCTGCTAATTTAAATAATAATTATTTAAAATAAATATATTATTATGCTTTACTTGTACACCTCTCGGTTTTTACAAGGCTGATTCCTCTTTTTCTCCTAGCTCTACGCTTTTTCTATTTCTCATATTGGACCCCAGCAAGTCCCACCCGACACTTCATTTCTACTTTTAATTTTTGCGGCTGTGGATCGACTTGTGCTTTCTGTACCGTATTCACCCTGAACCTCACCTTCTCAGGCTGTTGGAACAGAATCATGGGGAAACCACAGAGAAAACCCATGATAGTACAGTCGGAGCTGGGCTAAGTCTACAGTGATTGATAAGAAACTCTTCTTTATCGACCACTGGAGCATTAGGCTCCTCTCCTAGTGTGCAGAGATCTCTCGCGCTAGCCAACGCTGACTAAAGTGGTCACCCATTCAAGTTGTTGCTTAAATGTGTGATCGCCCAAATCAGACGTGTGCCGTCCGGCTATCTCTGCCACTTCCAGAGGCTGGGGCAACGTAACGTAACGCACATATTTATAATTATAATCACTGAAAAATATTGGTGCGTGCTGGGATCGAACCCGGGTTCGACTCTTTCGAAAAGCGAGCACTGAGTCGACCAGGCCATTGCCAGCCTTTATTTAAAATAAATATTAAATTTGAAATAAATATTACCTTGAATAATAGCAAGAAGGATAACAATTACAAAGAAGAAAAATGTAATATCAAACATAATTCGGTAAGGTTCATATTCATCGCCGTCAGGTTCACCAATTTCATCACCGATACCACCTCCAGCTCTTACTCCTTTATAAAGATGGAAAACGAAACACTGTCGAAGAAGATAATATTAATCGATTAATATTTAATTATATCAAATATTATAATTATTCAATTTTAATCTATTAATTGAAAATACCAACCGTTAACATGTCGTGACATTTTTTGTCGACTTCTTCGTCTTCATCTTGTATGTAAAATTTACGGAAGAAATTAAAGGCTATGACTGTGTAAATATACACGATAATAGTGAGCAACATGACTGTTAATACTAATTGTTTTCCATTGTGCGTGACAGACTCTAAAATAGTTCTCAATGTTTTGAATCCAACTGCGACGTCCAGTAGATGAGCCGCGAAGAAGAAGTTGTTGTAATTGCCGAGAATTGAGAATGTAAAATACCACAAACTGTACAAGAACGACTGAAAGTGAGAAAGTTAGTTAGTTATTGTTATCGATGAAGTCCTTTAGACAAATTGGTTTTAGTACTAGTAATTAATATATTACTTGATCTGTTATTGTGACACCAGCTTTCCATAATTGATACCTCCAATCGATGCTAAAGAAGCTGAAAAAATTATTACACAATCATCAGATTGGTCAGAATGATTTGATATTAGTTAAAAAAAATTGAAGTATTATCTATATTATTAAAAGAATAAGAAAAATTTTGTGGCCAGTGTATTTATATGATAAAATAGATGTTTATGGTTAAATTTCTATGATGATAAGTATTTAGGCTGCATTCGAAAATACTTTATCTCTAGATACATAATTAAAAAATGACCTTTTATCTTGTGAAATATTGACATTTTTATAGATAAGCTCATCCCGATGTTACACTCATCAAGACCTTTCATTTGAGTACCCACATCAATTTTTCATATATTTTATATATTTATATATTTTACAAATACCATATATATGAAATATATAGAAAATGCCATGTAGGTACTTAAATGAAAGGGCTCGCTGAGTGTAACATCGAAATGAGTTTATATCTTGAAAAATATCAATAATTAAGAAATGAGATTGTATCTTGTCAAATAATGACATTTTTAAAGATAAAAGCTCACCCCGACATTACATTCATCGAGACCTTTCATTTGAGTACCCACATCAATTTTTCATATATTTATATGTTTATATATATGTATACATGAAAAATATATCAAAAATGCATGTGGGTACTCAAATAAAAGCTCTTGATGAGTGTAACATCGGGATGAGCTTATATCTTCAAAAATGTCAATAATTAAGAAATAACCTTGTATCTTGTGAAATATTGACATTTTTAAAGATATAAGCTCACTTCGACATCACACTCATCGAGACCTTTCATTTGAGTATCCACATCAATTTTTCATATATTAATATTATATATATATATATATATATATATATATATATATATATATGTATATATGAAAAATATATAAAAAATGCATGTTGGTACTCAAATAAATGCTCTTGATGAGTGTAACATCGGGATGAGTTTATATCTTTAAAAACGTCGATAGTTAAAAAAGTACAGTCAATTTAACAAAAGTCATTATCTAATAAAGCCAAATTTTATTTATTTATAGTTCACAAGTCCCGGCAGTCACATAGTGACTGGAAGATTGCTAGTAATAATTAAATAAAACTTACAAATGTATAATTCCAGATCCTTCGTCTTCCTGTTGACTAAACGAAGTTTTCTCCATCCCCAAAAGATTACTAATAGCATCGAAGTCATAAGTTTCACTGTACTTTTGTCTGACTTTTTTCTTAACAAACTTATCCCAATAGTTAACAGGAAAAGTCTTGGCAGATATAACTATTTTATCCCATTTTTCTTTAAGTTCTTCACCCTCAATGGAAGTGTTGTCCATAATATACAAACCGTCGAATTCAACTCGACGGGCGACTTCTTTTTCACGTTTGAAGATAGCAAGCGGTACTTTAAGGTGGTAGTAAGCGACAAGCATTGCCAACGATACTAGAGAGTGTAAACCGGCCATTAGTCTCATCAAGTGAGCTAGCCAAAAGTAGTCTTCTGGTACAGAGACATATTCAAGTGGATCATCTTCTTCTTCTTGAGAGCTGTCTTCATCGTTACCACTGCTCGCAGTTTCCGCGAAACCGCTTCCTAAACCCGAACCCGAGCCACTTGCTCCCGACATTTCTGACAAGATGTCATCGATAGAATCTCCACTGCCGTCATCTTGGTCGAATGCAGCTGATACCTGATGTTTAAAGATATATCATTAAATTAGTTCACACCATAATTAAAATTAATCATTTAAATTAATTTTATTAAAAATGTTGTATTACTCGGTAAGATAAAAGGACAAAGTTGATCGCAAAAGCAAGACCTAATGCTGCATATTTAAGATAGTAGAAATTTCTAGCCAACATAGAAAGAAATCGATGAGTGTAAGCTGAAAAGTCAATTGTATAACCCACTGATGGCTCTACAGTGACTTCTTGCTTAGCTTCAGCTTCAACTGCAGCCATTGCTGCTTGTTGGGCTGCTGCTGCTTCTGCTGTTGCAGCGGCTTGAGCTCTTGCTTGTTCACCGCTAAAAAATTATTTTGTGAATAAAAATTATTATTTTTTGAATAAAATTAAATATTTAAAAAATAGCAAAGATTAGTTTCACGGAAAAAATAGACCCGAAAAAATTTTCATGTTATGAAAAATTCATATTATTTCATTAAAATTATTATAAAATAAAAATAATAATAATATTTTTTATTTTTTTTTTGTAACAAATAATAGAGCGATAATTCTGGGGGTGCTTGTTTTTCAATTATTATTATTATTATTATTTTTATTTTATAATAATTTCAATGAAATAATATGAATTTTTCATAACTATAAAATTTTTTCGGGCCTATTTTCTCCGATTGCCAACAATAGCATACCCTAAAAGATCAGCCAAGGTAACAGGTCCTTCAGATTCACCGTCAGCTTTGCTAGCGCCGTCAACTAAACCTTCCTCAGGAGTACTTTCCCCTGGTTCATCTATGCTGGATTGGGGAGACGAGGGATTCGATTCATGAGCAGCTATTTTTATTTGACCACCTTCTTCTTTAGTTATGTCCATACCAAATGCTTGTACCTGATTTTAATTTATTTTTTAATTAAATTATTCAACAAATTTATTTAAAAATAATTTTTATAATTTTCCACGCCTCATAGCGCGAAGCGCGTAAGGTTGTGCTTCATACTCGACTCGTCAAGGTCAAGCAATTTTATGATCTGTAAATGCCTCTATCATAACCATATTACCCTTATACAATAATATAAGTAGATAAGTACTTCTATTTTGAAAAAAAAAAAACTTTTTGATATCATCCCATTTTGAATGTACTAACGATTGCTCCCGAACAAATTGATATTTCGAGACCGGACCTTTTTTTATTAGTATAAAAATTCGATGAACTGGGTCCGTATTTCATATCAGTAGCCTAGTTTACATATTTTCTTTTAAATTGAATTTTTATTAAAATTCACTACGGTACAACCGTACAAAGACAAACGAACTTTTCTTATTTGTCTTATTATTTTCTTAATAAAAAATAAAAAATACTCCGTAAGAAATTACTTAATTATAATTTTTTTTTCATCAATTACACAATTAATTTTTTTCTTAAAAAATGAATGAGCGTTATGAGGCGTGCATTTTTGGATTTTCCAAACTTTTTTGGACTACTTTTAATTTTTCTAAAAAATTTAAAGGGTCTATTAAAATTTTATTTTAAAAAATTTGAAGAATTAAATACATAAAATAACTTTGAAATATAAAAAAAAAAATATTACTTGTAAATTAGATTCATCAGGAGTCGGTGGTAGTGTAGGTAAATGCCGTGAATATTTTTCTTCCTCTTCTTTAACTTCAACAACAAGTTCTTCGACATGGGGACCGCGCATCAAAGCCAATAAAAATTGCAAAAAGTAATTAATAACAATTCCAACTCCAAATCCAGAGTAATAAAACGCGTAGAATATCATTTTGAAAAATCCAACAATTAGCTCAGGTATCGTCATCTGCTGCATTTCCGCAATTTTGTTCTTAATATTAGCAATCGAGAACATTGCAAATAAAAATGAAATTCCGTCTTTGAAAGCTTGGATCCCTCGTCTAATTGGATCTTTATTTTTCTCCTCATCGTCGTCGGTGATATACGTGTAAGAGGATTCTCTGGCTTTGCCGATTCCTCCGCTCTCTTCAACAGCCATCAGTGCGCTCGCATGTTGCATTTCAAAAATAGCGTCTTCACAGAAGTTAATAAACGTCTCAAGCTTCTCTTTGTCTCCGGCTTCAACCACCGTGCTGTAGAAATACGACCGCTTGGATTCTTTGATCTGCGGTTTTTCCCACTGCTCAATATTAGACTCCTTTATCTCAAAGTAAACGCGTTCTATTTTCCTATTTCCACCGAGGATTTCAATTCTACCGAGGAATGGCTCAAAGTAATTGAGAACAGAGCCCGCTGTCTCGAGGAAGCGCGCCAGACGGGGTTCATTTGGCATGTGTTCTGATAAATTCGTTAGCAACACCGCTAAGTTAAATCCTATTTCTTTGGCTGGCTCGTGGAATCGATTCATAAAAGCGACATAATCTATTTTCCCGTCATGATTTATCTCGCAACAGGCCAACAAAAAATCTATTTCCTCCCTTAACATTAAAAGGTTCAAGTTTAAAAGTTTTATTCAATTTAATCTTCTAAATATTAGTTTGGATATATAGAAGATAAACTTACGGTGTATAACTTTTCTGCTGCTCCATTTTCTCTTTAAAGTCTTTTGGATACACCCATCCGTCTTTATTGAGATCAACTTCTAGGAAACTTGGCGAGGACACGAGATCTTTCAATTTCAAAAACATGTCAAAGTACTTGAGGATCAATTCGACATTACTCGCAGACTCTACCAATGTATCAACCATCTGTTTACCGATTGTACCATTTACAACATTTCCTGATGAGAAAAATAGTCATACATTAGGAAAAAAAAAAAATGAAATCTATTTTATTAAAAGAATAAGCGAAATTTTGTAGCCAGTATATTTATATGATAAAATGGGTTTTTATGGTTAAATTTGGTATCGTTGGAAAGGTTTTGACCTGGAGTTGTGCCATTTCAAGGTTTCATATCATTCGCACCAATAATTAATTTATGATGATAAGTATTTAGGCTGCATTCAGAAATGTTTTATCTCTAGATAGATAATTAAGAAGTGACCTTTTATTTTGTGAACTATTGACATTTTTAAAGATATAAGCTCATCCCGATGTTACACTCATCAAGACTTTTCATTTGAGTACCCACGTGAATTTTTCATATATTTATATATATTATATATATATGTATATATGAAAAATATATCAAAAATGCATGTGGGTACTCAAATGAAAGCTCTTGATGAGTGTAACATCGAGATGAGCTTATATCTTTAAAAATGTCAATAATTACGAAATGACCTTGTATCTTGTGAAATATTGAGATTTTTAAAGATATAAGCTCATCTCAATGTTACACTCATCAATACCTTTCATTTGAGTACCCACATCAATTTTTTACATCTTTACATATATTATATATATGTATATATTAAAAATATATCAAAAATGCATGTGGGTACTCAAATGAAAGCTCTTGATGAGTGTAACATCAGGATGAACTTATATCTGAAAAAATGTCAATAATTAAGAACTGACCTTGCTATCTTGTCAACTAATGAAATTTTTAAAGATATTAGCTCACTCCGACATTACACTCATCGAGACCTTTCATTTGAGTACCCACATCAATTTTTCATATATTTATATATATTATATATATGTATACATGAAAAATATATCAAAAATGCATGTGGGTACTCAAATGAAAGCTCTTGATGAATGTAACATCGGGATGAACTTATATCTTTAAAAACATCAATAGTTAAAAAAATACAGTGCCATTTAACAAAAGTCATTATTTATTCAAGCAAAATTTTATCTATTTATAGTTCACAAGTCACGGCAGTCACATAGTGATTGAAGGTTACTAGTATTAAATTAAATCATCAAAAGTTACAAAAAAAAAAATAATAATTACCTTCCAACATAGACAACATCATAGTAATCATATCTTTCTGAAGATTCAGCAACTCTTTCAACAAATCAACTTGACTCGAATGTTTCGACAATTTATCCTGCATATGAGAGAACAAAAACAAGAAACCACCGACAGCGTCCCATAAACGCGAGTGAGCAAGCGCTTGTTGATTTTGAGCACAAGGACCTTGGATTACTTCAGTAAGCGTGTTAAATACTTGACTAGCAACACTGATTGCTTTGAAGAAATTAGCTTTACCCGCGGGATCTATTAATTCTTTACTCGAGTAATGCCAGTAAAAGTCCATTATCGACTCTTGTAGTCGCAGCAGGTAATCTACTGTACAAATTACCACGTTTACAGTCGTCGTGTTTCCAGCCTGCGTTCTTAAATAATTTTGCCAGTCTATGAATGAAAAAAAGTTTAATTAAAAATTCAAAAAGTGTTCCGTAAAAACGGAAAATAAATTAAAAAATTTTAACTACCTAAATTGTGACCTTCACAAGTCAATTGAATAAACCTGAATAAAGCGCATGTAAATTCAGCGTCATGCATATTTTTCTCACCGGCAGCTCCGTCAGATCCCACACCCAACCCCTCGGCTTTGGTATTTCTCTCAAAGGCGTCGAGATCTAACACGCTGCAGGAATTCATCAGTCCCGCGATTGAAGTGAAAAATCCGACGTCTTTTTTCTCTTTCAAGTGATTCAACATTCCCCGCTGGATATCAATATTACCGCCGCGGAGGATCGATATTCCCAGCTCGAGAGTTTTCATTACCATTTCACTGGGTACTCCTTTGCATGCTGATATGTGGAGGAGAACCATTTCTGCGACACCTCGATTTGCAAGTCGTGCTTGGTGGAATAGCAATTTTTGTTTTTCCATTTCTTGTTCCTAAATTTATTTTAAACAGATAATAAATATTTATTATCAATTAAAATGGAATTGCTTTGTATCAACGTAATTGAATAATCTTACCATTAATTTATACATCGGCCTCTTAAGTTAGCAAAAAATCACACATTTAAATTATTAAACCAATTAGAAAAAAATCAAACAAATTACATAGAGACATTGCTAAAAATGATAATTATAATCCAAAATACACGATAATAATTTTGACAGTTTTAAAAAATAAATATTAATGATAAATACAATGAACGATGAAGGATAAACAGTGGTTAATAATAAATCACAAAGAATATGACTAAGGGTGGTTCAAAAAAACCGATTATTTTTTTTTTACAAGTGAAACGGAAAAATGGATTGCTAGACACCTTAAAAAAATCTTTACCAAATATGAGCTCTTAATTTTAATAGGAAAATCCTCCGTATCGCAGTTTTTTTTTTTTTTTTCTTTTAGTCTAATAGAAAAAAATTTATACCTAATCATTAATTAATTGTACAGAAAAATGTTTTTTGAAGAATATTGTAGTCAATTTAATGCTCTACAAGAAAAGTATTTTATTTTTTCCGTAAACCTCACCATTTAAATGATACTGAAAATTTATGTTTGATTATTTTAAGACAAATTTTATTTTTGTTTGTGAATTTTATAACTCTACAATGACTATTATAAAATGCGTAATAAAAATTTTTGTAGCAAATTAACTGCTTTACACAAAAAATTAACTTGAATCAAGAGAAAAATTCTTAAACCAAGAAAATAATTTTGAAGAGTTTCATTGTCTTGAATCAAGACAAAAAATTCTTAAATCAAGTAAAATTTACTTAAACCAAGAAAAATTTCTTAGTTTAAGAATTTTTCTACTCAAATCAAGAAGATAAAATTCTTCAAAATTATTTACTTGATTCAAGTAAATTTCTTTTTCTGTGTATAAAAATGGTATCATTTTTTGGTGATTAAATTAAGCGTTCAAAAGATATTCATTATCAAATTTTCATGTGTACTGATTTAAAAAGTTTTTGATTGGATATTCAAAAAATTTCAATTTAATTTTTGAATTTCTTACAAATTTAATTTTTTCTAATTAATATTATTATTATTTGAGTTTTATTTTTAAAATTTAAAATAAAATAAAACCATGATTTAATTTTAAAAAAGTTTAATTTAAAATTAAATATTGTTGTGAAGCGGGAAACAAGAGGACTTATTATTACGTTAAGCGTCACTTGAAAAAAAAAAAAATTGATTTTTTTAACCCACCCTAATATGACTGATATCAATACAATTGATAAATAACAACAACGATGTTAATTCAAACTACCCAATCTTACCAATACTTCTTTATTCTGCTGGCCGAAGTGTTATGATTTAAAAAAAGAGAATACATGCATTAATATTCTCAATTTTTTATTGTAAATAGCATTCATGATTCAATTAAATGAATTTCATTCCTCAAAACTTACGCCACAAAAAGCTAGTACTATTGTTATACTATTTTTAGTTACTTATAAATTTTTAAAAAGCTTACATGAATAGAAGCCTGACCCTCTTCTTCGCCGCCACCACCCTCTTCATCTTCACCCTCTTCTTCTTCTTCCCCACAGGACTTGGAAATAATTTGCGCGTAACTCATGTACAGAGGGTCTTCTTGAAGAGCACCAGTACGCTCGGTCATCGCGCCGCGACAGAAAGTTGTTACCAATTGTGTTAGGGGATCGGGTTTTCCTTCGTCTTCCGCGGAGTCTACTTTCTTAAGTTCTGCGTCTTCAAAAGATTGCTGGACCCAAAATAATTTTAATTAAAATTAATCATGATGTAAATAATTTAAATTTAAATAATTTATCTCAATTAGTTTTGAGTTATTGAAAATTACCGTTAAATCTTCAATCATTTTTTCCTGTCCAACATTTTCGTCTTGGAGCCATAGTTCGTAATAAGTTCTTGCAAATATATTTATGGCCCGATGTCTAAAATAATTTATTAATAAATTTTTTTTAATTATCTTAGTAATTATTTTAATTATTTATTCGTATTAAAAAAATTATTTAATGTATTAAATAAGTAATTGAGTAATTTACCTCCTCAATTTATACAAAGGCTCACTACGAAGACATGCAACAGCAGCGCGTTTTCTTGCTGCACACAACACGCGTTTCCATCCGTCTCTTGATGGCATTGGTTTAGTAGCCTATTAGTTTAACATGCACACACAACTTATTTTATTAGTAATTATTGTATAAAATAAACATTATTTAATTTTTAATCTATATTATAAAGAGAATAAGAAAAATTTTGTTTCCAGGATAGTCATATGACAAAATCGATTTTTTTTTAGCGAAATTTAGTGTCATTACAAAGGTCTTGGCTTGAATTTGTGCCTTTTCAAGGTTTCATATTGTTTTTACAAATATTCAATTTGTTATGATGAATATTTAGGCTGCATTCGAAAATGCTCTATCTCTAGATACATAATTAAGAAATGACCTTGTATCTGGTGATCTATTGACATTTTTAAAGATATAAGCTCATTTTGACATTACACTCATCGAGACCTTTCATTTGAGTACCCACATCAATTTTTCATATATTTTATATATTTATATATATTATATATATGTATACATAAAAAATATATCAAAAATGCATGTGGGTACTCAAATGAAAGCTCTTGATGGGTGTAACATCGGGATGAGCTTATATCTTCAAAAACATCAATAGTTAAGAAAATACAGTGCAATTTAACAAAAGTCGTTATTTACTAAAACAAAATTTTATTTATTTATAGTTCACAAGTTACGGCAGTCACATAGTGACTGCAAGGTTGCTAGTAAATTATTATCACACTTGTCACATCCGATCAGAAATATATATATATATATGTATCGTATATTTTATTACTTTCAATTTTGTAGCAGTAAAAAAATATCAACAATTTTCAATGGCGTGATCAAAATTTTGATGTTAATGTTGAAAATAAAAACAATTGATTAGCAAATCCAAAATCACAACAAATTATCAAAAAATTAATTAATGATAAAATTAAATGAATAAAATTAACCATAAAGGACCACACATAAATAAAAATTAGGATACCTGGGTAAGGAATGTAAGGGATTCTGACGGAAACAAGCGATAACCGCTCGTTTCCGTTGAATAGAGACCACGGATTTGTAACTACTCTTGCCTTGCTGCTGGGGATGATCAATCTACTCAAAAAAAATTCATACATTGTAAATAAACATCTCGAAAAATTTATAAAACTTATACTACAAAAATTAATGAAATTAATCTTGATCGAGTTATATTCAAACAATATAATAAAAATAACTTACCATATGAAGTCCGTAGAGTACTTTCGCCATGTCGGTAATTCTCATAACGACATCCTCGGTCTGCGGTGGCTTCCCTGGTTCAACGATATCCTTCTTTTGCCCCAACTTCGAGTACAAGTAGTGTTGCCAAGACATTTCGTCCGCGGGGTCTATTTTGTCGGGTAGAGTTAGTTGTATTTTAGCAAACTCCGCGATGTCTGCTTCCGGAAGTTTCTTGAGAAAACGATCTTTGCAGTGCTGGACCAACTCTTGTTCTCGGCCAGCGAATAAATTAAGTCCCACTGGTAATAAACGTTTGAGACAGGCTACCATTAATGATGCCTGGACTTCTTTGTCTTTGTCACGTTTCTTATCACGGTTCTTCTTCTTTTTCTGTTAGGAAAAATTATTAATATAATTTTAATGAATTAGAAAATTAAATACGATTGATTAATCAATAAAAAAATTGATGGAGTGTCAATCTAGGATGAGCTTATTTTGTTAAAAATATCATCAGTAGACAAAATACAATGTCATTTCTTAACCATTGACCTTTTTTAGGATATAAGCTCATCCTGATGTTACGCTTATCAAGACCTTTCATTTGAATCCCCACACGAATATTTTATATATTTCACAAATATGAGAAATATCATATATATAAAATATATCGAAAAATTCGTGTGGGTATTCAAATGAAAGGTCTCGATAAATGTAACTCCAGGATAAGCTTATATCGCTACAAATATCATCAGTAGACAAAATACAACGTCATTTTTGAATTATTGACTTTTTTTAAGATATAAACTCATCTTAATGTTACGCTCATCGAGATCTTTCATTTGAATTCCCACACTAATTTTTTATATATTTCATATATTTCAAAAAATATGAGAAATATCATATATATATATATATATATATATATATATATATATATATATATATATATATAAAATATATCAAAAAATTCGTGTGGGTATTCAAATGAAAGGTCTCGATTTAGGTAATTCCAGGATGAGCTTATATCGTTCAAAATATCATCAGAAGACAAAATCCAACGTAATTTCTTAATTATTGACATTTTTTAAGATATAAGCTCATCTTGATGTTACGGTCATCGAGATCTTTCATTTGAATTCCCACACTAATTTTTTATATATTTCATATATTTCACAAATATGAGAAATATCATATATATATATATCATTAGACAAAATACGTCATTTCTTAATTTTCGACATTTCTTAAGATATAAGCTCTTCCTGGTGTTACACTCAACAAGACCTTTCATTTGAATACACACGATTTTTTCCATATATTTTAAATCTATGATATATCTCATATTTGTGAAATATATAAGGAATTCGTATAAAAAAAAATAAATTAAAACCTTTCCGGGAGCAGGAGCAGATCCATCAGTAACAGTAGCAGTTCTTCGAATTGCAGTAGGCATAATAAGAACCATATTATCAATTTCATTTGCCGAAATAAAGTTCTGTTCTTCTTTAAGGAAGTATTGAGATTTTGACCAGATGTTAAAAATGGCTGCTACATGATTATACAAGTCTTCAGCCTCAGGAATATTATTTCTCAACCAATGATTACGTTGCAAGTCAACGTACTTAATCAACAATGGATAGAAAGCGTAAATATCTCGTACAAGAAGCTGCCAATCTTCTTGAATCTGAGCTTCTACTTGCGAAGTATCATCAGTTGAAGACTTAATGAACCCGCGAAGTGATTCTTCTTTGTGGAACATATTGTCAGTCCGTTTCCTGACCCTTTCAGCAAGCGGTAAAAATGGATCCTTCAACAATTCCTCTGAGGAGTTGATGATAATCTGTTGAGTGTAAGCTGCGATGCGGGTCATCCATGGAGCGTTTTCATTTCCGATATTTTTTTTTATCAACTTCAATACATTTTTAAGCAACTGGTTCATGTGGTCGCTGGTTACCATACTGACGTAGGTACCTTCGGTAGGATTAACGTTATCTGGACCCTGAGCCCACCAGAATGGCAGGTAAGAACACAGGAGAGGTAGTATCACGTCGACGATATGCGGCGCGTCGTTGTAAGTTTGTTCGGACTCGACGAAAGCGTCAACTTCTGCGAGAATCGTTTCCAGAGTCGGCATACTTGAGTCCATTCGCATCATTATATCTTGAGCTTCGAGAGAATTATCGGCGATGCGGTTTAGTAGAGAAAATTGATTATGTTTGTTAAGGTGAGGCTCGAGGAAAGCTACCGGGAAACAACTGGAGAATGCGCCGAGGCAGGATCCCAAATTTGGTTTGTTTCGTTCGATTTCAGTCTTTAGGTACTTGCGGTCGTGGGTCAATGTTGCATCAGTTCCGAGGGAGTAGAGTGATGCTAGCATTTTGTATGATGCTACTTGAATTTGATCAACTGCAATGTGTAAACATAAATCTTTTAATTTCTGATCTGTAATTATAACAAATTTTTTTATATCCCAATTTTTTTTTAATATTTATTCGGTTTTATTGAATAATTTTAGTCTTTTACTTTAAATAGAAATTTTTGAACTTTTGATATTTTTTTATTTGTAATAAATGTTAAATCAAATAAATATTTGAAGGAATTAAAATTTAAATTTAAAAAAATTATGGTAATTATTTACAAGTGGGATTAAACTTATTTTTTATGAAAATTAAATTAGCCGACATCTAAGAATCTTTAGAATTTTTTTTTTATTGAAAAATATTTTTTAATAAATTAAAACAATAATTTTCACGTGCAGAAAATTTTAAAAATTATCCGTGGAATTTTTTAAAAATAGTTTTTTAGTTCTAATTTTTAATTTAAAAAAAAAACAAAAATTTTCTAGTGTCGGCTAACTTAATTTTCATCTATTTTTCGCCATATTTAGGTAAAAAATTAACATTCAAAAATTTTTTTTATTCTGCTTGTTTTTACGGCGGATTTATGGTTGTGATATCAAAAATATCAAAAAATTAATATTTCCATATTTTTTTTGCATTCAAGAGTTGGAAAAAATTTTGGCTCCCATGTTTTTGAATAAAATTTCTATTTTTTTTTTTTTATACATATTTTTTTGAAAAGTACATAAAAAAAACGAACAATTAAAAAAAAAAAATAAAAAAGTTGAATATCGCAATTTTTAAAAAAATTTACATATTTTTTTGAAAATTTGTTAAAATTGAGATAATTAATTTTTTTTTTTTTTTAATTCGTATATTTATGTATTTTCCAAAAAAAAAAATATATCAATAAAATTAAATAGAAATTTCGTTCAAACTAATGAAAATTAAAATGGTTGACCCAACTTGAAAATATTTATTATATATTTCAATTTTTCAATAATATTTATTTGGTTTTATGGAATAATTTTAGTCTTTTACTTTAACTTTTGAAATTTTTCTATTTGGAATGAATGTTAAATCAAATAAATATTTGAAAGAGTTAAAATTTAAGTATAAAAAAAATTATTAACTGTAACTTACGCAAAAGATCGCTGCCATATTCACAAACAGCAAGATGATCGAACATAGCAGTGAGTGTCGGCAAAACAACACTGTTGATATAAAACAACGACGTGGAAGTCTTCAAATGTGTCCCACGAAGATGACTATACCTTCCCTCCTGAAGATTCAAAATCGTGTGACCAAGATCATCCGCAGTGTTATTAAAGAAAGTCAGCATAGAAGTTCTAATAAACTCAGGACAATTTTTAACCAGCGATTTCGCGTCAATTCCTTTAACAAGTACCTGAAGACATCGTACAGTGATTCTTACATCCGCGCCAAAAGCCGCGAGTCTTGAGCGCAACAAACTCGCCAATTTGCAAAACAACGCAGCAACCATTTCCTTTTCTTTAAGCGAAGCTGCACCAACATTATTAGTCGCCGTTGCAACAGCAATAAAGTAATTTCTGTGAGTACTAAAGTATTTTTCCATCAAAGGTAGCACGACTTTGCTGAAGAATTTAATATCTCGCGTTGAAGTTTTAAAACTGTTTCGTCTGCTGTACGTATCTGAAGGCTTCAAAAGCTTCATGTTGATAGTCGCCTTATCCAAATACGCGATCAATTTCTCCAGAAGCGAGTACGCGAATCTAAGCTCAACAGCAGCTCCAGCTCCCGCGACTTCTGTTTCACCACCGCGGTTTGGTTTGTGCAATTTGTAACCTTGGTATTGAAGATACTTCAAAAATTCCTGAGAACGTTCGCGGTCTTTGCGCTTTTCCTTGTCTGTTAGTAAATCATACGGAACTAATTGAGGATGAATTCCACCTCCTGAAGTTATCAACTCTTCTTTTTTCTTCTTTGCCCAAATGTCGTGAGCATTATCGGCTAATCTTTCAGCCATATTTTGCATTTCTCTGCTTAATGTAAGGTTGGTCATATCAACTGGATGTGGATTGTAATTAAATGGATTCGCTGCATCGCTCTGAAGAAATCAATAATTAATAAATAAAAATTTTCAAATCTATATATATATATATATATATATATATATATATATATATATATATATTTATTTATTTATTTATTTACTTCCCAAAATTACATTCATAGTCGTACAAAATAACTACATATAATCCCCATAGAGACAAAAAGATTGTCTGTACATAGGGTAGGGAAAAAGAGATAGGTTTAATGCCTAGTGCCTAGTGATATACAAAAATATTTATTACTAATTGAGTTACTCTTTCACGAGCCTTAAAGGATAAATTAATAAATTAATATTTGATCTATTTTATATTTGATTTGATTTTGTATCTGGTAACTAATTTTTTTATTATTTTAGAGAATTAGATGACTGAGTGTTTGATAACCATTTTTTTATTTCAACTTTGTTTGTTTTATTAATTTTCGATAATTCTTTATATTGAGTTGGCAAAATATTAAAATATTTTGTAGCTACGTAGTATGGACTTTTGCAGTATTTCGTTTTATTGAGTTTACATAGTTTTATCTTTTTATGTCTAGATCTACCATCATAATCATTGTACAGTTTTTTACATGCATCATATATATATATATAAAATTGGAGGTGTGTGTCCCTATATTTCACTTTGCAGCCAAAACTACGCATCGCAGACAAATAGTATTTGTATGTGGCAATAGGTACAAGGCTTCCATCGTGCACTATGGTGGTTGCAAGTCAATAATTCAATTATAAGAGTCAATTATAAGAGTGTAAAAGATACGAGGGTTGAAACATGTTAACTTTGAAAATGTGAGACTATCATTGATCTAAAATGATCTGGATTGTTTTAGAAATTTTTGGAATGATCTAGAACGCTTTAATATGTATACCAATGTTCTAATCTAAGGAAGTTCTCAAACCTACGTTTAGATTCTGATCAAATGTCCTAGAAAATTCTAAAATGATCTAGAATAACTCCGAATGAACTAGAAAGCTTTGAAATGTATGTCAACATTCTTATTGGTCAAAAATATGTTGGATTTTTCTATAAACTTTTAAAACATCCTAAAAAATGTAATAATAAATAAATAACTTTACTAAAAATGACCCAGCGAAGCGGATATTCATATCTAGTGTTTTATAAAATAAAAATTTGTATAAATAAGTACCTGGCTCTTGGAAGATCGTCTTAAAGAACTACGGTTCGTTGAAGGAACATCAACTTCAGCATGCTCGACACTCCACCCAATTGCAAGCAGAGCTTTCAAACTCTCTCTAACCGGTTCTTTATACCGTTCTTTCTCGTAATCATTCAGCATATTGTAGGGTTTCAACCTGGGATGAGTTTTATTGGAATCAGACCATGACTCTCCGTAAGTCCAGCCGTTTTCAAGCTTGCGATTAGCCCAAGCGTCGTGATAATGTTCGGAAAACTTCTGGACTATTTGATTCAAATCGTTGTTGAGAACGACGCTCGTGGTGTTGATAGGTGCGGGATTGTAAGGTCCATCTGGAGACTGTGTTGAAGCTGATTTGCTGCTGTACCACTCATCGTCGTAATTTTTGGAGAGCGAATAATCTGGTGGTAAAGCGCAACCGATCGCTGTGAGACACGGCAATGCTTTTCCGAACAGTTCGGGGTCGTAGTCCATCTTGGACAGTGAATCGAATATATTGCTGAATAATACCATCGTCAGCCGCTTTTCTTCGTCACTAGAACCTTGACCACCCGTTGAGCCGTAATATTTAGCGCAACGATCGTAGTGCAGTGTAAGAAGCTAGGAAAATTTTTTTAATAAGTCTCTTGTATTTTAATTTATTATTTTAAATGTAAATCATATTTTACGTACTCGTAAAGCGACTGTAGTGTATTCTGATAATTGGGAGACATCAATAGTGAGCTTGCGAAGGAGTTTCAGCAGCATACTCGGTTGCATTTGACTGAAATTAAAAATTAATTTATTGCTTTGGAACTATTTTCAATTCATCTATATTATTAAGAGAATAGGCAAAATTTTTTGAGCAGTGTATTTATACTTTAAAATGGGTTTTTATGGTGAAATTCGGTATCGTTGGAAATCTTGACCTGAAGTTGTGTCTTTTCATGGTTTTATATTATTCTCACCAATAGTCAATTTAAGATGATAAGCATAGGCTGCATTCGAAAATACTTTATCTCTAGATACATAATTAAGAAATGACCTTTTATCTTGTGAAATATTGACATTTTATAAATATAAGCTCATCTCGACGTTACACTCATCAAGACCTTTCATTTAAGTACCCACATCAATTTTTCATGTATTTATATATATTATCTTTATTATTATAAGAGATTCCTATCTATATAGTCATTCATCACAATATCTCGGGAACCATCAGACCTAGAAACTTGAAATTTGGTAGAAATATTGCTTTTGCTATGTAGAGGTCACTTAAGAACGGATTTTAAGAAATTCATCCCCTAAAAGGGTTTGCGGGGGCGTTAACAATAAAAAATTCCCGTTTTTAAAATATAGCTTCTATCGACTCGAAATTTGATACACGGAAAAAAAAATATTGTTAAAATGACTATCCAACGTATCCTCAAACAACGTTTCCTTAAAATAACAATCGTACAACAAGAATAGCTCTTGTAAATATATGTAGTTTCGTCAAAACAGGCAATTGTTTCGTTAACGTGAGGATCTGTATAGTTGAATTAACTAAATGTAACGCTAAAATAATGATATGGATCGTCATTTTGATGATACGCTGTATAGCTGAATTGGCTATACAGCGTATATCTCTAAAAAAAATGACTATATGGCGTATAGTCAGAATAACGATACGTATCCTTATTCTAACAATATTTTTTTCTCCGTGTAGGAATCTTCTGTAAGAGATGTAGAAATAGTTTACGATAGATCACCCCAAAGGAGGTTGTGGGGCTGGGCATTAACAATGAAAATTTTTATTTTTCAATCTATAGCTCCTACAGACTCAAAATTTGATAGGAATTTTTTATAAGTGATGTAAACATCATTTATGAACGAATTTTACGATATTTCATCCCACAAGGGATTACGGGGGTGGATATTAACAATGAAAATTTTTGTCTGTGTCCTTGTATTTGCGCGAATTACGGCGAATTAGTATGAATTCTATCTTTGCGAAAATTCGAATCGAATATTCAAATAGTTGGAATAATCACACACTTCTACTTTTTTTTCTAAGCCTAATATTTTTGCCGTAATATCAAAACTTTAAACCATCAATTTAAAAATAAAAAAATTAAATTAAAAATAATCTATATAAATATCATAAAGAGGAAAAATTTGATTGCTTGATTGTTTGTTTGTTTACATTGAATAGTCTGCAAAACTACTGAACTGATTTAAAAAATTTTTTTACCTTATATTACATCATAATTAATTTAAACATTTTTGTTAAATACCCGTGCGAAGCCGGAGCGACCTGCTAGTATATATGTATATATGAAAAATATATCAAAATGCATGTGAGTACTTAAATGAAAGCTCTTGATGAGTGTAACATCGTAATGAGCTTATATCTTTAAAAATGTCAATAGTTAAAAAAGTACAGTGCAATTTATCAAAAGTCATTATTTAATAAAGCAAAATTTCATATATTTATAGTTCAAAAGTCACGACAGTCACTTAGTGACTTCAAGGTTGCTAGTAAATATAAAAGTAGTACTGTCGATACTGCACTTAAAAATATTGATATTAAAAAATACCTAGTCAATGCTACCAAGAAGTCTGACACAGCTTCACGTTGTCCTTTGGTCAACATCCTGTTCTTACTGAGCCGATAGACAGTATGCAGAGTTGCATCAAGCAAGCTAGCATAATTATCAGCTTCGTTATAAAATTTCGATAAGTTGATCAACAAAGGAAGAATACTGTTTCCAATGTAACGATTCATCGCAAGAGCCATGTCTGATTCATAGCCATCGTTTCTGTCGAGCATCGTAGCAGCACGCAAGTCAGGCAGAAAAGCTTCTTCTAGAATCTTAAAAAACAGTTCTTTGGTCTCGATACCGTAGACCCGCTCCAAGAACAGCACAACACTCTGCTTGTGACCTGGAATCAATCCTGATGGTGTGTCGCTTTTTGGTCTTTCCTGGCCGGCTGCAAGATTCAAAAGAGTAAAGCGCAGAGATAATACTCCTTGAAGATCGTCCAGCGGAACGAGAGATCTCAAGATTGCTCGGGCTCTCAGTGATTCATTTTTGCCTGAAAATTTATCAAAATATTGATTTATTTGTCAATTGATTTGATTCATTGGTTTATTAATTTTTTTACTACCTTGCTCGATAACTGAAGAATCTGGAGCACAGCGGCCCAATAAGTCGACAAGCGTACAGTAGAAATTCAAAATAGCAGCTCCAGTGTCGATGTAATCTTCATCGTCATCTGATTCGGGAAGTGGGTGTTCAAATTGGGCGATTATCGCATTGCCCTCGGCTTCGTCGTGGACCTGTTTAAAACGCTATATTGACAATCTATTAGTATCAGACACATCAATCATGCTTGGTTGATTATTAACTACCTATCAGTAATTATTTTTTGTAAAAATTTAGATTTTTAATCAGGAAATTTATTAATCACGACTTTGATAATCATGCTTCGTGCATCATCCAATTATTTTTTTTTAAATACTAATTTTTAAAAACGACTATACTAAAAAAATAGTGCTGTTAATTTTGTATTTTAGTGTTGCATAAATTTTGTATCATTGTAATCAGTGTATCATGTATGACATGTTATCCATTAGATTCAAAATTAGCACCACCATTTTATCTGAGTAATTTTTATCCAAACCGACAACTAAATTAAAAGACTAACAAAAACAGTTAACAAAAAACTATAAGACTAAAGGAAAAACACGATCGAAAATTCTAATAATTTGATCATCTTACTCACGAATTAACCAATTAATTTATCGATGATTTCTGATTGATTTTTAAAAACTATTAATTAGTCTATTCTAACTTACTTTTCGCCGGTCCGCGATTCGTTCAGACATTTTGTTAGCTTCAATAATAGCTTGCAAAAGTCCCTCGCCTTCACCACGTAAAGCTGGTCCAAGACATTCTGGTCGACGGATCAGCAAGCGGATAACTAAATTTGCATTTTCTTCAACACTTTCACCTGGATAATAAATAAAATCATGTATATGAAATTCATTTATTGCTTAATTAATTATCCAGAGAGCTATTCGTATTACAGATGCCTTAAAAGTGTACAAAAATTATACGCCCTTATGTCACCCGGGAACCATAAGGGCATATAATAAAAATTCTATATTTTATTGTCAAAAAAAATTTTTAGTTTGAAGAAATTTTTTTTTTGCATTTCTGCACGTTTCATACAAAAATACGTTGATTCCCAAAAAAAAATTTTTTTCATAAAATGTGCAGAAATGCAAAAAAAAATTTTTTCCAAACTAAAAATTTTTTCGATCTTAAAAAAAAAAATAGAATTTTTATTATACGCTCTTATGGCATCCGAGGTAGGTCCCAAATGTATAAAATTTTTTTTTTTTAATTTCTGCACATTTTGAACGAAACTCTTATGGCTTTTCACCAGGACCTTTTGCCGGTATACGCCCTTATGGCATCTGGAACGTGAATTAATTTAAATAATTTACCATTAACCCAAACGCAGAATCTCAAGAAATCAAGATAACGTTCTCCTTCAACCGGATCCCACCCAAGATCAGGATATCCCTTTTCAATAAGCTCTGAATTAGATTGCAAGCCGCAGCGTGACAAGTAAACCGCAATCTTCTCCAAATAATGTTCCCTCAAAGCCAGAGCAAGCTCCGTATTTTCCATCAGACTTGAGTAAGCAACATCCAGCGGCGTGGAGCCTCTCAACGAAGGTCTTGACAACAAAATATTACTGTTCTCTAGCAAGAAATTGAAGTGATCAAACATAGCTTTCTGATTCTGCCTAGAAGTTCTGCAGAAGTAACATAAAAATCTGCAACAAGCGACGACCATTTCATGCGAGGTATCTTTTTCTTTTGAAGGAGCTTCGCCTTCTGCGACTTGAGCCTGAGTTTGGGTGTCTGATTGCGCTTGGGACCTACGACCCAGCGTATTGATCATAATAGCCATCACATTCTCGTGGATTCTCAGCACACGGATCAAATCTGGGTGCTGGAAGAAAGTGTGATTGTTGACAAGCTTCCACAATCTTTCTCTAACCAGTTCTTCTTCTTCCTGAGACATCTGGACTGGAAGCAATGCACGAATTTGAACCAACCCGACCCACATTCCAGCCACATCATCTTTGGTCTTGCTGTTGATCACATAAGTCTTTTCCAAAGCTCTTATCAACTCGCCTACTGTGTCATACTGTCTCACCAAGAGACTGAACATCTCTCTTACGAGTTTCGGAGTTTCAATTTGGGTTTCTTCCGCCCAACTGACAATCGTCGAGATCAAAACCTTGCGGAATACTTCTTCCGGAGTTTTCTTAACAGGTTCCTCCTCTGGTTTCGACTCCTCCTCGATTTCTTTTATCATCAGTGCCTGCGACTTGAAGGGAATAATGGAGAAAACTTTCTTCCAGCCTTCTGGCTTCGGAGGCTCTGCAGATTCGTCAGTAGCATCTGAAGATTCCTCGATGGCTTGAAGAGAAACGTAGGACATGAGTTTACCGTGAAACTCGTTCATCTTTGCTATTAAATCTTCTCCACAGGGAATATTATCGGGATCGTCATCCTCCAGGCTTTTGAAACTTAGGATAGAGTTCATTTGCTCACGGGGTGGACAACGGTACTCTTTGGTCTTTTTGGCAGCAACTGCTGAAGGCAAATCTGATTGTTTTATGTCTATGTAACGCCGCAATTGATCCGCTTGGAGCTCCCCGACGAAGTCGTGACTAAAGGCGATTATTGATTCTACTCTGTGACGGAGTTGGATGTCGCATAAATGGTGGAGGAGGTAACACATCTGAAGCTTTGCTCCTTCGGCCATTTTCATGTGTAGTAATCCTTTTTTGTGCTCATCTTTTCCCTCTAAATATACAAAGTATTAATGAATGTTTGAATAATCTATATTATTAAGAGAATAAGCAAAATTTTGTGTCGAGAATAGTCATATAATAAAATCGGTTTTTTTAGTGAAATTTAGTGTCATTGCAAAGGTCTTGACTTTAATTTGTACCTTTTCAAAGTTTTATATCATTCTCATCGATAGTTAATTTATTATGATAAGTATTTAGGCTGCATTTGAAACTGCTCTGTCTCTAGATACATAATTAAGAAATGACCTTGTATCTTATGAACTATTGACATTTTTAAAGATATAAGCTCACCTTGACATTACACTCATCGAGACCTTTCATTTGAGTACTCACATCAATTTTTCATATATTTTATATATTTATAGACATGTATATATGAAATATATATCAAAAATGCATGTAGGTACTCAAATGAAAGCTCTTCATGAATGTAACATCGGGATGAGCTTATATCTTTAAAAATGTCAATAGTTAAGAAAGTACAGTGCAATTTAACAAATATCTTGTATACTGTTGACATTTTTAAAGATATAAGCTCATCCCGATGTTACACTCATCAAGACCTTTCATTTGAGTACCCACATCAATTTTTCATATATTTTATATATTTATATATATATCAATATATGAAAAATATATCAAAATGCATGTGGGTGCTCATGTGAAAGCTCTTGATGACTGTAATATCGGGATGAGCTTATATCTTTAAAAATGTTAATACTTAAGAAAGTACAGTGCAATTTAACAAAAGTCATTATTTAAAAAAACAAAATTTTATTTATTTATAGTTTACAAGTCACGGCAGTCACTTAGTGCAAGATTGCAAGATTGCTAGTAATTTCAAAATATTATAATTAAATTTTTACCTTTATCAAAAGTCGGGTCCCAAGTTTCTGGATTGATCATAATAAGAAGTTTTGCAATGTCTTCATTTCTCAGTTTTCCAACCAAAAGTAACCGGTCAGTAAGTTTCAATAAAGGTCTAAAAATAAAATTACGCAAATAATTTTATAAAAAAATTAGCAATCTAAAAAATATAAATATTAAAAAAAAAAGCAGCGTAGAGTTTAAACAAAATAACTCGTGATCAAAACTGGTATTTTTTAGACATACAAAAAGAGATTCTCGTTGCTGCCACCAATTGGATCGCGATTGTGGACTTGGTTTATTTCAACGGCTTCATTGAGCGCCATCATAACGTAATCCCTTACGATATCCAGAGGAAAGTACGGGCTGTAGAGACTGCGGATGTTCTCGATGTTCTGGTTTTCGCTGGAAGGAAATAACCTTGATGCCGATTGATTAGTAAAGGGAGTCGTTACTACATAGGGAATTAAAAACTTACCTGATGTCGGTCATTTTCATCTGTGGTCTTACAGATTCTGTTTCTAGGTATCTTAAGCTGTGGCACATTTCCTCGTTTTCGTAAAGATCTTTCAATTCTTGTCCTAAAATTAATTCATTAAATAAAAGTCAGAATTTTATTTAAAAAAAAAAAATAATAATAATAATAATTTTAATATTTTTATTTTTTTCTAAAGACTGGTTTTTTTTTTTTTTTATAATATTTTTATTTATATTTTCCTGACGTAAGTTATTGAAATTTTCAGTTTATTGGCTATCCAGTCTTATACAACAATTAATTCTCTGGTCTAGGCCGTTCGAATTATTTTTTTAATCAAATTTATCTTTAATGACAAATTTAGATATGAATTGAAATAGTATATTTCTTACCTAGGGCAGGAAAATAAGAAATGTCTCAGATTATATGTAATTGTTGACCGAGGCGAAGCCGAGGTCGACAAACATGTGATCTGAGGCTTTCTTATTTCCTGCCCGTGGTGAGAATACTATTTTTCTCCTCGACGGAGGCGGAAAGCGGCATTTTCATTTAGCGCAGCGGGCTAACAATATTATGAAAAATTAGAGAATTAATTGTGGTATAAGACTGGATAGCCAATAAACTGAAAAAAGTTTTACTGAGTAAAAAATAACTTCTTTGCTTAATTTTAATTAAAATAAAAAAAATTTTAATTATTGGATATATTCACCCGAGGATGGTATTGAGTGCTCATACCGACAATAATGTGGTGAAAATATAGTTAATAAATAAAAATTTAATGAAAAATTAAATTAGTCTAACATCAATTTGGATCGGGGAAGTTGGCTTTGAAATATAGAACTCTAAAATTAGTAAAATCACCGATCTTCGGAAAAAATAGAAATAATAATAATAATAATAATACTAATAATAATAATAATAATAATAATACCTAGAGGGATAATGAATTCATTTTTGCAAGTTTCCATAGTCGTTGCATGTGACTCAAGATGAAGAGCAATGAGAAGGTCATAAAATCCTTGACGTAGCGGACCTGACATGTATTCAGCGCGTATGGCATACAACAATTGTTTCTGATCGACGTGGAGACAAAGCGCGTGGGCTGCTCTATAGTTTGATTGATAACACAATGCAGCGTACAAAATCAAAGTATGTGCATGGAAACTGGAATAAATTTTTTTTTACAATCACCAACTCTTATTTCTCTTAAAAAAAATCATTCATCAGACAGTTTGCTATTTACCTTAGAAGCTTATCCATCTCGATAAGCTCCAGTATGTCAATGCATCGATCCTCTTCAGGAATATGCAGTGCTAGCATTGAAATTGCGTCCTCGCAGAGCATGGACCACCCTCTGATGTCAGAAAGCTTCAAGGCATGCACCTGGAGAGATTGATTAGGGACTCTTGCCCACTGATGGGGTTTCAAGCACTGGACTTTCAAACGCGGAGGAAACTGCGGAGTTACGTGACGTTCAGAGTTTTGAAGAACAGCCGCTGAAAGCGGGAGAGTCGTTGACGTACGGCCCAATTCAATCTGGAGGATTTCTTTGCTTGTAGCTTCGACGAAGATCGCGGGGAAGAGTTTTGTATCAGGCTCCATTTTGAACTTGTGACTGGTTTCTTTTCCCTCGCAGGTAAACGATACGAGACCAGTCGCTGTGTCTACGAAGCACCCGACGAACATTCCTTGAGAAGCTCCTTTTCCAGACGCATCTTGGGTTACTTCGTTGTAAAGCTCGTCCGCTCGAACCATGTAGCAACTTTGTCTATCTACTCTGTAATTTATTGTTGATTTCAAGTATTATGTCTGATTCAAAGAATTTAAAGGATTATACGCAGTTAAATTTTTTTATATAATTGATGTATTGTAATCCGAGGACCAAGGATCATGAAATAAGTTAATACTAGATTTTTATTTTACGCAACGTTTCGGAGTTTGTTATTCCTTCTTCAGGCGTCATAAAAGATTTATGTAAAAGATTTATGACGCCTGAAGAAGAAGTAATAAACTCCGAAACGTTGCGTAAAATAAAAATCTAGTATGAACTTATTTCATGATCCTTGGTCCTCGGATTACAATACATCAATTTAATTCAAGGTCAGGATCGGAATAATTTCCTTAAAATTTTATATAATTGTAATTAGAATGCTTATAGTAACTGTAAAATTGTTTTTATTAATATTTTTTAATTTATAATTAATTATATTTTTTATTTTTTCTTGCCATTTGGCCAGCAGGCTTTGGCATAAATAAATAAATAATCTAATCTAATCTAATCTAAATTTTTCAAAAAAACTCCCAAATCGTTAAAAATGTTTTTCTTAAAATGCCCAGAGAAAAAATTAACTTGAATCAAGTTAATAAGTTTAAAAATTTTTCGTAATTATTTACAAGTGGGATCCACCCTATTTTTGGCCATATCTAGATGAAAAATTAACATTTTTTTATTTTTTTTTATTCTGCTTGTTTTTACGGAGAATTTATGATAAAAAATGTCATGAAAAAAAAAAAATAAAGATTTCGATAGCTTTTTTGCCTTCAAAAGTTGGAAAAAATGTTGGCTATCATGTTTTTGGATAAAATTTTTTTTTTTTTTTTTTTTATGTTTGTTTTTGAAAAGTACATAAAAAAACGAACAATTTAAAAAAAAAGGTTGAGAATTTGTTAAAATTGTGATAGTCAATTTTTATTTTTAAATTGTTCATTTTTTTATGTAATTTTCAAAAAAAAATGGATCAATAAAATCAAAAAGAAATTTCGGTTAAAAAAATGAAAATTAAAATGGTTGACCCCACTTGTAAATATTTACCAAATATTTTTTTCAAAATTGTATTTTCCAAGTAAATATAATTTTTCAAAAACGGCTCAATTGATCGGTCTAAAAATTTTTAGTTCTATTTTTTTTACCTTAAAACTGCGTATAACCCAAGAAAGAGAATATTTAATCAGAAAATCGGTCACTTACTGTTCAACAACACGGTCATATTCATCAACAATAACAACAGACGATTTCCTAACACGTGAGAGATTAAAGTCCTTGGTATGTAGATGATACTGTGATGTGACCCAACCTACATAAACATGAGTTGGATCCTGCCCAGGGAATACTCGTACACCATAAAAATATTCATTCATCAATTTCAAACAATCTGCGTCGAAAAGTTCATTTCCAATAGCTTCTACTCCAGTTCCAGTCAAGTTTACAGACATCGCTTTTGGCGCATTGCGTTCCGGGATTTGGGGCGGGACAACTTTCAAGTCAGTCTGGAATAAATTTTAATATTTACCCCTCGGAATTAACTTTTAAGCTCTTTATTCTATTCAATCCGAACAGCACTATATAACGCTAGTGAAACTTTATTTAATACAATAGAGCTTAACTTACCGTCGATACGCGAATTTGAGGCGATTTGTTAGAAAGTCGCGACGCAGAAACACCTCGAGCCGCTTTGTCCGTCATATCGAGCATACCCGGTTCTGGAGTCCTTGACTTTGCATCCGGAGACTTGGCTTTGCGCGAAAAAAATCTGGAAACAAATTTAGCAAAATTTTAATACAATACGATGCGTTAATTTGTGTACTAAATTTTTTTAAATTAACTAAATGATTAAAACACGGACTTACGGACTTTCCTCTACTTCTTCTTTAAGCGTACTGACAGTTCAATTTTTCAGAGTAATAATAATAATAATAATAATAATAATAATAATAATAATAATAATAATAATAATAATAATAATAATAATTATAATACGGTGTAATATAAAAAGATTTAATTTACCTGAACGGTGATCTGCCGCGTTTTAATTTTTTATCATCCTTTGCATCTCCGTTCATCTCCTCGAATCCATTCATCTCGCCCTCATTACCGCTGTCATGATTTAAATTATGCGATTCGTAGAGAGAGTTTTTGCGAGGAGGTCTTGCTGGTTTGCTTCTTTGAGGTAAAGGTGATTCTTTCATCATTTCAACAGCTTCTTCGACGGCATCTTCTGAGTAATTTCTTTGTAATCCTACACGGAAAAAAGTAAACTGTAATATTCACTCGGATTCCGGTTAATTTTTATAGTTTCAAACAGTAAAGCGGAAATCGGGGTGGCAAAAATATAAATATTACACAACTTAATGTAGAAAGTATAAAAGCCACAATTTATAATTTAATATCCAAAATAAGTGATTAGTAGCTGTCACTATAGTAAATAACGACTCTTTCATCTTAAAAAATTACAGTTTCAAACAGTAAAAATTGCCATTTCAATATATAGTCCATGTTATGAGGAGAAGGGGAACTCAGATGAAAGAGGAGGGGGTCTCACTCTGGGAGAATTTAACATTTTGAAACAGTAAAAATTATACTTTTAAAATATACATTTTACCAGTTCAAGCAAGTCAATAATTACAGTTTGATTTTTAGCGTTGCGTTTAAAATTTACCATTTTACTTAGTAAATATTGACGTTGCTTGTATTAGAAATCTATTAACTTTATTTTATACTTTTTACATATCATAAGATCATTTTTTAGGTACGAAATGATAAATATCAAAGTCTGAATTCTTAATTAATATACTTTAACATTTTAGACATTTACATAGCGAATATTACTGTTTGAAATAGTATTTTCTTCCATGTAAAGAGTAAATTGTAACGTTTAAATAGTAAATATTATAAAGTGAGTAGTAAAATCATGATTTTACTGTTTGAAATACTTTTATTATAAATCGATTGTTATTTATTACAGTTTACTTTTTTCCGTGTATAACAAAAATTTAATATTTTTTTATTTTACTAAAAAGTAAACTTAAAAAAAAAATTCTTGACTGGAGGGTAAATTTTCTTGGCTCAAGAAAATATTAAAGATTGAAAATTTCTTGAATTGTCAAAGTTTCTTGAACCAAAAAAATTTCTTCTTGCTCTAAAATAACTCGGCTGCCTAATTTCAAAACACAGTAACTGACAATTTTGAGATTTAAAAAAAATTTTTCTTATTAAAAAAAAAGTTTGTTCGCCAAATTGATAAAAAATTTCATTTATGAATAAAAAATACTTGAATATAAAAATTAAAAAAAAAAATACTTGAAATTAAGATCTAAAAGTTATAAGAAATGCAGCAATACTAAAAAAAATCAAGTATAAAAATTTTGCAGTTACTGTGTTTTAAAATTGAGCAGCCGAACTTTTGTCTTCCTTAAAATTTTCTTGGTGCAAGAAATTTTTTTTTCGGTGTATAAAATTTGAATGATTTTTATTCAACAATTTACTGACTTGATATTTGTAACTAATGGTTAATTATTTATTATTGATCAGACAGTAGGTCATTATAGTATTGACATTAGGTTACTAGAATACTGATTGTGATTGCATATCAACAATTCAATAGTTCATTAACATAAGCGTGATATAAATTTAAACACACAAGCACAATACAGATTGAATTACTTAAACCGTACTCTGGATAAACGACTATTAATATCCAAAGATTTGTCAATTATAATTATAATTTGATATTTTACTTGGATAAAATTATAATTTGATCTGATCAATAATTAACCATTTAATGTTTTTAATAATGAAATTTAATTATTGATAAATAATTTTCAACAAACCTTTGATATCACTCATACTAAATCCAGACTTCATAATATGCTCCATATTAGCCGACGGCGTAGCCGCGTGATATTGTTCATTTTGTTCAACCAACAATCTATTTTGGCGCATTTTAATCTCTTGCCATCGCCTCGTTTTCTCGTTCTCCGTTATGAAAGATGATTGACAGATAACGGGCAAAGACAGACGGAGAAATTCCCAATTAGCCTTCTCCATGGTCTCAAATGTATTGTGTGATATTTTGAGACACGGTGGGCTGTCAGACCCCGCGGGAATTCTCGCGACATCAATTCGCCCGTCAATCATGTCGTCGGTGTTTTCAAAAATCGGTTGATCTTTTGTGTACCAATATGTTACTGCTCTATTCATGTTTCTAAAATCAAAAATTTTTATGAGAAATTTAATTCTCTGAAATTAGTAGACATTTAACAATTTTTTTAATCCTTATAAAAATTAAATTGTCATGAAAAAAATTCTATGTGTAGAAATTTTAAAAAATAAGTGGAAATTTTGAAAAATAATTTTTTTCCTAATCACAATTGATTTTTCATATAAATTTTAACAATTTTTAGATATCTGCTGATTTTAATATTGTAATTTTTTATTTTAATTTTAATATTTTACTAAATATTTATGTTCAAATTTTTTTTTTCAAAATTGTTCCCTTTGTTTAATCACAAGTTTGTAATTTATAGATAATCTATATTATTAAGAAAATAAGCAAAATTTTATGGCCAGTGTATTTATATGATAAATGTATATTTATATGATAAAATGGATTTTTATGGTTTAATTTGGTATCGTCGGAAACGTCTTGACCTGCAGTTGTGCTTTTTTAAGGTTTCATATCATTCTCACCAATAGTCAATTTAGGATGATAAATAATTAGACTGCATTCAAAAATGCTCTATATTTAGATACATAATTAAGAAATAACCCTGTATCTCGTCAACTATTGACATTTTTAAAGATATAAGCTCATCCCGATGTTACACTCATTGAGACCTTTCGTTTGAGTACCCACATCAATTTTTCATCTATTTATATATATTATATATATGTATATATATAAAATATATCAAAAATGCTTGTGGGTACTCAAATAATAGCTCTTGATGAGTGTAACACCGGGATGAGTTTATATCTTTAAATACGTCAATAGTTAAGAAAGCACAGTGCCATTTAACAAAGGTCTTGTGAAATATTGTCATTTTTAAAGATATAAGCTCATCCTGACATTACAATTATCAAGACCTTTCATTTGAGTACCCACATCAATTTTTCATATATATATATATATATATATAGATATATATATCTAGATATAAATAAATATATAAATGTATATATGAAAAATATATCAAAAATGCATGTGGGTACTCAAATGAAAGCTCTTGATGAGTGTAACACCGAGATGAGCTTATATCTTTGATAAAGCAAACACAAATGTCAATAATTAAGAAATGACCTTTTATTTCGTGAACTATTGACATTTTTAAAGATATAAGCTCATCCCGATGTTACATTCATCAAGGTCTTTCGTTTAAGTACCCACATCAATTATTCATATATATATATATATATATATATATAAAATATATCAAAAATGCATGTGGGTACTCAAATGAAAGCTCTTGATGAGTGTAACATCGGGATGAGCTTATATCTTTAAAAACGTCAATAGTTAAAAAAATACAGTGCAATTTAACAAAAGTCATTATTTAATAAAGCAAAATTTTATTTATTTATTGTTCACAAGTCACGGCAGTCACATAGTGACTGCAAGGTTGCTAGTATTACCATTAAACGAATTTCTTAGAATTAATTGCTCAAATAAATTACTTACACACAAAAAGGTTCATATCCTTCCTGAAGACCACAAGTAGTAAAGTACCTCAAAGTATTAACATCCTGTCCAAATGTTAATTTAGCTCTTTGACCTACTCCCAATGTAAAAGCCGGTACAAAAGAGTCACCTTGAACATCAGCAAATGATGTTTCTCCTCCTAACGCGTCCATAAGAAGCTCTCCATTTAACGAAAAACCTGATATAGAAAACCAAATTAATTTTTCAATTCAATACAACTTTTTAATAAAAATTTTCTATTGAGCTCAATAAAGACTTGACTTTTTAGATTACTGTATTTATCTCTAAGTCAAGTCTGTTGGCGTCAAGCTATATATAATTAAACAATAAAATACAGAAAATTAATTAGTAAGAAACAAATTTTAATAAAAAAAAATTGGGAACAAGCCACTACATCAGCGAAATTTGAGTTTTTGAGTTTCTAAATATTTACAATTTATTGTTTTTTAATGAGTAAGTAATTATTATTTATTTTGATAGAGGGTAAAAAATTATCAGCATGCATTAATATTGTAGAGTACCATTGGTAAAAAATTTATAAATGTTAATAAGTGGTATAGTTAATTACATTTTTATTTGAAACTGTTATATTTTGATATTGATTTAATGAAATGACCAATGTATTTTTTTATATACAGTAAAAAAAATAGGGTCCACTCATTATTGGTTAATGTTGAACAGTGTAAAGGCTGAGTAGAATACTGGACATCAAAAAATTAGATTTAGATTTAAATAAAAATTTTTACTAGTAAAAGTAGAAAAATAAATGAATTAAAAATTTGAAATAAAATATTTTTATATTTTTTAAAATTGTAAAATTTGAATAAAAATCAAGATATCCAATAATCTAACTCTACACTCAAATATATATTTGTAAATATATATAAATGTAGCTTGTAATGGCAGCTGAAGCGTTGGTTTAAAGACTCCGTCTTACTAATTGTTCGGTCAATAAGATCCAGGAACACACCAACAACATCTCCAACTTGCCATTGTTTGCCAAACGTTTCGGCGTTGCCCGAGAATACTTTTTCCTCCTTTAAAATAAAAATTTACAAACAATTCAAGGACTATGTATTAACATTTGTGCCTTGACTTATACTTCATTTATTATTTATTATTTAGTTTAACTGTTAATTACCGTCTATATGTATTTTATTGTTTCTATTTTTTTTGGTTTTATCGATAGTTGTTTATTTTTCGTTACCGTCTTTTTGAGTCCATGTGGGTTGGATTTGAATTTTAAACTAAACTAAGGTCGTAAATTTTGAAAAATTCCCCAATAGATTTCCGAATAGGCCACCCGTGGATTAAAAAAATTCTCTGATAATAATTAATTTCCATCGATAAATTTTGATAAAAATTTTGGGAATAAAATAAATTCTTGGATATAAGATTGAATTATTAAAAAAATAAATTGTAGTAAATTTCGAGATAAAAAAATAAAAATTACACTGATAGGATTTATCTGTATTAAAAAAATATTTGTTAATAGTTAACAAATCATTTATTAAAGAGCACTTTTTAGTATTAAACAAATATTTCTTAGTATTTAAAATGATTTTTTTGTATTTAATAAATCTGATATTCATTTACTAAATATTAATAAATCTTTAAATACCAAGAAATATTTATTAAAGACTAAAAAGTGGTCTCTAATAAATGATTTGTTAAATATTAACAAATATTTTCAACTATAAACAAATCCTTCTATCAGTGTGTAAACTCCAGATGAAAATGTTCAATAAATCCTAGAAAATACTAAGGCGCCATATAATTTTTTTTAGAGCCCCTAAATTCTGCCGGATGTCTTTGAATCCTTAATAAAATTGTTTTACAAGACAAGATGCAAAAAACAACTCAATCAACATAAAATGTAGTGAGAACATAAAAAGCAAAATATACAGTAATGATGAAATGAACATAAAATTTTAATTAAAAAAAAAACAACGACGCTATTTTTAACAGAGGTTCGTCTATTGGGACATTCAACTGCAGTACAATCTGATTATAAACAATCTTTTTACCATCAAACTTCAGTAAAGTGAGCAGAAAATTACTCTACTTAGTATTATCGATCAAAAAAAGATTGTACTGCAGAAAATGGTAAATTTGTTGTGGTTTAGTAGGGACTCTTACTGATCGTTCTGTCCGTGATGTCTATGAAACAGCCGACTACGTCACCCACTTGGTATTTGTAACCGAAAGAATCACTGCTACCACCGTGTACTTTGGTCACCTGATATTTACGACTATTTTTATTATATCATATTTTACTATTGTAGGTAATTGATTAAATATTTGACGTGTTTTTTTATAGACTAAACTTATAAATCATTTATAACGAGAGATTATGAGTGATGAATAATTTTAATTATATAAAAAAATTTTTTTTCTGTTTATTTTGATAATGACATACGTTATACCCATCAAAAGCCCAAGTGCAATCGTCACTTCCAAGCATGTTTCCTGGCATGCAATCGGCCTTTGCCCATCCTACGCGCATCGGTCCTGCAGTCAGTACTTCAAATTCAAAGTACCACTTTCCACTGGTTACTGCGTAGTGCCTCTCTACTCTGTATGTTCTGAAGCATAATTGACGTAGTCTGCTTGCTTCTAGAAGTAATGCTGAAAAAAATATAAATAAACCATCAATCATCATATAAAAAACAATTTCAAAAATTCACTTTAAGGTAGTTCTTTCCCAACCTATAATTTATGCTACTGCTGCACTGATAGAAGGATTTGTTTATAGTCAAAAATATTTGTTAATATTTAACAAATCATTTATTAGAGACCACTTTTTAGTCCTTAACAAATATTTCTTAGTATTTAAAAATATTTATTAATATTTAATAAATGAATATCAGATTTATTAAATACAAACAAATCATTTTAAATACTAAGAAATATTTGTTTAATGATAAAAAGTGGTCGCTAATGAATGATTTGTTAAATACTAACAAATATTATTAACTATAAACAAATCCTTCTATCAGTGTGTCTTTTTCATTCGCTAGTGTCGCCTCTTTTACGGGCTATTGCTCACTTACTTCCACGTATGACTTTATTTGTTTACTTTATTAATTTATCAATGATTTCTTAAAAACTATTTGGTAGGGAATTCCAAATTTTTTTAGGGTAATTATACATGTATTAACATTAATCTAAGTAATGTTAGTTTTTCGTGAAATTCTTGAAATTTCTTTAATACAAAAAAATTAATAAAACTTCGCGGTTTTCTCTCTCTTTTTCCATACTGCCTGTGTAAAAATGTCATTTTCAATTGCAATTATTTTTAATTAGAAGAGGTAAATCGTCTCCAAAATTTAAGAGCATGTACATTATACATTTAATTACTTATATTATAAATTTGGAAGGTTTCTTGAAATTTTGCTGGCATGACCCAACTACCTTAACCCTTTGAGGACACGTCGATAAAATTACGTTGAGAACACATGGGCTCCAGTGAATCCCACTCAGCAAAATAGTTCTGATTCATTTCCTATATCGACGTTCTAATTAGCAATTGGTCTAACTCTTTATTTTTTAGAGGGTGATTTTTTAACATTCTGATGTAGCAATAGTCCAATTATAAATTATTTGAATGATCCAAACCCAAATATTATACCTCTATTAGATATTAATGATATCAAATGGTTTTTTAAAGTGATAATAAATTCTGAACTAATTGTTTTTTCGTACAAATGGTAGATTCTCTAAAATAGAGTTAGACAATTTGCTAATTAGAACGCCGATATGATGTATTTACTTATAATTGGCACCAAATTTTAATATAACATTCCCTCTAAATATCTTAATAGTTATTTTTAATTTCTAATAATTTAAAAATACTGAAAAATCGTTTAGAAAAAAAAAAACAACTTACGAAATTGAACTTTATTTTATAAAAAAAGTTGCAGAAATTTTGATTTTTACATCGAAAAAAAACCGACGCCATTTTATTTGGAAAACAATATATTTTAAGGAAAAAAAACAATATTTGATGAAGTTTAAAAAAATATATTTATTCTGAAGTTTGAAGTTACGAATTTCAGTCAGTCGCTTAAGCATGGAGACCTTTGTGACGTATCATAACTTATTTCGTAGATTTTAACCGACAACAGATGACACACTGTTTCATTTATAAATCTTCTAAATTGAAAATTCCCTCAAAATTCTGGACCTCGTGTGTCTTCAACGGGTTAAATTAGATTGATTAAACTTCAATAATTGACTAATTCTTTTAAGACAAATAATGACCCATCAATTTCCTACCAAACAATTTTCGAATCAAAAGATATTTTTAATGATGTAAAGTCGCGTTATGTTCATTAATTTTTCTTACAAAAGATAATCTCTTCTCTTTGATCAAAACTCAACTGTGAACTCAATAATTTCAACTGTTACTTTTACCCAGCAATTAAAATCCTGAAACTAATGACCCACGAGTTTCATCAAAGATAAAATGATATTAATGCAGCTGAAATATGATGAAATATTTAATAAAAAAAAATTTACCTTCATGTTGTTCCCCAGTAGGCGGATCTAACATATATCCATAAACCAAAAGCGTTCTAACAGTTTCACTAGCAGTGTCTCTGTTAGCCTTTTTGATAGCTTCGTCGACTTTTGGATAAGGCACTAAATGCGGACTGCGTCTCATCTCAGAGTCCTCGTTAAGCCCATAGGTCCACCCTTGACTGATCCTCTCCTTAGCCCACAAATTGTGAGTATTTTCCGCCAATTGGTCCACCAGTTCTTCCATTTTTGGCGTCAGGGTAATTGCGGTCAAATCTAGAGGCGCGGGTTTGTATCCACTACTCTGCAAAAACGGTTCATTTGGCAGCCTCAGAGTCTTGATCCTTTGCTCCGGCTTATCCACGGTGATATAATAACCCAACGCTAAAATTGTCTTCAACGTCTGAACAGCCAGCTGAGTGTCGTATCTTTTTTCAGCAGCCGGTAGCTTTTCAAATTGAACTATACAAGGATGAATCTTCCGCATATCATCGCGCTGTTCTCCAAAAATCCAGCCCGCTTCAATTTTGTTCATCGCCCACATCTCGTGGATGTTTTCCGCCAATTTATCGCGTATTTGTTCAACATAAGCCGGAAGATTGACCATACTGGTGTCCACTGGAGCAGGAACAAAGGCTGTGTCGTCTTCGACGGACCAAGGACCGGCCAAAACTACCTTGCTCATGTTCCCGAAGTAGAAGCACGGGTCGAGGGAAAGAATTTGCTGTGGTAACAAGCTTTCAACTAATGGAGAAAATTCTTCAGGTGGCTGGAACTTCATCCTTCCTTGGTCACCTCCAAGCAGAAATCGGCAGGACAATTTTGAAGAGCAACTTATCACTGGGAAAAACATCCCGTCAAGATTGAAATTCCTGAAGGACCCGGAAATGTTTGATCCGTTGAACGTGAATGTTATTACCGGGACGGTCAAATCCAGCGCGCACCCAACCACGTCACCTTTTCTGATATACGGCTCCGTAGCGTTGTTTAGTACTGGTGTCTTTCTGCCTCCGGTCCACAGAAACGCCCCGTCAAATCCGAATGAGTATAAATCATCCCCAACACCGTTACCACCCCATTTTTCACCGCCTCCTGGATATGGAACGTACCTGCATTCGAATAAATCAATTTTATCATACTATATCATAATTTACGATACATTTCATGAATATATTTTGATTTTAAACGATTGACAGTTCGTTTAAATCCGCTGTAATCGTAAACAAATGGAAATTTTCAGAGAAAAAAGTAATAAAATCATAAAAAATTTAAAGAATTTATCTATATTGATTTTACAGCTATTATAAACAGATTATGGTAGAGAAATTCCATTGCTTCGACGAACCTACTTGCGAATTCTTATCAAACACAATCCAATCTAGTATTTTAGTCAATTAGGGTTGTAAGGACAATGGTAGAATATAAATTTTTCCTAAACCTTTCAAGTTATTTTCCCTTGAATTCAAGTAGGGCTCAGTAAAGATAAATAATTATTTGATATAAATTCCGGAATTTTTTTTTTCGATCCTAATTCTGCCAACGTTCTATCAGAAATTGGCCACTTGATGGCTTGGTCGACCGAAATATTAAGTTTTTCTGAATTCTCCAAGCCTTAACAGCCGGTCTCTACGATTGTAGCTTTATATTTATCTCCTAAACAAAAAATAATTTTGAAAAAAACGCTCTGCTATGTAATAGATTTTTTAATTATCTATTTCATAGCAGAGTGTTTTATTCGAAATTCTCATTTGTTTAAAAGAAGAACATAAAACTGCAATAGCTTTATAATCATGAGTGCAACAAGGATAGTACCGTTTCTTGCAGTGAGTGCGCCACGAGAAAATCTGTTAAAAGTTATTTCCCATCGAATTCAAGTAGAATGGAGTAAAGTTAGACAATTGTTTGATATAAATTCCGGAATTTCTAACTTTCCGTTCAGAATATTGAATTAAATTACATCAAATTGAGACTATCCAAATTTAACTGTGTTAAAAATTTTTCGTCATTGTGTAGAGTGTTAAAATTTGTGTGTTGAATATTACACTCTAGTGTGTAGAATTCAACATTATTATAAGGTAAAAGACCCCTCTAGTGACACTTTTTCTTACAATGAAAAAATGTTTTACTTAGAATAAAAATTAAAAATTTTTTTGATCTAAAGGTCTTAAAGATTAAAAATAATACACAGTAAAAAATTTTGCGTCATTGCATCAAAAAACTAAGTGTTAAAAATTTTTGTGTTAAATATTTAACACTTTTATGTGTAAATTTAGCATTTATTCTGTTAAATCAACACACAAAAGTGTTAAATATTTAACATAAAAATTTTTAACACAAAATGTTTTGACGCAATGACGCAAAATTTTTTACTGTGTATATTCATAATAGAAATTAATGATTTCATTAATTGAATAAGTACCAAAATCAAAGAAAGTATCAGTAATGGGATCCCCGCCACTAATGGGGTCTTTTACCCTATATGTTAAATCATTACATGAACACATGATAATGTTAAATTTTACACACTAGAGTGTAATATTCAACACAAAAATTGTACACACTTTACACAATGACGAAAAATTTTTTACCACGTGGATTTAATTGAAACTTACCCGGTGGTGTTGGCCCAGCCAATCCTCAAGTGTGGCATCATATGCGTCGTTTGTTCGATGTGATCCACCGTAACTTCAAAGTACCACTTCTGATAGACCGCAGAGCCCTCGACTCTACCAACAAAGATATTAGGTCTCACACTGGCCACGTGGTCCACCAATTGCGTTTGAAGAAGTAAGTTTTTTCCAGGAAGAAGGAAATCGCAGATGTTGTTCTGGGACGACCGAACTGCGACGCCATTTCCCACACAGAGAGAACAGAGGACATCCAGGACTTTTGGGTCGCGACCGTGTTTTTCCAGAAGTGATATTATAACTTTGATATGTTCATCCTATAAAATCAAATTGATTGTTTTGATCGTCAACCTCTCAGCCTCTTATTAAATAATTGATTATAAAACAACTAATATAATTACCCTCATCATATTCAGCGCTTCTGGTGAGTCGATGAGGACACAATGAAGCACATCAAGCATTCCAGTGCCTTCACTGGAGGCCTGTGACCCCAATCGACTGAACAACCAGTTTAAACGATTACTATTCGCGAACTGAGCACAGTTGGTATGGTTTCCCTTTATTATTGCTGCCAGTAATTGATACAAGTATCCCGAAATTTGATCCCACGCCTGTCCGCTCTCGTCCCCAAACATTGCGACCAAAAACCCCTGAGATGTTATTACGTTTATCTTGTCAATAGCCTCCAGTATCAAGTTCAGAATTCCCTCCTCTTGGAATAAATCCTGGCGGTTTCTCAAAGCTCGGAATCGGTTTTGTTTCTCTTCGTGTTCTGTAATTCATCAAAATTAAAATCAATAACAATTGCTCACTCATGTCATTACAATTTCAATATTTTTTTTCATAAATCAATATCGGTACCCATATCATCCTCAGGCTGGGCGAAGTAATTAATCAAATCCTCCAAACACATGACCATTTCATTAAGATTGACATTTTGAAAAAACATCGACGCTCTTCGGTCAATCTGTAACGTTTCTAGGCCTCTAAAAAATTTCAATCAATTATTAGATTAAAAATTCGTTGCTTTATTTTTTTTTGGGAATTAATAAAAATATTTACGTGATGAATTGAGTAAAAAGGCTGCTGCATTTGCGTATAACCCTCGCGGTCCTTGATTCTTCTTCTTGCGACCTCGAGAAGTCTAACCCGTCGTCCATCTTACCTTCCTCATGCAAAACTGCCTGTTTTTCTTCTACTTTGCCGACACCTTTCTTTTTTGTTTCATAGGACTGTAAAAATAAGTAGAGATAAAATTGCGGCGACCTTTTTTTTATATAAAAAACTCAATCAATGTCTAAATATTACCGAGTGGAAATAAAATACAACAGAATTTTACAATGACAAAAAAATTGACGATTCAAGAGAAAAGATTTTGAACCAAAAAAATTATTTTTAAAATTTTAAATGTAAATTTTACTTTATTCAAAAATTTTTCTTTTTAATTTAAGATCATCAAACTCTTTAAAATAATCTAAAAAAAATTTCTACAATTTCTAATTGTAGATCCAAAAAAAAATAAAACATTTCGACGGTCTAATTAGCAATTGGTCTAACTCCTTACTTTTTTGGAAGATGATTTTTTAACATTTTGATGTAGCAATAGTCCAATTATAAATTATTTGAATGTTATTATACTGCTGCCCAATTCCAAAACACAGTAACTGACAATTTTAAGATTTTTAAAAATTTTTCTTATTAAAAGAAAATTTGCGCGCCAAATTGATAAAAAATTTGATTTATAAATAGAAAATACTTGAATATAAATATTTTTAGGAAAAATTACTTAAAATTAAGGTCTAAGAGTTATAAGAAATGTAGCAATAATGAAAAAAAATCAGATATAAAAATTTTGCAGTTACTGAACGGAAAAAAGAAAACTTGAAAAATTACAGTATAAAATGTAAAATCGGTTCCGTCGTAATAAAAACTAGAAAAATTACAGTTTGAAATAACATTATTCTAAATTCAATTTTTTAATTTAATATTCAGAGCTTTCAATGTAAATATTACATTCTACAATGTAATTCTTATAAAATCTGTAGTAATTACATTTGAAACTGTAATTTTTCCAATTTTCATCACGAAGCGCCACGTTGTATCATATACTGTAATTTTTCGAGTTTTTTTTTTTTCCGTGTGTGTTTTAAAATTGGGCAGCCGTATAAATTAAATTATTTGAAAGTATGAATTATTTGAATCCCTATTAAATTAAATTCTCTAAAATGAAGTTAAACAATTTGCTAATGAGAACATCGATTTTTATTCTTTCGAAAAATTAAACAATTTACTAATTTTAAAAATAAAGACAAATTTTTTCTAATATCATTTTTTATACCTTATAAGAAACCCAAAGACATGTCGTAGAATGCTGCATGATGACCGTAGAATCACCATACTTAATAATAGGCATTCCAATGACTTCAAGATCCTTATCCTCAAGGACTATTTTTTGGTCGTCCTTCTCCTGACGTAGCCAGAAGGTCGAAGTCTCAATCGTAGCTTCATTTCTATAAATAAATTTTTCATTTTTAAAGCCATTTTGTACACTTTGTGTCATATATTTTTACTGTCTATTGATTTTGTATTATGTATCAAATTCCTCAAGCTTAATATAAGCTTTCATATAATATAATACTTTTTTATGTTTGCTGATAGATAGTGATACACTATCAACATTAAATAAAAGTGCTGACGATTCCGTGACTCATGAACTTTATAACTATTTGAGGAAAATATTTTTACCTATCGACTAAATATAGTTCGTTATTCTCTTTAACGCCGAGATAACGGCCCGTTGTTAAATGTCTTATTCGCATTGGGTGCAACCAATTGATAAAACCACCGGCCCATTTGGTACGTGCCAGTTCTAAGCGCCAGAGTGATCGTGCTTGACTCATAACGCTACCTCCTTCGTAAATAACAATGCTGTAAACAATAAATAATAAATAAACATCCATATCAACTCTCGATTTTTTTTCTCGATTAAATAGAAATATCTACACTGTAAAAAATTTACGGAGTGAAAACGAAATAAATTATTTTTAATTGATTAAATCTCTCTGGAGTAAATTTTATCGTAAGAAAAATTTTATTCTTTTATTGAATAAAAATAAAAAAAATAGTTTTTATTTATCTAAAAATTTCAAAATGAGCCTTTAGAAATTTAAAAAATTAATGAAAGTTTAAATTCACTCCCGATTTTTTATTAGAATAATTGACAAGTACTTTTGACCAGGTGAAGTACTCCAAGTAGATGGAATAGTTAAGCACTCGTCACCTCCGTGGAAAAATCTAAGTACATCCCCTCCAAAAACGTAGCCAACGTATTTCATCCTGCTGATTCCGGTCCCATAGGGCTGAACTGACCAGTGTGTCACGTGAAATGATGCATTTACTACCGATAAATTATTTTCTTTCGTCGTGTGCTGGAAAATAATTCAATTCAATTTTAAATCGTTTATTTATACATTTAGTATTTTTTTATTTAGAAGATTTAATATCAACGAAAAAACGCTCACGGAAGTTAGCGTGATCTAATTTTAAAAATTGTTTTTTCAACATTTCGGTGGAAGTGTATAGAAAGTAGAAAATTGAAAAAATAGAAAATTGTGATGCTTTTTTTGTATGATACCATACAATTTATGACGTCAATACGAGAAATGGTTCGTCAAAATAAGTTTTTTAGTTTTTTGTCGTCCTGTGATTTATTTTTAACCTCTGAACTCTTGAGGGTCTCTTTCTTTGATGTTCTAATTATTTAAAACAATGAAAGAAATTTTTTAGTTTTTGAGGTTTTAAAATTTTAAATACCTATATTATTAAGAGAATAAGCAAAATTTTGTGGCCAGTGTATTTATATGATAAAATAGGTTTTTTTGGTTAAATTTGGTACCGTTGGAAAAGTCTTGACCTGGAGTTGTGCCTTTTCAAGGTTTCATTATTCTCAACAATAGTCAATTTAAGATGATAATTATTTAGACTGCATTCGAAAATCCTCTATCTCTAGATACATAGTTAAGAAATGACCTTGTATCTTGTGAACTGTTGACATTTTTAAAGATACAAGCTCTTCCCGATGTAACACTCATCAAGACTTTTCATTTGAGTACCCACATCAATTTTTGATATATTTATATATATATATATATGTATATATGAAAAATATATGAAAATGCATATGGGTACTCAAATGAAAGCTCTTGATGAGTACAACATCGGGATGAGCTTATTTCTTTAAAAACGTCAATAGTTAAGAAAGTACAGTGCAATTTAACAAATATCTTGTAAACTATTGACATTTTCAATGATATAAGCTCATCCCGATGTTACACTCATCAAGACCTTTCATTTGAGTACCCACATCAATTTTTCATATATTTATATATATTACATATATGTATATATGAAAAATATATAAGAATGCATGTGGGTACTCAAATGAAAGCTCTTAATGAGTATAACATCGGAATAAGGTTATATATTTAAAAACGTCAATAATTAAAAAAGTACAGTGCAATTTAACAAAAGTCATTTTTTAATAAAGCAAAATTTTATTTATTTATAATTCACAAATCACGGTAGTCACATAGTGACTTCAAGGTTGCTAGTAAATATTTAACACTTAACTTTTTTATCTTTGGATTTGATGATCTATTTAATTAAATCATTGCTAAGCATTTAATCAAGCCTCTTCATACAATAAATAGACAAAGCGGTGATTTGTAAATATTTAGTTCTAATCTGTGATTAGTATGCAATGATTGAACTTGGATTGTAAATAAAATACCGCATTAGTGATTAAATAATCTAGATCTATTTTCCGATTGTCTAGGCTTGTTATATAAAATACTAATAATAATCATTAGCAATGCAGCATTTGATTTGCGTTTATATGCTAATTATTTGAGTAATGTCAACGCGAGCAAATTGACCGTGATAAATTATCGGTATAATCGAAGCTTGATTGAGATATTCAATAAAGTACAATTCAAAATTAATTAGCGAACTATAATTAAAAATGTATTATTTGTTTTTTAATAATTTTTGACAAATAATTACCAAGTATCTTTCGGTAGCGACGGATACAAGAATAAGGTCGTCACCGACTCTGACTTTTTCTCCTTCAGATCTTTGTTTGGAAGCTGGATGCACCGTCCACCAACAAGCCTCTCCTGTTTGACAGACCCAAGTAGAAAATAATTAAAAGGATTGCTCAGCCCTTTGTTCGACGGCTTGAGCTATATATGGATTTCGTGTTATAAACTAGAGTAATTAGCTAAACGAACCTTGAGAGTGCTCTTGTAGACCCACATCAAACGACAATTTGTCATTTGATGAGCTTGTTGACAAACAGGCGAGGTACTGAAATTTTTTTAGTTATTAATTATTTTACGGATAATAAAATTCATTGGTTTTTTTTATTATTTTGTATTTTTTATACATACCATGTCGCTGTTTAGATGCCTGAGTAAAATAGCATTTCCGTAAAGGAGCGTACGATGTCCTGATCCTGTACCTTTGCCCTAAAAAGTTGTTAGTATTTATAATGAGAGTTGTTTGTTGGTTTTTGTGTGGAAATACGTGAATTAAATAAGCTTATTGATACTGAAGTATATTAAAGATAGATAGGAGAAAAATATATCAATTTCTTTACGCTATCGGTAAGAATTTGACATAAAATTTAATTTTATTGCAAAATAATAAATTTAAAATTGATAATTGAGTTTTTTTTATCATTTAAGGAGTTACATGGGTTTCATGGTTTCCAAAAATTGATTTTTTTTGTCTTATTAAATTCTACAACATCTCTAGAATATTGCCCTAAAGTTTTACATCGATCCGAATAATAGTTTAGAAGATACAGTTTTAAAATAGCGCGCTCAAGGCGCTGTTATATTGTCACTCAAAACTTTAAACGCGTTTTTCTCAAAACTATGTTTTCAAAGACGGTACCCAAGATTTCTCGAGAACTACTCAACCGATCTTGATGAAATTTTAAACAGGTCTTTGAAATATAATTTACAAGGTCTTGAACGAAGGATTTTTTTTTTCAATTACAATTATTAAAAAAAAAAAATGCCGCAAAATTTTAGGCAAATTATTGATTTTTTTGTAAAAATTTCTGTCAAAAATCCAATTTTCATTTTTTTTTTCCTTTGATCAAGACCTAGTTTGAAATCTTAACTAAAGCACATATTTTTTTTTTACTTCTGATGATCTTGCTAGGAGTTCTGCTGATCACGCGGTACCCCATGTAACCACTTAATCCAATCAAAGAATACTATTACAAGATAAATTAATATAAAAAGTACTAAAATTTTGATGTTTTATAAGATTTATCAAAGCCAATTAAAATTTTGAAAAATTTTTATGATTTAATTGTTACAAAGAGTTATAATTAATTTTTATTTTTCTAGTGACTATTTTTCCCCGTATATTTTCTTATAAACAAAAAAAAAGTCAAAATTTCCTATTCTAATTTTTTTTAACGTCAAAATCAATCTGATAATAAGCTTTTTAGTTAAAAAAAATAGATTTATTACAAACAACACTGAATATTAAATAAACGACGAGCTTTACTATTATTGTTAAATTAATCAGGAAAAAAATGCAAATTATTAGATACTTACAAGTGTGTCTTGCTGCTGCAAATGAAAAAAAACACAAATCGAAATGAGTTACTTACAAATGGAATATTTTTATTTATTAAAAGGAATAGATGCATTTATGGGGGGATGTAAAATACAAAAATCAAGTGTAATTAATATGGAGTGAAGTATTTTAACTCTCAATAATTTACTTTGCCTAAATTACAAAGGGAATTACATTAACATTAACATTGACACATGCAATTGTTCTGAGCATTATTTTAAATGTAGGTACTTAAGTTTGAGGTATTTGTTTACAAAAAAGGGTGCGTTGACTTTATATCAGCAAAGTCCATGACTATAAGCTTTTTAAATCCGCGGTCTCGAAAGCTCCGAGATAAAAAAAACAATAAAATGTGTAATGGGGATTAAAGAATGTTTAATGCAGTGATTTTTAAAATTAAAAATAATTTATCGAGGGTTTTTAGTTACGTTACCGTCTCTGAACCAGCTGCTGTCACTAATTCCTGCAAAGCTCGCACCGAGAGAGCTTGTTCTATCACAAAGACACATTGAGAGAGGTCTGGTGGTATGTTCTGTAATTTAGCAAGTTATTTTGATTTGTTAAAAATTTTTTCTTACGTAACTTGAAAAAAAAATTTACAGTATTTTAGAATTGAGACAAATTATTTCTAGTAAACATTTTTAATAATAAATTTATTGATTTTTTTATTTCTATCCATTCAAATCTTTAATCGCAAAATAGGTCAACTTATTTTGTAATTATGACTCAGAAATAATTAATAATTAATAATGTTGATCTAAAAATTTGAAAATATTCCATTAAACTATCAATATTTTTATTTCTGATTTTAAATTTATATTAGGTCATTAATCTCATTCTTGATGTAATAAACAAGTGGGTTATTAATTCAAATAATTAACAGTTCAAAATTACTATGGAGAGTATCAAAGTTAACCCGTCAAATTGAATTAGTAATTCATTAATTAGTTGATCATATAATTATTCCTGAGTCATAAATGTCCCGTTAATAATTTTCCACGTGTTATATGTATTATATTCACTAATGTAATTCAAAGTTACAAGAGAAACTGGGTCAAATTAATAGTGTATGTACTTTAGATTAATTGAGTATCAACCTTCCGTTGTATGCAAACTCATAAAAACGTGTTAGCTATATAATATTGGTATAGAAGTATTCAATCAAAAATAATAAAAAATGTAACTTTTCCGAGAGCTTACTCGAAATTAATTATTCTGAAACTGCATTTTAAACTCGTTTGCGAGAAAATTCCTCTTCATAGTGTTTTTTACAGCTTTTCACACGGTGTATTAAGAATGGATCGTGAAATAAATTTACGGGTAAAAGTTTTTACCACAAATGGTCCCGACGCTTTTAATATGCAGTAAATAATTGATGTGATGATACTCACCTTGTCTGCGATATTTTCTAGAAAACAGTGACGATTACCAAATCCCTCAGCTGCTAAACAAACTCGTTCACCTGTAGCCGTACAGGATAGACATACCATATCCTCCTGCAAAATTTAAATTTTTTATCAAGGTTAGATCGTCATTCAAAAGTAGAAAATATTTATTTCATTCAGATTTGGAATTTTTTTTGAAGATCAATTTTAAATGTTTCAAAGCATTAAAGATAATTCAATTATTATAACTATTATTATTTTCTTCCTAAAATAATCTAAGTATTTAGTATCTATAGTATCTATAGAATCTAAGTATTTAATCTATATTATTAAGGGACTAAAAAAAATTTTGTTTCCAGGATAGTCATATGATAAAATCGGTTTTTTTAGTGAAATTTAGTGTCATTGCAAAGGTCTTGATTTGAATTTGTGCCTTTTCAAGGTTTCATATTATTCTCACCGATAGTTAATTTATTATGATGAATATTTAGGCTGCATTCGAAAATGCTCTATCTCTAGATACCTAATTAAGAAATGACCCCTTATCTTGTGAACTATCGACATTTTTACAGATATAAGTTCATCCCGATGTTACACTCATCAAGACCTTTCATTTGAGTACCCACATGCATTTTTGATATATTTAATATATTTATATATATGTATATATGAAAAATATATCAAAAATGCATGTGGGTACTCAAATGAAAGCTCTTGACGAGTGTAACATCGAGATGAGCTTATATCTTTAAAAATATCAATAATTAAGAAATGACCTTGTATTTTGTGAAATATTGACATTTTTAAATATATAAGCTCATCCCGATTTTACACTCATCGAGACCTTTCATTTGAGTAGCCACATCAATATTTCATATATTTATATATATTATGTATATGTATATATGAAAAATATATTAAAATGCATGTAGGTACTCAAACGAAAGCTCTTGATGAGTATAACATCGGGAAGAGCTTATATCTTTAAAAACGTCAATATTTAAAAAAATACAGTGCAATTTAACAAAAGTCATTATTTAATAAAGCAAAATTTTAATTATTTATAATACGCAAGTCACGGCAGTCACATAGTGACTGCAAATTTGCTAATAAAAAATTAATTTGATTGACAATTATTGATATTATTTATTATTAACAAAAATTGTCAGAAATTAGTAGAATATTTCGAAGTCGTAAATGAACTTGTGTTAGCTCGTTGCCAAAATAAATTTGGCTCTAATGACACTATTCCTAAAGAATGCTACTATTATTTATAAATATACTTACTAAGTAAGTTATTCATCGCACAATAATGTCAATTGAAAAAAATAATGTTTATTTAACTGAGCCGTTAAAAATTTATAATATTAATCAAACCTTTTGAATTAAACAAAAAAAAATTGCAATAAAATCGATAATTGCATTTAAGGATCCGCTGTAAAATCAATTGATAGAGCATGCATTAATAAATATTGTGAGAAAAGGACACATTAGCATAACCAGGGTCGGAAATTGTCAATGGCACGCGATTTCTTGGCAGGTTTATAAACCGCTAGAACTTTATTGTTATATTTATAAAAATTACTCAAGTTAAAACCATTTTTGATTGAAAAAAATTTTATTTTTCAGTACTTTGCTTGATTTAAACTAAACGCGTTGAATTTTGAGTACTACGCTCTATGATGATATCATAATAAATTTATTGCAATAGTAGTTGTAGCGTTGATGATAATTAAACATTTTAATTAGTGCCTTACTCATTTGGAATGGAAATAAATTCATGAATGGGTTGATCTAGCCAAAAGTTATAAGATTAATTAGTTGTATATATAGATAGAGATGTAATATAGACATTACAAGTGTAGTGGGTAATGTGTATTTGTGTTATATAAACGCATACAAACGGGATTTATTTCACCCGATTGTGTATGCAGTTAAACGGAGTAGAGAGAATGAAACGTTAATAATTCAATTGACGACAGGTAAGAGTAAAATAGACTATGGTAAGGCGATGAAACTCAGGGGAAACTTCGGAGACTGTATAGATGCGGGTCAAGGACGTTGAAAAAATATTTTTTTTTATGAATATTTCTATTTAAAAAACAAAAAAAAATATTTTAATACACTTCAAATTCCATTAAATATTCTCAAGTATTTTAACTTTTTTAGAATCAAGTGTTGAGAATAAAATAGATTTATTTTAATTTTAAAACTTCATTTTTAGAAAAGATTGAAGTTGAAAAACTTACAAATGTATTCGAATTTAACTATAAAAATTTGTAGTCGACTGAAATGTAGATAGGAAGAAAAGAAATAGTATATTACACACCTAGGGAAGTAAAGTAAGAAATGTCTCAGATCACATGTAATGTGATCAACAAACATGTGATCTGAGGCTTTCTTATTTACTTCCCGTAGAGTGTATATTATTTTTTTGTCCGACGAAGGCGGAAAGCGGCAACTTAGTTTAGCGCAGCGGGACGAAAGTTGCCACTTTCCGCCCGGAGGGCAAAAAAGAAAATTTTTTCAATGCTTAGAAAATTTTTAAATAAATTGAAAGTGATTTTTGAAGAAGAATACACAAAAAGTTTGGAAAATCCAAAAGTGTACGCCTCATAATCCCATTTTTAATAGATTTCATAAAAATCTAACTATTGCAGCCGTCCTCATGGCGCAACTTTGAAAAAATTTAGTCATTTTCTGACTCAGTTTGTCGAGATGAGTCAGAAAATGTATATAGTTCAAAAGTTTATATATATATATATATATATATATATATATATATAGATATATATATATATATATATATATATATATATATATATACGATATAACGCGGCTTGTCAGCACGATAGCGTTTTCAATTTATAACCGATTCTTGTCAAACTCAACATACTTTATCTATCGATCAAGACCAAGGTTAAGTTCGAAGATTAGCTTAATCGGGCGAGTAATTTGGAAATGACAGGATTTTGAAATTTTGAAAATCGTAAGGATTGATGTTTTTACTACTTCAACTTGGTATAATTACTGATCGAGACAAGATATCAAAATTCGGTAAAATGCATCGTAAAGCTCTTTTAATAAGCTTCAATTTCCACTACTCAGAAGTGGTAATAGCCTCAATATTACTTCTTTTTAGAGTTCGTTTAATAAAACAGTTTTACTGTTGCAGCCGTTTTTGAATTATTGTCTGCATCATAGCTTAGTCATAATGTAAATTCAATAACTACGATAATGATCAGTCTTCTGTGTAATACTTTAGATCCGTCGTGTGTTACTTTAGATAATAAAAAAATAGTATATTACACTATTAGGGCAGAAAGTTTGAGATTTCTGCACTGCGCGCCATGACGGCGCGCAGTTCAGAGCTCTCAAACTTCTGCCCGTGTAGTGTATACTATTTTTGTTTATAGCCGGTCGAAAGTACGTAAAATATTTCATGTACTGTATCGAAAAAAAATTGATGCCTGCCCCCGACATTCGCGGCACGAGCGAAGCGAGTGCTGCTGGTCGGGGGGGGGGGGGGGCAGGCATCAAATAAAAAAAAATTAATGTAAAATCAAATAAAAAATAATTAAAAAACATTTTTTTTTTAATTTTTAGATTAAATAAAACTGAAATTTCTTGAATTCAACCAACATAATAAAGATTATTCTCGGTTAAAAATAGAAAAAACGAGCATATTATCTGAAAATTAACAATAATTAATAAAAATCAAATTAAATTGTTGTTACTGCGTACATTTTTCTAAATAATTCATTAATTAAATAAAGTTGATCCATTTTACACACGTCACTGTCAAACTGAATCTCAGTACAGTACAACCTGGTTATAAGTTACATCGGCTGATCTACTCACTCTTACGACAGTTATATTTTTATCTATATCTCTATCTATATATGAAATATTTTATGTAAGTAGAAGAAAGAAAGAAATATAACCAAGTTGTATTGTACCATCAATCGTAAATGATCAGCGTAAACAAAACATAGTTAGTAACAAATGACTAATGTCAGTCGCGGTAGCGAAAGCATTTGCTCCCGCTGTTATAGAAGGCGAATGTGTAGCTTAATCAATGCACGAATCTTTAACTTTCTGCCGCGAAATAGGTGCGAAAGATACGTATTTTCGACCGAGGTATAAAGAAATAGTATATTACACACCTGTGGCAAGAAAATGAGAAATGTCTCAGAACACATATATGTTGCCCGAGGCGAAGCCGAGGTCGACATATATGTGATCTGAGATATTTATTATTTTCCTGCCATAGGTTTGTATACTATTTTTCTGTCCGACAGAGGCGGAAAGCGGCAATTTCGTTTAGCGCAGCGGGCCGAAAGTTGCCACTTTCCGCCTGGAGGGCAGAAAAAATTATTCTAATAGGATCATTTTTTCGACCAATTTTCCTGCTACATTCACCCATCCATACACGGACTTTCAGAAAAGATTATGTTTAATATTATTATTTACTATGTTAAACAAAAAAATTGTTATTGAAATATATTTTAAATGCCTGACAAATAATTTGACTTGATATCAGTGTACTCATATTAACCTGTAAGTGCGATATAAATAACAAAAAAACAATTTTAATTTCGAGAAAACTGCTTTTTTAGAAATGTCGAGAGTAGAGCACAACCTCAACGCTTCGCTTATGAGGCGTGCAAAAAAGGTTTATTTGAACCATGAAAATTTAATGACAAAGATCAAAATAGTCTTGGCTCAAGTAAAATTTTTCTTGAAGCAAGAAATTTTTCTTCGCTCGATAAAATTTGATTTATCTCAAAGTAATTATTGTCTTTATAAATATTTTCTTGAGTTGAGGAAATTATTCTCTCTAATCAAAAACTAATTTTTTATTTGTGTAATATTTCACGAGTTCAAATAAAATCATAAAATATTTTCACGAACTGAAGAAAGTTTAATTAATATCAACAGTATAAATGTACATTAATGAAATTATTACGGTAAAATGTAATAAGAGAGTTAATTTATGAAAGAGTCTCGGGGGTAGATCACGTCATCTCAGCTAGATATATGTACGACAATTGTGTGACAGAGTATTGACCTAAATTTATATAAAACGTCGCGTGTACTTCATCATTTCGTATTGTGTTGATACAATACTGCTATTATTATTATTAAAAATATATTTTCGTAAATCCGCTTGAATGTAGAACAAAAGTGTTTAACCATTTATTCGAAAATTCCACTTGACTTATTGATAAATTAAAAATAGTTTTTTAATTTTTAACCACAAATACTTTATTCTTTTTTAACAAGTCAAAAATTTTTAATTGCTCTTTCAATAATAAAATTTTCTTCTTATAAAAATGAAAAATTGAATTTAAACTAACGTTGAATATTCATAAATTTAATAATAAGTCCGTGTCAAAAGCCATAAAATTTAATAACAGTATCGATTTTTAAAAAGCCACTATTCATATTATTTATTGCAACAACATTATTAGTTAGTCATATACTATCAAGGTTAGCGTAACATACACGTATATAATAACACTCATTTGTTTCACCGTAAATTATGGGCGCGTGTTAAAATTAATTTTAAAAATTTTTCAAGTATTTTTACGCCCAACTAACCACTAAAAATCAATAAAAATAAAAAATTAAATCAACCGTAAAAAGACAAAGTTCTTTAGAGCATGGACGATGCGGAAAATGACGGCCGAGATTACAGGCAAGTTTATTAGTTATATAATTAATAAAACAAACATATTTAGATACATTAGACAGTTTTATCACTTTTAATAACCTCGTGCTGTCAGATTATGATGCGCTTTTTACTAAAAAAAAAAATTTACGCCAAGGGAGTTAAATTTAAATATTAATTAAGACACCTGTAGCGTTTTATAGATTGAGAGTTGCTGGCTCTTTTTTCTACTTTATAAGATCAATTTAAGCTTAAGCTTTATTCAATACTGCGCTGAATAAATTGTTAGTAAAGTGCCTGTAAATTATTCTACCATATGTATCTGATCTAGTCAATTGGTGAGATTAGTAATCACTTTAATTATAATAGTATTACCGGAGATTAAAAGCTTTGAAAGTTTTTAAAAGTTTATTTATTTTTCTTTTACTTAGACTTTCATAAAGTCAAGAAACTTTAAATATATTTATTAAAAATTTAAGATTAAAAACATTTTTATATTTTAACATTTTGTTGAAAAAAAAAAATTTTATTTAAATATTTGATAATAATTTTTTTATAAATTAAGTTTTCTTTTAAATTATTTCACACATAAAATTTTGTTCTTTAAAAATTTTTATTTAAAAAATTTTGGAGTTTTTTTTCCAAAAATTGTAAAAATAATTTATTTTAATAAAAACTTCTGCTTAATTCAAGACATTGAAATTCTTAGTTAAATATTTGATAATAATTTTTTTATAAAATAAGTTTTCTTTTAAATTATTTCACATATTAAATTTTTTTCTTTAAAATTTTTTATTTAAAAAATTTTGTAGTTTTTTTTCCAAAAATTGTAAAAATAATTTATTTTAATAAAAACTTATGCTTAATTCAAAACATTGAAATTAAAAATCATTTTTTTTAAATCAAAATTTTCTCTTTTAAAAAAAATACAATTTTCATCAGTTTACGTTTTTAAAAAACTATAAAATTTTATCACGTCTCTTAAAAAGATATTTTTTTTACTGCCTCTAAAATTCAGGTGCTCTAGATTGCATGACCTGATGAATGAAGCTAAAGCTTTTGAGCAATTAGGCAATAACTAATTTTTTTTTTTTCAAAAAAAAAACGCTTGAAGGTGAATTATTAAATTTAAATAATTTTAAAAATACTCTCGATAATTTTTGAACAATTAAACAAAGTATAAAACACTTGAAAATTAGAAAGAGCATTGATCCGATGAAGTCTAAAATAAATATCAAGGTCACGCTGAAAGTGCATCCGATCGAATCGATCAATCAACTGTCGAGCTTACGGCAATAAAAAATAACAGAGCAACACGAAATAAATTCGGCGGGAATGTCTCTGAGGCGAAGTAAATTTTGGCGAGTTGCCAATTGTCAACTGGTCTAGAATAATACCAACGTTGTTTAGTGTTTAGCATCAGAATAAATAAATTTTAACTTGCAGTGAAAATATCGATGAAGGACCAACCAGTAACGTCGAAACCGAGGGCTTTTTCTCCTCTGATAAGAAAGACCCGAATAAAGATGAGGAGCCTGACAAAGACGGTAAAATAAAAACAGAAATAGTTAAGCCCGCGACTATGGCCAAAGGACCCTGCGTATGCAAAAGGAAGATGAAGGGCACTAAACATTGTAAGAGAAAATTCAAACGAAAGTCAAGCAAACGCCGGTCGCTTAATCCCTTTATTATATTCTATCTGCAAATGTACTACAAAAATCCGAGTAAGTGCATTACTGAGATCGCCTGTCAGGCTGGAAAAATTTGGAGCAGCATGACCAGGCAGCAAAAGGAGGAATATATCAAAAAAGCCAAATCTCGTAATGGAAAAGCTTTCAAGACTGAAGATGGTGGCAAAATAAAGAAGGGGAGGAAAAGGAAGAAGATTAAGTCTGAAGATAAAAAAATTAAGAAGGAGGTTAAGAAAGAGAGGAAGGATTGTTGATTTGGAAAATGGTAAATATTTTTTAATGAAAAATTGGTGGTTAATTTATTATGATAAACTGTGAAATTTGATATGCATTTAAAAAAAAAAAAGTTTGGAAAATTCAAAAATGCACGACTCATAATGTTCATATAATTATGAAATAACAAAATACAGAATGTAAAAAAAATATTTAAAACAGCTAAGATAGCACGATAATTTGTACACAAAAAAAATGTTCTTGAATCAAGTATATAATATTTAAATAACTTGATCTTGGAAATTTGGATAATAAATGAAGATATTAAATTATAAGAATTGGCAATTCTTACACTGATAAAAAAATTGACTTGACTCAAGAGCCAAACTCTTGAACCAAGAATTCCATTTTGAAGAAAATGATTTTCTTGACTCAAGAAAATTTTCTTAGAGCAAGAATGATTTTTTAGTCCAAATTTATTGTCCATTTACTGTCCAAATTCCTAAGATTAAGTTATTTAAATATTCTAAATATGGACGAGAACCTAAATATCAAGTATATAATTTTGAAGAACTTAATCTTCTTGATTTGAGTAGAAAAATTCTTGAACTAAATAAATTTTTGTGATTTAAGGAAATTTTACTTGATTCAACAATTTTTCGTCTTGATTCAAGACAATTTCCCTCTTCAAAATTATTTTCTAGGTTCAAGAATTTTTCTCTTAAATCGAGTTAATTTTTTTTTCAGTTTAAGTGCCTCTAGTGTGATAAATGTAAACAACATTTATAGATATACAGTCTTCTGGTTTTTTTTTAATTTTATTAATTGTTTATAAACGACACTGAATTACCTAGCCATTCGTATTCAGAGACCTACAATTCTTTCAAAGAATTAAAAAAAAAAAATTTAACTCAATTAATGCATTTTTTCGCAAGTTACAGTGTTTTCAGAGTTTCATACATGACAAACACGAAAATTTTTTGACCTATTTTGATGTTTTTTCCGTTGATATTCCACTAAATCAATTTTTCAAAAGTGTCAAATTAATCTCTATTAAATTATCTTGACGATAGTATGCAAAATATATTGATTCCGTGAACTAACAAGGCTATAATAATAAAAATAGTTGCCGAAATAAAGCGAAAAAAATTTTTCGATCGTAATGCTTCGCATCATGAGTCGTGCAAAAATTTATTTTTAAAAACAATAACAATTTTTTTTATTCAAAAAAATTTTAGAAATATTTCTTTCCATTTTACTTATTTACAATATACATTAAAAAATTTCAAATTTCAAAGTTTTTTCAAGCTACTTAAATTTACATCATTTAAATTATTAAAACTTTTCATTGTAGATCACAAAACATCAGAGTTGGACGCAAATAATAGAATATATAATCAAAAAGTACTTGACTCAATAAATGTAAAAAATTCGAGAAAAACATTAAAGGGGATTAGGAATTCATTACTGCAGTAGAACTGCGGTGGCAATTAATAGTCGCGCTTGGTACACTGATAAAAAAATTGACTTGACTCAAGAGTCAAACTCTTGACTCAAGAAAATCATTTTCTTCAAAATGGTATTCTTGGTTCAAGAGTTTGGGTCTTGAGTCAAGTCAATTTTTTTATCAGTGTATATAGTAATTCGTTGAATAATTCTACAATACAAAGATGAAATTGAACGCGTTTGGCACCTGATGTATGATAACCATAAACTCAGCAATCTAGCTCGGAAAAAGCGAAACTCAAACGAATTTCTGGAACAAATTTAAACGGAATATTGAAAAAAGTGGTCGGCAAAAAAAAGTGTTCTATAAAAAGTGACTTATCGGCCCTCATGAGCAGCGACGTGTGTGCTTTATCTGATATACATCTCTCTCCATACTGTACCAGCTTTATCATCTTTCTTTAATGGGGTCGATATATATCTATCATATTATCTTGAGCAGAAAGTGAACCAAACCAGACCGATACACGCGGATCCCATTATATTCACCTGTGTACCAGATAATCCACCCTGCACTTATTCGCCTCACATATATTTATTTATATTATATATTTCTATACGCAATATAATATTTAATTATAAAGTTTAGTTATTGAAACTATAACAAGTAAAGTTATGATAAGGATATATAAGAGGATTTCTAAGAGGGCCACTCACACTACACTGACGATACAATTACACTCGGTTGTCTCTTTTCTAGCATGCGTATTACCCCACATACACATAACACCTTTCTGCACTTTCCAATAAAAGGTCTAATCATAAATATAAATAAGTCCAACCTCCAACTAACATAAACGAATAATTAAATCCCTCATCACTCTCTTTAAGGGTCAGGGTCGATTCGAAGCCTCTCGATGCTTCTCACCACTTTCACGTAATTATTAGATCATTCATAATATTTTTACTCTACATTATTATTTTAAAATACTCTTTTTATATGACAGGTATTTTTTTATTTTACTAAAAATGATTCCTTATTCTTAAAAATTTTTTTATTAAAATATTTGCCATAATTTTTTTTTAATATACGCGTAAATTATATAATTAAGTAATTATAAATATAAAAAACATCAAAATTTTTCAAGAAATAAATTAAAAATTAAATTCAAGTCTCTAATCTTGGATTTAAAAATTTTTTCTGTAGACATTAAATTCATTTTTTTTTATTTATAAAAATTATTTAATGGCCCTTAAAACTTTAATTATTTCTTTGCAAAAAAAAATATAAAAATTATCAAAACTTTTTTTTTCTGATGCTGAAATATAGAAAAATAAAAATATTTTATTGAAAATTTTTACATCTGAAACTTTTTTTTTTTTCTAATACTTTATCCACTAAAAAAAAAAATCTAAAAATTATCAAATGTCTGATTATTTAATATAATTATTTTTTTCAAATTTCATTGCTTAAAAAATATCAAAATTTAAAAATTATTAAATGTCTGATTATTTAATATAATAATTTTTTTCAAATTTCATTGCTTGAAAAAAATATTTCTAAATCTAATCGACGTTCTAATTAGCAAATTGTCTAACTTCATTTTAGAGAATCTTCTATTAGTACGAAAAAAAAAATTAGTTAAAAATTTGTTATCACTTTAAAAAACCATTTAATATCATTAATATCTAATAGAGATTCAATATTTAGGTTTGAATCATTCAAATAATTTATAATTGGATTATTGCTACATAAAAATGTTAAAAAATCACACAGAAAAAAAAATGTTCTTGAATCAAGTATATAATTTTGAAGAACTTTATCTTCTTGATTTGAGCAAAAAAATTCTTAAACTAAGAAATTTTTACTTGGTTTAAGTAAATTTTACTTGATTCAAGAATTTTTCGTCTTGATTCAAGACAATTACCCTCTTCAAAATTATTTTCTTGGTTCAAGAATTTTCCTCTCGAATCAAGTTAATTTTTTTTCAGTGCACTCTCTAAAAAATAAGAAGTTAGACAAATTGCTAATTAGACCATCGTAATGATTAATAATCTATTAATTAAAAATCTAATAATTCATCAAAAATGAGACCTGCTATTTCATGAGATAAAATTAAAATCCCCTGAGTAACTCGAAAATAAATAAATAAAAGCTCACCGTGCGGAGAAATGAAACATCATCCTGTTCGGATCCACCCTCGCTGTCAGCCATCCTCAGACCTCGTGTATCCTATAGAGATCAGAGAGTAGGTCTGACTCCGATGAGGTTTCCTCTGGTCTTTGTCTCCCTCCACGACTTAAGACAACTGTATTTGCATGTACCGTCGCAATAATCCAATTAGCTCTAGTTTTTGGTGACTGTACCACAGCAATCATGTATCAACAACAATAATAATAGTAATAATAATTAACAACACACCCTAGTCGAGCGTGTGCCAATAAACCCAAAAAAAAACAACCAAACAATCACAATCCAACAATAATAACAAGTCACGTAAGAGTGAGCCAACCGCGTGTCTGCATGGCTCCTCGTTACACCTGATTTAGAAAAACGCGGGTGCAACAGTACAGTCCAAGCGTCCGTTCGACGACTGAACACCCAACTCTTCGCTGAATTTCCCGATACGATGATGTGATCACATACACAAGGGTCGCACTTCCACCCTTCTTCCCCCTCGGACCTCAGACTATCTGCAAATTCGACGAACGGAGTGCTGGAGGGTAGAGGGATGAAAAAGCTACACTAGTGTTAGTCATCTGTGGAATTCAACCCCTTCTGGTACCTCGCGCATGCGGCGTTATTTTTTCTACAATTTAACATTTTTCTTTTAAATTTTACTCATCTATTTTATTCACGACTAATCTCAATAAATTTCTTGGCTAGAGGAGAAATTATTTCTACTTTAAATAAAAATTGGCAATTTTTTATTAAAATTTTGATTGAAAGAAAGCTCGAATTTAATTGAAAAGCGGATTCAAAAATTTTAACATATATTCAAGCTTTTTATCTTTATTTAGGTATTGATGTGCCGGCTTTCTCTTAACTAAAGCGCTTCCTGTTTTACGCAACGGTACGCAACGTGAAAACGTTTACATAAAATTGGCAGTGGCCCAAATTTATAAAACATTAATAAAATTTATTATACTAATGGTATTTAGACTTTTTCTACTCGAAAGATCCCGAGAGTTAAGTGGGTTAGCTATCGGCTATAATTGTTGATTATTTTTATTATTATTATTATGGTTAAAATAATTAAATTAAAATTTCAAAAATTTATAAATTTATTGATTTTTTTTATTTATTTATTTATTTAAGAACTATTCAATAAATAGAAAATTTTAATTAATTAATCATTTGAATTTTTTCTTAATACTCTTCATAATTTCTGTAATTTTTTATGTATATTGCCGATTAGCGTCAGTATAAATTAATAAATTATCAACCAAAATTTTTAAATTTCCCTGAAATTTTTATTGCATTTAATAATATTTGGAGTAATTTAAAAAATATTTAATAGTTTAAAATTATTTAAAAAAATTTTGTAAATTGAATGAAATAAATGACTTATTTCTACTCCACGAAATATGTTAATAAATCCTTGATTCAAGAATGAATCACCTAAAATGAATTTTATTTTTGGAACTTCCGTACAGCCGAGTCTAGAATTTACGAAAACGATGACATGTCAATCGAATTTATTTATTTATCCGAGCAATATATATATATATATATATATATATATATATATATATATATATATATATATATATATATATATATATAAGTGTTGATTGATTTATCTAAAAGGAACTATTTGCACAAGATTTTATGATAATAAATCGTGAATAATGTTTAGAGCGAGTAAAATTTAAAATTCTTACAATACGAGTTTGGAAGAAAATAAATTTCACTGAGCACTGACACACTTTTAACAAATAAAATTATTTTAGAAATGCACTGAACTTATTATTATTTTTATTTAATTATTGTGTACTGAGTTTTTAGGTTTGAACTGATGGATATAGGTATAAATATAAATATAGGAGCCAATATGTAATATATTTGTCCACAGAAGACAGAGGTGGTTAGAGTACTCCGCCTGGCCGAAAAATAACCCGGCTGAAAATTTAAGTTGGATACCACGGAGGTGTCTCGGCATAAAAAGACCAAGATGTGTGCTTCGTAAATAAGAGAAGAGAACAAGGACGGGAGTAGACCAAGTGGCTCTCGGCTATTTTGAGCAATTGAGCCGCGACGTTCCACGACGCCCTGAACTACTCCCAGGATGATTTTTGAGAACCCTCGTCTTGTAGTTTGCATTTTTATCAAAAAACCCTACGCGCTTTTTCATTTTTTTTTTAGTTTTTATTTCAAATTAGTCAATTTCTTCTAATCAAAATTTTTTTAATGTCAATTAACGGATGATAATTAAGTTAGCCGACATCTAAAAATTTTTATAAATTTTTTTATTGAAAAAATGATTATAAAAAAAAATCTGAAAATTAATTTAGCAAATATTTGATCATTTTTTAATTTTTTTTAACAAATAAATTATGGCAAAAAAAATTTAATAAAATTAAAAATCAATTTTTTGGAAAAAATGTATTTGCTAAAAAAAAATTTTTAAATGGTCAAGTGATTGTTCACTTTAATGTCATAAAAAAAATTTCATTTGTAAAAAGCTTAAAAATCTTTAAGTGCAATTTTTAAAAAATATTTTTTTGTTTCAATTTAATAAATGAAAAAAAAAATAAAAAAATTAGAAACGTCGGCTAACTTTATTATTATAATTAACGGATTGATTTTTTGCTTACAATTTAAAATTGATATTTTTGTTTTTTTTAAATATAGAACAAGTTTGGTAGTTTTTGAAAAATAGGTCATCTATTTTGTATTTACATACTAATTTTAAAAATATCAGAAATATTTCTTTTTTTATTTTTAGGATTAACCTCACAGATTTTTTTCTTTAATTAGTAAAAGAAATTTCTTGTATCTCTATACATATCCGTAAAAAAAACGTAACATGACAAAACAATAGTTACGTAAAAATAAAATAATACTCAAGTGTCGCCTTGAGAAAAATCCAAGTGATGTATTTATAAATTTACAATAACTTGAAATATTTTTTTTGAAAATTTGAAATTTCCCGCGATATTTAAATTGATAATATAGAAATTTACCGTGTCTTCAGATGAAAAACAGATGTCGTCCAACTTTCAGTGAATTGTGATTTGTGACACAAAACACACGTCGACGAAAAATTGTTTGTAATCATTTTCGCTAGTTTTATTATGCCAGTTATTGTTGTTAATTGAATAAATAATTTATTTGAGTGCTTAAAATGTCTGCAAAAAACAGAACTAAACAAGAAAAAACTGAAGGTAAGTTATTAATTACAAAATTTTTATTTTAGTAGTTTACTGTGATTCTAGGTTACAGTAAATTTATGTTATTAATTAATAGAGAGGAAAATGCCCTAATTGTTATTTAGAATTTAATCAATTGTTATTATGTTAACTATTTTTATTTTTATTTTTTCCTACTTTAATGTTAAAAAAATTATCAAATCTTTTGAAGTATGTACTAATGACAAATTTTTTTATTTCAGGTAATTTTTCAATTAATAAAACATCATTTTTAACATAAAATTTTGATGATAAAAAATAATTTTACTACCGAAGAGTTACAAAATAAGGACAAATTATTATTCTTGCCAGGTTGACCCTGTCAAAATGTCAGATGAATCATTAATGTTCCAATTATTGACACTGTTTCGTAAACAACTATCAAATCAATATTATTTAACTCCAATTTTTTTTCTCATGCTAGTCATGTTTTTTTTATTCACATATTTATTTCTTTTTTTTATTATAATACTGAAAGTAATTTGCATCTAAGAAAATTTTGAATTTTTTTTTTATTTTTTGAATGAAACAAAAAAATGTCTTAAATGTCAGCTAATTTCAGAATCTAATATTTACTAGCAACCTTGCAGTCACTATGTGACTGTCGTGACTTGTGAACTAAAAAGATTTTAAATTTTGCTTTATTCAATAATGACTTGTTAAATTGCACTGTACTTTCTTAAATATTGACGTTTTTAAAAATATAAGCTCATCACGATGATACACTCATTGAGAGCTTTCATTTGAGTACCCACATGCATTTTGATATATTTTTCATATATACATATATGTAATATATATAAATATATGAAAAATTGATGTGGGTACTCAAATGAAAGGTCTCGATGAGTGTAACATCAAGATGAGCTTATATCTTTAAAAATGTCATTAGTTGACAAGATAGCAAAGTCAGTTCTTAATTATTGACATTTTTTAAGATATAAGCTCATCCTGATGTTACACTCATCAAGAGCTTTAATTTGAGTACCCACATGCATTTTGATATATTTTTCATATATACATATATGTAATATATATAAATATATGAAAAATTGATGTGGGTACTCAAATGAAAGGTCTCGATGAGTGTAACATCGGAATGAGCTTATATCTTCAAAAATATCATTAGTTGACAAGATAGCAATGTCAGTTCTTAATTATTGATATTTTTAAAGATATAAGCTCATCCCGATGTTACACTCATCAAAAGCTTTCATTTGAGTACCCACATGCATTTTGATATATTTTTCATATATACATATATATAATATATATAAATATATGAAAAATTGATGTGGGTACTCAAATGAAAGGTCTCGATGAGTGTAACATCAAGATGAGCTTATATCTTTAAAAATGTCATTAGTTGATAAAAAAGCAATGTCATTTCTTAATTATTAATATTTTTTTAAATATAAGCTCATCCTGATGTTACACTCATCAAGAGCTTTAATTTGAGTACCCACATGCATTTTAATATATTTTTCATATATACATATATGTAATATATATAAATATATGAAAAATTGATGTGGGTACTCAAATGAAAGGTCTTAATGAGTGTAATATCAAGGTGAGCTTATATCTTTAAAAATGTCAATAGTTCACAAAATACAAGGTCATTTCTTAATTATAAAAAACCGATATTAATATGACTATCCTGGACACAAAATTTTTCTTATTCTCTTAAAAATATAGATTAATTAATTTTATTTAATTTTTTAGATGTCATAGCATACAGCGAAGGTGCTGTGAGAAATAATGCAGCAGTTGTTGAATACTGCAAAATATCAATGTCCGCGTTATCCGGCGGAACTGCTGGTTTATTAGGACTAACTGGTCTTTATGGTTTTGGATTTTATATCTTTGCTGTAGTTAGTTTATGGGTAAGTTTTATTTCTCTTATTATTGTTATTTTTTAATTACCAACAAACTAATAATTAAAAATTTAATTTTTTAGGGAATGTTATTATTTAAAGCTAGAGGAAATTGGAAGAAATATTTTATCAGTCGTTACAGTTTGCTGACAAATGGATTTTTTGGCGGTCTATTTGTATCCTTTGAAACAAAATTAATTACACAATATTTAGCAATAATCAATAATCAATATTTTTTTACAGCTGTAAATATTTTCCTTAACAAATTTATTATCATCTGCAGACGTACATTTTATTCTGGACGTATCCTTTCTAATATTTATTTATTCATTATAATTATTTTTTTATCTTATTAATTAAAAATTATTTTCCTTAATTAAAATTATTTAAACAGATTCCTGTACGGCATGGTCCACGTCTATTAAACCCTAGATAAATTTTGTAAATAAATCGCACTTATAACGATGTTATTATGAGTGACTTTACACTTTTTCACATTTTGAATTATCGATGTTGATGTATAAGAAAATAATATATTTAAAAACTATTGAATAACATACTATTTATTAGTTAATTCTTTAATAATTATAAAATTATTAATTATTTTCATTATAATACATCAAATTTACAGTTAATATGTTTGTAATTTAATTATTAATTTATTATCAAAGAAAATGAACCAAACACGTCAATATGACAAATTTAATTTAATGTTCAATTTGAAGCTTTGTACTTGGCATGCATGTAATACAGTTAATAAATATCTAAATGTTTGAATAAGTCACGGCAGCTTTTTTAGTGACAATTTATAAAAAAATATTCCAAAAATTTTTTTTTATTTAAATTTTAGTTTCTGAAACTTCAGCTACTTGATTTGCACTTGAATTTTCAGCTTCCGGGTCGCCTAATTCTATGGTATCTATTTTTTTAGCCTGGTCCACTAGATCAAGCTCGTCTTTGCTCAAATGATAAACTATCCCCGCGCCAAATCCGTCTCCGAGGACATTTACCGAGGTCCTCAGTCGGTCTCTGGAATAAAAAATTAAATAATTCAATAATTTATACAAAAAATTTTTGAAAAAATGGTACTTATTTACAAGTGGGGTCAATCTTATTTTTTTTGGAGCCATAACTGGGTGAAATATTAACATTTTCAAATTTTTTTGTATTCTGATTGTTTTTACGGCGCATTTATATTAAAAAATTTCGTAAAAGAAAGAAATAAAGATTTCGATAGTTTTTTGGCCTTTAAAAGTTGAAAAAAATTTTGGCTCAAGTTTTTGGATAAAATTTCTATTTTATCTTTTTTTGATATATTTTTAACTTCCCGCTAAGAAAATCTCAGATTTTCAAAAATCGGGAAGTTATTGGTTTTACCCCGTTTCGCAAAAATCGAGTTTTCATCAGATCTCGACGTTCAAGGATCACAGGAAGCTTCCCTGACTATCCCCGCGAGGGTGTCATTATGTCTGTATGTATGAATGTGTGTGTGTATGTAAGTATGTAAACCTTTCATAACTTTTGAATGGCTCGACCGATTCGATCGCGGTTGGCGCCATTCGAAAGGGCTTGTCCAAGCTTAGATTTTAGAAACAATTTGGATCGATTCGGACCGATAGATTTCGAAAAATCTAAAAAAAAAATTTTTTCAAAAGTGGTTTTTTTGGAATAACTTTCGAACGGCTTTATCGATCAACTCCAAAAACTAATCAGTCCTTAACTTTAAAAAACCACGTCGATCGCCGCTAATCCGGTCGAAATCGGTTGATTTGTTCGAGAGATATCGTGCAGGAAAGAAAACCCAAAAAAGTGTTTTTTCGGAATTACTTCGAAATTTATCGTTTGATCAATTCTAACTTAAAAACTTTTCATAAGGCTTAAAAAACTGCGTCGAATACCGCCAACCGCGTGAAAATCGGTTCATTCATTCAAAAGTTATTGCGGTTTGAAAACTCAAAAAATAGTGTTTTATCAAACTTCTATCAAACTTTTGAGCTTGAAGAGCTCAAAAGCATATAAAAGTTATCTTTTTGAGCTCGGAGAGCTCAAAAAAACATATAAATTGTATTTTTAAGCTCAAAGAGCTCAAAAACGTCGTAAATGCAATTTTAAGCGCCCAGGTATGGAAGTAGCGGGAAGTTGCAGGGAAGGCCTTCAGGGTCAACCGTTTTCCTAATTTTTTTTTTTTGAAAAGTACATAAAAAAACGAACGATTAAAAAACAAAAAGTAGAATATCACAATTTTCAAAAAAATTTATAAATTTTTTTGAAAATTTATTAAAATTCTGATAATCAACTTTTTTTTTTTTTAAACTGTTCATTTTTTTCCAAAGTCTGCAAATATTCTACGTAATTTATAGTTAAACTGATATGTACAAAACATTATGGCTCAAATCTATTAGCGTTTTATATTTTGTTTTTACTAATTTTCCATTATTAAATTTTACTATTTATGTTACCATTTATAAGTCACAATCCATATTACTGATATTACTGATAATGTTAAAAAAAATTTTGGCTCTCATGTTTTTGGATAAAATTTCTATTTAGAAGTGTCTATTCACACGTAAAAAATCCTGATATTCACGCAGCGTGTATTTAAGGCCCTTATATTCACACGGTGTAGCTTTATCAGGACTTTTTTATGTATGAATAGACATGTCCTTTCTATTTTATCTTTTTTTGATATTTTTGATATATTCTTTTCTTTGTTTTTTTTTGAGAAGTACATAAAAAACGAACAATTAAAAAAAAAAATTCATTAGTTTAATAAAAAAAAAAACAAAAAAATTGATCAATTTGATCAAAAAAAAAATTTAATATTGACTAGCATGCACAATAAAAAATTTTGCGTCATTGCGTCAAAAAAATTAGTGCTAAAAATTTTTGTATTAAATATTTAACACTTTTATGTGTAAATTTAACCTTTATTCTGTTAAATTAATACAAAAAAGTGTCAAATATTCAACATAAAAATTTTTAACACAAAATTTTTTACTGTGTGAATTGACCTCACTTGTAAATAGTTACCGAAAAAATTTACAAATCAATAAATATCAAATAATATTGGTAAGTAAAATTTTTCAAATAATTTTCTTAAAACCAGAGTAGATAAAATAATTATTTACAGCAACCAATCGACAGCAAATAGAAGAGAAACATCATTAGTCGGGAGTCCAAGTGCTCCTAATACCAACAACATGGTCACCAGAGCAGAACTTGGAATACTAGCAGCTCCAACACTCGCCAGCGTAGCGGTGAAACTTTAAAATCAAACATAAAATTCATTTTATTTCCTATTAAATTCACAGCTGAAAAATTAATATACCTAACGGTGATAATGTCGCCAAAACTCAGAGAAATTCCGTTCAACTGGGCAATAAAAATAGCAGCAATCGCTTCGTACAATGCCGTACCGTCCATGTTTACGGTAGCTCCCACGGAAACAACGAATCGTGTAACGCGAGCGTCTATTTTATTATTTTCTTCCAAACATCTGAATGTTATTGGCAATGCAGCTGCACTGTAAATTGTTCATACAATTATTTATTTATTAAATTAAAGAGTCAATATAAAAGCTTTATACCTAGAAGCAGTCGCGGCAGCAGTAATCCAAGCTTGGATCATTCCCTTGAAGTAAGTCGCTGGATTTCTTCTTGTAATGACCCAGAAAATTAGCGGCAGAGTAATGAGACCGTGGATTGACAAACCGATCGCGACAGTGATCATGTAAAATCCCAGCATTTGGGCAGTGGATACTATGTTGTCTATAGACATCACTTTGCCGGCTATCAGACACATTATTCCGAAAGGCGAGTACCTAATGATGTTTGATTAAATTTTCAGAGTTTTTTATAATAATATAATATACAAGAAACAGTAATATGATGAGTAATAGTTTAATTAGCAACCTTGCAGTCACTATGTGACTGCCGTGACTTGTGAGCTACAAATAAATAAAATTTTGCTTTATTAAGTAATGACTTGTTAAATTTCACTGTACTTTTTTAAATGTTGATGTTTTTAAAAATATAAGCTCATCCCGATGTTACCCTCATAAAGAGCTTTCATTTGAGTACCCGCATGTATTTTGATATATTTTTAATATATACATATATATAATATATATAAATATATAAAAAATTGATGTGGGTACTCAAATGAAAGGTCTTGATGAGTGTAACATCGGGATGAGCTTATATCTTTAAAAATGTCAATATTTCATAAGATATTTGTTAAATTGTACTGTACTTTCTTAACTATTGACATTTTTAAAGATATAAGCTCATTCCGATGTTACATTAATCAAGAGCTTTCATTTGAATACCCACATGTATTTTTCATATATACATATATATATATAATATATATAAATATATGAAAAATTGATGTGGGTACTCAAATGAAAGATCTTGATGAGTGTAACATCAGAATGAGCTTATATCTTTAAAAATGTCAATAGTTCACAAGATATTTGTTAAATTGCACTGTACTTTCTTAATTATTGACGTTTTTAAAGATATAAGCTCATTCCAATGTTACACTCATCAAGAGCTTTCATTTGAGTACCCACATGCATTTTCATATATTTTTCATATATACATATATATAATATATATATATATATATATGAAAAATTGATGTGGGTACTCAAATGAAAGGTCTTGATGAGTGTAACATCAGGATGAGATTATATCTTTAAAAATGTCAATGTTCACAAGATACAAGATCATTTCTTAATTATATATCTAGAGATAGAGAATTTTCAATTGCAGCCTAAATACTTATCATAATAAATTGACTATCGGTGAGAATGCAATGACATACAATGACACTAAATTTCACTAAAAAAACCGACTTTATCATATGATTATCCTGGACACTAAATTTTTCTTATTTTCTTAATAATATAGATTACCAGATTATGACAAGATGAACGATCTTCATGATTATCTCATTTAGCGCGCCGAAAAAGTCAACCATAATCTGGGCTTTGGGCCCCAGTTGGCCAACTAAGACACCAAAAGTTATGCAGAAGACAATCATCCCCAACACATTGGTACCGTCTTTGTAAATTAGTGTCCGTTCGATTACAGTTTCGCTGTTGTTCGTTCGACCGAAGACTACGATCACTGGTTTTTTTACATACGTAGTCTGGGCTTGTTGGAAACTCGCTTGGATTAAATTTTCTGGGACCATGTTTCTGGAAAAAATTAATATGCTTACGATCAGTTTGTCTCATCATCACAATTGATGATTTTTTATTATATTTCATACGATCAAGAACTGAAACTTTGATTTTATTAATTTTTAAATAATAAAAAAAATGTATTTATGCAATCAATACCGTCCAATATCTAAAAGAGCGTCTAGAGTTGAAACTTTAGAAGCATCTGAAAAAGCAGAGGTTGTCGATACGGAATTTTTGATCAGCGGGTCTCCAGGATGAATTGCAAGGACCACTGCGATACCAACTATAGCTGCTAATAATGTCGTCACTGTGTAATAAGTCAGCGCTCTGTAGCCCATTCGTCCAGAACTCCTAGGATCCATGTGAGCCATTCCTTTAATCAGTAAATTTATAAATTTTTAATGAAAAAATTACTTATTTAACTAGTACACTGAAAAAGAAATTAACTTGAATCAAGACGAAAAATTCTTGAATTAAATAAAATTTACTTAAACCAAGAAAAATTTTTTAGTTAAAGAATTTTTCTACCCAAATCAAGACGATGATATTCTTCAAAATTATTTACTTGTTCAAATAAATTTTTTTTTCTGTGTAAAAGATTGAATTATTACCAGTAATTAATGAAGAGATAATCAGTGGCAAAATGAACATTTTTAGCAGACGCATCAAGATTTCTCCGGGGTAATTTACAAGCATTATTGTGTCTGGTGATAAATTGGCTAGACGACCGAGAAATCCCAGTCCCAGTCCACTAAAAACTCCAATTACTGTCAGCACCAGCAATAAATTCATTGAAAACCATTTTTTTAACTGAAATTATTTACAATTATAAATTGTAAGTTATAGTTTATGATTATAAATTTATTCTACTAACTGCTTGGTATTTATTGGACTTTGGCTCATCCGAATCAGGATTTTTTTCTTTCTCTCCTGCTTCAACATTTTGTCTGAAGTTAACAAGTTTCATTACTTAAATATAAATCAAGTAAATTATTATAATTTTTTATATTTACATACTGCGGTTCTGGAATAGGTGCACCTCGTAAAACAGCAACTGCTCCAGTAATTCTTTGCTTCAAAGACATTTTTTGTTTTCAATTTTATTTTTTATCTTTTTAGAAGAAAAATCGACACGTTTTTTTGTTATCGCACAAAAATAACGAACATTTTAGACCAGTTTTAACAGAATCACATCCTAAAATTCAATTAATTATTAATAAATTAATTTAAAAATTAAAAAAAAATTATTCCAAGTAGTAATTTTTGAAATTTAGAATTTTTATAATTTATGTTAACACAAGTGACAATTAATTATAATTTATTAAAATTTCAAAATTGCTGTTACTATTTAAAACAAAATTTTTTCGCAGAAATTTTTTGATAAAAACTGAAAAACTCACTCATGTCTGATACCGATGCAATTCCAACAAAACTCAATAAAAAACTAAAGACTTAAGGTAACTTTTAATTAAGAATATAATTAGCTTATCTGAGATAACACTTAATACTTAAAGTACCTAAGCTGAGACAAAAAAGTTTATCGTGTCGTTTGGATGTTCAATCAGTCAGCTAAAGTGGTTCATCCAGGATGCTGATGACGCGAAGCTTGCAGAGCAAAGGGGCCGGGATTTTACGAGGGGGTCATCGTCGTAGAGAAGGGACTCACAGGAAAACGTCATTTATTGAATTATGCCATCAATCAGATGGCTGGGTGTCGTCTCTTACAGCAATAAAAATGAACAGCCTGTTAATAGAACATTTTATCTCCAAGCCTATAAATATCATCAAATCCCCATTAATAATATTGTAGTACTAGTAATGTCTATTTATTGACATTGGATCAAATCTAGGACACGGTACCACCAGACACATCAAATTTATCTATTAAATTGTTTTTATCATCCACTTTCATCATCATAAAAAAATTTTTTTTTTAATTTACAGATCGTCATATGAAAAAATCGGTTTTTTAAGTGAAATTTAGAGTCATAGTAAAGATCTTAATTTGAATCTGTGCCTTTTCAAGGTTTTACATCATTCTCACCGATAGTCAATTTATTATGATAAGTATACTTAGGCTGCATTCTAAAATGCTCTATCTCTAGATACATGATTAAGAAATGACCTAGTATTTTGTAAACTATTGACATTTTTAAAGATATAAGCTCATCCAGATGTTACCCTCATCAAGACCTTTCATTTAAGTACCCACATCATTTTTTCATATATTTATATATATTATATATGTATATATGAATAATATATCAAAAATGCATGTGTGTACTCAAATGAAAGCTCTAGATGAGTGTAACATCGAGATGAGCTTATATCTTTAAAAACGTCAATAGTTAAGAAAGTACAGTGCAATTTAACCAATATCTTGTGAAATATTGACATTTTTCGAAATATAAGCTCACCCCGACATTAGACTAATCGAGAGCTTTCATTTAAGTACCCACATCAATTTTTCATATATTTTATATATTTATATATATTTTATATATGTACGTATATGTATATATATGAAAAATATATCAAAATGCATGTGGGTACTCAAATGAAAGCTCTTGATGTGTGTAACATCGAGATGAGCTTATATCTTTAAAAACGTCAATAGTTAAGAAAGTACAGTGCAATTTAACAAATATCTTGTGAAATATTGACATTTTTTAAGATATAAGCTCACCCCGACATTAGACTCATCGAGAGCTTTCATTTAAGTACCCACATCAATTTTTCATATATTTTATATATTTATATATATTTTATATATTTACGTATATGTATATATATAAAAAATATATCAAAATGCATGTGGGTACTCAAATGAAAGCTCTTGATGAGTGTAACATCGGGATGAGCTTATATCTTTAAAAACGTCAATAGTTAAAAAAGTATAGTGCAATTTAACAAAATTCATTATTTAATGAAGCAAAATTTTATTTATTTATAGTTAACAAGTCACGGCAATCACATAATGACTGCAAGGTTACTAGTTTTAAATTATTGAAATTTAATAACAAAAATTAAAAATTTTTTTTATAGAATATTTTTTAATAAATTTATGGAAAAATTAAGTGGATTGTCGCTTTTTAAAAAGTCAAAAACTTTTAAGTAAATTAAAATGTTTAAAAATTACAAGATTAATTTTTTTTTTTCAATTTTTTGGATTTCTTAATTATAAATTATTTGAAATTTTTACTTTTAACTGTGTAAGTTTTTAAAAATTTAGAAAAATTGAATTATTTTTTTAAAGAATTTCAAATCACATTTTCGTATCGTAAAAAGTCGATCGCCATGTTTTAAAAGCGCTCCCTATGCGCGAAAAATTCTGCGCGTTTATAAATAAAACTAAACATGAATCCGCGAGAACGCATATCAAAAGCTGAAAAGTTTGCACTTTATAATAATTTATCAATTTTATTAAAAGCTGTAGAAGGTTACAAAACAACAATTGATTTACGAAATGAATCTTACGTTTATGGAACTGTTGAAGAAACGGACGCGTAAGTATTTTTTTTATAAAATTTTTTATTTAAAAAAAAAAACTTCATTCTTCATGTTGTCTTTTTAGGTTCATGAACGTGACGATGAAAAACTGTTTTTTCACTAACTCAAATGGTGATACCGTAAAGTTTGACACGTTATTCGTCCATTCAAGGAATATTCGAAACGTCCACATCCCTGCTAATGTAAGAAAATATTACATTTGTTTATAAATTAGAATTATTTATTCGAAATTAATATGGCGGGAAGATTCTAAAACTTACGTGCTATTTAGATTCAAAACCCTTATTACTCTCGTCGTTACATCACATGTACCTAGATACAGAATTACCAGAGAAAATTCCTTATCTTTTCTAACCTTATTTTGGTTTAAAGTCTGTTTCTAAATTTTCTGTGGTTTATTGTTACTAATTTAAGAAAAGTGAGTTAAAGTTCAGTGATTGAAAAATTCAAATTTTATGATAATGAAAATAGCTAACAAAATTTTTTATCATAATTCATTTTTTTAAATATAGAAAATTCAAAAATTTATATAATTAAAATTTAAATTAAATTATAATGTTATATTTTTTATATTTATTATATTATATAAATTAATTTATTATTTTTAAATTTAAAAATTTCAAATTTATTATCTATCAATTTAATTATTAAAATAAATTTTTTTAGTAATATTTATACAAAAAAATTTTTACAGTTTTAAAAAATTCTAAATTTAATTAGAAATTTCAAAAAAATTCTATTAAATAAATTTTAATTTATTTTATAAAGAAGTTAAAATTATAAGTGCAGTTTAAAATTAAAATTATCTAAATTAAAAGTCAATATATATAAATATATATCCATTAGCGCGTAAGAAAAAATATAAAGGGCAATCACGAATGCCATACATTGTAACAAATATAATAATTAATAATAATAATAAATTTAAATTTATTTATCTTTAAGATAAAAGACCCAGTTATCGACACTTGTAATTTTATTTTAATTAAAAAAAAAAAACAAATCAATTCTAATAAATTAATAAATATAATTTTTGAATTAAAAATTTTAAGATCTTTTTGGAACATTTTATTTTTTTAAATAGACTAAAATTGCAAGTGTCAAACAACTAAGGTGAAAGATCCTATTAGTGGCACCTTTAACCCCTATTAGTGGCACTTTTTCTTCTAATGAAAAAAATGTTCTACTTGGAATAAAAATTAAAAATTTTTTTGATCTAAAGGTCTTAAAAATTAGAAATAATATATTCATTATTGAAATTAATGATTTCATCAATTGAATAAATACCAAAATCAAACAAAGTGTCAGTAATGGGGTCTTTTACCCTAGGCCAGTGTTAATAATTCGGTCTTTTACCTTAATAATTAAAAAAAAAAATTAGTCTGCTATTTTCAATACCATAAAAATTAGTTAACAAAATCACCAGATTTCTCCTCAATTCTATTAAAAAAAAATTCACTTAAATCCACGACCTAAAAAAAAATGAGTACCTTCAAACTGAGCGACTACGACTGCATCGGCTTCGACCTAGACCACACACTCCTCTGGTACAACGTAACCAACATGGTAGAAATGGAGTACCAAGTCCTCACCAAGTACTTAGTAACCAAAAAGAACTACAACCCAGATTTTTTACAAAAACCGCTGACACCAAAGGACATAGATTTCATGCAAAAAGGACTAGTGCTAGATTTCGACCGCGGGAACATTCTAAAACCCGACTCCAAAGGAGTAATCCAACACGTGAATCATGGATCAACTTCACTCTCATTAGCCCAAATAAATTCTATCTACCCGAACCAACGTTGGGAGTCTCTCGATGCGTTTATCAACAACCCACTCGATGTCTGGGAAGGGCCTCACTCGAAGAAGATGAGGGCTCTGATGGATTACTACGACATGCCGGCTTCTCTGGCGTTTGCAAGAGCTGTTGACGATATAGACAGCAGAAATGGCGGAGAAGTAGAAAAGTACGAAGCTTGGAACGATGTTACTGAAGCTTTGACGAATATGTACGAAAGAGGACAGTTTAAAAAGAATCTCGGAGAGTATTTCGTTAATTTGAAGAGTAATCCCGATAAATATTTAAGAAAATGCAGCCAAGAAATCGTGAGCTGGCTGAAGGAGTTGAAAAAAACCAGAGTTACTTTTCTGGTGACTGGATCTAATTTAGACTTTGCTGATTTTACTGCCACGCACACGATTGGGGAGGACTGGAGGTCTTTGTTTGATGTTATTGTTTGTTTTGCGAAGAAACCGGGATTTTTTACCGGCTCAAGACCGTTTTTAGCACTGGAAGGGTATGAAGAAGCCCAGGAAGTAAAAGGTGATGAATTGATTCGAGGAGGAATTTATTCCCAAGGAAATTGGAAGGAATTAAAGAGCTTGTTTGGTAAAATTACCGGAAAATCAGAGCCTAAGTGCTTGTACTTGGGAGATAATTTAATTCAAGATGTATTTGTGCCTGCTGGACACGCTGGATTGGATACTGTCGTTGTGAGTGAAGAAATGCATGCTGAGGGCATGGATCATATCACTCTTCCTCACCCAGATGCTGAAACTATGCTGTCCAATTATTGGGGCTCTTATTTTTCTGTTAAGATTAATAATGATAATAATGGAGTAAAAAATTTTGAGAAAAGCTACTGGAGTTTTTTGATTGAAAATTATTCCAAGCTCTGTATTCCTTCGATTAAACTTATTGCGCGCAATCCGTTGGATAAAATTTATGATAGTTTTGATAAAAATGATTTGACTAGACACGGATATTATCCGGCTAAACCTAATGGTCTTTTTTGATTTCTTTAATTATATTTGACCTCAGGTAATTTTATTAATAAGTTGGTGTAAATAAATATTAGTTTTTTTTATGACACTAAAATTAGCAGACGTCTAAAAATTTTTGATTTTTTTTTATTAATTAAACTATAACTATGAAGATATTTCTAAAAAATTGCACTAGTTTTTCAAGTTTTTTACATGTGAAATTTTTTTTTTAATTGTTTAATTGAAATTTTTTCATTAAAAAATTTTGAAATCTCGGCTAACTTCATTTTCAAGTTTTTTTTTTTTTTTTTTTGAAGAGAATTGTAAAGAGTAAGTTTTGTTACAGATATCCATAGTTCCAGCAATTAGCCGACAATTATCGTTACTAAGAGAACCAAAGCAGCAGTCATTGAACGAGCAACGTCAACGCACATTTAAAATGAAGAAAATGTTGGACAAACAAGCTGAAGATAATGAGTTGCGTGAGCAAATTCAAAATAGAGACTTGGCGGTGCCTTCTACTAGCAAATAGCAGTATTACATATTTTTTTATCAAAAAAAATTATTTTTGTGGCTCAATAAATATCAGCATGGTTTAATTGATTTTAGTTATTTATTAATCAGCATAACAATACACGACGGTAATAAATTTTATATAAAAATACTGGTGGATATAAAAATCTGAGATTTTAAAGTTTTGGTATACTGTTAAGGAAAAAAAGCAATTTTTTACAAAAATATTTTACAAGTCAATTTACGTGACGATATTGTACATTAATACTATTATTAAATCTTGTACTAGATTTATTAAAAAATCTTGTATTAGATTTATTAAAAAATTTTCCATCTTTAGAAATGACAATTAGTAATAATGATAAATTTATTTTAATATTTTTGTATACTAAAATTTAAAAATTTTCTAACAGTGTATTTTTTAGATCCTGAGTTAGTACGTACAATTCTGTTTTGAGATACATCATTTTTACAAGTATTTAATCTATATTATTAAGAAAATAAGGAAAATTTTGTTTCCAGGATAGTCATATTATAAAATCGATTTTTTAGTGAAATTTAATGTCATTGCAGAGATCTTGACTTGAATTTGAGTCTTTTCAAGGTTTCATATCATTCTCATCGATAGTCAATTTATGATGATAAGTATTTAGTCTGCATTCGAAAATGTTTATCTCTAGACACATAATTAAGAAATGACCTTGTATCTTGTGAACTATTGACATTTTTAAAGATATAAGCTCACCCTGACATTACACTAATAGAAACCTTTCATTTGAGTACCCACATCAATTTTTCATATATTTATATATATTATATATATGCATATATGAAAAATATATCAAAAATGCATATGGGTACTCAAATGAAAGGTCTTGATGAGTGTAACATCGAGATGAGCTTATATCTTTAAAAACGTCAAGAGTTAAGAAAGTACAGTGCAATTTAAATGATATATTGTGAAATATTAACATTTTTAAAGATATAAGCTAATCCCAATGTTACATTCCGCGAGACCTTTCATTTGAGTATCCACATCAATTTTTCATATATTTTACATATATATATATGTATATATGAAAAATATATCAAAATACATGTGGGTACTCAAATGAAAGCTCTTAATGAATGCATCATCGTGATGAGCTTATATCTTCAAAAATGTTAATATTTAAGAAAGTACAGTGCAATTTAACAAACTTCATTATTTAATAAAGCAAAATTTTAATTTTGTTTTAGTTCACAAGTCACGGCAGTCACATAGTGACTGCAAGGTTGCTAGCTATATTTTACTTGATTATTAAATGATACTTTATTTTAATAAAACTGATGTTTTTATGTCACAAAAAAAAACAGAATTGTACAGGTATTAATGCATACAGCATAAATGAGTTTCATTGTGTTAGTATCAGAATAAATATCAAGTTCAACTATAAAATATAAAATACTCAAAGCGTAACAAAAACTCAACAGCCAGCTAATGCTGATAAAATGTAATACATTTGGGGAAAATCTAATTTAACTAAAAACTGTTCCTTTTTTATAATACGACCATTTAAATTCATTTGAATTGTGAATACTTAAAACTGCTGATTAATCTCTTTCGACAGCGATTGCGATGCCCATTCCACCTCCAATACACAATGAAGCAACACCTTTTTTACCTCCAGTTCTTTCTAATAAGTGTAACAGCGTAACTAGAACTCTTGTTCCTGAAACAAGAATTTTAAGAATTAAGTATTTATTTTTTTTTTAAATACAATGTAATTTACTAAATAAATATTTACCAGAAGCGCCTAGAGGATGACCTAGAGCAATAGCTCCACCGTTGACATTAACCTTTTCAGGATCTAGCCCGAGCTGATTCATACAAGCAATTGACTGGACAGCAAACGCTTCGTTCAATTCATACAAATCAACCTGATCCTTTGACCAGTTGGCTTTTTTCAACTAGAGTACAATTATGATTTTCATTCGTAAGTACATAAGTGGACAATTATCTCGAAATAGTGTAGTAGTATGTAATGATAATTGTATGGCACTTACCAGCAGTTCAACAGCTGGTACCGGGCCTAGACCCATAATATCAGGCTCAACGCCTCCCTCAGCAATGGCAACTATTCGAGCAAGTGCTGGAATTCCTCTTGCTTTAGCGGCTTCTGCTGACATAAGTACAACTGCCGCTGCACCGTCATTTATTCCTGATGCGTTGCCAGCTGTCACGGTTCCTTCCTTCTGTATTTTTTAAAATTTATTATAATTATATCATATTGAAATATTATTTACAGTAAATTTTTTACAATATTATTATTTTTTTTAACTAGCAAAATTCAATTTTCAAATAGTTTTTTTACATGATTAAAAAAATGTTTGTCTAATAATTTTTCGATATTTTTAATCACAAGATATAACTGATACTTTGAATACTTTTTAAATAGATTTCAAAATAATATTGCTACGACAGGATTAATTAATCTATATCATTAAGTGAATAAGAAAAGGCTGCATTCGAAAATTCTCAATCTCTAGATACACAATTAAGAAATGACCTTGTATCTTGTGAAGTATTAACATTTTTAAAGATATAAGCTCACCCCGACATTACACTCATCGAGACCTTTCATTTGAATACCCACATCAATTTTTCATATATTTATATATATTATTTATATATTAAATATATGTATATATGAAAAATATATCAAAATGCATGTGGGTACTCAAATGAAAGCTCTTGATGAATGTAACATCAGCATGAGCTTATATCTTTAAAAAGGTCAATAGTTAAGAATTTACAGTGCAATTTAAAAAATATCTCGTGAACTACTGACATTTTTGAAGATATAAACTCACCCCGACATTACACTCATCGAGACCTTTCATTTGAGTACCCACATCAATTTTTCATATATATATATATATATATATATATATATATATATATATATATATATATATATATATATATATATATATGAAAATGCATGTGGGTACTCAAATGAAAGCTTAAGATGAGTGTAACATCGGGAAGAGCTTATATCTCTAAAAATGTCAATAGTTAAAAAAGTACCGAGCAATTTAACAATTATCTTGTGAAATATTGACATTTTTAAAGATATAAGCTCATCCCGATGTTATACTCATCAAGACCTTTCATTTGAGTACCCACATCAATTTTTCATATATTTATATATATTATATATATGAATATATGAAAAATATATTAAAAATGCATGTGGGTACTCAAATGAAAGCTCTTGATGAGTGTAACATCGAGATGAGCTTATATCTTCAAAAACATCATTATTTAAGAAAGTACAGTGCAATTTAACAAAAGTCATTATTTAATAAAGCAAAATTTTATTTATTTATAGTTCACAAGTCATGGCAGTCACATAGTGACTGCAAGGTTGCTAGTAATTATTTGATAGAAAAATGTCACGGGAAAAAATTTAGAGAACCAACAAACTATTTAAAACTCCTCGAAAAATTTTGCATAAAAAATTGACTGTCACCAAAAAATATATAAAATTGTGAAAAACACAAATTTTGGTAAAGATTTTTTTGACGATACCAAATTTAACTATAAAAATATCGACGTCACAAAATTTATCTTCATCTCTTAATTATGTAGATTAATATTTGACATATCACGGCATTTATATGCAAAAAAAAAAAAAATAGTTAAATAAACTAATTTTATCTAACGCGCAATTATAATTTATTTAGAATTATTCTGAAAACTTGTTTTAATAAATTAATTAACGCTTAAAAGTATGTGACATTGAATTTAAATCAAATAATGGTTTTTACTTGTCAACGTTAAGAAATAAGTAACGTGATTAATTATCAAGTATTAAATGAAAAAAAATGCAAAAAAATTATTCTTTACATACTTTATCAAAAACAGGACGTAATTTTCCAAGATTTTCAGCAGTAGTTCCAGCTTTAGGATACTCGTCTTGAGAAACAAAAGTCGACTGTTTCCTGCCAGGAACTTCAACAGTTACAATTTCTTTTTTAAAGTACCCAGCAGCTATAGCAGCTTCTGCTCTTTGTTGAGACTTGGCAGCTACTATATCTTGATCTTCGCGACATATTTTAAATCTCTTGGCAATATTTTCAGCTAGAAAAAAAATTAATTTTCCAATAAATCATAAATTTAATAAAGCACGACAGAAAAATAATAATTGTATAAGAACCTGTATCTCCCATATGGATCCCAGTGAATGCGTCAGTCAATCCGTCAAACGTCATCGTGTCAACCATTGTGGTGTCTCCCATTTTAACACCGTTTCTAAGATGAATAGCGTGAGGTGCTTGGCTCATGCATTCTTGACCTCCAGCGACTACAACTTCACTCTCGCCTGCTTTGATGGATACATATCCGTTGGTAACTGATCTGAGAAAATTATTTATTTGTAATATGAATAATTCATCTTTTTTTTTTTATTTTTTTTCATACTTAAGACCAGAGCCACAGAGCATATTTATCAGGTACGCAGGTACGGATATTGGGAGACCAGCTTTCATAGAAGCTTGACGGGCTGGATTTTGACCTTGTCCTGCTGGCAATGCCTAAAATTTTGATTATTTTGATTATTCAAAGAGTATCTTGTGAAGTATTGACATTTTTAAAGATATAAGCTCATCCCGATGTTACATTCATCAAGACTTTTCATTTGAGTACCCACATCAATTTTTAATATATTTATATATATTATATATATGTATATATGAAAAATATATCAAAAATGCATGTGGGTACTCAAATGAAAGCTCTTGATGAGAGTAACATCAAAATGAGCTTATATATTTAAAAACGTCAATAGTTAAGAAAGTACAGTGCAATTTAACAAATATCTTGTGAAATATTGACATTTTTAAAGATATAAGCTCATTTTGATGTTACACTCATCAAGAGCTTTCGTTTGAGTACACACATGCATTTTGATATATTTTTCATATATTGATATATATAAATATATAAAATATGTGAAAAATTGATGTGGGTACTCAAATGAAAGGTCTTGATGAGTGTAACATCAAAATGAGCTTATATCTTTAAAAACGTCAATATTTAAGAAATTACAGTGCAATTTAACAAATATCTTGTGAAATATTGACATTTTTTAAAATATAAGTTCATCCCGATGTTACACTCATCAATACCTTTCATTTAAGTACCCACATCATTTTTTCATATATTTATATATATTATATATATATGTTTATATAATATAATATATCAAAAATGCATTTGGGTACTCAAATGAAAGCTCTTGATGAGTGTAACATCAAAATGAGCTTATATCTTTAAAAACGTCATTATTGAAGAAAGTACAGTGCAATTTAACAAGAGTCGTTATTTAATAAAGTAAAATTTTATTTATTTATAGTTCACTAGTTTAATGAAAATAACATACTTGACCCATAATAACTTCAGAAACATCAGAAGGTTTGAGATTAGCCCTCGCTAAACTTTCTTTTATGACAATACTGCCCAAATCAGAGGCTTTGAGTGTCGACAGTCCACCGCAAAACGATCCTGCAATCAATCAATCAATCAATAAATAATAAATAAGTCAAATTTAATTACTACTTATTTTTATAATTTTTCATCCACAAAAATGGATAACTAATTTGCCCTAACGGTATTTTCGAAAGTAGCTCCAGGTTATTTATCTGTCAAATAATCATTAACTCAGATAAAAAATATTTTTAAAAATCCCCGTTTAATTATGATTAAAATTAGCATTCCTATCTCGTTAAAGGAATAATCATTAAAATTTTAACTTGCTAATATAATTTTTAAAAAATTCTTTTAATTTAATTGAGTAATTTATTTACCTATTGGAGTTCTAACAGCAGACACAATAACCACTTGTCTTCCTGACATTGTTGGTGTCTATTGTTAATTTAAAAAAGAAATTACTCAAGGTGATTAACAAAGTTGGTTTACTTTTCTTGGATTATTTATTTATATTGAAGCGCTTATTTTGTACCGCTGAAAAATAGCGGAAGCCACGTTAACGTCAACGCCTGGCTCGCTGGATCTAACGCAACTGATTATTTTACACCAACCACGTCTACCTTATCTCCATCATTCGTACCTACAATATATACACACATAAATATCAATATATTATACATAAATTTTTTTTTGTGTAATAATAATAATACTCACCTATTGCGTTAGATAATTTAGAGTTGATAAGATTTTCATATAAGAAATTTTTTTTAGATTAATAAAAATTGACATTGATTTTTATTGATAAATTTAAATTGTTATAAAAAATTAAAATATAAAATAATTTTTTTTATGAAAATTAAGTTAACCGACATTTAAAAATTTTTATTGATAATTTTTATACAAAAAAAATAAAAAAATAAAAATTCACTTGGAAAACTTTGTAAGTGCAATTTTTTAATAAATATTTTTTCGTTCAAATTTATTAAATAAAAAATTTTTAAACGTCGGCTAAATTTACTTTAATTTTTTTTTAAAAACAAATTTTATAGTTTTTTTTTTTAATACCTAAAAAAAAAGACTAATTTTATTTAGAGTAGTAATAAAAATAAATGCATAATTTTTTATTTATAAAAATAATTTAGATATAAAAAAAAAATTAAAATTAACATAGATATTAAAAAAAAAAATTTCACTTTTAAAAACAATTTTTTTTTTAAATGAATATTTCATTTATTTTATTACAAAAATAAATAAATGACACTGAAAATAAGTGACATAATTCTTTTTAACCAATAAAACTTAAAAATATTCTTATCAAAATTTTAATTTTAAAATAAAAAAAAAAATATCTCAACATTTCAAAAATAATTTAAAAAAAAAAAACATGTCAGTTTTCAAAAATAATTAATTATTAATTAAAAAAATTAGCAATTGTTAAAATAAAAACAAAAACTAACTTTTGATAAATTAAATTTTAAAAAAAGCCAATAAATAATTAATAAAATAATTTAATAATAAAAATACAGTTAGCCGACATTTAAAAATTTTTTTATTTTTTTTATTGAAAAAAAAAATTTTTAATTTGTTGAGAACTTTAAAAACTATAAGTGCAATTTTTTAAAAATATTTTTTAGTTATAATTTAATAAATAAAGTAAAATAAAAAAATCAAAAATTTCGGCTAACTTTATTGTTATAATTAAATAAATTATCTAGTTAATAATCAACTTGTTTAATCACCACACAAAATCTTTTATTTACAAAAATTTTCCAAAACTCCGGGCGAAAAAATATTCCGTTACATCCCTGAAAATTAGTACCAATATATGCCACATAGATGGCGCATGCGTCGCGCTAGCCAGTGCGTGTTGCAAATGAAACTTCTCGGTTTGTTTTTACCCGTCGTGCATTGGTAGTTTAACAGTGGTTAGTAGAATTGTGTGACCAACCAGTGACTGGTGCTAAGATGGCTGACAATAAGGAGGAAAATAACGAGCTCGCAAATAATCGAGGTAATTTATAAAATAATCACAGGTTTGTAACAAATGACTATCACAAACAATTGCCCGATCACCAATCACCCGTTACATAATAAAACAACAGCTCTGAGGTGGTGCATTGTCTGATAAAAAATATCGCCATCTGCACGTTTGATCTCCGGGTCAACGGGCATGGAGCCTCGCCGATTTTATATCAAGTTATTAGAGCTATATTTTTCCCGCTAATCTATTTTGTGCTAGTTTAAAAAATTACAAGTTATTTATTTAGAGTGACAGGTTTTATCCAGGATTATTGTCTGTCAGGTCGTTGAACGTGGGAGATTTTTTTTTTGACAGCCCTAGATCAATGTGGGGGAATGTTGTAGCCAGGTGAACATATCACCACCCTCTGTCTATCATTTCAACTACTATTTCATTATAAATTATAATTATAATTTTTTTTTTTTTTTTATTTTATGTCAAAAATTTTTTAATAATTCTTCTCTCATTTTTTAATTTTTAGACTAATTTTTTTTATCAACAATGAAAATTTAAGTTCTAAAAATTTTACTTGGCATCGTTGGAAATTTAAAATATTTTATTTGTTTTTGGAAACAAATTTTTGGACATTGTCATTGTCAAGGTCGTAATTAGTAATTATAATTCTAATGATAATTTATGAAAATTAATTTCACAGACATTTAACAATTTTTAGAATTTTTTTAACAAATAAATATGATGCTAAAGTTAGCCGACGTTTTTAATTATTTGAATTTTTTTTAATAATTAAATTAAAACAAAAAAATATTTTTAAAAAATTTCACTTACAGTTTTTGAAGTTTTTTACAAGTGACATTTTTTTTTTTTATTTGTTTTTAATAATTTTTTCAATAAAAAAAAATCTAAAAATTTTGAAATGTCGGCTAATTTAATTTTCATAAATAAATTATGGAAAAAAAAATTGGTATTTAAAAAATTAAAAAATTCAATTTTTTAGAAATAATTTTTCGGAGCAAATTTATTTATTAAAAACAAATAAAAAATTGTCAAGCGACTGCTAATTTTCATGTCATTGATAATTTTCGGAGGTAATTTTTATTCTTTTTTTTTTCTTGATAATTAAATTAAATTCAATGCCCGAATTTTCTATAAATATATTATATAGTATCGTACTATTTAGCGTTAACAAGCCGACACATGTGTTCATAAACTGCGTCGAGGTATTATGGCTGTCCTGGCCCTGGCAGCCGTATTTTTATCCTCCCTCGTGAATTAAACTGAGAAAAAAAGAACCGGGTGTGAAAAAAGAATGTGCTAAAAAAATAACAAGTGTAATAGTTAGTATACTTTAGTAAAGTTAAGAGTTTAAGTTAACGTGTCTACACTTTATTGTTTGGTTGGAATAAGTTGGTTCTAAGTGCTAAAATTCTTGGTCACAAATTTATTCTATAAATAGACTAGACTTTCCATCATTTTTGTGTTTATAAAGATTTTATGAAAATTAAGTTAGTCGACACCTAAAAATTTTTATCATTTTTTTTTATTAACAAAATTATTAAAAAATAATAAAAAAAAATTTTTCATTTATAAAAAACTTGAAACACTATAAGTGCAATTTCTAAAAAATATTTTTTAGTTATTATTTAATAAATGAAAAAATATCCAAAAATTAAAAACGTCGGCTAACTTTAGTGTTATAAAGATTTTATTTTATTGTGAAAATTAGTATTCAAGTTAGCTGTCACTTGACAATTTTTTAATTTTATTTAACAAAAAGATTTATTCCAAAAAAATATTTAAAAAAAATTGCATTTTTTATTTTAAATTTCTAGGTGTCAATTTTTTTTCTTATTTTTTTTTGTCATAATTTATGTGTTAAAAAATTTTCAAAATTATTAAATGTGTTACATTAATTTTCATAAAATTAGTTGACAGAAGATATTTTTTTTTATTCATTAGTTTAGCTTTTAATAATTTTCTATTGATAAAAAAAATTATTTGTGTAATTAAAAAATGTGTAAAAAAAAATATTTTCAAAAATAAATAACATAAAAAATTTAATTTAATTTCTCTAAATAATTTTTTTTATAAATTTCTAAAAAATAGTTGAATGTCTTACCTATTTATTAAAAATTTTTCATTAAGGTTTTTTTCACTCCAAATAATATATTTACTGATATGAAATCTCAATCAATAGATATGACTCTAAAATAAATTTTTACAGTTATATTTTTATTACTTTAACAGAATAAATATTAAGATACATTTTTTAAAAATAAAGTTCTACATTTGAAAAAAATTTTTTTCAATGAAAATTAATTTAGCCGACATTTAACATTTTTTAAACAAATAAATTATGGAAAAAAAATTGACATGTAGAAATTATAAAAAATTAAAATTGCAATTTTTCTAAAAATAATTTTTCAAAACAAATTTGTTTGTTAAATAAAATTAAAAAATTGTTAAGACTGCTAACTTTAATATCATTTTTTTTCAAACAAAATTATAAATTTTCAACTAAATTAAAATGTCAATAAAAAAAATAATAAGCAATTGTGATAAGCATTATAAAAAAATTAAAATTCTTTTTATAAATCAAAAAATATTATAAATTAATAGTAAATTTATTGATAATGTTTAGTAGTATTTATTTTTTAATAAATTAAATTTGACGTTTGACAAGTGATTCGAGCAATTGTCGAGTCTTAGAATCAATTTATCGTATCATGACACATTTATATTTTTTAGTTTGTTTATTTCAGTATAGTATGAGTACAAGAACGATGACAATGCAAACTAAAAATTATATTTATACTAATAATTCGCGGTTCTGCTGTTGGTTTATTGTATTGTACACATGTGAACTTATTACTAACTACTGGACTGGGATTGTTAGTGCGATTGTGTGTAATTATTTTAAAATGAAACTAACATTAGCTCACGGTCGTACTTAGCTCTTATATTAGCTCGGTCTCCATTCATCAGCATATGAGTTAGTTTTAAAAATTTTGCGGAGTTTATTTTTGTTTCGGCATATATTTGTATTTTAATTTCTAGTAATTAATTCGGTTTGCAAGGGTACGCTCTCGCGTGATTCATGCAAATAATTTACTGCATAGATATACTTTGCTCTGTACTATTCTAATTTGATTTATTGCCTGGATTTTATTTTTTTCTTGGGAGGTTTTATACTTATTTTAAAATGTATTTTTCAGATTGATGATGTAAGGTCAGGCTTTTGGAGTTAATATTTTTAGTTATTTTTATATAATAAATTTTTTTAGTGGAAATTTTTTCGAGTAACAAAAGTTAGAAAATATTTACAAAAATTTTAAAATACAATCAAATATTAATAATAGAAAATTAAATAAATTTTCTATAATCTACGTTATTAAGAGAATAAGAAAAATTTTGTAGCCAGTATATTTATAAAATAAAATAGGTTTTTATGGTTAAATTTGGTATCATTAGAAAGGTCTTGACTCAAATTTGTGCCTTTTCAAGGTTTCATATCATTCTCACCAATAGTCAATTAATGATGATAAGTATTTAAGCTACATTCGAAAATGCTCTATCTCTAGAAAGATCATTAAGAAATGACCTTGTATCTTGTGAAATATTGACATTTTTAAAAATATAAGCTCATCCCGATGTTACACTCATCAAGACCTTTCATTTAAGTACCCACATCAATTTTTCATATATTTATATATATTAGATATATTTATATATGAAAAATATATAAAAATGCATGTGGGTACTCAAATGAAAGCTCTTGATGAGTGTAACATCAGGATGAGCTTATATCTTTAAAAATGTCAATAATTAAGAAATGACCTTGTATCTTGTGAAATATTGATATTTTTAAAGATATAAGCTCATCCCAATGTTACACTCATCAAGATCTTTCATTTGAGTACCCACATCAATTTTTTATATATTTATATATATTATATATATGTATGGATGAAAAATATATCAAAATGCATGTGGGTACTCAAATGAAAGCTCTTGATGGGTGTAACATCAGGATGAGCTTATATCTTTAAAAATGTCAATAATTAAGAAATGACCTTGTATCTTGTGAAATATTGATATTTTTAAAGATATAAGCTCATCCCAATGTTACACTAATCAAGATCTTTCATTTGAGTACCCACATCAATTTTTTATATATTTATATATATTACGTATATGTATATATATGAAAAATATATCAAAATGCATGTGGGTACTCAAATGAAAGCTCTTGATGAGTGTAACATCGGGATGAGCTTATATCTTTAAAAACATCAATATTTAAAAAATTACAGTGCAGTTTAACAAAAGTCATTATTTAATAAAGCAAAATTTTATTTAGTTATATTTCACAAGTCCCGGCAGTCACATAGTGACTGCATGGTTGCTAATTTTATAGAATAAACAAATTTCACCCTTATAAATAAAATTTATAATTTCCATTACAAAAATAATTATTAAAAAAAAACTCCAAAGTATTTAAAACTTTTTCTTACGCAATTGTCCAGATGTTTCATACAATCATTAACTTGATATTTATCCAAAAAAAACTTCACCGGTCTCATGATTTAACATTTAATATAACAAGACAATACGTTGCTCAACGACGTAGCTTGGAGTAATTTAAATAAAAAATAAAATCCAACAAAAGTTTAAAGCCAAGTAAAAAACAATCAATCATAATCAGAAGAAAATTTAAGGAGTGTGTAGCATAAAAGGGCGTAATCACCAGTCTGTGACCATGGAAGTATAGTTTAGTATACATATACAAGGTCACGGTTGCTGGGTTCGGTGTTTCCGGTAAATCTTGGGAAAGTTTCACGACACTATTCTCCTAATTTATATCAACATAAAAAATTAACCTGATATTAAAACGCATTTCGCTGTAAATTATCAACAATAAAAATCTTAAATTTTATTAGATTACTCGGTTGTTGACAATTAAGTGAGCTTGTTAGCATGCAAGTCGAAAGTACCCAAGATTAAATTGATAAAAAGAAATTTAATAAAGCACAACTAATTACCGTGAAAGTTTTAAATAGTTAACAAGCCAGTTAGTTATTAGACTGTTTATTAACAAATTAATATTTCTAATTTCTTGATGCTCTGTTTTAATATTCATAAACATAAACATATTTTTTAAAAATTTAATTATTTCACATAAAATAATTCTCTCTTATTTTCTGTAATATTTATTTCACAAAACGTTTTTACTCAAGTTATATTAATATTTCCGTAATTTCCGTCAACCGCGGCAATACAACCAAATAATAATAAGACGTACATGCACCACATCACGTGCGTTTATTTCGCGTAACGGAGGATAACCGCAAGCTCGATCTGCGCTCCTCTAAATAGCAAACAGAAAATCTAACCGGCAATTTAAGTCTTGCAGAAAGAAAAAAAAAATAAATAAATAAATAACGAGTAAAACACGGTAAGAAGATAGTTATTGATTTTTTTCACTTCCACCTCTTTTCTTTAGGACAAGAATAAGAAAAGACGTGTCGTAGGCGTTTTTTAAACCGAGAATCTAATGATGGAAGATTGGAGAAAGGCTACGGCTGCCTATAATGTAAATAAAAATCACATTGTCTGTGTTTATTATTTATTTATATATTTATAAAGATATATCTCGGGTCTATACGATATAAGATAAAGATAGAGATGAAAAATAAAATAAATAAAAGGGCGCGGCGTGTTCATGTAAATTGTAACGTGAGTATGAAGGGTGTGTTCGTGTATGAATTGCATAGAATAGGACAGTATGTATTAATATTACTACAGTAGGTATATTGTAATATAGGTAGGATATATTGGTTAGAAGGACGCAGGTGGAATGCAACTCAACGCTACCAGCGTGGGCCTCACGCAGGTGTTATTGACCGCAATTGACAATTTCACCTGCTTATATTTAAGATTTTTCCCAATTGAGAAAGTTTGTTTGTTTTTTTATTTTTTGGAAATTTACAATTAAGAGTTTATTGATATAATTAAGGAGTCGGCTTGAAGTTTTAAGTTTTACTGCTTTGAATATTTTATTTTCGTCATTCGGTTTGAATTTTCTGTCAAGGATAAAATAATTTAGATAAAGTAACCTGTTCGTGAAATATTTGTTTATAAATAAATAATGTAATGTATTGAGTGTTGAAGGGAAAAAATTACTGATGATGATTCATTTTTTTTATATTGCTTTCATTAGCTTGACCTGTATGGATGTATTTATGTAACGGAATCTTTCAACGTCATTTTTACCGCCTTTGAAACGTCTGATTAATTTTAAAATTTTTACACGTATCTAGGATCAATGACAAAATAATTTAAGAAAGGTTTTCAATTTTTTTTTCTCTCACCTTCTATTGGACAAACGGAAATATCTCTGTCATACTTGTACAACAAATGGAATCTTAAAACGCATTTCATGTATAAATATATGAAAATTTTCCAAAAAAGCGTTTTGGTCTTTGATAGATAATTTAAGATTTAATTTATCTTAATAAAATTTATCTTATTCATGAGAAAAACATGTTTGAAAATTAACTATCAACCGAAAACCAAATTTTAAAGTAGAAAATAATTTTCAACTTAAATAATAAAAAAAAGTTTGGAAAATCCAAAAGTGCACGACTCATAATGCTCATTTAATTATGAAATATTAATAAAATAAAAAATGTGAAAAAAATATATAAAACAGCTAAAATAGCACGATAATGTGCAAGTGTCTTTAGTGGGATAAATGTACACAATATATATAGAAATCCAGTCTTTGTTTTATTGGTTTTACTGGTTTTTGTTTTATTTTATTAATTGTATGTACATAAACGACACTGAATTACCTAGCTATTCGCATTTGGTGACCTACAATTCTTTCAAAGAATTAAAAAAAAAAATTTCAACTCAATTAATGCATTTTTTCGAAAGTTACAGTGTTTTCAGAGTTTTACACATGACAGACAGGAAAATTTTTTTACCTATTTTGATGTTTTTTTCCGTTTCTATTGCACTAAATCAATCTTTGAAAAGTTTCAAATAAATCTCCATTAAATTATCATGACAATAGTATGCAAAATATATTGATTCTGGGAACTAACAAGACTATAATAATAAAAATAGTTGCCTAAATGAGGCGAAAAAAATTCTTCGATCATAAAGTACTCTCTGATGCTTTGCATCATGAGTCGTGCAATAATTAACAAAGTTAATTTTATTGTAAAAAAAACGAAGTACTTTTAAAGATATTCTTATAAAAAATCTACTTTTATTATAAACAAAAATTTCATGATTTTTTTTTACAAAAAAATCAATTTCTTTGTTAATTAAATATTCTTAAAAATATTTTCTACTCTTAAATTTAATTTTTTATTTTTTTTAAATTCTAAACTACAATTTTTTTTTTTTTGATAATTGCTATCTTGTAAAGAAACCCTACTTTCTCATATATGCTTTGATATAATTCAATTCGAGTATAGTGTATAAAGTAGGTAAGGCCTTGCATTACTCATTACGATCAACTTAAAAAGATAGTCGGCTCGGAATAATAAATATGGTTATATTAATATAAGTAAACTAGTGTAGTTCGAGCTTAATGCAGTAACTTTGTATGTCGCTTTCAGCACGCGCAGCATAGTAGTATAGTAGTATAGAATTAAGTAGGCACACTGTAAAAATACAAAAATACATATTAGATACAGATACAGAGCTAGATGTAGTAATGGAGTTTGAGTTAAAGTTTGATTATAACGGCGTGACACAGAGAGACAATTCTAGCTGGTAGTTCTTGTATCTTATATTCTTAATACATGTGTTGAATCAACTGAAATTGGCGCGTGCGTCATTGGTACATTTGTTAAACGTGACTAACTGCACTTTCCACTCTTTATATTTACTCAGCGATTTACTATTTTTTATTTTTACTATATTTATAGTAATGAAAAGAGAGTTTTTTATTTTAATTATAATTTTAACCATTTCATCCTTTTAAATTCAATCACCGGTACGCTCATTTTTTACCTGCCATCATGTCACGTCACGTAAACTTTCGACACATCACAATACAACACAATGAATAGAAGTTAAATATAAAATATATAATAAGCCAAGTATATTAATCCAGACAATGTACAATGTGTACTAAATTTTTATGTCTACTGTAAAAATACTAGACAGTCAAGTTGCGACCAGATAAATCCAGTGATAACAAATTTTATAAAAAATAATAGATAATAGATAATAAATAAATACAGCAGGTACATATATTACACCTCATTTAAGTCGCGTTTAGTTGCACGGAAAAAAGTAAACTGTAATAAATAACAGTCGATTTATAATAAGTAATGATCAACTGCTAAAAATTACCATTTCAAACAGTAAAATCATGATTATACTATTCACTATATAATATTTACCATTTACCATTTAAACGTTACAATTTACTCTTTACATGGAAGAAAATACTATTTCAAACAGTAATATTCGCAATGTAAATGTCTAAAATGTTAAAGTATAATAATTAAGAATTCAGACTTTGATATTTATCATTTCGTACCTTAAAAATGATTTTATGATATGTAAAAAGTATAAAATAAAGTTAATAAATTTCTAATACAAGCAACGTCAATATTTACAAAGTAAAATGGTAAATTTTAAACGCAACACTAAAAATCAAACTGTAATTATTGACTTGGTTGAACTGGTAAAATGTATATTTTAAAAGTATAATTTTGACTGTTTCAAATGTTAAATTCTTCCAGAGTGAGACCCCCTTCTCTTTCATCTGAGTTCCCCTTCTCATAATATGGACTATATATATTGAAATGGCAATTTTTACTGTTTGAAACTGTAATTTTTTAAGATGAAAGAGTCGTTATTTACTATAGTGACAGCTACTAATCACTTATTTTGGATATTAAATTATAAATTGAGGCTTATATACTTTCTACATTAAGTTCTGTAATATTTATATTATTGCCACCCCGATGTCCGCTTTACTGTTTGAAACTATAAAAATTAACCGTAATAAGAGTGAATATTACAGTTTACTTTTTTCCATGTGGGGTTTTTTAGTGGGGGTGATTGTTGTCGGAAAGTTAGCTCTACTGGTAGGGGGTTGATTCATTCTTATCCGCTCACTTCTCACTAGGTTTCATGCGATCGTACTGCACACATCCTACGTAATTAACTGTAACAATTAAAATTCTAAAGTTTTATACCTTTTATTTTTATCGTTTTATTTTGATTAATAAACTTTTATCGCGTGTGATTGCCAATTTGGATTTATAAAAAAGTGTTGAGTTTTTTTTTACTTGTTCATCATGGTTGTCGTCATGTTTTCTGGCTACGATCAGTGTGACTTAGGTATAATTAATTTTTTTTTTTTTTTAATAAAAAAATTAAACACTTTTCTGTAACATCAAACAAAGTTTGAATGAAATAACACTAGTTTATTTAAAGTAATACTTTTAAACTCATTAAAAGAATAATAAATCTTTTAAATATCAACATATATTCTTATTAAAAAAATTAATTAATGTCTAATGAAATTGTTTTGAAAATTATTTTAATTAATTTTTAATTATGACAAATATTAATTTAGATAAGAAGTTAATTAAAATTTAATTCGTCAAATTACCACGTAACCACGTGGTGGCTGAAAATAAAAAGTGTCAGGTTATTAACACGGTGTAAATAATTTTTATTTCAACAAATTGCTTCGGAAGGTCATCAAGTCTAAGGTTCTGGCTAGGTCATTAGGCTCAACTTTATGAGACAGATTACCATCGTGTTGGTGTGTTATTATGTGTGCTGTCTTGTAATGTTTGGTCATTTAATCGCATCAGCACGAGTTATAGTGTGATAATAGATTGCTATATACGCTTAATTACCAGATTAATTTATTATCAAGTGTGATTGTTATTTCGGCATAGATTAATTACTATCTTTTAGTTGAATATTTGAGATCGGGGTACTAATATAGCATTGGAAAAGGAAAAAGTTCAAAGATATTGGAATCTAATTAAAATTTGTAAGCTTTAGGGAATAATACAAACAATAATCAGGTCATTTTATATTTAAATAATTTAATTACATAGTTGAGCAATACCTAATCTCATAACTTGAAATATTTATTTGCATAATAATTGTTTTAAAATTTATGATAGATAATAATTTATTTATTTTTTTCTGTTTCAGGTAAGTGTTTGTCATTAAAGTTGGATATTTTTTTTTTTCTAAATATTGCCGGTGAATTTTAAAAATTGCATCGAGTGGGTGAGTCAAAGACATTTTGATACCAAAATAAGTTATGAAATTGTTTATTTAAAAATTAGACCTATTAATTAATTAATCACGGATTCGCTCGCTAGCGTGCTGAGAGATAAATTTATTCATCACGAATAAAAACGTCCTTGGAATTTAGTAAAAATTCTTACTTTATATTATTGAATATTGTAGTGTATAAATGTGAATTTTATTTATTAAATGAATGAAATTTATATTGTACTAAATTAATTAACGTAACAAAGTAAATTCATAATTGAATTTGTGGAGCATACAAACAACACATGTATTGAATATCAATAAACAGTGATTTTATTTAAATAAAACTTTGACCAGGATTCAAATAATATTTTCATCTATACTAAATTTAATAATAATCAAAGGAAGAAAGCTGAATAAGCGTTTTATTAAACACAAGTTAATTTTTCCTCTCAACAAATAAATTTGTCTCTTAGTGTGCTCGAGTAAAAAAGATTAACAAAAAAATAGAAACAATATTACAAATAAGTTTAATTACTATTAATTCACCGGGAAACAATACCAGCAGATCTTCGTGATACAGTCGTGCTAGGCCTCGACTATCTTGAAAGCGTCTCTGAGCTCCGTTATTAAACACACGTAATCTTTCATGCCGTTGATTCTTGGTGCTTAAGATGCACCGTCATCGATCTGGTGTTCCTCGATTTTAAAATAATAAAAATAGCTGTGTATCCACGGTATCGGTTACACACTCACCGAATAGAGTGTCTATGGATAATTATAATTATAAATACATTCAAGTCAAATAGACTCGAGTAGGTGGAACGCAATAGTAACACAAGAGATAACTGTAATGTAATCCAACATCATCATACTCTATACTCCGTAATATACATTTTTTCTTGCTGAAATTACCAGCGGATTCTCGGATCACATCCGAACATAATTTACTCAATTACTTAACTTGAACTTCTTACTATCAATTATAGTAATTAACGGTTTAGTTATTCAGTCTATTCAATTAATAAATAATTAATAACGACCACAGCTCCGTATATTTTTTCTTATCAGAATTATGCTTAAATATATATTTAGTTCAATTTTTAATTATTTTTTTTTCTTATCTCTATAATGCGGATCTCGTGTTTTACTTCTTGTCTATTTAATTTAATTTAATTTACACAGAAAAAAAAGGTTCACTTGAGCCAAGAAAATATTTTTCTTCCTAATTATTTTCTTGAGCGGAAAAAATAATTTTTCGACACCAGAAATTTCACTTATTCCAACAAAATTAATTCTCTTGCTTTAAGAAATACGTATCTTGATCCAAGAAAATTTATTTAACCTTAGACTGGTCACCCTATGATCGTGACGCCGCGCTCAATTATATTTTGTTTATTACATCTTCAATATTTACTAAAATTATTCAAAAAAATTTGAATTTATTCCTTGAACATTTTAGAATATATTAATAATTTTTTCAAACATCTTCAAAAACGTTAAATTGCTGAAAAAAAATTTCTTAAAAAAATTTGCGGGGCTTTCCTCATCGCTTGACCAGAGTTGTAAGTAGTTTTTTGTCCGCGGCGTTGCCGAAAACACCTCTAGTCTCTGCCTGTCAAACGTGTATGAACTGGGCAACACTGTACGCTCTAAAAGCATTGCGGCAAATCCCTCATCACTCGACCAAAGTCGTTAGGTCGCGTTTGTTGACCAGTCTAGGGTAAGTCAAGAAAATCTTGTTGTTTTGAGAAAATTCAGCCTCTTGCGCCAAAAAATTTAGTTCTTGATAGAAGTAAATTATCTTGTCTTAACAACCGAGACCAGTGATTGCAGTTTCAATTGGCTTAGCGAAACGAATGGAAATTTTGAAAAAACGTTTTTAGAGATAAAAGATAATTTAATAAACTATTTCACCACAAAGCGATTTTTTTCAATTTTTTCAAAAATTTCATTCGTTTCGTGAAACCAATCGAAACTGCAATTTCTCTGCTGTTGGGAGTGCGACAGAGATAGTTCCATTGAACTCCGTGAGAGCAAAGCGAGAAAAAGATGGTCTCGCCTGTTAAGAAAATTTCTCTCTTGCTCCAAAAAATTAAATATAAAGATAAAAGTAAATTTTCATTAATATTTTTATTGATTAATATGTCAAATGAGAAGATCAAATAATATTTCATCATTTTTTTTCATTCAATATGTATAATTGCACGCTAAAATAATATAAAACGGGTATCAAATATTCAAGAGAAAAATTTTCTCAACGTGAGAAAATTTTTTTCTCAGCTGAAGTAGGTGGCGCTGCTTCCCTATAGTATCTAAAAATCTTGATCAAATATAAAAATTTATTGTATCAAGTATTTATGATAATTTGAATTAAGAAAAAATGACTTCCACCAAGAATAGAATTTCAAGAAAAATTTTTACTTTGGTCAACACAACTTTGGTCTTCCTTCATGCACCCAAAAATTTTCTTGAGCCGAGAATTTTGTTCTCCAGGCAAGAAATTTTTCTTTCTGTGTATTTAACTTAATTTAATTTAATTTAATAAAATAAAATAGTTGTGTCTAGTCTGTTGCACAGTAAAAAATTTTTCGTCAAATTTAACACAAAAATTTGTGTCGATGACTTTTTTTTACACAATCTGTGTTGAATCAACACTCTATTGTGTTGAATCAACATACTAAAATGTTAAATTCTACACACTAAAATGTTAAATTCTACACAAACATTTTTACACTTTACACAATGACGAAAAATTTTTTACTGTGTGGTTTTATTACTTATACTCACTCGTAATTTATAATTTTGGTAAATTATGAAATTCCTACGCAAAATTGCCACGTTAATTTTACACTCTTCTTATTATTCTCTCTCACGATAGTAATAAGTTGGTCAACGTAATGGATTACCGCGCCTACATTCTATTATCCTCGGTTATATAATCTGGTAACATAAGTTAATACACATTCAATGGAATATAATATAATGAAAAGAAGTGATGAGTGAAGACAAACGCATACGTGTTATTATATTGTATTATATACTGTCCATTTAATATATTGATACAAAACACACATGATACATCTATACAATACCACAAAAAATCCAATCGAGACATGCAAGTCGAACGCGTGTTGGTATTGCAAATAAAAGATCCAGGAGATCTTGTACCGCATGCAATTTAAACGTCGATGCAGTCTACTCGCTTTCTGTGTCATTATATTAATATAACTGTTTATGTTAGTTTTTGTTGGATATTATTTTATTGATACCGAGGTGTGTCAGGTTCATTTGAATTTATATACCTGTCAGTTCAATAAACTCGTGGTTGCGCTTCATATTACTTATACTTATACTTGAATATTTGAATCTAAATGTAAATATAAATAATTCCTATTTTATTTCATTAATAGTCAATCAGATAACTTTCGGTGTTATCTTTCTTTAAATCAGTTACTTTAAACATTTTTTTATTTTTTACTACTCAAATATTATTTTACTTCTTTCTGTATTCAAAATATATTAATTATTATTGATTTTCAGTAAATAGAATATAAATCTTTAAAAATGTGTGGAATTTACTTAAAAATCGTTATTTTTATTTCATTAAAATTTACTGTTATTTTAAATTCAATGATTTAAATAAAATTTATTGAAGAATAAATTGATTTTTTTTTTTACGAAAAATTATTTTATTAAAAATTAGAATATAAAAATAATACCAAATTTTTATTTTATAAAATTTTTATAATTTAATTTGCATAAAAAAAATAAAATGTAGTTTTTTGAATTACAAAAAAAAATTATGGTTTATTTTGACGAAAGAATAAGTTGATTTTTTTTTTTTATTTTTTACAAAAAATTATTTAGTTAAAAATTAAAAAATATAAATTTTTTATAATTTAATTTGCATTAAAAAAAAAAAATAAAATGTAGTTTTTTGAATTACAAAAAAAAATTCTGATTTATTCTGATGAAATAATAAGTTGATTTTTTTTTTTTTTCAATTTTTTATAAAAAATTGTTTAGTTAAAAATTAAAAAATATAAAATTTTTATTTCGTAAAATTTTTATAATTTAATTTGCATAAAAAAAAAGGTAATAAAATCTAGTTTTTTGAATTACAAAAAAATTATGATTTATTCTACGATCCGGAAACGAAAAAAAAAAACATCCGCTGCGGCATTCTATATTGAAACTTTTTGCATCCACCTATTTCACCACGCTTCTTCAATATACTTATTCAATTTATTCATAAAAATAGTATTTGATTGAAATTATTTTTCTGGTCTTCCATCGCTGGTGCGTCAATCTCCAAAGCAATTTCCTTTGCAATAACATTATTTTATTTATAATATATCAAACCTCTAAGAAACAAACATTCTTTCATCTTACAATTGCAAATTGAGTCACATTTATTTATAAATAATTTATCATAAAAAGAGTCGTTATTAAACCGACAAATGAACAAATGCTACTGTTTAGAAACAAATCATTAAAGATAAAATTTATTTATATACCTTTGATTTAAAAAAATATTTAATGGGTTAGTTGGAAGCAATTATTTCCATCAGGTGAAATAAAAAGTTTGCATTATCTATATTGTGTTTGTAATAACACTGACAATCATAATGATAATGATAATGATAATGAAATCGAATGAAAATAACATTGTTGCTGAAGCAATGAATTACGCAAGTAGGAAAATGACGCATTATATGTCGACCACATAATCTCTTTTCTCTGGTTCACCTTTGCTAGGACGGTCGATGCTCTTCAAGGTCAAGGTGAAGGTTTCTCGAGCGAGACGCGTTGGTATGGTGTCTTGTCTTGGGTTTTTATTTTCAATAAAACAAACAACTTTTTTCAATCATGCCGCATATTTTTTTATACAAGTATGTAATTTTATTTGGATAAGATTGAAATTAATAGAAAAATAAATCCTGATATTTTTTTTAGGCTACTCGTAGGGAAATCTTTTGAAAAATTGCATTTTTTTATTATTCAGCTTGTACTTTAATAATTTAAAAAGTAATTTTCATGAAATTCAGTACAATATGTAGTGAGTGTGATCAACAGAGATAAAAACGATCGATAGACTTATTTTTTATTATCACATAAAAGAGGGAGGTGAATTTTAATACCGAGAATCGCGAATTAGCTAGTGTATATATATATATATATATATATATATATATATTATATACTATAAGCGTGCGATGTATGCTATTATATATATCTGCGTGTTTGACTCACTGACTGCATTGCTAACCGGCTATTTTGGCGCCCAGTTTTCAGAGCACCGGCAGCATTCCTTCGACGAAACGCTAAGTAAAAATTGCCTCAAGCTGTTTAGTTCTGAAGAAATTGAGATTCTGATTCTTTGAATACAAACTTTATTCTAGAGAAAATTACGGATTTTTTAAATTTATAAATTTACTTTTATTATTGAAATTTTCATTATTTTATAAAATTATTGAAAAATTTGAAAATTTACAATTTTTTTCAATGAAAATAAATTTTCTCCATATTTATGCAAGCAATAATAATAATAATAATAATAATATATTAAATCGGTTCTTATTTTCAGAATATTTAATATTTCGTTTCGCCACTTTCGCAGCTTCCTCAGGTACTACAACAGACAATAATCATAATTACATTACATTTATTTACAAATAATACCAAATTAGTATTAATTTAACTAACAGATCAAATTAAACTAATAGTATTTAAAAATATTGTGAGATGATACTAACAACAAAAAGAATTTTAAGTCGTATGCACAGAAAAAAAAATATTCTTGAACCAAGAATATAATTTTGAAGAACAATATTCTTGATTTGAGTAGGAAAATTCTTGATTTAAGGAAATTTTACTTGATTCAAGAATTTTTCGTCTTGATTCAAGACAATTACCCTCTTCAAAATTATATTCTTGGTTCAAGAATTTTTATCTTGAATCAAGTTAATTTTTTTTTCAGTGTGAATGCCGATATTATTTTACATAAATTTAACAGTTGATGTTTATGATTGAGGTAATTTTTAATAGTGTATTTTAATTAGTTTAATTTCATCTGTTAGTTAAGTTAATACTAATTTGGTATTATTTGTATATAAATGTAAAATGTAATTATGATTATTGTCTGTTGTAGTACCTGAGGAAGCTGCAAAAGTGGCGAAACGTTGTATGAAAATTAAATTAACATCAAATATTAAATATCCTGATAATAAGAACCGATTTAATATATTATAAACTATGGATAAGATCGCTAATAATTTTAATAATAATAACTTTTTGAATCATAAATAAATAAATTTATTAAAATAAATAACGCGAGCTAGAGAATAAAGAAGATTGGAAAATTCGCTTAAATATTTGATTTCGATTACTTTCTATAAAAAGAAACATTAAAAATTAACTTAAACGCATTTGAAGATTACGCTTGAATGCTCGAGGGGACGACTAAATTTTTTTTCATGAATTTTTTATCCAATCACCCTTCAATGCTCTGCTCAAGGGGATTCTATTCATTGCAAAAGTACACAAAGTTCATTTTTGATCAATAAGAAATTTAAAAACAACTAAAATAATAAAAATTAAATTTAAAATATAAATTACACTCAATACAGCATAAATATGTAACTTTTATTCACAATTATTTATTTACCTTGAGAATTATTTTACGAGCAAAAATCTGATAACGAAAAGATAAACTGTCGTAAGTGCTTAATGCTAGATAAAATTATTTTAATAAATTGCTGGTTGTAATAAAAAAGTCTATTAAATCTATTTATTATTAAAATCTGTCTGTTAAATCTATTTATTAATTTCTGTGGTATCAATTTATTAAAAAGATAAATCGTCAATAGACTCGTCAAGTGTATTAATAACTTTTACTTTTATTTTCCCAAAAATTGAGTAATGATATTGTTATTAAGACGATAGAGTTGCGCGTATTTGATATTTACTTTAATAATAAGAATAAGAAGTATATTGAATTGAATTACATGTAAGTGAATAATAGTGACCTCAAGTGTCGCATGTTTAGACAGTGCCGCTTTAATGCTTTTCAAAAATAACGACATAAATAACTGAACCGCTTTTGTGGAATATTTCTTCTGTAAATTTTTGAAAGAAGCGATTAATAATATTAACAGATATTATTACTTCCTTTATTTATTTATTTATCACACAATTAGGTCATGATCGGTATGTACAAATGTTGTGAAGGATAATGTATAGTAAAGCAATACATATTGACTTTCTGATTAGAAAATTTTCTTTTAATGAAAAATTTATTTATTTTTTAAAGTAAAATTTTATTTATTTATACTTCAAAATTCACGGCAGTGACATAGTGACTGCAAGATTGTTAGTATTAATTAATTTTCTTAAAAAATTACAAGATAAAAAAAATTGAAAAATTAAAGTTTGAATTCTCACAAATTTTGTAAAAAATACATTTTAGAGTTGTAAAAATCAATACTTGGAATTTTATTTTGTAAAAATGTTATTTAAAAATAATTTTCCAGGTTTTTTGTTAGTAGTCTCTTTTACTGCTACAGAAACTGTAATTTTTTAATTGCGTTTTTTCCGGACATTAAAAAAAATTACTTATATTTTTAGAAAATGTCGACACGTTACACTTTTGGTATTATTAATAATACATCGCGCTAGGATATTTAACGCGACCTGCCAAGATAACAAACTCGTCGCTGGTGATAACTATCATGAATGGATGATTGACTTCAAAATAGAGATTACCCAGATGTTTCGTCGCTGTTGGCTAATAGTTATGGACGGCTGAAAAATAAATTTTACTGTACTGATACCTGATTTTGCATTTGATTAGTTACACTGATAGAAGGATTTAGTACGGAGTACTAAATTGATTTAGTAACAAAATTTTTATTCATTTAGTTGGGAGAAACAAATATTTTGTACCCATCAATATTATTTGTTACAGTTTGATAAATGATTTCTTTATATGAACAAAGCCTTATTACATGGAAATAAATATTTATTTCCACCAAATAATATTTAGTAACAGGTACTAAATATTTCTTTGGCAAGTATTCTCGGTAGATGGCTATGCTTTAATTCCAATGTTTATGTGATACATAACCTATTCACTGACTCAGATTATTTTATTAAGGAAGTTCGAGCGTAACTAATGAGTCAAAATAGTGTTAAAATTTTTTTTTAATTTTAGTTTTCTCAATATCCGTCAAAATTCTTTATTTTAATTTAAAATAATTTAAATAATTTAATAATTGATAATTTTTACTTATTTAATAAAGTAAAGTAATAAAATGACTTTGGTATTTATTACTTGCCGGAATAAATAAACAGATTTGGCAATAGCGCGCTTGATTATACCCATAACTGAGACGTAGATGAGTGTGTGAGTTAAACATTTCTCTCTCTGTAACTATATTTCTATCCTTTTCTTTTTTCTCAGCTGTTGTATAGTTTTTTATCCGTTAAAGTTGGCGGTTAATATTGAAAAAAATAATTAAAGTCTCGACAAAAGTTTGTCCGCCATAAGAGCCCGTGTGTAAGGAGATAAAATATGTGATTTTTAAAATTTAATATCTAAGTAACTAAACGGTGAATCTTTGTTAAATTTTGGGATTAGATAGATGACATATTTATTTATACGTATATTTAATTTCAAAGCTCAAAGTTGGAAATTATTTTTTACATTAGATTCGCTCTAACTTCCTTAAGCTCGATTTTGGGAGATAGGTAATAGTCACTTCATTATCTGCGGTAGGGATTATTGTATCTGAGTATACAGTTATAATTATTGCGGCCAATACAATTAGATCTGAGTGAATATTAAATTAATATAATTATTTATTTATTGCATTCAATGAGTACAATTTTGTAATTATAAAAGCAGAGATAGAATGAACTTACGGATTTCCATGTTTAGTTGAGACTTATCATTCATAAGGAAACTTAATGAAGACCTCATGTAAAAAGTGCGTAATATATAGCTCGATTTTATCAAAGATAAATAGATTGTTTGACACCAATTGGTGATTGGTAAGAAATACAGATCAGTGCACACATAAAAGTAAATAAAAATTTTATAACCGATTGAAGACCGGATATAAGCCTTTTTTGTTATCAGTATTAGTACACTTGTCTTCATAAAATTAACTTCGACGCAACAAAAATCGAAAGTAATTAATAAACGAGGATAGGTGAAATATTTATTTTAAGAGCTATAATTTTAAATTAAGTGTACTTCTAAGTAATAATTTATTTATTTACTTTTGATAATCAATTAAAATTTGTAAGCTTTAGGTAATAATACAGAAAATAATCAGGTCATTTTATATTTAAATAATTTAATTACAGAGTTGAGTAATACCTAATCTCATAACTTGAAATATTTATTTGCATAATAATTGTTTTAAAATTTATGATAGATAATAATTTATTTATTTTTTTCTGTTTCAGGTAAGTGTTTGTCATTAAAGTTGGATATTTTTGTTTTTCTAAATATTGCCGGTGAATTTTAAAAATTGCATCGAGTGGGTGAGTCAAAGACATTTTGATACCAAAATAAGTTATGAAATTGTTTATTTAAAAATTAGACCTATTAATTAATTAATCACGGATTCGCTCGCTAGCGTGCTGAGAGATAAATTTATTCATCACGAATACAAACGTCCTTGGAATTTAGTAAAAATTCTTACCTTATATTATTGAATATTGTAGTGTATAAATGTGAATTTTATTTATTAAATGAATGAAATTTATATTGTACTAAATTAATTAACGTAACAAAGTAAATTCATAATTGAATTTGTGGAGCATACAAACAACACATGTATTGAATATCAATAAACAGCGATTTTATTTAAATAAAACTTTAACCAGGATTCAAATAATATTTTCATCTATACTAAATTAAATAATAATCAAAGGAAGAAAGCTGAATAAGCATTTTATTAAACACAAGTTAATTTTTCCCCTCAGCAAATAAATTTGTCTCTTAGTATGCTCGAGTAAAAAAGATTAACAAAAAACTAGAAACAATATTACAAATAAGTTTAATTACTATTAATTCACCGGGAAACAATACCAGCAGATAGTCGTGATACAGTCGCACTTGCTAGGCCTCGACTATCTTGAAAGCGTCTCTGAGCTCCGTTATTAAACACACGTAATCTTTCATGCCGATGATTCTTGGTGCTTAAGATGCACCGTCATCGATCTGTTGTTCCTCGATTTTAAAATAATAAAAATAGCTGTGTATCCACGGTATCGGTTACACACTATGTACGATAAATCCATAAAGATATATTATAATTTTAATTAAATTCAAGTCAAACAGTTTTGAGTAGGTGGAATAGAATGTGAGAGAACCGTAACATAAAAACGTAACCCATGCATACCCTATATTTATTATATATCTTATTTTTTTTTTTTTTTTTTTTTTAAATTAGACTCACTATTAGCCAGATATTATTAGTCTTAATTACAACATGACATTATAAAATTTAAATTAACGTCGGGTCATTAATGCGTGCATTGAAAAGTTGCATTCCCGTATCAGTCGCCACTATTGCGCAGATAAAAGGTTTGTCGACTGTAATTGATGGTGTGTCTAGTATTAAACAGTAAGCAACCGCCATCATAGCTGCAACATAAAATTCAAATCAAAAACTCATTATTTTGCATGTAATAAATTATTTCATTAACTTACATATTCAATATTTACGTTATAATTATTCACAGTCTGATTCGCGATGGCTAATTTATCTTTTTATCTGATTTCATAATAATTACAGAGATTTATTTTATTATTTTTTATTTCGCAGTAATAACTTCTTGTCAAAATACAATTTATTAACAATTAAAAATAAATAATAATAAAGTTAGGTGATAATGAAAAGAATTTTTTTTAACGAATAGTTGATAGTTATTTATAGTTATTTACAAAAATTAATCATTACAAACAGTGAAGTTTCGTGAGATTAAAACAAAGCTAAAATAATAATAAAGTTTTCATTCAGAGACTGAAATAAAATGAAAATGGAAAGCCGTGAAGATAAATGAATCAAGCTTGAATAGGATCAACGACACGGGCGTTGAAAAGTTGTGCTCCAGTTTGAGTGGCCACAATAGCACAAATAAATGGTCTATCCACGGTGAAATCAACTGTCATCGGTAAACTGCATCTCATCATTAACATAGCTCCAACAAAAACAACAATACACGATTATTTACGAGAAAATGATTCAATGATGATCAAAACAATAATTCACAAATTTTACTACACATAGAAAAAAAAAATACATTCAAGAAAGTGAAACTTACCAGTTACTGCTGCAGCTTCACTGCCTTCTTCATTAACTTCAATAAATGCTTTCTGAATAACTTTACTGACTTTCAATCGTTCTGAATCGGTAATGTTTCCAAAATCGGCTGAATTTTCGAAGATTTCCTTCACTCCCATCTAAAATAATCAACAAATAAACCAATTTTTAATAATTTGAACATTAGGAGTCATTTTTAAAATTCTAATCTTACTCTTGCGACTAAAAAGTACATACCTTAACAAGAGTGTCTTGGAGCTGGAATTCACTTTCGATTTTAAATTTCGGAAGCCTTAGCTCAACTTCTATGCGAGCGCGATCTCTGTGAAGATCTTTGAAATTTATTTCATGCAAATGTCTCTCACATGCCTTCAGTCCATTCATTTCAGTCGGCAAGATAATGAACATACTGATTGAATCGCTGGAATCAGTGCTCTGAAAAACCAACAGTCAAATTAAGTTAGCTAAAAGTCAACCAATATCAGAAATAAAAACATTAAAGACTCGGAATAAAAAATAGATACTTCGTAAGGAAGCTCAACATAAGTAGCTTCAAACTCTGGAATATGGCCGAAATTGTAATGTGCTTTCCTGTACATCATCGGGACTTGTTTGGTAGTATTTTCGTCGACATAGAATGGCATGGGTTCCGTTAGCTCAGGATCGAATTTTTGCTTCCAATTTCCTTTGAAATAGACTGCGTTGATCAAAACGAGTCTCGTGTCTCCGTCCAGGTCATCTGAAATGTGTTTTATTATATTACTAGCTGTTACTCGCCCGCTCCACTGGGCGCTTTATAGAATTGCATTTTTAGATCTAGACTTGAAATTTAATTAGAGTATTGTTTTGACTTGCACAAATTCCAAATTCTGTCGAATTGGCATGCACCTTTTATCCATATAATTATTCTAGCTAATATTCATTGTAACTTTCAATGTGCAATCATTATAACATTCCCGTGTCTTTCTTACAAAAATTAATAATAATTGATATAAAAAAAAAAAAATTGTAATGAGCATTGAAAGTTTCAGTTGAAGAAATTGCAGGTCTCATAAGTGAAGAAATTTGTCTAGTATATAAATATAACCAATAGAACTAAAAAATTTATTTTAAACAAATGACAATCGAATAGCATAAATTTGATTGCAATAAACATTCATTATTTATAAGTCAAAAAAATATAGGCTTCGGATAAGTAATCACCAGTATATCATATACTAAAACCTTCTCCGAAACACGTTGCATCTTATGGTATTAGTATTATTCCGATCGGTTCAGTAGTTTTCGCAGTATAACCGGACAAAAAAACCGGCTCTTCATTTATTATTATAGATATAAAGTAATAAATTAAATTATCAAGATTTATAACATACAACAGTATTTTTTCTGAAGTAACGAGTCATATCTTTCAATCAGTAGCGTTATCGGAAACACAATACCCGTAGCAGAATTACGTGTTCATTTTTAGTTCAATACAAGTAAAGAATTATCGCATATTTTGCTTCTGATCACATCCGCTGATGTAATCTACTTGTGAGATTTATGAATAATAATTGTATAGAAGTACTTGCCTGGTTTTATGACATCTTTGATGCGATCATTAGTCTTTTCTTCACACCAAGCATTAATAGTCCCAGCGGCTTTTGCAGATTTTCCAAAATCGATAACTTCCGACACAGATCGGAATGTTTTTTCCGTCAGCTCTTTAAATTCTGTCTTCACGTCGAATCCTACATTGAAGTAAATTTTGTTGGCCAAACGAAGCTCCACTTTTTTGACAGCCTGTCAAGACAGGTCAATCAAGTACTTGCAGAGATAGCTAATAAAAATCATTAAAAAAACTTACATTCAGAGTGTCAACAAGCGATTGAAAGCCGTTCTTGTTAACTTGATCGTCTTCGGATAATCTCAAGGCATTTTTCAGTTCTTTCTCGGTATTTCCGCGAGCCCCATAGGTGACCATCGATAACACCATCGACACACTGACCGGCGAACAGATGAAGTTTGAACTTTCATCTCCTGCCAATGCCTACATTTAGTATTACAAGTTATTATTAATTGTTATCATATTTTCCAATGTTGATTATTTGTAGTTGTAATTATAAATTATTATTTTTAAAATTAGGTATATACCTGGTAAAAATTGGTTGAAAATTTATCGAGACTTGTTGCTACGGTGCGTAAAGCCTCGTTCACAGGTGTAGTCATTGCGAATGGATTTCTGTCGTGAATAAATGCTCAACGTAAACTGTGGTATGCTAGTTAAACGTAGACTCGCGATCGATTGAATAGAAGGTCTCTCTGCGAGTAAATGCGACGAACTGGCGCCTTTTCGTGAGTATAGCGAAGACAACGCCTGCTACTAGACTATTGCGCGATGACGCAAAGTCACGTGATGGTTATTTATTTTTATGTTTATTTGTATTCTCGATTATGCTCACTCGACTTTTTGCTAAAATATTAATCTTCGAGATACCGTGTAATCTTCTAATTTTAATCTTGTTTATCGTTAAATTAATTTTAAAGGTATATTTAATAAAAAAAAAAACTTCGTAGGAAATTTTCACAATAATTCTTTTAATTTAGCTCAGTCATTTATTTTTATTTATTTTATCTGCTGCTAACTTAAGTGGGTTATTTCATTGTTTTTTAAACATTTTATATATTATATCAATTATTTGAAAATTATAAGCAGAGTTACATATTCAACAACACTCTAAATAAATACAATGGTTATTTTTATCACATGAGTAATACAATCTTAATCTAAGGATTTCCGCGTTGAATCATCGATGTAATTATCGTGTACTTTTAAAGCTAAATTACTCAATAGGGTTTTAGATATATACTTTATTTATTTATTTTATTTTTTTTTTTTTATGAATGAGTCTTCGTCGTCTGAAGGTTAGTCAATACAGAGGTCAATGACTCGCGCGCAATGTTGTGTAATTATTCAGAAATAGTTTAAAAGCTTATGTTAGATTGAAGTTAAGCCGTGAATTATTTATCGTCAGTCTTCATTTATCCAGCAGTCGGATCGATGATACGGGCATTGAAAAGTGGTGTCCCAGTTTCTGTGGCGACTATTACACACACAAATGGTCTGTTTACGATGAACGGTGTGGGTTCCATCAAGCATCCTTTCTTTGGCATTAACAATGCTGCTCAAAAAATAAAAGATTTTTGTAAATTTTATTAAATATTTAACTTGATGGATTTACATTTAAATAACAATGGCTTAGTAGCTTTTAATTCTACAATTAAGCTATGAGTAATATTATAATTTAAATTTCAAATTGAATAATTTCAATTATTGTAGAGAAATATTGGTTCATTAAACTTTTCGTAAGTCCATTTAGTTTTTAATTTTTGAGCGATTTTATAATTTATTTAAAGTCAAATTTTAATTCGATTAAATGTGAATATTATAACAAAAAAGAAAAAAAATTAAATTAGTTTTAATGATAAAAAATGAGATGTTAAAATGTAAAAAAAAAAAATTGAATAGTTTTTAAGCGCTCAGTAACTAATTTTAATGGACACAAAAAATTTACCAGTTACTGAAGCGGCAACACTTCCTAATTCGTCAACTTCTAAAATAGTTTTTTGTATCACTTTACTGACGCTTAATTGTGACGACTCGGAAATTCCACTAAAGTTTGCAGACGGTTCAAAAATTCCGTTCAAACCCAACTAATGAAAATAGAAAAAATTACGTTAAAAAATTATTTTCTTCAAACTTCCCCCATGAAAAAAAAATACTAAAAAAATATATGTCGAAATATATAAAATATATATAAAAATCGGCCAAAAGTCAGTTATTAAAAATATATTTACTATACATAATTTGTATATTTTTTTATAGTTTTTAATATATTTTTTATGTATTTCGACATATGTTTTTTTATATTTTTTTTTCATGGGGGTTAAATTATTAATTAAAAAAAAAATTATTTACTTTCGTCAAAATATTTTTTAAATTCAACGTGCTCTCGACTTTGAACCTAGGAAGTTGTAATTCGCACTCTCTCATATGATCTCCAGCATTTTTATGTAAATCCTTGAAGTTAACATCATGTAAATTGACCTCGATTTTATTAGTACTATTGACCTCATTGGGTAAGATAATAAACATCGTGACAGGATGGTTTCCATCACTGCTCTATCGACAAGCATAAATATCAATAACAATGAAAAATGTATACTGATTGAAATTGTTTATCAAAACAATGAATACTTTATAAAGAAGCTCGATAATTTTAGCGTCAAGATCAGGCAGCTCGTTGTAGTTATATCTGGCTTTTTTCCGCATCATCGGCACGTCCTTAACAGTATTCTCATCAATATGAAACGGCTCGGGTTCTGTATACTTAGGATCAAATTTCCACTTCCACTCGCCTCTAAAGTACACCGCATTTATCAGAACGATTTGCGAGTCACATAAATCAGCTGCGAAAATTAATTCATTTTCCATTGCATAAGACTATTATTGAAGGCTCTTCAAGAAGGTCTATTAATAAATTGATAAGAATAACTTGCCTGGTTTAACAACGTCTTTTATGAAATTATTAGTCTCTTCTCCACACCAACTATTAATAGTCCCAGCAGCTTCTGCAGATTTTCCAAAATCGATAACTTCCGACACAGATCGGAATGTTTTTTCCGTCAGCTCTTTAAATTCTGTCTTCACGTCGAATCCTACATTGAAGTAAATTTTGTTGGCCAAACGAAGCTCCACTTTCTCGACAGCCTGTCAAGACAGCTCAGTCAAGTACTGGCAGAGATAGCCAACAAAAATCATTAAAAAAACTTACATTCAGAGTGTCAACAAGCGATTGAAAGCCGTTCTTGTTAACTTGATCATCTTCGGATAATCTCAAGGCATTTCTCAGTTCTTTCTCGGTGTTTCCGTGAGCCCCAAAGGTGACCATCGATAACACCATCGACACACTGATCGGCGAGCAGATGAAGTTAGAACTTTCATCTCCTGCCAATGCCTAAATTTAGTATTACAAGTTATTATTAATTGTTATCATCTTTTCCAATGTTGATTATTTGTAGTTACAATTATAAATTATTATTTTTAAAATTAGATAAATACCTTGTAAAAATTCGTCGAAAACTGATTGATACCAGAGGCTACGGTATGCAGAGCTTTATTCTCCTCAGACATCTTTCAAACTTGTCTGTTTAAAATGCAAAGTTAACCGCAAATTGGCGTATTCATACAGGAAGCGAGTGGATGCTTACAGCTGCAATAGGGATGACGTAATGTCACGTGGGATGCACGCATGTGTTGTTTTTAGATTTTTATTGACTACACTCGCGTCTTGTTTACCCTCAAAGCATAAATCAACTATCATTGCTCATTTCATTATACAAAATATTTATTTTTCTAGCATTTACATTATTATAATTACAGAATGTACAGTTGAATATAAATAAATCGTTATTTGTATCGTTTTTTTATTGGTTTACTTTGATGGATCAACCACGTGGCCTTGTAAAAGTATTGTATTCGTTGAAGTATGGACAATCTTGACGATAAACGGCCTGTTGAGAACTATGCGTGAAGAATATCCTCCAGATGTCATTCTTCCAACCAGTCCTTCAATAAAATTCAGTTTTGATTAGTTCTTCAACAATTTATAGCATGAGATTTACCCACCAGTAGAAGCTCCAGCTTCATCAACTTCAATGACAGCTTTCTGCACCGCTTTAGTAATCTTCATAAATTTTTCAGTGATTCCGCTGAAATCAGCGCGATCACGAAACATTCTCCGCATTCCCATCATATCTAGAATTGGTTGAAGATCAATCGTGCTCGCGATTTTGAATTTAGGCATGTAGAGCTCTATGTTGTTCTCATAACCTTTGAAATGAAGTTTTCTGTAGTCTATATACCTTAGAGTTTGCTCGATTTCTTCCAGACCCTCTTCTTTTATCGGTAGAATTACAAACATACTCAGAGAATGGCCGGGATTGCTAGTCTATTTCAAAATCATTAGTTTTTTAGTTACTTAAGTATTTGGAAGAAAATGATAGTAAAAATAGTAAAATTTGTCATACATCATAAGGAAGTTCGACGTAAACAGCCTTTCCTTCAGCGAGAAGTCCATAATTAAACCTACTTTTTTGGTACATCATTGGAGCGTACTTGTAAGTTTTTGAATTAGTGAAAAATGGTTGCAGACTGGTGTGTTCGGTTTTAAACGGCGACTTCCAAGATCCTTTGAAATAAACTGCGTTTACGAGGATTGAAAAGCCTTTTTTGATGTCTTCTATTTTTTGGGCAATCACAATAAAAATTTTAAGTTAAAAATTCTAATAAATGTATAGTAAGGTGTGCCAAAATGTAACTTCCGTGAAGAACCTTTTAAAATTGGAATTTTGAGTTCCACTTTTAACAGCAGCTGTGTTTGGGCATTTCCTTAGATATTTCGGGGTGAGAGGATTTATTTGATGTTGTTAAAATTTTTAACAGAAGTTTTAGTTGAGCACTTCTGGCCAAATTTTGAATTATCTGCGGAAATGCCCAAACTAAGCTCTTGTTAAAAAATTCTGTAAAAATAAAATCTATCATTTCACCCCAAAATATTTCAGTAAATGCTGAAACACAGCCCCTGTTAAAAGCGGAACTCAAAATTCCAATTTTAAAAGGTTCTTCACGGAAGTTACATTTTGGCGCACCCTAATGTATAGTATAGTAAAAACATGACTGATAGAGTACCAGGTTGAACGATATCTTTAATCAGGTTTTTGGTGAATCTTTTGCACCAGTTATTGATATATTGAGCTGTATACTCGGGTTTTTCAAAGTAAAGTCTTCTTGTAGGCGATTTGAAGACATTTTTGGTCATATTACTAAATTCCCGATGGACATTCAAGTGATGGTCGATAAACAACCCTTGCGCTAACTTAAGATTGACCTTTTTTATTTTCTGTTTAACAAAAATTTTTCATTAAGCGCCAGCTATCACTAATTCTTATCGTTAGTTAGTTACGAGTTCTTACATGCAATGCCGTAATAAGTGACAGGAAACCCTTTTGCCCTAGCTTATCGTCTACTGGCAAATGTAAATTAGACTTCATTTCATATTCCGTGGCACCCTGGGCGCCATAAGCTGCCATTGATAATGCAATCCCTGTACTCAAGGGTGAACTTATCAGATTACCTTTATGTAATTTAGCCGTTTTCTAAAGTTGGAAATTAGATGTGTGTAAAAATAATCGTGTTTTTGGTTAGACGGGTTAATTAATAATGTTTCTACCTTGTATAAATCTACCGCGAATTGGTTCATTCCTTTAGTTGTTTGATAAAGAGCATTTTTTCTTCGTCTCGAAACAGCTTTTGCTGACGTGCAAGCCAAAATCGCTCCAAAAATAAACCATGTTTCTAAAAAATTAATTTTTTGAGTAACTACGAAATATTTTGAAATTAACTTTGGCCTATTCAAGTTTCAAAATTTTTTAAATGTATAATCAAAGTTTATTTATAAAATAAATTAGCGTTTTTGTACTTAATCGTAGAAATTAAAAATATTTTTTACTTACTGAAATCCATAATGTTGGCGAGGATATAGATGACATGATAACGGCGGAAGCTTTTTAAATACCAAAATAATCTCGGATAAATTCACCGTAACGTAAATGATCTTGAGCTGTTAATTAAAACCTAAATAACAGTATAAAATTTTCTACACCATTAATTACAAATAATATAAAGATCGTATTATTAAATCAGAATTTTATTGAAGATATTAATTTGTACATATTTATTTTTTAATAAGACATTAATGTGACGATTGATTAAACAAAAGATAAATCTTAAAATTACATAACCAATGTATACATATTTTTGACAATGAAGTAAGTCTTTTTTTCATTAATTTCAATGCTGTAGTATTTAAATTACAATAAAATCATTTAAAATTTTAAAATGTATTAAGTTTCAGTATGATTTAAAGAACCAAGTTAGCGTTCCCACTATTTAAATTTAAATTATTCTAATTAATCATTTGAATTCTAAATTAGTGTCTCATCAACCCAATTTATGATTCATAATCGCAATAATTGAAACAATAATAAAAATTATCACTCAGTCCTTCATTGGCGACTTAACGTGTCCTTGAAGTAAAATATTATTTGTAGCGTTATGATAAATAACAAAAACAAAAGGACGATTTACATCAACAGTGATCGGTATCGTGTGCCAACTCCTTGATGACTCAAAAAGCACATTATTATCTGAAAAATACGTAAAACAATAATGCATGATAAATTATATCATTGAGCGATTCAAAGTCCAGTTTATCACAAATATGCATGATAGTAGGAATGAAATAGAAGCAGAAGTAATGCAATGAAAGTTAATTTAATCCAGACGAATTTATTTCCAGACAAAAAAAATAATTACCACTAGTAGTTGCCGCCTCAGTACCATGTTCATGAACTTCTATCAAAGCCTTTTGGATTATTTTACTGATCTTAAGTGGTTGACGCTCGGAAATGCCCGAGAAATTGGCGTCATCACGAAACATATTACTCATTTCCATTTTTTCAAGAAACGGTTCAAGATTCAGATTACTTTCAACTTTGAACTTTGGCATGTGCAAGTATATTTCAGTCTTCAAGTGATGGTCTACCAGCGACGCAAAGTTTATCTGATCTAGATTATCTTCAACTTTGCTGAGACCTCCAATTTGATTTGGTAAAATTACAAACATGCTTGTCGCGTCTTCTCTGTGAAGTTTCTGTTAATTTTTTAAATTATTATCATTTTATTCTTCAGAATAAGGATATTGACGTTCTAATTAGCAAATTTTCTAACTTCATTTTAGAGAATCTTTCATTTTTATGAAAATACAATTAGTTCGAAATTTATTATCACTTTAAAAAACCATTTAATATTTAATAGAGATATAATATTTTGGTTAGGATCATTCAAATAATTTATAAGCGGACTATTACTACATCAAATATTAAAAAATCACCCTCTAAAAAATAAGGAGTTAGACCAATTGCTAATTAGATCGTCAATATCTGGAGTTTAAAAAATTTTTGTCATTTATTTCTTACCTCGTAAGGAAGTTCGATATATATGGCATCTAAATCTGGCAAAGGTCCATAATTAAAGGAATTAAGCTGGTACATAGTGTCGACATGCTTTGTGGTTTTTTCATCAATATTGAACAGCCTAGGTCGGGTGTTTTCAGAATCGAATTTTAGTAACCATGGACCACTAAAATAAGCGACACTTGCCAAAATCATTATTGCGTCATTTATGTCATCTGTATGAATCAAAAATAATTATAGAAGACATTATTACTATACTCACTTATAAAACGCTTAGCTTAACTTAAATTTAACAAAACAGTTTATAAATATCAAATTTATGTACGTTAACCTACGAGAATCGATTATCCGAGTGATAGCGTCGTTGGTTTTTTTTCCACACCACTTATTGATCGCTTTAACTGCTTCTGATGAGTGCTTAAAATTCACGTGTCTAGTCGATGACCCAAAGACGTTTTTGGTCGTATGCTTGAAGTCGTGTCTAACTTCATAACTTTCTGAGACGAAAACTTTTTGACCCAAATCAAGTCTTACTTTTTCCATTTTCTAAATGAAAGACAAAAGTTTGTCATGCAATAGATCGATAATCCTTAAACCTATAAAATTGAATGTAATCTTACGCTGAAAGTATCAACAAGCTTCTGAAATCCATTTTTATTAGCTTCTTTATCTTCAGGCAGATGTAGACCAGATATCAGCTGTTGTTCTGTTGTTTCGTTTGCCCCATAAGCTGCCATAGATAACATGATTCCGATACTTAGAGGCGAATAAATTATATTATCTTTGTCAGAACCCGATATCGTCTGAATATATGATTAAAAATCATATTCATTAGTGTGTATTATAAAAAAAAATTTTTTTTTATACTTACCTTGTGAAAATCGATTGAAAATTTTCTTATTCCTCCCAAAACCGCGTGCATGTTCTTGACTTCCGGGCGATCTTCGGCCATTTTTTCGGGATACTTTCGCTTTTTTCGTTAAAGGATTTCCAGAGTTGATTTATTTAAGGATAAATAATTTTTATTGTTATTGATTGAAATAATTTTATTTTTGACATTAAGTAAATTTAGGTTTGACTTCCGCAATAATAATTTTACAATCATACAATCAAATTTATATGCGTATGTCTGTTTGTTTTTAAATTAAACGTTATCTTATGTTATCAATTATTAATATCTTTTCGACAAATCAGAAAACAACATTTTAAACCCAAAAATTTAATAATAATAATAATAAACTAATGGTCATTAAATGATAAATTGATTAAAATTTGTAATTTTTCTGAATTAAATTACAAAAGTTGTCAATTTTACTTTCAAAACTACTCACCACTTATTTGCAGTCTAAATTTTTCTAAAATCACTCTTTTTTTTTTTTGAAAATTTATAACGAAAATTTATATTTTTATTGAGAAAATTTATTTAATTAATTAACAAAAAAGTTATAAGAAACATAACCTGAACATTTTTAATAACCAAAATTTAATAAAGCCTGATAGAACTAATCGGACTCTGAACTGTTTTCAAGTAAAATATGTTTTATATAAATAAACTTATACAAAAAATGAAATGTAACATAATAAAAAATAAACTTTAATAAAAAATTCTCACAGACCCATTATCGTTCAATTAACGATATGAAGTTAGTATTTATCGCGAATCATAAAATAACAAGTCTTGAAGTGAAGGTAATTCACTTAGGTAATCAATAATACAAATGACGTGTGTACTTACTAGTATTTTACTGAACAAATGTATTAACTAAATTACTGTTAGTTAGTATCAATTATGATCACTTGTATTTATTATTATTGGTCTTATTTTCGACAAAGTGTCAAAGAAAAGTGACTTTGTCTGCAACTGTCTCACTGCACGAAGAGTAAGTAACAACTATTGTCGAGCTACTGAGAGAATCGCTTTGAATTGATGGTGGGGCAATACGGTTCGTGCGCTAACTCAATAGATGCTCGTGTTAGTATTAGTGTTAGATATAATAGCGCTAAGTCATGCCATAGTTTATGTATATATGTTGATAGTATGAACTTGCAATGTGTATTGACATTTTTATATCATGGATATTTCTAAAATTGTTAGAATTCCTGCTTTATCTTACCGTCTATGGAGGCCAACAACGCAGAAAACGATAATACCAACCGGGTATTTTCCGTTTGTTTTTTTTAATAAATATTAAATATGTATAAAATTCTAAAGGCAATATTGTTGTAATATAGAATTCGAAAAACCGGTTTTAGAGATTTTTATGGTACGTTTGTGTTACTTTATCAATGGCCACGAATTGTGTTAAATTATCCCTAAATTTCTATGAAAAAAAAAAAAGTAATTAAGAAAGTACGAGCACCAAGGCAACTTTTAATAAAAGTCTTGATTTTTTTTTAATGTGAAGTTTAAATATGTCTAAATAAATTCCGAAAATTTGAAGAAAATTGCCCGATTTCTTGAATAAATAATTAACTTCGAAGTTGAGCAATTTAACATTGGTTTTATGGGGTACCCTCCAAACATTGATGAATTTCTGTATTTTTCTCGTAAAACTGTCGGTGAATATTTTTAAAAAACTTATGGATGAAAGTAAATATATTAGTGATAAATTTAATTCAAAAAAATTTACACTTGTCCGACTAATTAAAGTGTATTAATTAAAAGAAAAATAAATGTCGCCATTAGCCAATGTTAAATGTATATCTATATATTGAGAAAAATCATATGGTTACTGCTCTTCCCTTACCGCACTAGTCGATACCTATCCTCACCCCGCCTAGCGCTCGTACTTCCTTAAGGTAGTTGTAGCGTGATAGGCATTTCAACAGAAAATTATGAAATTTTTTTTATTGAAAGATAAATATATTAATAATTCACTACCAAAATTTCAGATCAATTGACCGCACCGTTTTTGAGTAATTAATTTTCGAAATTGTATCTTTTACACGTAGAGGTATAGAGAGATGGTAAAGTTAGTATGAAATCTTTGGCCCACTCGAGTGGTACGGAAGATTTCATACTAACTTTACCATCTCTCTATACCTCTAAATATTTGAATAAAAATTGAAACTATGACGGATAATAACACATAAAATATTTTCTATTTGTCTCTCTTTTTCCAAAACGACGTAGCATAAGTAAATTTATGATGTAAATCAAATGAGATTTTTTATTTGACATTTGACACTTACGGTATTGACAGTAATACTTTAAAAATTTTATTAGATTAGAAATTTGAATTGCGCACGCGGCTTAATTTCAACCAATAAGAAATGTGGCCATATTTATTCGATAATCGATATATTTCTAGACCAACTAACTTCAATTCAATCACTATGAATTTTATATTAGAAGAATATTAATAGTAAGATATTGAAAATTTAAATAGAAGCGTTGCGTGAATATTCGTTCAGTGGCACGGAACTATGCATACACTATGTTTGTGTCCGTGTGTGTAAGTATGAAGCCTCAGTAAGGATATTATATAGTCTGTGCATAGTCCTGTGTCCCGTGCCATCGGACGAACATTTACATCCCTATTCCAATACTAGTTCGCCGTTCGTGTTACAAATAAACCTATTTATTTAAAAATTCTCAACCTCAATAACTCACAGTTTTCACTGTTCTATTAAAAAATACACTCTTCAAATTTTTAGTGGTTACCTACTACACAACTGACACAATAATGCGTGGTGGTGATTACTCTATGATTACGCCGGAATCCATGCACTGGAAAATTTTTTGTGCGCCTGCGTACGTTTTTATTCATCAAGTTCGGGTGACTGCTCGCTGTTTCCGATAATATTACTGCAGAATCGTGCTATGATATAAGTCTGCTCTTTATCTCTCTACCTGCTAGCCAAATTTTGGTAAAAATCTTTCAATTCTTTCCGAGCACTAATAATTAATTATCTGACTAGCTTCTGTAAGGTCGTCGAAATTCACAACTTGAACTTCTGATGGGAAGTTATTCTTAAGGCAATTTTTTAATTTGAATTCGACTTCAAAACCGTCTTTTATTAATATTTTTTGAGCCAGTATGAGTTTCACTCGTTTGATTTTCTATTCGTACAAATGGTACTTGAATAACTTCAATTCAAATTTATACCAATCGAGTATTGTAGTTTTCTACAAATCGACGGTCTAATTAGCAATTGGTCTGACTCCTTATTTTGTAGAGGGTGATTTTTTAACATTTTGATGTAGCAATAGTTCAATTATAAATTATTTGAATGATCCAAACCAAAATATTGTACTTTTAATAGATATTGAATGGTTTTTTAAAGTGATAATAAATTTTTAACTGATTGTTTTATCGAACAAATGGAAGATTCTTTAAAATGGAGTTAGATAATTTGTTAATTAGGACGTCGAAATATTCTTAATGAATTGAATATGTTGTGGTAAAATTAGAGATTTTATTTAATGAAAAATTTTCTTCACATGTTTTAAAAAACATGTTTGTATAAATACGAAAAGTCTATTAAATTCTAATTGAAGATAAAAAATATGGGTTTATTAATTTTTAATGTATTCAAAAATCAAAATCATCATACATTAAATCATAATATTTTCAATTCTATTTAAACATATTGGGGAAAAAAAGTGGGGTTGTGAATTCTGGCTTCACAGGTTCCACATATTGTTTTATTGACGGCCGTCAACCACCGGTGGTAAGGACGTTACATGACCTTGAAATAACACGGTGTTTGAAGCACCGTGATAAATAGCATATGCGAAAGGATGATCAACGTTGAATGTTATAGGAAGAGGCTGAGGAGCTGGATAACATGATCCAAACAGCATGGTTGTAGCTGTAAAAATCATAAAATTTTAGTGAAAAAAAAAAAAACATTTATTAGATAATTAAGTTATATTTACCCGTAATCGCTGCAGCTTCTGTTCCATTTTCATCAACTTGAATAAATGCTTTTTGAATAACTTCATCAATCTTTAGAGGAATAGTTTCCGAAATGCCAGAAAAATTAGCGCCATTTATAAACACATCAGTAATTCCCATGCTTTGAAGAATTTGTGTTAGATAAAACTTGCTTTCAAATTTGAACTTTGGCAGGTACAGAAACATTTCAGTTTTTCTGCAAAATTCGTACATTAATTTAAAATTTATCGTGTCAAATCCATTTTCAACTCTTTTCAAACCGCTGTTTTTATTCGGAAGAATTATAAACATACTGATTGAGTCTTCGAAATTTGAACCCTGCAATCAAATATTTTTTATGTATTAAGAATAAATGTCACGTCTTTATTTAAATTTTATTGTACCTTATAAGGTAGTTCAACATATGTAGCATCAAGAGCTACGAGAACTCCGTAATTAAATGAATTTTTTTGATACATCATGTCTACTTTGATTGTAGAATTGTCGTCGATGTAAAATGACCTAGGTTGTGTATCTCACAGTTTGAATTTTGATTCCCAAATACCATTGACGTAAACAGCATTAACTAATATTATCAGTGCTTCTCGGACAACACCTGTAAAAATTCCAAAGAACAATTTATTAAAGTTCACAAGAATAATTTTTGAAACATACTCTGATAACTTACTAGGTGACAAAACTTCTTTAATGCGACCATTAGTTTTTGAAGAACACCAATTATTAATTGTCTGACTCGCTTGTTCAGAGTTGTTAAAATCCAAACTTTGTACTTCAGATTCAAAGTTACTTTTAAGGACATTTTTAAATTCAGATTTTACTTCAAATCCATCTTTTATAAATATTTTTTGAGCCAACTTGAGTTCTGAACTGGTAACTCTCTGTCGGTAAAATTATTTAATTGATTAAAAATTAATTTTATTGATACACTGATAGAAAGATTCAGTTCTATTTAATAAAATTTAGTAACAGATACTAAATGATTTAGTAACAAACCTTTCATTACCAAATATTTAGTAATAAGTACTAAATCATTTATTAAAGCCCATTTAGTTCCACCAAATAAATATTTAGTAGTATTTAACAAATGATTTATTGGTACTCAATAAATCGTTTATTGGTATCAAAGAAATTAATTTTTTAACTAATTTTAGAATTTAAACTAACTTTTTAACTTAAAATAAATCAAAATAATTAAAATAAATAATTTTAAGTAAAAATATAAGATATTATAAAGAAAAGAATCTCATTAAATTATATTTTTTTGTTTGAGACATTTATAAAATTTAAAATTAAACAAGTTTTTAACATTTCAATTATAGACAAATTGAAAAATGTAAACTAAACTCCAGTGAGAAAAGACATAAATAGAAGCCATTTATTGGGTGTATGTGTGTTTGTAAAAATTTGATAAATCTCCCAAAATCGAGCTAAATAAAATAATCTAAGTCAGTCAATAGGTTATGTATCACATAAACATTGGAATTAAAGCTTAGCCATCACCGACAATACTTATCAAATAAATATTTAGTACCTGTTACTAAATATTATTTAGTGGAAATAAATATTTATTTCCATGTAATCAGGCTTTGTCCACACAAAGAAATCATTTATTAAACTGTAACAAATAATATTGATAGGTAAAAAATATTTGTTTCTCCCGAATAAATGAATAAAAATTTTGTTACTAAATTAGTTTAGTACTTCGTACTAAATCCTTCTATCAGTGTATTGCTACTTCACGGGTGTACTCACATTGAGGGCTGTGATAAGTGATTGAAATCCACTTTTAATAATTTCGTCATTCTCATGCATTTAAAGACTAGACCTTAATTGTTGTGCTGTGAATCCACGTGTCCCAAAAGCTGCCATTGATAATACAATACCAACACTTAATGGTGAACAGATAACGTTAGAATCCACCGAATTTATTAGAGCCTGTATGAATAATCAAATAGATGAGAATGTATGTAGAAAATTTATTTGTTATTAATTATTATTTGGAATTACTTTGTAAAATTTTGAGGAAAATTGGTACATTCTCTCTGTAACGGTACGTAAACTTTCACGATCTATCGGTTCTTCTGCTGTTACAACGCCGCCAAAATTAAAAACAGGAGCATTAGCCTCGTTGAAAGCACCAAAAGTCCTCTTATCTAAAAATTTTTATTCAATAAAATAGTTATTTGCTTCACGAAAAAAAAAAAATTATAGGAATGGTTATGTAAAAATTACATTTCAAAAATTTTAACTTGACAGTTATGTCTTGACAGAAATAAAACTGTAAATTTAACAGATTTTTCTATAATTTTGACAGGATTTTTTTCGTGTAGTATTTTTGACACGTTATAGTCATGTTAAACTATATACTTACTTTGATTCATTGTTATCTGAATACTAGCTCGTCGTTAATATTACAAATAAATTTATTTATTTTTAAATTCTCAGCTTTGATAACACACACTTTAATCATTTTTTAAAATTATTTTACCTGTAATAATTAGTTATTATAATTAGTTATTATAATAAGATCCGCGTTCTATCTACACTTATAACACAATAACGCGTAACAGTAAACATTCGGTGACGTGACCGAGACCCGTACGCTTGAAAGTTTTTAGTGCGCATGCGTATATTTTTATTTTATTCATTGGATTCGTGCGACTCTTCCTTATACCTAATTCTACTGCGTACCCATAATGCTATAAATTTACCTTTAATTTATATCGGATAGCTCAGATAGTAACCATTTTTTTTTTATTTGTAAAAGAGGCGATACCGAAATTATATCGCCAGTTTTAGAATCTCAATAAAATGTTTCATAAGAATATAATTTTTTATTTTTAAAGAAAAAATTTATCACGTTAATAAATGTGTTGTAAATTTCGAAATCGCAGAAAATTGATTTTATAAAAACTTTAAATTGATAAATAAGCTATATTTAATTTTCAAAGTAAATGACTTAAGATTTATTAATTATTTAGGTGGTCTATGGTTTATTAAATCAATTATTTTTTAATTTAACAATCAGCTAAAATAGTAAATTTATAAAAAATTTACACTTTTTGAAGTACCTCCGAAAAATTTTTAATTTTCTTATTTTTCATGTTTTTATTTTCTATGTCTGAGTATCTTCATATTCTACTATTGGTAGAGTCATTTGAGTCCCAAATAGATGGGAACGCGCACTTTTACCCACTGCGCACATTTGCCCCACATAACTCTATAGGTATCTATTGATACTATAACTACAGAAAATTGCTTATACGTTGTATCTGCTCAGTTTTTTACGGAGTTTGAAGGTCTAGCGCTATATACATTTTTTATTTAAAAAAAAATAAAAATATTTTGCATATTCCAAAATTTTTTAAAGCAAATAATCAAAATTGGAAACCAGATTAAAATGATATTTTTCAAAGTTTTTATTGGAGACTTATTTCTAATTACAACACTTAATTGCAATAATGTTCTTTAATTCATGGGAGGCAAATTAACATGACCTTGGAACAGAACAGTATTAGTATCACTGAGATGAATAACGTACATAAAAGGTCGATTAATTTCAACAGCAATCGGTTTTGGGTATTCTATCCAGGCAGACATATGAACTGCAACAATAGCTGAAGAAAAATATTTTTAATTTCCAAGTTTAAGGATCAAAAATTTGATTTTTTTCAATCAATATTCATTATTGTCGTAAAATCAGTCAAAGATATATGTATTTTATAATTTAATTTATCTCAAATAAAATTAGAAAACCGGGTCGGAAATATGTCCTTGGAACAGAACAGCATTCGCTGCAGAATGGACAATCGTATAGATAAAGGGTCTGTCAATCATCACTGTTATCGGTGTAGGATGTGGAATTTTAGACGATCTAAATGATATCACTCCCGCTAGAATAAAAGATACTTTTGCTGAGACCAGCCGAGCCATATACTTCAATAATATAATAAAATAATCACCTGTAACTGCCGCAGCTTCGCTTCCTTCTTCATTTACTTCAATGAATGCCTTTTGAATTACTTTGCTCACTTTTAAGGGCGAAGAATCTGTTATACCCGTGAAATCAGCGATGTCTGAGAACATATCAGTCATTCCCATCTTCTCCAAAATCGGCTGGAGCTGAAGTGTGCTTTCAATTTTGAATTTAGGCATGTACAAGTGCATATCAGTCATTCTTTGATTGTCATGGATGCTTTTGAAGTTAACGGTGGACAAAGATTTTTCAGATTTTGAAAGACCATTAACATCATTTGGCAGAATTATAAACATACTGATCGCATCATTTTCATCTTCTTTCTACAAATTCAAACGGATTAAGCCAATTGAAAAGAAATCAGTCAATAGAAATGTACCTCGTATGGAAGTTCTACAAAAATAGCATCAAGTTCAGGCAGCTCTCCATAGTTGAACGAGTGTCTTTGATGCATCATGTCAACGTCTTTGGTGGATTTTTCATCAACATGGAACGGCTTACGTAAAGTTTGTTCGCCTTTAAACTTTGACAGCCAGTTACCTTTGAAATAAACTGCGTTTAGCAAAACCATCGCAGCTCCATTCAAGTCATCTGTAAATGTTTGAATATTTTTTGTAAAATTTACTGATTGATTGATTTTTTAATAATTCAATTTTTCACTGGCTGCTAACCTGGTTGGACGATCTCTTTAATTCTGCTGTTCGTTTGTTCTTCGCACCATTTATTTATCGTTTGTGAGGACTCGACAGCTTTACTAAAATCTAAACTTTGTGCAGTTGATCTGAAGTTGTTTTCAGTTATGTCTTTGAAATCAGGTTTCATTTCGAAGCCGGTAGTTGTGAAAATTTTTTGCGCTAGTTTCAGTTGAACTTTCTTTACACTCTATAATATCAAAAAAAAATTTTAAGAATTACAGTCTACTCTCGATAATTTGACACTCGTTAATTTTAATCTCTCGATAATTTGAAAATTTTTTCCGGTCCCTTGAAAAATTATTTATTATTTAAACGCTTGTTATTATGAACTCTTGACAATTTGAAATTTATCTCTGGTCCTTTGAGTTTCAAATTATCGAGAGTCGACTGTACTTTTTTTAAGTAGGGTAGAAGTATCGTTTTTGGCCAACTTAGCACCGTTTTTGGCCAGTTAACATTTGAATTTATTTATGAAAAATTATAATATTATAACCATGTTTTTGTTGAGTTTTAAAAAATTTATATTAAAACAAATTGAGTTTGTAATAATTTATTAATATTAATTCATATCTATCGTTTATATATACAATAAATGACCATAAACGGCACAGTGGCCACAAACGGTACTTCTACCCTATAATGAAATCTTAATTTTAAGTAAGTAGATAAGTTTATTTAAATAATTTAATTTAATCATTCCATAATAAAATTATAATGAATAAATAATTCTATATTATGTATTTATGCCCATTAAAATTCTAAAAAAAATTTTTCTAAAGTAATAAAATAGTATACTTACATTGAGGGTATCAATAAGCGACTGAAAACCGCTTTTACCGACAGCGTCGTTCTCAGGCATACGTAAACTCGTTTGCATTTGTTTTTCCGTGTTTCCACGAGCGCCGTACGCTGCCATAGACAATACAATGCCAGCACTTAGCGGTGAGCAGATAAGATTATCTTTTGTGCTTTCCGATGACGTCTAAGTCAATTAAAATAATTATCAATTCAATATTTACAATAGTAATTGTAATTAAATATATTCTTTCCTAAAAGTAGCAATCAAATATTTTTACAAACCACATTCCATAAAAAGATTACATTATTATACTTACTTTGTAAAAATCTGCCGAAAATTGGTTCATCCCACTGGAAACTGCTCTCAAATTTTCTTCATTTTCTGACGATGCCAACGAGTTTTCGCAGTTTAACACTGTCAATATTAAAACGGATCCTATCAGCCATTTCGTTCCTACAATGAATTATTTACTTATCAATTATACACATTATCACAATTTTTATCAAATATCATTAATTGCTTGATATTTGACGTAAATGTGCGAAAATAGAAGTGTACTTACGGTGATTCATTTTTATTTAAAAAGTATGAAATACTCGATGATCTACGTTGGCCGCGATACGAATTGCGAATGATAACGTACAAAAATTCCGTCGTTATTTAAAGGCTGATTACAATGAAATTCTCCCCTTTCTTCACTTAAATATTTCTGAACTGGATATAAAAGCACTTAAAAATAATAGCACTTGAAAAAATCTTTTATTAGTCTTAATGTTGAGAGGCCATAGGCGAGTAAGTTATCGCTGATAACTTATGTTTATGTTATGATTTTCTTACTAATGATCCCAACGAGCTTCTCTTAACTATCAACTGTTTATAGCGTAATTGTTGGTTATTCAACATGCTATTTTTTTTTATACTAATACAACATTGTACACACTATGTACATTGAGTTAGTCATCTGGGTTTTTCTGTCTCGTTTGTCAAATTACTTTATGTAATTTATTGTCGTGTACATCGGTATTGTTTTTCCCCGTTTTTCATTATCAAATAATTTATTTACTGACAATCAATATAAACATAATGTATACACGTTTCTTGGTAAAAACATTATTTTATTTTTACTTCTTCTTTATGCTGATTGTCGCCATATGGATGGAAACAGCAATGATTGCTTATCAGCCATATTGGAAGGATTAATAATTCTTGGAAAAATATTTTTATTATTAATTAAAACATAGAATATTTAACACTATTGTAAAATATTCATCTGCGTTTTTCTCTTTTGCTTGTTAGATTACATAATATAATTGACTTTCGTACATCAATGTTATTTTTTCATATTTTTTTATCTCAAATATTTCATTTTGAGTGACGCTCGGCATAATGTATGATCGTTTCTCAGTACAAATTTTTTTTCTATTTACTCTTCATTTGCTTTGTATTGATTATTGTCATATGGTTGGAATTAGCAATCAATATTACTTATCGAGTTTATCATAGAAGAAGGATTGATAATTTAAAACGAAAAATTGTTTTTAAAAAATTGCTAATTATTTATTTTTATGTCTGCAAACATTTATTCAAAGAAATCGAAGTACACTGAAAAAAAAGTTTTTTTCTACATAGGAAATTTTTCCTTATGGATAAAAAAATTGTATTCTTATGATTAGAATACGAAAGTTTTTTAACTATAAGAATAAAGTTTTTTTTCAAAAAACTAGCCTTATAATAAAACGTGATATTTTAAGGTTAAGAAAACCAGTTTTTTTAAATAAAGAAAACTCAAGTAAAAAATTTAATATTCTAGATGGAAAAAATTTTTTTTTCAGAGTAGATATGTTTTAAAAATCAATTTTTACATAAATTTTAGCTCAAGTATATTAATTATATAGATGGTGATGTTACATGCCCTTGGAATAGAATAGTATCGGTTTCATAGTGGTAGAGTATAAATGCGAAAGGATGATCAACTTTAACATTGACTGGTGGAGTAGGGAAAATTGGTGCTGACATTGCCACTGCTGCCATGACTGAGCCAAAAAATAAATTCAAATGTTAACAAAACAGATCAATTTGCGATAAAAAATTAGTGAAAATATTTTACCAGTAACAGCCGCGGCTTCACTTCCCTTCTCGTTAACTTCGATGAAGGCTTTTTGGATTACTTTGCTGATTTTCAGTGGTGGATTATCGGTAATTCCCGTAAAATCAGCATTATTTGTGAACATGTCAGTCATTCCCAATTTTTCGAGGATATCATTAACATTGATGGTACTTTCTATTTTGAATTTAGGCAACCAGAGATTCAGTAACGTTTTATGTTGGTTTTCAAAAAGTTCTTTAATGTTCTGTTTGGGAATTAATTCTTCAGCTTTCTGCAGGCCACCTATCGTATTGGGAAGAATGATAAACATAGTAGTTAAATCGCTCTCTGTACTTGACTGAAAAAATCAAATAATGTTAATTATATCCATAAATTTTTTGAACATAGTGCAAGTCAGAATTTAACGTGTAAAAGTAAATACAATGTAAGGAAGCTCCACATAAATAGCGTCAAGTTCAGGAAGAGTTCCATAATTGAAGCGTTTTTCTTGGTACATCATGTCGACATCTTTTGTCGTTTTTTCATCGACATTGAAAGGCTCAGACTGAGTCATATAAGATTCAAAAGGTGAAACCCAATCTCCTTTAAAGTACAATGCGTTAACCAAAACCAAACTTGCACCTTGAACATCGTCTAAAATGGTTCAAAAATATATTAGCCATGGTTTTAATAGGACAATCTGTTATATCAATTCATTTTAATAGTTACCTGGACTAACGACGTGTTTGATACGATCGTTAGTTTTTTCAGCAGACCAATTGTTGATAGTTGCTGCAGCTTCAGTCCCTTTACTGAAATCTACAGTCTCTGCAGTCGATCGAAAATCTTTTTCAGTAATATCTTTGAAATCAGGTTTCAATTCGACATCCTTTCCCAAAAATATTTTATTGGCTAATTTAAGCTCTATCGCTTTCACGTTCTACAACAGAAAATAATACTTGAAGTATTAATTACACTGATAAAGGGATTTATTAACTATTAATAATTTTATTTATTTGAATACAATTATTTAATTTTTTAACATTCAATAAATATTTATTTGGGAGAAAAGTACATTTATTAATAGTTAATAAGTATTTATTAATTGTTAACAAATATTTATTAACAGTTAATAAAAATTTTGTTGAGTGAATTTGTTTCGCTTGCAATGTCATATAATATCAAGATTGTTTATAAATAAAAATCATCTTTATAAATTATTTGTATTAATTATATTACATTATAATAACGTTTATTGTAAAATACCAAATTCTATCACAGCTCATAATTATCTTTTATATTTTTAAATATTAAAAAGGTTGATTTATTTAGTGATTTGAATTATTATCATGTATTCAAGCTATAGGGGTATAAAAAGTGTCAAAAAAAAATTCCTATTTTTGCTTTTTATTTTAAATAAATATTTGTTAACAGTTAACAAATATTCATTAACCATCAATAAATATTTATTAACAGTTAATAAATTGTACTTAATAAATTACTTATTAGCTGTTAATAAATATTTGTTAACTGTTTACAAATATTTATTAACATTTAATAAATCGTATTTAATAAATAATTTATTAACTGTTAATAAATATTTATTAAATCCTATGATGTTAAAAAATTATTTATCAACAGTTAATAAAGCTTATTAAATATAAATAAAGCCTTCTATCAGAAGATTGATGACAAGATTACTTACAGAAAAAGTATCAATTAGTGTTCGATAGCCGTTTCTACTAGCTGAATTGTCTTCGGGTAGGTGTAAACCTGCTCGCATTTGCTTAGCCGTATTTCCTCGAGCTCCGTACGCAGCCATGGCTAAAACCATGTTCGCGCTCATTGGTGAGCATATAAGATTATCTGATCCATCATTTGCTTTCTAAATAATTTTATTCCATTAGAATTAATCACAAATTTACTACTTTAGTAAAAAAAATTTATTTAAGAAAATACTTGATAGAAATCTTGAGAAAATTGTTTTATTCCTTGGAATAAAGTTTTCGAAGCTTTTTGGGTTTCAGGAACTGAAGCTGTCAAAATATTCCCAAAATTGTGAGCTATCAGAATGGCTCCAACAAGCCAAGTAATATCTAGAATAATTTATTATTAAATAAATAACTTTCTAAGATTCTTGTTCGAAGTAAATTTCGTTACTTACAGTAAGCCATCGCAGTAAATATCGCCACGTAATCACCACGTTCTAAGCAAGTCGGAGTACAACCGCTGAATGATTACTGAAGCCGCTGTCTTAGCTTTTATACTGAGTTTGTATTAGGAATTTCCCCTTCTTTTTGTCGGTACTTATTAATAATTTTTATAAATTTTTTACTTTTCCTAATTTATATAATTTATTATGATACTTTAAAGACGAAAGATCAATAAAGTTATCAACATAATGATTTAAATGTACAGTATCTGTATTTGTGTCAACTACACTGAGAAACAATTTTTATTTAATAGTAATGAAATTTTATTACTATTTATTAAAAAGTTTATTTGGATAATCCCAAATAAAAATTTTATTTAATATTATTTTATAAAATTTTATTAAATATTAATAGATTTTATTAAATACTAATAAAATTTTATTTGTATGAACTATAATTTTATTAATATTAACTGGGTTTTTTTTTCAAGTCCAAATAAACTTTTTTATTACTATTAAATAAAATTGTCTCTCAGTGTATTATTTATGTCATTAGCGTCAGTGTCAAGAGATAGTCTCTATTACATAAGCCTCTGCATATACATTAGCTGATTTGCGGAAATAATATTTACATCACAATTGATTAACTTTAAACAAATAATTATCAATATTTTTCATTTATTTGTATCTTTTTTATTACAATAGTCAAATCATAAAACGTTTTATTAGAGCAAAAAATCAAATTTTATTATAACGTTGGATCAGTAATGTGTCCTTGGAACAGAATGGTATTTGTTGCAGGATGGACAATTGCAAAAATAAACGGTCTGTCAATAATGACTGATATATATCTCGGACCGTCGAAATTTCCAGATCTTGACATACCAACCATCCCTATAACCACAAATTTTACGAATTACAAACTGTTAGCATCTTTGAATAATAAAAAAAAAATTATTAGCAGTAATTTTAATTACCAGTAGCTGCAGCTGCCTCGCTTCCTTCTTCATTAACTTCAATGAAAGCTTTCTGAACAACTTTACTGATTGTCAGTGGTGGAGCTTCTGTTATTCCTCCAAAATCAGCCGAATTTTGAAACATGTCGGTCATTCCAATTTTCTCGAGTATCGGTTGCAGTTGAAGCGTACTTTCTACTTTAAATTTAGGCAGTGACAACTGCAAAGGGGTTGAATGTTGATTGTCATGAAGCTCTTTGAAGTTAACTTTGTTAAATGACTCTTCAGCTTTCTTCAAACCAGTAATTTGATTCGGCAGAATTATGAACATACTGGTTGCGTCGTTTTCGCTAGTTTTCTGAAATGCAAATTTTTATAAAAACACATACACAGATAAGTTCAGATGAGATACTTGTTACAAGAATAAATTATCACATAATTTATACTAATAAATGGAGAGCCGGTTTTTTTTTGTCCGGTTATACTGCGAAAACTACTGAACCGATCGGAATAATATTTATACCATAAGATGCAGCGTATTTCGGAGAGGGTTTTAGTATATGATATGTTGGTGATGACTTATCCGAAACCTAAATTTTTTTGACTTAAAAATAATGAATTTTTATTGTAACTTAATTTATTCTATTCGATTGTCATTTGTTTAAAATAAATTTTTTAATTCTATTGGTTATATTAATAAACTTGGTAGATTTCTTCACTCATGAGACCTGCAATCTCTTTAACTGAAACTTTCAATGCTCATTACAAATAATTTTTTTCATATCAATTATTATTCATTTTTGTAAGAAAGACACGGGAATGTTATAATGATTGCACATTGAAAGTTACAATGAATATTAGCTAGAATAATTACATGGATAAAAGGTGCATGCCAATTCGATAGAATTGTGAATCTGTGCAAGTCAAAACAATACTATAATTAAATTTCAAATCTAGATCTAAAAATGCAATTCTATAAAGCGCCCAGCGGAGCGGGCGAGTAACAACTAGTCAGTAATAAATTACCTTGTACGGAAGTTCAACAAAAATAGCCTCAAGATCAGGAAGTGTTCCGTAATTATAGTTCTTTCGTATGAACATCATGTCAGCATTTTTAGTAGTTTTTTCATCTATATGGAACGGTATTGGTTCTGTAAGGTATTTTTCAAATTCTTCTTCCCAACCGCCTTTGAAATAAACGGCATTTACCAAAACTATTGAAGCTCCTTGAACATCATCTATGAAAATTGAAAATAGTTTGGAAAATACTTGAAATTAAGCTCGATTATAATGAGATAAGTAAAAAATGGATTCTACCTTCACCAAGAAGGTTCTTAATATGATCATTTGTTTGTTGTGCGCACCAATTATTGATTGTCCGGCTAGCGTCTTCTGCTTTGTTATCAAAATCCAAACTCTCTGCAGCTGAGTAAAAGTTTTTTTCAGTTATGTCTTTGAACTCTTGTTTTACTTCAAAACCTATTGCAGTAAAAATTTTTTGAGCCAATTTTAGCTCAACGCTATTGATACCCTAGAATAAAGAAAGATTGTTTTGTGTCAAGAAATTTTTTAACTCTTTCTAGAACAATTGAAGAAAAATTAATCAAGCTCACATGTAGACTATCAAGCAACGATTGGAAACCGTTTTTACCAACGGCGTTATCTTCAGGCATACGTAAACTTGCTCGCATTTGTTTTTCCGTATTCCCTCGAGCGCCGTAAGTTGCCATTGCCAGAACTACGCCGGCACTTATTGGTGAGCAGATTAGATTATTCGGATTGTTCTCTGATGATTTCTAAATAGTAAATAGTAAATTTTTTGTTTAATAACCAAAATTATAAAGAATAGCTGAATCGTACTTGATAAAATTCGGTAGCAAATTGGTTCATTCCATTGGAAACTGTCATTAGAGAATCCTTATTTTCCAGGCCATCTGCGACTATAGTAGCAAAATTTGAAACTACTAAAATAGCTCCAAGCCATGTTAGTTCTGAAGAACAAACAAGGTTAATTAATATAAATAAAAAAAAAAAAAAAACATGTTGTATTATAGAAATTATGTTCTGTTACTTACGACATTTCATTATTGGTGCAGTATCTAACCTCTTAATCGATATTAGTTGCAGTTTACAAGTATGAGTTCTAGCTTTTATCTCGGCTATTTAATGTGCCATTTACGTAATGCCATATTTTGTTTTAAATGTCTATTCATTTTTTTTTCTTCATAAAGCAAAGTGTTATCAAATCGATAAGTTCAATGTCGATAAATTTTTTACATCAAACAGTAATGCAGCATTAAATTTATTTTCATTATAAATTTCCTCATTCATTATAAATTATACTAAACAAATATCAATAGAAATATTGTTAAAATTTTTTTTATAATTGGAAGTTTATTCTTTTTGATTTTATTGTTACACTAAAAAAAAAATTAACTTAATTCAAGAGAAAAATTCTTGAACCAAGAAAATAATTTTGAAGAGTTTCATTGTCTTGAACCAAGACGAAAAATTCTTGAATTAAGTAAAATTTACTCAAACCAAGAAAAATTTCTTAGTTTAAGAATTCTTTTATTCAAATCAAGAAGATGAAATTCTTCAAAATTATTTATTTGATTCAAGTAAATTTTTTTTTTGTGTAGTTGAAATTAAGGTAAAATTGTTGTTATCATCATAATAATTATTGGAAGATATTATAGGCTTATTGTGGCGCAACATCAATTAAATAACAATAAAAAAAATCACCTAACCAAAAAAAAACGATTTAACTCGCGTTTTTTTTTTTTTTTTTGTAGTTATTTTAAAACATAAATTTACGAAGAAAAATAAATTATTTTATCTAAAAATTATTGTTTTTATACGACTAAATTGTTTTACGATAAAAAATACGAAATATGTTCGTATTAAACGAAGTAATAGATTATTAAAAATTTAAAGTTTTCGAGTAGTCAATAACAGTCTACTATGAAACTTTAAAAAAACCTATAAGAGGACTGGAAATTTTATGTAAAAAGTAAACAAATTAATTCATTGCTTGTAGAAGTATTTATTTATTCAATCAAAGAAGGACTGAATACATTTTTATGGGGAAATCATTAAATTTATTTCTGGTATGAATCAAATTGCCGGTGTATCTTGAGCCTTATTAGTTTGAGGATCCAGAGTTGTTCAATTTAGGACCGTTCAAACTATTGATACTAGCATAGAAAGCTTGAACTTAGTTTTTTCCTCTAACAAAAGTATGATGAATGGTTTGTCAAAAACTATTTCAGCTTGTGTGTCATCAGCTGATGATTTAAATAGTGATGAGTTTAAAAATTGGGATCGGTCCACTTGTTTTTGGGATGAGTTTGATTCATGTCCTACTATTCCACTTATTACTTTTGACGCAACACATACTTGGAAACTTTTATCAGATAACTTTGCTGAGGTTGCTTGGACTATTTTATCAGTACTCAATGTAGAGTTTTCAAAAACACCAACAACTTTGTTATAAATTTCGCCAAGTTTGGTCTAGAAATGAAAAAAGATATTAAATTATCAAAAAAAAATTACCAAAATACAACATCGCAAGTAAAATGTCAAGACTGAAGGGACAGAAAGCTATGTTATCTAATTCGTTTCTTGCTGCAACCTGAAATTTCAGTTTGTAAGTAGAATACTTTCGCTGAATAATTTTTGAAATTTTTTTTTTACGTTTAAAATATGACCGTTAACATAGTTGATAATTGAAACAAGTTGATGCAGTAAGGTCGAGCTTATTGGCTTAAATTCATGCGAGCTTGAGCTTTCAACTTCTGATTGAACCGCTGCTGACCATGAGCCTGGTGCAATCAAAGCTGCTACTAAGACACCGAAGAAAACACCTAGGATCGCTGATCAATGACAAAATTGTTGAATTTCATTTTAATATGTATATTATTGTGTCTTAAAAATAAATTGTTTTAAAAGTACTTACAGATCTTCATTTTAATCACTTAATCACGTTAATTTGAGTTGATTAACGACTTCCAGCAAGATAATTAATGTTAGTCTATAATTTTAGCGCAACGTTTATATATCAATCAAAAAATACCTAAGGGAAATTTAAACTAGTTCATTTTTTGAATACGCCAATCCCTGAAAAAAGAATTTTTTTTCATTCGATTTTGGTTCTTCTGATTCGCAGAAGATAAAACTGACAACTTCCTACGTATATCATTAATTACACATGGAATTTTTGAACGAATTGCGATAAAACATTTTTTTCTAATGATAAAATTATTTTATTAATAAATCTCTAAGTAGGATTTTACTAAAAAAATCTTAAAATTTTAAAATATGAAAAAAAAGGAATGAAAGGTAAACTTTGCATTATTTAATAAATTATTTTTTTATGTTTCAGGTGAGTCCATTAATTGATTCTAAAATTAGGAATAAGGTTAAATAAAAATATGGGTGAGTAAAATTAGTTTCTACATAAAAAAAAAAAAAAAAACAATTACAAATTATCGCTGTTGGATTTATTTCTAACTTTAAGAAATTGATGGCAATTAAATAAATTATAAAACGTTTATAGTTATTATGATATCACAGAATTTTTTCGTTAATTACTTTGTTATTGTAAAAAAGTTTTTAAAAAAAAACAACCTATTTTTTTTTTTTTTTTTTTTTTTTGTCGTGTGGTTAACATAAAAAAAATATCTTCAAGGTTGAAGCAATATCTTTCTAATATAGTTATTATTCTTCGGTTTTAAAAGAATCACAAAAATTGAATAATTATTTTTTTGTATTTTATTTTATTATGCATTATTCAATAGTTATTACAAATTTCCAAATTCATAAAAACTGTCCCATGTTATCTTTTTTTAGAATTATTCAAAATTTTGGTTCTTAGAAAAATTTTGATGATGCAAATGAAATCAAACTGCAGTAGGGTCCATAACACGACCAGCAAACAATATCCATTTCAAATTTTCCATAGAAATAAAATACAAGAATGGTCTGTTTACAATGAAATCTGGACTTGCTTCTCTTGATTGCATCGTCATTCCTAAATTAAATGAATATTGATATCAAAATTGGTTTTGACAAAAAATTCAACAAAAATTTTGTGTTACCTGAAGCAACAGTGGCTTCACTACCCTCTTCGTTGACTTCAATGACAACTTTCTGAACGACTTTGGTAACTTTCAACCCAGAACTCTCCGTCATATCTTGGAAATTAGCCGTGTTTTCAAATATATCAGTAATCCCTATCTTTAAACATACATAAATAAAAATATCACCAAATCAAAGTAATTAAATAAAAAATTCAAATTTTATATTAAATCGGTTCTTATTTTCAGGATATTTAATATTTGATGTTTATTTAATTTTCATACAACGTTTCGCCACTTTCGCAGCTTCCTCAGGTACTCAATTATAAACATCAACTGTTAAATTTATGTATAATAATCTCGGCATTCATACGACTTAAAATTAGTATCATCTCACAATATTTTCAAATACTATACAATTATCAATTATTAATAAAATAAAGTATGAAAATATAATTTTTAAAAAAATTTACAATAAGTTTTTAAGTCATATGAATGCCGAGATTATTATACATTAACTAGCAGACCTGACAGCCGTTGCCCTGTACGCACGTCTTAAATTAAAAAATTTTAAGCTTATTTGAATGATCTATTACAGTTAGTAATAATTTCGATCAAAATTATTATTAAAATGTTATTACAATGTAATATTTCAATTAGCGTGTGACTAATTTCAACACAATAACTCAAAATTTTCTTGAATATGATCGCTGCGCCCTCTGTTAGACCACACTGAAATTAAAATAAAATATTTTGGAATATTCAATACTGCGATCGCAGCGCTGTCTACTGGATCCAATATAAAACATTCCAAGTTCAACAATAATTTATAAATAAAAAATTAATTAAATAAACATTTTCACGTAGACTGAATTGTGAATCTAAACCATTCTCGAATCCACTTGAAGGCACACAACAAATTTCATTAAAATCGGTCCAGCCGTTTAGGAGGAGTTCAGTGACAAACACACGCACAGAAAAAATATATATATTAGGGTGGCGCAAAAAAACCGACTATTTTTTTTTTTTTAGTCTCGAGTAAAAAAATGTTAGTTTTTGATGTTTTAAGAGCTCTCTCCAAAGGACAGCTTAAAAAAAAAATTTTTAAGATGTCGCTCGAAATTTTTTTAAATTTCAAAAATCGAATTTTTTTTTTTTTTTTTATTTTTTTTTCTCGTTACGGTATAATTTTATAGACTAAAAAAAAATAAGTTTCTGAAAATTTCAGTTCAAAATTTGAATTTTGAAAGGTCGCTCATAATTTTTTTCAATTTATTAGTGCATTAGTTTAGATTTTTTCGAGCGAACTTTTACTATTCAAATTAAAATTTCATGCATTTTTTTTTTTTTTTTATTTAGTACAATAATCGATAAAAATACATCACGAGATGAACTAAAAATCAAGCACAACATAGAAAATATAATTTTTTTTTAATTTAATAATTTTATTTAATCAACTGCCAGGCGTGAGTTCGAATCCCAAGCTGGTCTTAGAAACCAGCTTGGTTGAGATTTGACCTTGCCGCGTAGGTTAAGATTTTTTCAAACCAAAAAGACCCCAACGTACCACTACCAACACTTGAAGTCGGCGATATGACTAATTGAAGAAAAAAAAAAAAAAAATTATGAGCGACCTTTCAAAATTTAAATTTTGAACTGAAACTTTCAGAAACTTTTTTTTTTTGGTCTATAAAATTATACCGTAACGAGAAAAGAAATAAAAAAAAAAAAAATCGATTTTTGAAATTTTAAAAAATTTGGAGTGACCTCTTAAAAATTTTTTTTTAAGCTGTCCTTTGGTGAGGGCTCTTAAAACATCAAAAACTAACATTTTTTCACTCGAGACAAAAAAAAAATAGTCGGTTTTTTTGCGCCACCCTATATATATATATATATATATATATATATATATATATGTATATATATATATATATATATATATATATATATATATATACTGCATATATATATATATATATATAAAGATTTAACAGTTGATGTTTATAATTGAGTACCTGAGGAAGCTGCGAAAGTCGCGAAACGTATGAAAATTAAATAAACATCAAATATTAAATATCCTGAAAATAAGAACCGATATAATATGTAAGCTATGGATAAGAACGCTAATAACTTTAACCAAATTTTATAGTTACTTCTTTTAGAATCGGTTTTAGATCAAATTCGCTCTCGATTGTGAACTTTGGCAAACGCAAAGCAACCATGCTTGTAGATCCGTGATACTTAATTGTAGCTAATTTGCTAATATTTCTCTCAACATCTCTAATATCAACTCCTAAATTCGGAAGGATAATCGTCATCTTCATCGCTGGATTTGTTTGATTGCCATATGGAAGTTCAATAAAACCAGACTTTAAATCAGGAATATAGCCCCACTGGAATTCGGCGTTTATAAACATCATCGGTACATTTTTTACTGATTCTTTACGACCATTAACATAAAAACGATATGGTCGCGTATTCCGAGGATCGAACTTATTAGTCCAATTGCCTTTGAAGTAAATGGCATTAGCCAACAAGATTTTTGCGTTTTCAATATCACCTGCGATTGAAAATTTTCAAATTAATAAAATTAATAATTAATGACCCTGAACTGATGCTTATCGAAAATTTTAAACTTACTGGGCTTGTATAAATTCGTTATATGATTTTCAGTTTCCTCCGCATACCAACGATTAATTTCTTCAGCAGCTTTTTCTGGTATTGTTAAATCAATTAAGGATGTATTGGATTTAAAAAAAAACGTCATTTTACTCTCAAAGCTGCTCTTTAGTACCGACGTTTGTGATACGAAAATTTTATTGACGAATTTAAGCTTGACCTCTTCGATATTCTATCATTAAAACTAAATGTAGTTGATTTCCGAGTGTATATATTTGTGTATATATTAAGTATATTAGTGTATATATTAAGTGTATATATTGTCAAAATAATAGACGTATAACTTACGAGTAAAAGACCAATAAGTTGTCGGTATCCTTCTGCAGCAATATTCTTATCACAAGACATCCGCAAGGGTATATTGATTTGCGAAGAAGTATTCCCACTTGCGCCCAAATTTAACATGGTTAGCAAGGCGTGCAAACTAAGTGGCGAAAAAATCAGATTACCATTTTCATGTTTCGCTAGAACCTAAAAAATGTCCATGCTCAATAATTTAAGATTTTTTTTCTTTACAATAAAAGAAATTTGGGGTCTTACGTTATAAATATCACCGAGAAATCTATCAGCCATTGTGGAAACAAATCGCTGAGGATATTTTATAGATTTTGATACAATACATTTGGAATAGCAATTAGGGATAGTTAAAACCACTATTGTGGCGATTAACATCAACTCTAGAATTAATTTAATGTTGTGATTAATTGATATTGGTTTATACACTGAGAGACAATTTTATTTAATTGTAATAAAATTTTATTACTATTTAATGATGTACAAGAAGTTTCGAACGTTAACTAGAACAAGAATTGAAAATAATAAAAAAAAATAAAATACGATACGGGCTGACTTGGAGATGATTAATAAAAATTAAGTACGATACTTAGTGACATGAAAAAAATTTTCCCCCAATTTCTTCACCCCCTTGAACCACCCCTATACTGCTACATGACGGTACATCCTGTTAACAACTTAAAAAAATTCTGAAAAAATACAAAAGAACCTTCCCTTATTTCTACCAACGCGTGACAGTACGTTTCATACACCGGACTCACCCCCGTGACCTACCCCTATAGTAAAACACCACCGTGCACCCGGTTAACAATTCTAAAAAAATCTGAAAAAAATTCAAGAGACCTTCCTTTATCTCTACCAACACATTCCAGTAATTTTTATTTATCGGACTCACCCCCTTGACCCACCCTTATGCTGAATCATCACCGTGCACTCTGTTAGCAATTCTTAAGAAAATCTGAAAAAATTCGAGACCTTCCCTTATTTCTACCAATGCGTTCCAGTTCGTTTCATCCACCGGACTCACCCCCGTAACCTACCCCGGTACTGTAATATCACCGAGCACTATATTAACAATTAAAAAAAAATCTGAAATAATTCAAGAGACCTTCTGTCAAGTGTCCTAACGCGTTCCAGTAATTTTCATTCATCGGACTCACCCCCGTGACCTACCACTATACTGAAACATCACCGTGGACCCGGTTAACAATTCTAAAAAAATCTGAAATAATTCGAGAGACCTTCTGTCAAGTTTCCTAACGTGTTCCAGTAATTTTCATTGTTCGGACTCACCCCCGTGGCTCACCCCTATTCTGAAACATCACCGTGCACCCTGTTAACAATTCTAAAAAAATCTGAAATAATTCGAGAGACGTTATGTCAAGTCTCCTAACACGTTCCAGTAATTTTCATTCACCGAACTCACCCCCGTGACTCACCCCTATTCTGAAACATCACCGTGCACCCGGTTAACAATAAAAAAAAAATATGAGATAATTCAAAAGACCTTCTGTCAAGTCTCCTAACACGTTCCAGTAATTTTCATTCACCGAACTCACCCCTATACTGAAACATCACCGTGCACCCGGTTAACAATTAAAAAAAAATATGAGATAATTCAAGAGACCTTCTGTCAAGTTTCCTAACGCGTTCCAGTAATTTTCATTCATCGGACTCACCCCCGTGGCCCACCCCTATACTAAAACATCACTGTGCACCCTATTAACAATTCTAAAAAAGCCTAAAATAATTCGAGAGACCTTCTGTCAAGTTTCCTAACGCGTTCCAGTAATTTTCATTCATCGGACTCACCCCTGTGGCCCACCCCTATACTGAAACATCACTGTGCACCCTGTTAACAATTCTAAAAATATCTGAAATAATTCGTGAGACCTTCTGTCAAGTTTCGTAACGCGTTCCAGTAATTTTCATTCATCGGACTCACCCCCATGACTCACCTCTATACTGAAACATCACCGTGCACCCTGTTAACAATTTTAAAAAAATCTCTAAAAAATTCAAGAGACTTTACCTTATCTCTACTCACGCGTTCCAGTACGTTTTATCTACCGGACTCACGCTCGTGACTTATCCCTGTACTAGCCTAGTCGACAAGTTCAAAATGGTTTAAAATTGAGATACTGCTATTAAAATTATGTGTGAAAGCTTTTGGTGGCGATCGATGGGGGTTTTCAAGGTTAAGAGCTGATTAGTTTTTGAGACCGATCGGTTCAGCCAATTCGGAGATATTTGAAAAAAATAAAAAAAAAAAAAAAACAACTTTTTTTTCACTTTTTTTGCATTTTCTCGAAATCTACCGGTCCGAAGCCCTTTCGAATGACAGAAACCGCGATGAAATCGGTCGAGTCGTTCAAAAGTTACAAGAGGTTTACATACACACACACACACACACATACATGCAGACGTACGGACATCATCGTAAAAATAGTCAGGAAAGCTTCTTAGGGCTTTCAAACGTCGAGATCTGTCGAAACCTCGATTTTTGAAAAACGGGGTAAAAACAATAACTTCCCGATTTTTCGAAAATCATTGATTTTCTTAGCGGGAAGTTAAAAAAAAAAATTCCCGTGTTATTTAAATGGGAAATCAAAAATCGCCACGTGACACCTCTAGATATTGATATTAAGAACTCAAACTCTACCAGAATTTTTTTTTCGTAATTTTGGACAATATTTTCGCGGTAGGTAAAGAAAAAAAAATTAATAGTTTTTTTTGGCCCACCCTAATACATATATATATTATAAACATTTTTTTTCGAATAAACTTCCCCGTCTAATCAACCATTCTAGTATTATAGCGGTTCAATCAATAAAATTGTTATTTACAATTAAACTTGTCATCGGCGAGCAAAATAAACTAGTTTTTCGTAATCTTCGGCAAAAATTACGTAAATATCAGTTATCAGAACCCGAGGACCTAAAAGTGCATACGGGCTTCCCTCTTCAGCCGAGGGACTAAAGGGTAAAGTACTGTTTTGAACGCACTGCGATGAGAGACATACAAATATCTCGGTCCCCAAATCATTTAATATTAACAGAAAGATAATTAATAGAAAATAATTCATCGGATTTCGTAGAAATTACTGAATTTTTAATGATAAATTTTTTTTTCAAAAGACATTTAAGAATTAATGACCTGACTGCATCTATATCGCATTTATGATTTAAAATGAAAAGTTAAATTATAAAGGAAGGTCTCTTGAATTATTTCAGATTTTTTTAGAATTGTTAACCGGGTGCACAGGTATGTTTCAGTATAGGGGTGGGCCACGGGGGTGAGTCCGATGAATGAAAATTACTGGAACGCGTTAGGACACTTGACAGAAAGTCTCTTGAATTATTTCAGATTTTTTTTTAATTGTTAACATAGTGCTCGGTCATATTACAGTACAGGGGTAGGTTACGGGGGTGAGTCCGGTGGATGAAACGAACTGGAACGCATTGGTAGAAATAAGGGAAGGTCTCTTGAATTTTTCCAGATTTTTTTAAGAATTGCTAACAGGGTGCACGGTGATGATTTAGTATAAAGATGGGTCAAGGGGGTGAGTCCGATAAATAAAAATTACTGGAATGTGTTGGTAGAGATAAAGGAAGGTCTCTTGAATTTCTTTCAGATTTTTTTAGAATTGTTAACCGGGTGCACGGTGGTGTTTCACTATAGGGGTAGGTCACGGGGGTGAGTCCGGTGGATGAAACGAACTGGAACGCATTGGTAGAAATAAGGGAAGGTCTCTTGAATTTTTCCAGATTTTTTTAAGAATTGCTAACAGGGTGCACGGTGATGATTTAGTATAAGGGTGGGTCAAGGGGGTGAGTCCGATAAATAAAAATTACTGGAATGTGTTGGTAGAGATAAAGGAAGGTCTCTTGAATTTTTTTCAGATTTTTTTAGAATTGTTAACCGGGTGCACGGTGGTGTTTCACTATAGGGGTAGGTCACGGGGGTGAGTCCGGTGTATGAAACGTACTGTCACGCATTGGTAGAAATAAGGGAAGGTTCTTTTGTATTTTTTCAGAATTTTTTTAAGTTGTTAACAGGATGTACCGTCATGTAGCAGTATAGGGGTGGTTCAAGGGGGTGACGAAATTGGGGGAAAATTTTTTTCATGTCACTAAGTATCGTACTTAATTTTTATTAATCATCTCCAAGTCAGCCCGTAACGTATTTTATTTTTTTTTATTATTTTCAATTCAATTATAATACGCTCTCTTGTTTTTCTTTTTTCATTTTAAAATGATACTTTATATATTAATATTAAGTCTGTTTTCTTTTCAAATCAAAATCAACTTTTTTATTAATATTAAATAAAATTGTTTCGCAGTGTAATTAATTATTTCAAGTATACTTACTTATCATATTGAGTGCGACAGTTTTTACGAATACAGATTAACTAAAATAAAGTTTCACCGTTTCCCCGAATAAGTATTTTTTTTTCCAAGTCGCGTTGAATTCCTATTGGTCGAAAAGAACTTAGTTTATTTGTATAATCTATGATTCATCGTTAATCATAATTGTTTAGGTGAAAAGAACCATGTTGAAAGATAACAACTTTTTAATGCTTTAACATATATTTATCACTTGTAAGATTGACGACAAAGGAAATAATTTTTATGAAAATCACTGAAAGAACAGAAAATGTTCATAGTAGTTTTTTAATGCTTTAATTACTATTTTATACAAATTTTTCAAAATCATATTAATGGTAATTAATTGATAATGTTTCAAAAAACATAAGTTACAGTAACGATTTAGATGGTAGGATCGATGACACGACCAATAAACAAAGGTGTTCTAGTGCTTTTCTTCACAATTGCATACATAAATGGTCTATTGACTTCATATTCAACCATTGCAGACAAAGTTACACTTCCATATCCTAAAAAATAAACATATTTGTGATAATTCATTATCATATTATGATGATATGAATAATTGAAATGGAGATTCTACTCTTATATAACAAAGAATCTCTTTGTCGTTCAGCTATATGGTTCACGGGGTAAAAAAAAAAACGTGCGATTAATCCAACCATTTTTGGAGTTGGATTTGATACACGTTAAAATCATCCATAAACAAACTATAGCGTATATACACTACCGACAGAAAGTTTCCGGATAAGATAAAAATTTATTAAAACTAGATCTAATTAAAACTATTTTTAAGTTTTTTTTTTATGTTCAAACTATTAAAAAATAAAGTATCGTTGTTATTATACTTATCTTTTATGGTTCATACGATTTTGTCGATATGACAGTAGTCATGACATACTTTTGATTAACTTTAATTACTTTTCCTATTAATTGTTGATCAAAAAATTCAAAAATGATCATTTTTTTATTTATTGACAAGCCTATTTGCTTTCAGCAGTAGTATTATTTAATTGATTTATCAAATATATGGCTTTGATTGTTCTAGAATAACATAAATAGCAATGTATGTTTATGATTTTAAAAAAACAAAAACGTAAAAATTTTCAGTTTTCAAGTAGAAATTAATAATCGTCGAAACGTTATTGTGACAAAAGACATTAATTTATATTGTTAATGACATTTTTTAATTATTTTTTATTTTTACTTGTTATCGGACAAGAACTTCTTCATAAAAACTTACAATCAATTCTAACTCAATTTGTGGAAAGAAACGAATTTCCGTTGAAAATAAGTGTATTTTATAGAAAAAATTTTCGATATAAAATCGAATATTTTTAATATAGACTAATTTTTCTAATAAAATACACTAAAAACTTTGTACAGTTTGTAAAAAAATTAAATCTGTTTTTAAAATTTTCGATGCTCAAATTTAATGATCATTTCAAAGAAACTATTGTAAGAAAAATTACAAGTATTAGTCGTGTCATATTATTATTTTATTAAAAAAAAAGAGAGGAATAGTTTTTAAAATTTTATTTTTTAAATTTCCTATATAATATCATTTAAAACATTTTGAAAATTAATTAAATTAGAATTTCGACAATTGTTTCTGAAAGCCGGACTTTATATTAAATACCTATCATTATATAACATAAAAAATTATCATAAAAACGATGTTCGCAGTATATTATTTTATAGTATATTATTTAATAGCTTGTTATCGTTATTAAATCTTCTTTTTTTAATTGAGTTATAGATCAAGATTAATTGATAGGATCAGTTACACGAGCCACAAACAATGTAGTTTGATGATTTACTATATTGTTCTTTACAATTGCACACAAGAATGGTCTATTGATAATTATTTCCGGTGGCATAGACATAAACACGATTTCCATTTCTGAAATTTAAATATAAATATTTTGAGATATTCTATCGTTTAGTCATCGGAATGTTCTTAAAGAAAATTTATGGTCACCTGTTGCTGCGGCAGCTTCAGAACCCTCTTCATTGACTTCAATAACAGCTTTCTGAATGATTTTGCTGACCTTCAACTTACCACTCTCAATAATACCACTCAGATCAGCTGTTCCGTCGAAAATATCGGTGATACCCATCTTCAAATTATTAAAACCAATTATTAGAAAAAGTTTATCAAGTAGCAAATGTATTTTCGATAGTTACATTTTGTAGAGTGGGTTTCAGGTCAAGTTTGCTCTCAATTTTGAATTTAGGCAAGTGCAAAGCAACTTCTTCCTCAGTTCTTGCAAGTTGTGTCCAATTTACTAGGTGAAGATTATTTTGAACTTCTTGAATTCCTCCACTGGTTTCGTCAGGAAGAATAATAAACATGCTGACAGCCTCATTTTTGTCGTTATTCTATCAAAAAACACTTTGATAACTGCATGATAAAATATAATAATAAACTACAAAAAAATTTGTTTTAACCTCATATGGAAGTTCGACGTACTCAGCTTTGAGGTGAGCGATATGGCCATAATTGAATTTTCCCATTTTGTACATCATGGGTACGTCTTTTGTAGTTTTATCGTCGACTTTAAAAGGTGAAGGCCTAGTATATTCTGGATTAAATTTTTGAGCCCACTTCCCTTTGAAATAAACTGCATTAACCAATACCATTACCGTGCCCTCAATATCATCTACAATTGATAAGTTTAATCTTAAATCTATTCAAAATTTGCCCTGATAGCTAAGTTGGTCGCAACTTTCTGTCAATTTACTGTCACCAAATTGGCAGCAAGTTTTAGAAATGCACTCAGTTGGTGTCAACTTGTTCACCAAGCTGTCAGCAAAAACTGCTTCTGAAACTTTTTCACATCAAGTTGACGAAAAGTTTCTCAAAAAATTTGCCGACATATTGCGGCAGTAGATTGGTCATCTCTTTCTTAAAAACTTTTAGCCAACTTGATGCCAATAGTTAAAAATTTGTAACTTGACCGCAAGTTGTCGCTAAGTTGGTGCACGGAAAAAAGTAAACTGTAATAAATAACAATCGATTTATAATAAGTAATGATCAACTGCTAAAAATTACCATTTCAAATAGAAAAATCGTGATTTTACTATTCACTATATAACATTTACCATTTAAACGTTACAATTTACTCTTTACATGGAAGAAAATACTATTTCAAACAGTAATATTTGCTATGTAAATGTCTAAAATGTTAAAGTATAATAATTAAGAATTCAGACTTTGATATTTATCATTTCATACCTAAAAAACGATCTTATGATATGTAAAAAGTATAAAATAAAATTAGTAAATTTCTAACACAAGCAACGTCAATATTTACAAAGTAAAATGGTAAATTTTAAACGCAACGCTAATAATCAAACTGTAATTATTGACTTGCTTGAACTGGTAAAATGTATATTTTAAAAGTATAATTTTTACTGTTTCAAATGTTAAATTCTCCCAGAGTGAGACCCCCTTCTCTTTCATCTGAGTTCCCCTTCTCCTCATAATATGGACTATATATTGAAATGGTAATTTTTACTGTTTGAAACTGTAATTTTTTAAGATGAAAGAGTCGTTATTTACTATAGTGACAGCTACTAATCACTTATTTTGGATATTAAATTATAAATTGTGGCTTTTATACTTTTTACATTAAGTTCTGTAATATTTATATTTTAGCCACCCCGATGTCCGCTTTACTGTTTGAAACTATAAAAATTAACCGGAAACTTTGTTGGTCTGTAACTCTGGCTATCAGGGTATGTTTGTCAATGAATTCGAAACCTACCGGGTTTAATTAATTCAGTTATACGGTTGTTTGTTTTCTCTGCAGACCAATCGTTAATAATTTTGGCAGCTTCATGAGCTTTCGAAAAATCAACGCTCTGAGTTTCGGATTCAAAATACGTTTTTGTAATTTCACTAAAATTAGATTGCAGTGAAGTTCCTTTGTTAATGAAAATTTTGTTGGCTAATTTTAATTCCACTCCTTGTGTGTTCTAAAATATAACCAAGAGAAAAATTAATAATCATTTTTATTTAAATAGGAAAAATCTTACACTTAGACTTTTGATAAGCTGCTGATATCCTTGTTTAGTAACGGATTTGTCGCAAGGAAAATTCAGTGATGATTCAATCTGTTTTTCAGTGTTTCCTCGCGCACCGAAATAGGCCATAGACAGTACAATATCTACGCTTATTGGCGAACAAATGAGGTTACCTTTTTTTTCATCACCTAGAACCTTAAAAAATTTGGACATAAATTTATCAGAAGCATCGGAAACAGCTTTAAAGCTCGGTTCATTTGATTGAGTACAATCTGCCAGAGCATAAGCGATACTTAAAGCCGCTATCATGCCACTGAATAGAAGTTCTGAAATTAATTCAATAGATTATTTTATTTTATTGCGCTGCATGATATTTCATAGTAAAAATTTAGATGAGAAAATTTAAGGTACTTACTTTTTATCATTTTAGTATCTCAATATTTCTGAACGTTAAGGAATGAACGGCTAAATTATAACTATAATGAAACAAAGCAGATTGATGTCTCTACTTATATAAGCATCTTGTTTATCAACGATTATCAATAATTCTAAATCTTAATACTTGTAAGTTCACTAGATCAGCCTTATTTATTTTTTTTTCTTTATTTTGTTGACATTATATAGTTTTTTTTTTTGTTTTTTTCAATTTATCGATAGTATAATTAATAATAACTAGACTATTGATACTCATTAAAGTCCTTCTTTGTTGTGATAAATAAAGAATCTCCGTCAAAAAAGTTTTTTTTTCATTGTTGCAAAGCATAAAAGAATAAAAAGTTTGAAAAATCCAAAAGTGCACGCCTCATAATCTCATTTTTCACAATAAAATTGATTAAAATAAAATATAAAAAGCAAAATAATAACAAACAGAAAACTCTGCTATGGTTTAGTCGCGCCATAACTCTAAGGTGAGGAAAAAAATACTATAATAAAATGTATAAATAGATATACAAAAAAATCCACAGTCATATATTAGTTTTTTATAAATAATAATTTAACAACAGTCAATTGAACGCTCGTATTGATTGAGAAAGTCCGTCGTGTGTTACTTTAGATAATAAAGAAAAAATTATTCCAGTACGATCATTTTTTCGACCAATTTCCCTGCCACATACACCCATCCATACACGAACGTCCAGAAAAGATTATGTTCAATGTTATTATTTACTATGTTAAACAAAAAAATTTTTATTGAAATATATTTTATGTGCCTGACAAATTATTTTACTTGATATAAGTGTACTCATATTAACCTGTAAGTGCGATATAAATAACAAAAAATCAATTTCAGTTTCGAGAAAACTGCTTTTTTTGAAATGTTGAGAGTAGAGCACAACCTCAATGGTTCGCTTATGAGGCGTGCAATAAATAAATTAAGTCCTATCGTAAAATTAATGGTAGTTACTAGGTATTTATCTCTAATAATGAAGATTTCAGCCTAAGATTTAAATAAATTATTCATAATACGATACTTTACTTTTTAAAAGGTCTTAGGATCTTATTCTTACTTTGAAGATAGATCCAGAAAATTTGTTAAGTGCTAAAGCGAATTTTTTAGCATCTGGCACGTTGTTTGGTTGGATTGGTTTGAGTCTTCAGGCGGGTTCGACTGAACCGTTGCTGACAAAGAGCCTGGTGCACTCAAAGTCAATACTATGGTACTGAGGTAAATACCTAAGATTGGCAATTAATTTCAACACATCAGACATGGCAATCAAATTTAACAATCGTAATATAATTTATCAAGATTAAATTTTATCAAAAGTATTTACAGATCTTCATTTTCACTTGGTTGCTGCAGTTAATTGGAGTCAATTTACAAACTTCAACGCTGAATTGATATGATTTTATAGTTTCAGCCAGCGTTTATATATGAATCGAAAAGTGCCTGAGGCTTTTTTTAAGATATTCCCCAAAATTTTGCCTACCAATACTTGAAAAAAAAATGCCGCCTTTTAGGATTTTGAGCTTCTTATTCGCGGGAGATAAAACTATGATTTCCCTACTCTCATCAATTTTTACATGGAGTCTTGTAATCGGTCAATCTAATCTTTTCTCAGAAAATTCGAGATCAAAGCTATTATGATTATTATTAACGTAAGGACTGTGACTTGTTTTATATTTTTAACTTCCCGCTATGAAAATCAATCTCCACGTTTTGAGGTTCTACACAGTAAAAAGTTTTGCGCCATTGCATCAAAAAATTTTATGTTAAATATTTAACACTTTTTTGTGTTGATTTAACAGAATAAGTGTTAAATTTACACGTTAAAGTGTTAAATATTTAACACAAAAATTTTTAACACTAAGTTTTTTGACGCAAGATTTTTTACTGTGTAGGAAGTAGTTCTGACTATTTCTACGAGGATGTCACTATATTTGTATGTGTGTGTAAACCTTTTATAACTTTTGAACAAGTTGATCAATTTGAACGAACTTGGCGGTGTTCGAAAGGGCTTTACTAAACTTAGATTTTCTATTATGCTTTCGAAAGATATCGCAATTAAAATTTTTCAAAAATGTATGTTTTCAACAATCACTGGAATTTGAGCTCGAAAAAGAATAAAATTTGTGTTTTTGAGCTCGAAGAGCTCAAAACTTCGGGATAGACAATTTTTCGAGCGGCAACAATATTCTAAATGGAGCAACTAATTAGCAACAAATTGAGCACCACAAATAAATTTTGTTGCTTAAATAATAAGTCAAATAGTAAGACTTAAATAATAAGTCAAATGCATGATGGAGGAGTCCATGCTAACTTGATAGATCTTATAATATTAATATGTACTCTTTTGTTTCAAAAACTGCTTTTCTTTATTGAAATTTTATACAGAAATTACAAAGACATAAACTAATCTCCTAAAAGTTTATTCGTCCATAGTTAATAATCGATATTCCTAGCACTGACTATTTTTTTCCATGAAATAGAGATTTTTCATTGTTTTTTTTTTTACTTTTAAGGTATTCATGCATCATTTTTATAGAATTGTAATTTTTGCTGTTACTAAACAAGAAATAATTCCGTGATGATGTCAGCCCCAATTGGTGTTGATTTTAAAATTTCGAAATTCCTTTTTTAATAGCTCCGATGTTGCTGATAAACATTGTCGACAAAAAAAAAAACAAAATCTATGTCCTACAAAAAATAATGACACTAATTGCTTTACAATTAAGAAATACGACTCAGCCGAATAGTTAGGCAATTAACTTAATTCTCGTATGAGTCTATTAAAGCGATAATTATAATGTAGCCTGTTTTCACATATATTTAAGACGAAGTTTAATTAACATATTAAAAAATTTTCTTATTACAAATGAATCTAAGCAAATAATATTGTTTTTTTAGAGGCCGAAAATACTAATTTTCAATTCAATATTTCTGATTATTTCAATTAAAAGATACCCATGAGCTTACTAGTTTTTGAGAGATGCTTTGCCTGATTAAGAATTTTATATGTAATCAAGTATTTTCTAAAAGATTTTTAAAAGAGGCTTGTTTTTTTGTTGAAGAGATTTCTAATGAAAATTTTTTTAAATAGATATTTTTTTGAGATCCTTTAGAATATAGAAAAATTTCATGTTAGATTTTTAGCTGTACATTTAATTCTTTTTTTATTACTTTGTTATTGTAAAAAATTGTTATCTCTCAAAGTATAGCAATAAATAAATAAATAAAAAAAAATGTTTATCTCTTACATTCCAATGATTTTTTAGCCACTGCCTATTTAATTTTAAAGTTTTATACAAAATAGACAATATTAAAATTGATTAAAAATTAAAACTTTAAAACAAAAAATGTAAATTTCTTATTAAGGGGGTATTCTAGTGTAGAGACATGAATTTTAGGTAATTTTTAAAGTGTCGTAAAAAAAAAGCAATCAATATTTTTACCATCCATTTTTTTATCAGTTATTTATCAATGTTTCAAGAGTACAGAAAAAAATAAAAAAAAAAAAAAAGTCAAAAATTTAAAAAACTGGCAGCCGATGAAGTGGAGGGCGTCAAAAAATTGGCAGATGAGTTTTGACATGATTTCAACTCTCCTAGTCATCTGAAATGAAAAAATAAAAAAGATTATTAATCTGCAATGATGTCGCAAGAATTAGAATTAGCGATGAGTGAAAAAAAATTTTTTGACAAAATGACGACTGTTTGAAAAAAAGACGATTTTTTTTACCATTTTTTTTAGTTTCTCGAATTTTTTAAAAATGGTCAAAATTGAAATTTGAGGATGAGGCTAGTTCCAATTCTTGACAGGTCTATAAAGAAGATTCTCTGAAAATTTCAAGTGAATCGGTCCAGTAGAACTCGAGAAATCGTGACAAATATATTGAAAAAGTCTGTTCTGAGAAAAACGCATTTAAAGTTTCGCGTAAAGTTTTTCGCTGTCAAAGTCATGAAATGATATATTATACTTACTTTTATTCAATCTGCCATTCCTGCTTCATACATCAGACCTTCTTCTACTTCAAAAAAACTATTTTCTGCGTTTCTCTCTTCCAATCGAGCAGTTCTGGCCTCCTTTGAAGCGTTGGATGTACGTATTTAGGAGCGTTCAATCCGGGCGTTGTCTCGTCTCACAGCAAATGAATGAGCTTCCGGCCCAATTTTCATTTCCATAAGGGTCATCATTTTTAAAATTGGAATGAAACCTTCATTAAAAATGCAAACAGCGAGAAATGTTGCTATTTCAATTATCTTAGGTCCAGAATGAATATGTTTCGGCGCGAAAGTCCAAATCAACGAGTTTAGAGACTCATTATTGTTTTGAGTTTCAGAACCTAAACATCGAGTTAATAATTCCTCTGATGATAAACTGTCATAAATTGGTTTTATAATTTCTAAAACTTTATCACACAGAGGAACATTATCATGCTGAAACTCCTCTAAGGTATCCTCAGATGCAGCTTTTTGCCACGCACACCAACTCTCCGCACCAGGTGGGCAATACATATGCTGTGGATCTTGGTCTGTGGAACTATTGTGGTAATAAGTAGCCCAAACTGCATTTTTCATGTCTTCAACAGAGTCTGGGTGCCGGCGAATTGCTAAAGCATAATACAACGACAATTTATTTATAATTTTATCAGTTAATTTGCCTATTATATTACACTAAATACATACACATATATATATCCTTTATATACATATATATATAAAGGACAAAAGGTTTAACTGAGAAATATAGATTCAGGTAGACGGAGAATCCCTAATGTCTTTTGTTCGACTAGACCCAACCGAACCAGTTTGGAGGCCGGGTCAGTAAAATGTCTATAGCTCCGAAAATAATTTAAATTTTCAAAAATCTTCTCGTAGACATATTCTTAAATAGTTAAACTTTGAAAATATAAAAAAAAAAAAAATCGATTTTTTTGAAATTCTACACTAGAATACCCCCTTAACAATTAATCGAATAAAAAAAAATTCTGTATTCATATATTCCTTATTATCAATATCACATCACATGCAATTTATATTTCAATAATAACCTCTTGAAAAATTGGACCAAGAATAATTTCACTTTCAACATTAAATTTCGAGACGTATCTAGGCATTAAAGCTTAACTTTCATCCTGGAAGTTGTTCCAAATCATAATTATTGAAGTTTTAAATGACTATTAATTCCATTCATTTTGAAATTTATTATAAATTTCAGGATTTTAATAGCTTAAATATTTACATTTTACTGCTTTATTTTCATTCGAGAAAGTTCACTTCAGCTCACAAAAGTGTTTGACACAATTTATAAAAAACTTCTTTTATATATAGGAGTCAATAGTGGACTTTCATTTTTCTAATTTTAGTACGCTAACATTCATAAAATTTTTTAAAGGTCAAATGTTTGTAGATTAGAATACTTCAAAATTATCTGTTTCTTTTTTTTTATCACCTTATTATTGAAGAAAAAATTTCGCAATCTATTTATTTTTAAGGTTCACCAAATTTGAATTTGGAATCAGCATTTTTTTTATTTGAATCCATGATCTAACTATAAATATAATTTGTAAGAATAAAAAACAGCTAATTTATGAGCATCTCGATTAAAAATTTGTTTATTTTTTCTTGTTTCAGGTAAGTGTGAGCCACTAAAATTCGACTTTACTTTAAAAAATAATGATTCTAAGTTTCCTAAATTGCTTCAAATGGGTGAGTCAAAAAGTTAATAACTAAAATTACCTATTATTTTTCAAGTGTATCAATCATTCAGGAATAAATAAGAGCTCTTTGTTTTAAAAATAACTTTTTTATTACCCAAAAAGTATAATAAAATTTTTATTATCAATATTCAGTTTGGAAGAATGACATGTCCTTGAAAAAGCACTGTTTTGCTGCTTCTACATACAATTGCATAAACAAAAGGCCTATCAAATTTAATAATTTTCCGACGTGGTTGTAGACTAAGTTTTCTAATTCCCACCTCAATTCCTAAAAAGATAATTCAGTGCAAAAAATTAATTCCATTACAAAAATGACTTAACAGGCATTGAAAAATTCACATGACCACTGAAAAGTTTGGTTTGAGAATTTTTCTCCACAATCATATACAAAAATGGCCTATTAACATTGAATTGCGGTGGTAATGACAAAGTGACAAATCCGGCGCCTGAAATCAAAGAACAGTTTTACAGCAACTACACAAAGCATTTTTGCATTCACGATCATATGTGTATGTGATTCCCGTGTTAGTTGTATTAGGCCTCTGGATTGGTTATTCGTGCGCTAAAAAGTACTGTTCCAGTGGTTTTTGATACTATCTTTGCGATAAATGGAGTGTTAATCAGAAATTCAAATGGTGCTGATACTGCCATAGGACCCAAACCTGCAATTAAATCAGCCAAGCAATTGAAATATGTATGATAACGATTTTTTCCTTTCATCACATGTTTGGTTCGTCTTTTTACTAAATGTTCCGTTAGTTGTGTCTGAACTAAGATTACGATTAAGTCAATGGCAAATCAAACCAAAATATTAGTCGACATATTCTGATGAAAATTCTAAATGTTCATTTTGAATTTGTGACTGAATGTTTCGATTCCTTTGTTATTCATAGTTAACGTATGAGAAGAAAGCTCTCATAAGCCATGACTAATAATGGAAAGAACGCGACGATAACAAGATTTTTCAAAAAAAAAATGTTTTAAATACGATTTCCATGACTAATGATTCTATAAATCGTTGACAACCATGCACAAAAAATAATTTTTTACTTTAAATTGGATTGCTAATGTGCCCTTGAAATAGAACTGTGTTGCTACTTCGGTGGATAATTGTATAAATAAATGGTCTGTTTATTTCAAAAATCTCCGGGTGTTGAGGTGGTCTCGGTCGTCCAGATTCGTTCATAAGAATTCCTAAAGTGTAGTAACAATTAAAAGTATAAAATCATTGCTGTGTAAAAAAGAATAGAAGTAAAGTAGATGTTTAGAGAAAATCGGAGATTTGTTGTTCAGTAATGAGCAATCAAGCACATGATGAAAATGCTGATGATGATAATGTAATAATAATTTACCCGTTGTCGCAGCTGCTTCACTTCCTTCTTCGTTTACTTCGATGTAAGATTTTTGAACAATCTTATTCACTTTTACGGGAGGGCCTTTGAGGATACCTGGCAAATCGGCGGTGTTTTCGAAGATCTCAGTTATACCCATCTTCAAGTGAAACAATTGTTAATAATAATAATAATAATAATAATAATAATAATAATAATTGATAAAAACCTCTTGCAAAGTTGACTTCAAATCAGAAAAGCTTTCGATTTTGAATTTCGGCATGGAGAGGCCGACATAGCTTTTATGACCAGGCAATTGAGTGAAATTTATCTTTTCCATATTGTCTTCAATTTTTGATAAGCCGTTTATTTCATCGGGAAGAATTACGAACATACTTAACGATTCTTCAGGATTTTCGCTCTAAAGTAAAAGAATTTTAATCAAAAAATACGATTCGATATCATTTAAATTTAGAATTTTCAGACTTGAAAATTTATCGTCGTCGATGAATATTTACCTCGTAGGGTAGCTCAATGAATTGAGCATTAAGTTCACGTATTCTACCCCAATAGAAGCTTCCATGTCTCTGCATCATTGACACATTCTTCCAATTTTTCTCGTCAGTGTAAAAAGGCGCGAGTTTTGTAAACTCAGGATTGAATTTATTCGCCCATTTACCTTTGAAATAAACTGCGTTAACTAACACCACTGCCACATCTCGAACATCGTCTGCATCAAAGACAAACTCAATTAATTAATTTTTCTGCCCTCCAGGCGGAAAGTGGCAACTTTCGGCCCGCTGCGCTAAACGAAATTGCCGCTTTCCGCCTCTGTCGGACAGAAAAATAGTATACAAACCTATGGCAGCAAAATAATAAATATCTCAGATCACATATATGTCGACCTCGGCTTCGCCTCGGGCAACATATATGTGTTCTGAGACATTTCTCATTTTCTTGCCACAGGTGTGTAATATACTATTTATTAAAAATTAAATAATTAAAAACTGAAGCGTACCAGCCTTAAAAATTTCGGTAATACGATTGTTTGTTTTATTCGCAGACCAATTGTTAATTATCTTCGCAGCATCTTCAGGTTTATCAAAATCAACAAGTTGAGTTTTTGATTTGAAGTGTTTTATCATAATTTCTTCAAATTCCGGCTGCAGTTCGTATTTGTTTGTCGTGAATATTTTGTTAGCCAGTCTTAATTCAGCTCCTTTGACATTCTACAACATTTATAATTTAAAGCTTTAAAGTTCACTTGTTAATTAATATTGAATCGCTTACATTCAATGAATCAATAAGTTCTTGAAATCCGCTTTTGGTGATACTTTTATCACAAGGCAAGCTTAATGCTGACTCCATTTGCTGCTCTGTAGAACCACGAGCTCCAAAAGTAGCCATTGACAAGACGATATTGACACCAACCGGTGAACAAATAAAATTTCCTGGTTCACTTTTTGCCATAACCTGAAAATGTTCGAAGATTTGTTAGCTTTTATATTTAAAAAGAATTTTAATAAAAAAAAAAAAAAACAATTTTCGTTTGGATTTTACCTTGAAAAAATTATTGGCGAATCGATTTGCGCCATCAGAAACAGCTTTGAGAGCGGGTTCATTGGATTGAACACATTGGGCCTGTGTATTTGTAACACTCACTGCTAATATCAACGCGCTGAATAATTCTGCAAAATAAATTCAAATTTAGTTATTATTTCACAAGTCCACGTTTAAAAAATTCTAATTTAATAACTTGTTAAAAATTTATCCAAAAAAACAAACTCTAATAAATTCAATTTTCAAATCATTGCAAATTTTTTTAAGTCAAATAAAAATTCGCTTTGATTTTAACTATCGAAACAATCAAAAATATCAAGAAAAATATTTGTCAATCATTTAAGTTTGAATAAAAATAATAGATAATATTCAGTAAAAAATTTTGCGTCATTGTGTCAAAAAAATTTGTGTCAAAAATTTTTATGTTAAACATTTAACACTTTTTTGTGTTGAATAAATGTTTTAAAGAATAAATGTTAAATTTATACATAAAAGTGTTAAATATTTAACACTAAATTTTTTGACGCAAAATTTTTTACTGTGTAATTAGTGACCACAAACTACTCACGTAAAATCATATTGAAACTTGTAACTACAAAAATTATAATAAAAGATCTTCACTTCTCAACAAACAAGAACCGAATGAGATGTTTAAAAGCGTACGCCGAGTATTTAAATGACCGTCCGATTTGAATAACGATAATGTTTACTCGCAGAGATTAACATTAAATAGACGAAACATGTCCCGCAAAATGGCTATCCCCAACTTGGGACAGAGATTCAGCCTTGTATTAATCTTAATATCATTATCCGTGTTCCTGATATCAAAGGTTATCGGTACCGCGGCTAGTTAATATAAACAATATGAATAATCGCGTCATTCCCAGCACTCTATTTCTTGCTCTTTATTACTAGAGTACTTAGATTTGTCGATAAAAGCAAATTACTCTCGTTTACTGTCAATATTAGTTCTCTTAATTCGCTTACGCTGATGTCACATTTTACTTGAAACATTTATTTTTAAATTTACACAACTCTAGAATGTAAATATAATTATATAATTGACTCTGTCTGGCAGAACGAGTTTCTGTGATTCCCTTACTCTTATTATTATTATCATTTATTCTTTCTTATTTACCTGGCAATCATTGACAAACAAATATCCATTTATATACTTAAATAATTGCGGTCATTGACTTAATATGTTAATTGCATAAAATTAACCGCGAAATTTAATATTTAAATTTTTTGACATTGGCTAGTTTCTAAAATGATTATTTTATTTAATTAAATTTATTTATTATATTTATTTAATTTAAATAAAAGAAAAAATGAAATTTTTTTTTTAATTACATAATCTTAACATCGTTAAAATCGCTATATCGACCGAAAAAAAGGGGGCGCCATTTGCCGACGTACCGTCGCGACGCCAAGTTCAACAACTGCGTCTCTCATGTATATCTAGTCTACTTGAAAAGCTCGTGGTATTTCACCGCTCTATTCCTCACTGTTATGTTCTCCATTCTTAACATTTTCATCCTCACTTAAAACATTGTAAAAAAAAAAAAAATATCTCTAACAATAATAAAAATCATCATAAATTTTAAATTCAAGCAAACTTCTGTCAGTACAATACAAGTAAAGTGAAAAAATTTTTTGGATTATAATTTCTCAATTATTTACTTATAATTAATATCGAAACAATTTATTATTATGAGCCATGTGGTGTCGCAAAAAATCGAGTACTTCAGACTGGCCAATCACTCGAGGTAAACAAACACACTCATATATATTCATACTCTAAAAAAAATGTTCTTTTCTGTTTTTTATTTTACCAAAAAACATAAATTCTTCCATCAGTCGATATTTTTCTAATCAATTTTTACGTCATGTCTATTTTAAACTTAATTACTCGTCAATTTTTTTATCTTAAAAATTTTTTTTATCATCAAACAAAATAAAGTGTGCTTAAAAAAAGTTTAAATGGTACTTAAATGGACTCTAAATTGACAATTATTATGATTGAAATATCTTAAAAAAAAAAAAGCGGGCGCATCGATGTCGCGAAACCTCAAAAGAGCTCACAAGCGGAACGTTTAATCGAATTGCCCGGTAGTATTATTCGATTTGACACAATCACACCACTTATATTGTATCATATTATATCGCATTGTATATATTACTCGTGATTTGTGATGCAAACTAACTAAACTAGTGTACAGTGAAAGAGTAAGTGTACGAGCACTAGTACTAGAGTAAGTGTACACTGTACACCGAGTAGTAACTAAACCCACGTGTCCGACATTCATTGATTTTTGCTCCCTACCTTTCGTTTAGTTTAGTTTATTTTCTTTTTTACTCTCATTTCACATCCTCGATCCCATCATACACGATTTATCCATCGATCTGACCTCGCAACCGAGTTATTTATCGTTACCACGAAATATTTTTTACCTAACGTCAATGGCAATTGTCATTTTTTATTGTTATTAATCATTTATTTTAAAATTAATATCATTTTTAAAATATTTAAGCTTGAAAAAAAAAATTTTTAGATTTTTTAACTCGATTTTAATTATAAGATTGAGAAGTAGCCTCGTGTGTGTTTCTTCTTAACTTTTTTATTTTATGTTGGCCAGCGCCGATTAAAGAAGAATCTCGTTCTTGAAGATTGTTCCTCGTGCCAGCCAAGAATGCTAAAATTATCGCCAAGATTTTTTACTCTTTTTTTAATAACATACAATATTATTTTTGGAGTTTATTCTCTTATTTATGATTTTTTTTTTTTTTTCTATTTAAATATTTTAGATAGCTGTCAAAATATTAAATGTGTCGAAAAAAAATTGAATAATTTTCAAACATTCAAGAAAATAATTTAAAATAGTTGGATTGAAAAAAAAAATTCACAAACATTCTAGCAATCTAAAATATTCAGTATCATAAAAAATCGATCGTAAAATAAAATAATAACCATAGTAAATACTTATATCCTAGGGATCAAAACACAAGTCTCAATGTATAATATATAATATACAAAGTGAGCCGAAAGTTAGATTAAAATAAAAATGCCTGAGGTGAAAAATAGTGTGAAGGGAGTAGAGACTAGGCATTTATAAGTCGGCTCGTTAAATTTTCTCTTTGAAATTCTCGGCACGCTATTAAATCCTCAGTATGCCTCCTCGGTATCGAAGGTAATTGGATGAAGACATTTAACTTGAGTAATAAGACAAGACTTATTATATGGATATCATAGAGCTCTGCTTAGACAGAACACGAGTTTTGATGTTTCCAGCCTACATTACAAGTATATACCATATTATATCGTTGGATAGACTTGTTTTTCGAGATAACTCCCTCAATTCCCATCTTATCACATCAATTAATTCTTCATACTTGCATATTTAATCCCCGGTAGAAAGTAGAGGGTCACAGTAATAACTTATATGTTTTAATGTTCTTTTATATATCACTTACCACACTTCACTAGCCACTTTATCGTGAAATTAAAATTTTAAGAGATAATTACACCACTTTCTTAAATTGTACCTACTTATGTCAAGATTTAGTGCTAATAAGCTGAGAAAAAAAAAGTTTGGAAATTTCCAAAAGTGTACGCCTCATAATCTCATTTTATACTAATAGAAGGATTTCTTAATATTTAAAAAGATTTCTTTGTATTTAAGAAATCATTTCTTAAACATCATTTTTTAATATTTAAAAAATATTTCTTAAATACAAAGAAATATTTCTTAAATATTAAGAAATATAAATACTAAGAAATATTTGAGAAATAAATGATGTTTAAGAAATGATTTCTTAAATACAAAGAAATCTTCTTAAATGCTAAGAAATCCTTCTATCAGTGTACACTATACACGGAAAAAAATTTCTGGGAAAATTTACTATACAACTATTGTAAAGCTGGACCATACTTTTATTACTATTAATTTTCAAATATTTTAGAAGAAAATTTACTATTTATTCATGAAATTTTACAATTTACGATTAGAAAAAATACGATATTACTATTGTAAAAAGTAAGAATTATAATTTCCAGTGCCGCCTTTGTATCTTTCCAATGGAACTATAACAAATTTTACAATAGTTGAATTGGAATGTTTCTCAATTAGTGTGAGCGATCGCCGTGCACAGCGCTAGACTCCAAGTTTATGTAAATGTTAAAGGGCATTTGTACTAGTTTACCTCGGATAGCGTAGAGGGAGAGTCTCTGGCTGCCAACAAAGAGTTCTGGGTTCGAATCCCGGATAGGACGGAAATTTCAATTTCTTTTTTCAGTTACTGTATGGGTACCAATTAGTCCAACCTCTTATCTCTTTCCCTCCCTAAAATTTCTTTTAAAAAAACCGACCGTCAATTTTTACAATAGTTGAATTGTAAAGTTTACAAACACATATTGTATAATTTGCTCTATATTATTCGACTTTTAAGATTCTTGTTAGCCTTGTTTGTTGGATAAAATTTACAATAGTAGATCGTAAAAATTACTAAATGAGAAGTATAGTCCACCGTTACTATTTAATTTAATAAAAATTACGATAGTGAAATAGTAAAAATTCCTTCAATTTTCTTTCCGTGTAAAATTGATTAAAATAAAATATAAAAAGCAAAATAATAAAAAACAGAAAACTCTGCTATTGTTTAGTGGCGCCATAACTCTAAGGTGAGGAAAAAAAATACTATAATAAAATGTATAGATAGATATACAAAAAAATCCACAGTCATATATTAGTTTTTTATAATAATAATAATAATGATTTTATTTGTATCACATAGGCAGTGTTTTACAAAGTGTTTTCTAAATAGAAAGACAAGTAGCGCTGTTTTTCTATTTAGCTCTTTTTTATGTGGATTACATAGTATTAAATTAATTACATTAATTTTAATTTTAATATTTGGCATACATTTCATCACTTTTTTGGGTACATTGCTTTTTTACAATATTTTAACATATCCCATACTATTTTCCACACACGTTTTTCCTCACTTTTTTTTTAAATTTATTTCTTAATTATCTCTATTTATTCTTTATCACACATTCATGCGCACTCTTTTTTGACTAGCATTCTAATGCACAGCGTCTTTTGTTATATTGGTCTCTTCTCTGTTCTCACTCTCACTTTCTCTCAATACATTTTCTATTTCTTTCAACAATTTACATACATTTTTACATATTTTACTATTTAAGCATTCTATTATTTTTATCTCTAGTATTTTTTCACATTCTTTATAATTACTCCAAGACTCTAATGTTTTTTTACTCTCTTCACTTAATTTTTTACTAATTTTATCACACATTAACACATGCGCTAGCGTTTCTTCCTGACTTTTACACTCCCTGCACTTCCAGTCACTTATACCTTTTTTTCCCGCACGTGTCAAATTACCGCATCTAGCTCTCGCCCATATTTCTTTGTCCGTGTTTTTCACCTCTTTGTCACACCAGTAGTTTTCTGTTTCGTTTGTCAGCACTAGTTTTTTGTATAGATTATTGTACGTGGAATTGTTTATTTTTTCTTCTACTTTTTTCTCCATCATTTTTTTATACACCTCCAAGCCATTTTTTATTTCTTCTTCTATCACTTCTATCTCCGCATTATTATATATCAGTTCTATAACTCTTTCACATTCCATCTCTTTCACTAACATTTTTATTTTTTCTCCCCACTTTGATGGCTGCCTGTTCAATATACCTCTCATTTCTTCTCTTAGGCAGATTTTTGGCCACCTGTCTTCTCCCATTCTTACAATCTTTATTATGTACCTCCATAGTCTGTCTTTTATTAGCACTTCTATCATTTCACTTCTTGTCTCTTTGTACACTATATAGCTCGGCGTGTTTCTCGCTACTCCTAGTGCCATTCTCCATAATTTGTTTTGCATTATTACCATTTCACTTGTTTTTTCACACCCCCATGTTTCCACTCCGTATAGGCATCCAGATCTCACTAACGTATTATATAGATATATTCTGTCTTCTATGTTGTCTCTACCTGTCCTTCTTATCACTCCCCACGTTGCATTTGACACTTTATTCGCTTTGTTTTTCATCTCTCTCATGTGTTTACTGTGTGTGTTTTTTGTAGTAAATGTGTATCCTAGGTATTTGAAATTATTCACCACTTCCAACTTTTCGCCTTTGTAACACCATTCGTTCTTCACTGCTCTACCACCATTTTTGAACACCATAATTTTTGTCTTCTTTGCATTAACTTTTAGTCTATTTTTATCCGCGTATTTTTCTATTTCTTTCAACATTTCTTTCAGTCCTTCTGGCGTGTCTGCTATCGCTGCACCGTCGTCTGCATACTTCGTCATATATATCTTTGTTTTACCCATTACAGTGCCACCTGTGTTTTTTCTCACCATCTCGTCCTCCATGTCATCTATAAATATATTAAAGAGTACTGCGCTTAGTGCACATCCCTGTCTCACCCCTTGATTTATTTTGAACACCTTAGTTTTTGCACCATTCACTGTTACCTCACACGTTGTGTTTTTATATATAGTTTCTATCATTTTGTACATTTTGCCACCAATTCCTATTTTTTGTAATTTTTGGAGCAGTAATTTTCTGTCAACTGTGTCAAAAGCTTGCTTTAGATCAACAAAACACACGTATAGATTTTTTTTATTTTTCAACCTGTTATTAATTAACGCATTTAGCGTAAAGATATGTTCTCTTGTACCTCTCCCCTTTCTAAATCCTGCTTGACTCTCTTTTAATTTATTTTCCCTGTCTGTCCAGCACATTAGCCTCTCCGCCATTATTGTAGTTAGTATTTTATAACCAATATCTAGCAACGATATTCCCCTGTAGTTTTCAGCACTTTTTATATCACCCGCTTTATGTATTGTCACTATTCTCGCTTTTTCCCATCCCTCCTGTATACTGCCTTCTTCCCACATTTTATTAATTATGTTGTTCAAGTTCTCTAGCATCTCACGAGGAAGGTTCTTTATAAATTCAGCCGAAATTCCGTCTTCCCCTGGCGCTTTTTTGTTTCCTAGTTTTTTTATTGCCTCTCTGAATTCTCTTCTGCTTATTTCTTCATCCATACAGTCGTTTTCACTACTTGTTTCTGTACTATTGTTGTTTATTTCGCTGTCTACCTCGGTATTATTGTTATTTTTGTTTAACAGTTTTGAGAAATGCTTCACCCATGTGTCTCCATCTATTTTTTCCCCCATTTCTTTTTTCGTTCTCTTGCACCTGAATTTATTCACCGCTTCCCACCACTTGCTCATGTCCTTCGCTTTATCTATTTCTTTCTTTCTCTCTAACCACCAATTTTCTTTTGCTTCTTTTATTGCTTGTCTGTATGCTTTCCTCGCTTCTATATATTCTTTCTTTTTTTCCTTGTTTTGTGCGTCTTTAAGCATTATTCTTAGTTTGTCCCACACTGTATTTCTGCACCTTTTGCACTTCTCATTAAACCATTCCTTTTTTTGTTTTCCTGTTGCTTTCCCTTTTTTTGGTTTTGCAGTCATCTTTGTTCTTCTCGCTGCTTCGTATATAGTTTCTTTTAGCTCGCTCCATTCTAGATCTTCTTCGCCCATCCTTTTTTCACTCCATATCTCATACGCACTCTCCGCGTATTCTGCTGCTTGGTCTTTTTTCCATCTCATTCTTTCTTCCATTATTTTTGTTAGGCCCGTTTTCTCTTCACCATTTGTTGCTTTGTTATCACTATTTTTTCTTTTTATTTCAATATATATCGGTAGGTGATCTGAGTCTGTTTTTTTTATCACTCCAAATTTTTTTACACAGTCTTCACTCCCTCTGTCCATTACCATACATATATCTATCACCGAACAGCAATTTTCGCTTTTTCCTCCTATGAAAGTCACTTCTCCATTTCTATCTCCTTCACTGGCACCGTTTATTATTCTCAGCCCTAAATCTTCGCATATATTTAGGAGTTTTTTTCCTTCCGCATTCACCACTTTGTCTTTTGACTTTCTTTTTATACTATATTCTTGATTTACTACTTTTGTTTCACATTCGCCAATTCTGGCGTTCAGGTCCCCTATCACGATGATTTTTTCATACTTTCCCTCATTGTCTCTCACTACTTTTTTAAATTGTTTTTCTATTGCTCGTATTCCTACGTTGTTATACACTGTTATCACCACTTCGCTCATTTTTTTATTTTTTATCACAAATCCGTACTCCCATTCGTCTACTTTCCACTCTGCTTCTTTTTCTTTTTTCACACCTAATATGTGTCCTCCACTTGCTCTTCCTCTCTTGCATTCTTTTTTTCTCACTGCTGCTTTGAACCACCACTTCATTTCACTGCTCAACCTGTTTGTTACTCTCATTTTGTCTTTGTCCTCGATCCACGTTTCAATCAGGGAAACTATTTCAAACTTTTTTATAAACTCATTCAATTCACTGTACTCCTTCATCCCCGCAATATTCCAGCACATCATTTTGCATCCTCTGGTATTCACCACTTTTTTTTTATTTTTATTTTTATTTTTGTTTTTCTTTTTATTATTATTTTTATTTATATTTTTATTACTTTCATTGTTCTTATTTTTACTATTATTGTTGCTTCTATTGTTATTTTTATTTTTGCGTTTATTTTTATTATTTTCCTTCTTGTCCTCTCTGTACTCACTGTATACTATTTCACTTTGTGCTGCATCTTCGACCACTTTTCTTTTACATTCTACTATTTTCACTACGTCTTTATTTTTCACATTATCTTTAATTTGTCCACCTCTTTCCCTGATTGTTTTTGTACACTTATATCAATCTCTACTATTTTTTTCGTCGACCAAACCTCTTCTTTCATCCCAATATTTCCAGGTATAATCAATACATATTTTCATATAACCTTTTTTTACCATTACATTCTTCTCTCTCTGCTCCTTTTCGATCTCTCTCAACCATTTTGCCACCTCAATTTCTCTTTCTGTTAATTCGTCGTCCAGGTAGACGTCTGTACCTCTTAGCTTGACTCTTTCACTCATCAATTTTTGTTTCTCTGCTAAACTGTTCATTTTTAGTGTTAACATACCCTCCGTGCTTTTTTTCACTGAGTTCCCGTTCACCTGGTATCCTATTTTTTCTTTTATAATATTTATTGCCTCTGTGTTGGTTTTGCAATTATGTTTTATTACCAGAAAAAGTCTTTTTTTTTCTCTTTTCTTCATTTCCTCTTCTATCTCTTTTTCTGTGAGTGGTCTAGGTTGTTTATCTCCGTCTTGACCGCTCCTTGCTCTTTCTCTTTTTTTTTCTTTCTTCATAATCATTTGTCGTTCTAGTTGTCGCTCTGCTCCAGCTTACACTTCTCTTTTGATCACTACGTGCTCTGGCATCATCTAGCATGTATTGCGTATATTCATCCATAACGTAATCTTCGTTTCTGTATTGTGTGTTGTGTATCAATGATGCTCTTCGCCCTGTGTCAACACGTCTCGCGCTGTATTTCGCGCTTTCTAGTTCTCTCACTCTACTTTCTGCTTTCAGATATCTTTCAACAAGTGTCTCCTTTTCTTTTTCCCATTTCTTTTTCTCTTCTCCTGCTTCTTTTTTTATTTTCTCTTCTTTTTCTCTAGCTAGTTTACAGTTGTTACATGATTGTGATCTTTTTTCTCTGTCACATTTTTCTAGCTGGTTCATTTTTTGCAGTAGTAGTTTAACCCCAGTTCTGTTGGAGTCGTTGATGTCATTTAGGGTTGCGCTGAGCATTAATTCCCACTCATTTTCTTTCCTTCTATTTTCTTCACTTATTTTTTCCAGAAGTGTTCTCGTCAGTTGCTCGGTTATCTCACTTAGCCCGCTTGCTACATTTAATTCTTGCTTTTTAGCGCCATCTTTTAGTTCGTTATTTTCACTCCTTGATTTTGGCGGTGTACTACTGCCGCTATTGTCTTGTGATTGCGCTTCATCTTCTCCGTCTTTCTCTGTCTCTTTTCTTTCATCAGCCATACTGTTTTCTCCCACTTCTGTTTTTTCCTGATGAATTTCAGCATCTACCTCTATCAATGTATTATCAAGTTCATTGATTTCATCATCTGAGAATATTTCACCATCGCTTAGATTTCCCTTATCACTTTTTTTATTTTCGCTCATTTCTTGTTTTTTCTCCAACGTTATTCCAAAAGCTCTCAAATCTGTTTGGCTGTTACTCCTGAGATTGTAACCGCTCTTGCGTCCTCTTCCCGCCATTTACTCTCCAACCTCAAAAAGTTTTTTCACTTGCTTTTAGCTGTTTTTTATTTCAGCCTTCTGATCTTTCGTAAATTTTATTTACTTTGTAGATCTAGCACTTTTAATTACACACTTTGTTGTCACTTTTTTAATTTATTATTCGCTTTTTTAATTAATTTTACGTAAAATACGCGCTGCGTACAAATCATGCGTCTGTTCGCGTCGCCACCTTTCGGTTTCTATATTAGTTTTTTATAAATAATAACTTAACGACAGTGAATTGAACGCTCATATTAATTGAGAAATTCCGTCGTGTGTTACTTTAGATAATGAAAAAAAAAATTATTCTTATAGGATCATTTTTGCGACCAATTTCCCTGCCACATACACCCATCCATACACGGACGTCCAGAAAAAATTATGTTTAATGTTATTATTTACTATGTTAAACAAAAAAATTGTTATTGAAATATATTTTATGTGCACTGATAGAAGGATTTAGTTCTATTTAATAAGATTTAGTAACAGATACTAAAAGATTTCGTAACAAACCTTTCATTACCTTTTTAACTTGAAATAAATCAAAATAATTAAAATAAATAATTTTAAGTAAAAATATAAGGTATTATAAAGAAAATAATCTCATTAAGTTATATTTTTTTGTTTGAGACATTTATGAAATTAAAAATTAAACAAGTTTTTAACATATCAATAATAGACTAATTGAAAAATTTAAACTAAACTCCACTGAGAAAAGACATAAATAGAAGCCATTTATTGGGTGTATGTGTGTTTGTAAAAATTTGATAAATCTCCCAAAATCGAGCTGAATAAAATAATCTAAGTCAGTCAATAGGTTATGTATCACATAAACATTGGAATTAAAGCTTAGCCATCTACCGACAATACTTACCAAATAAATATTTAGTACCTGTTACTAAATATTATTTAGTGGAAATAAATATTTATTTCCATGTAATCAGGCTTTGTCCACACAAAGAAATCATTTATTAAACTGTAACAAATAATGTTGATGGGTACAAAATATTTGTTTCTCCCAAATAAATGAATGAAAATTTTGTTACTAAATCAGTTTAGTACTCCGTACTAAATCCTTCTATTAGTGTGCCTGACAAATTATTTGACTTGATATAAGTGTACTCATATTAACCGGTAAGTGCGATATAAATAACAAAAAATCAATTTCAGTTTCGAGAAAACTGCTTTTTTTGAAATGTCGAGAGTAGACCACAACCTTAACGCTTCGCTTATGAGGCGTGCAATTGAATCAAGAAATAAATTTTGAGCCAAGAAAAGTTTATTTGAAACAAGATTATTTTTTTATCAGTACATTTTTATATCACATCAATGATTAGGTCTCTTTAAGACTCAATATTAATTTTTTCAGCTACTGATAAAGTAGTCACGAATTGACCTATACTACTGCAATCCCGTTAAACTGCAGCATAAATAAATAAATAAAATCTTACTGATAGCAATGACAAGAGAAAGAATGAAAATAAATGTGCTTGAAACTTGCTGAACAAGCAACAAATTTTTACTGAATAGAAAGAAACTATGAGGTCAGCCGATTAATCACCTATTCTGTTTCTATTAAACGTGTAAATATGTACAGCCAGGTGGTGGATATATATTCTATGTTTGCATTAGTCGGGCGGTTACGCCGATAGAGAAAGTACCGCGGGCAATTAAATTCTTAATACGGGCATTGAGATTAGATTGTCTCGGTTTTGATTGTTAATATTTTAGATAAAAATTTCGATTTATGGTTATTGGAGGTTTCATTTTTAATAAATTACATTTTCTCCGCTGTTTATGCATTGAGACGTACATAATAATATTAGCGAAATTTTAATGTTAATGATAATGAGTAGGAATTAGAGCAGTGCGCTAAGTAGAGTGGAGTATCGATCTCTGGAAGAAAAGTGTCACGGCCTTCGATCGCGAGTGTCAAGGATAGGACCAACGCATTTTAGTTACTGGATTAGAATAAGGAAAAAAGGTTTAAGTAATTCTTTCGATTTGACATCAATTGATCAATATGAAGTAAATTTGACACACAGAAAAAAAGAATCATTTGTCTCAAATAAATCAATTTATTTGAGTCGTTTTTTTAAATATTTCTTTATGACAACCATATATATTTGGTACAAGTAAATATAACAGTTGACTCGAATTATTTTATTATTTGTCAGAAATATATCATTTATTTGTGGTAAAGATGCTAAGTTTGTCCAAAAAAACGACATCTTTGGCATTAAAACTCTTAACTATTGCTCTCATGACGTCACTTGAACGTTGAAAACAAAACTTGAATGTTTTAATTGCAAATTAAGCTACAGCAACATTTCAAAAAATAGTTCATTTGCATACATAATAGTGTTTGTATAAAGAATATTAATTAATAACTATTCATTAATTGGGGATTAAAAAAAGTCATACCTAACCTATATGGTAAGGTGTTTAAAATATTATATTTTACGAAAACAAATGTAAATTATCCTTAACCTACAATTAACACTTTCATTCAATTGAAGACACGGAAAATATTTCATTATTCAACTAAAAGAATAGAAAATAATTTTTTTTTTTCATTTTAAAGCCATTATAATTTCTGAAAATTGATAAAAATAATTTAGCAGATATTTAATAATTTGTAGAACTTTTGTTAACAAATAAATTATGGCAAAAAAAAATGAGAGAAAAAAATTGACATGTAGAAATTTAAAAAAATTAAAAATGCAATTTTTAAAAAATAATTTTTTAGAATTAATTTATTTGTTAAATAAAATTAAAAATTGGTCAAGTGACATCTAACTTTAATGTTACAATAAATTTTAAAAGTTCATTATTGTCGTCAACTATGATTTATTTACCACAAATAAACCATATCTTTACCATGAATAAACTATTTATTTTACGCAACTAAATCACTCAAATATAGTATATATTTACCAGAAATAAATATTTATTTGGCCATATCCAACTATCTTATATATTTGGCTTAAATAAATCTTATTTCGATCAAATATTTCTTTTTTTCTGTGCATTTTATAGAATTGAACTCATTTCAACCAATCGAATTTTCTTAATTTGTGCCTAATCGATGTAATAGATGGTTTTTTAATGATTGTAAGTATGAAACGCTAAATGGAACGTCGGTTCGTGTGGCATTTTGGCAATTCTAAGTTTACTTGGATCGATCGCCTGGATTCCAAGCTCTCTTATCTTGTAGTACTATAAAATTTTATTTGTGAGTCGTGAGCATTATATTATTATATACTATGTTTTAGACTACTGTAACTTTACTTCGGTAAAATCTAGTGATAATAATAACAATAATAATGATATTTATTATAATAATAATAACAAAAAGCTAAATATATATTTACTAGGGAATCTAGAAGGTCAAACAAGTCCAGATCGATATAATCGTGATCTGTCTGTTTTATCTCTTTGATATTATATTTATATTTCCAGGTTACTAGAAAACCCTGTGACATGCAATCACTTAATATGTCGTAATATCGCACAATATAAAAATTATCAAACTATGTGATAGTGATAGTGATAATTATCTTTATTTTAAAACAATCGAGTATTGTATGCATGGGAAGCAATATTTCTTCAGATTTTCCAACTTTTGTTATATTATATTATTTTTATTATGTAACTCGTGACTTATGACTTATAAAATAACGCAGTATCACTAATTATCGCAAAAATCGATAGTTAGCTTTTAAAAAAGTCATACTGTGAAATCGTATTAAACTTACCCTGATAGCCAGAGTTTCAGACCAACCAAGTTGGTGTCAGATACTTGCCACCAACTTAGCGACAACTTGCGGTCAACTTTCGAATTTGTAACTATTGGCGTCAAGTTGGCGACAAGTTTCTGAGAAAAAAGAGCCCAATCTACTGCCGCAATATGTCGCCAAATTTCTTGACAAATTTGTCGTCAACTTGGTGTGAAAAAGTTTCAGAAGCAACTTTTGTCGACAACTTGGTGAACAAGTTGACATCAACCGAGTTAATTTCCAAATGTTGCCGCCAACTTGGTGACAAGTTGCGGCAGTAGATTGACAGAAAGTTGCGGCCAACTTGGCTATCAGGGTTTATATTTGTTATGTTGTGTACGCGTCTGATGATACTGAATGCATTCTTCTTTACCATCGCTCGTCAAAATATATATATATTGATCGCAGATAAAGAAGGTGAAGCTGTTGACGATATTTGTTGGAAATTACTTTTTTCATTCTTAGATAAAAAGGCTTTTGCTCTTCTAAAAATTTAATTTTTTCAATGCAATTATACTTTAAGAATAATTCTTGGTAATAAATAAATTTTAATAACGAAAAAAAAACCTTGTATTAATAAATAAAATTTTTGTTGTTACAGGTGAGTCCAAAAACTAATTCTATAATTCGAGATTGAGGTTAAATTAAAAAATGGGTGAGTGAAAATAATTTTTCTAGAAATTAAAAGCTCTATAGAAAATAAATAAATAAAAAGGCCCCTAATATTAAAAACGTTTAGTAATGCTTCTGAGTGTTAAATACTATAATCAAATTGCAATTAACCGAACAGTTTAGTAATCTAATAAAAGTATTCAAATTCAAATTTGTATTATTATATTATATTACTACTATGACTATTACTATTACTGTTGAATGACTTGCTATTTTGGATCATTTAATTGCATATAAGCTAACGGTAGTAAGCAGTGAGTACAGCAACGGGTATATGTGTAAAAAAGGGGATTTTAGTGGTAAAAAGAGATGAGAGGAGATTCGACGAACCCCAATGCAGGTCATCACTGTAGGTCCAATTGCATAACTCGGCCCAATTGACATTGTTGAGCGTCGATTAGACCAAGACAGAAAGAGAATAATAGCACTAAAGACGGAGCAGGTTACCCGCTTTGTTTATCTCACGGTTCTTTACCCGTTTCGATGGGCACCGTAGTATTGTATGTAGCAAAAAACTCGAGAACTAACCGAACCGCAGAAAAACCAGGCTCAATAGATGAATACCGTTAAAATTATCTCTCTTTTCTACTTAAACCATCTTTTTTTTTTTTACTTACACTTGTATTTCTTCTGCTCACATTACATTTAATTCGACAATAATAATAATTGTCCATTAAAAAATTTCAATACTCACTTTATCGATGATACATTAAGTTATTTTTAAATTAAAGTTTCACTTCAGCTAATAAAATGTCAATTTTTTTTTTTTGTTAACAATAAAATGATGGATGGATTACAATAAAAAAAAATGTGCTAGTTTTCGAATTTTTTATGCTGAAATATATAAATTGTAAGATGTTTAGTTTATGTATTTTGAGTACGACCTAGATTTTGCAGGTTTAAATAGTTTAAATATTTAAGTGCCCGGCACAAAATGCCCGTAAAAAATTTTCACAACTTAAAGTGAAAGAAAATTAAGATAGCAGAGAAGTTAAATGCCTCAATGTTGTTTTTAAAACCCGTCATTTTCTTAGGATATTTAAAACAACTAGATATTATTGTTGTTATTATATGCTTTATGTCCGAACTTTCACGTACGAAGATTGTAATAAAAAATAGTAGAGTAGAGTATTTAAATAAAAAAAAAAAAAAATAAGTAGTATTAATATTGGAAGTATAAAAAGAAATAAGAAATATGATTTGAGAAAAACTTTCCAGCCATTGACATAAAAAATGGTCTATCCGTTTGAATTCCCATCAAATATATGATATGATATTAATATATTGTATAGAAATGAGGTTGAGTACACGCTAGAAAAAATGATAGAAAATTTTTAAGTAAACACTATGTCTCGGATTTTGAGGCATGACGGAATATTTTTTGTGGATAAATATTGCTCAAGTAGGGTTAAATTTACTAAACCTAGTAACGGTATCACTAATTAGGTCAATTTTAGCCTTGTTCAAATACTTGAAAAATATTCTCAATTTTCAGAGGAATATTGTGGTAGCTTATAAGAATACTAGCTGTTACTCGCCCGCTCTGCTGGGCGCTTTATAGAATTGCATTTTTAAATTCAGACTTGAAATTTAACTAGAGTATTGTTTTGACTTACACAGATTCCAAATTCTATCGAATTGGCTGCACCTTTTATCCATGCAATTATTCTAGCTAATATTCATTGTAACTTTCAATGTGCAATCATTATAACATTCCCGTGTCTTTCTTACAAAAATGAATAATAATTGAAATGAAAAAAAAAAATTTGTAATGAGCATTGAAAGTTTCAGTTAAAGAAATTGCAAGTTTCATAAATGAAGAAATTTGCCTAGTATGTAAACATAACCAATAGAATTAAAAATTTTATTTTAAACAAATGGCAATCGAATAGAATAAATTTAGTTACAATAAAAATTCATTATTTCTAAGTCAAAAAAAATATAGCTTCCAGATAAGTAATCATCACCATATCATGTACTAAAACCTTCTCCGAAATGCGCTGCATCTTATGGTATAAGTATGATTCCGATCGGTTCAGTAGTTTTCGCAGTATAACCGAACAAAAAAACTGGCTCTCCATTTATTAATATAGATTTTAGATCTAAACTTGAAATTTAATTAGAGTATTGTTTTGACTTGCACAGATTCCAAATTCTATCGAATTGGCTGCACCTTTTATCCATGTAATTATTCTAGCTAATATTCATTGTAACTTTCAATGTGCAATCATTATAACATTCCCGTGTCTTTCTCACAAAAATGAATAATAATTGATATGAAAAAAAAAATTTGTAATGAGCATTGAAAGTTTCAGTTAAAGAAATTGCAGGTCTCATAAGTGAAGAAATCTGCCTAGTATATAAACATAACCAATAGAATTAAAAAATTTATTTTAAACAAATAACAATCGAATAGAATAAATTTAGTTACAATAAAAATTCATTATTTCTAAATCAAAAAAATATAGGTTCCGGATAAGTAATTTCCACCATATCATATGCTAAAACCTTCTCCGAAATACGCTGCATCTTATGGTATAAGTATTATTCTGATCGGTTCAGTTGTTTTCGCAGTATAACTGGACAAAAAAACCGGATTTCTGGTTATTAGTATAAATTTGATATTTTTTTACACTAAAAATAATTCTTATAATCAAACTCAACCGTAATCAGTCGCTACGATCGTGCGCTTGAAAGATTGAAGCGCTGGGTTCGATCCCCAGTAGCAGTAAAGTGACTGAAATAATTTTAACCATTTTTTTATTATCCAAAGAACATTTATTATAAAAAGAAAAAATTATGATCGATTTAAAATAATTACAATGTTCAAAAGATCAATCATTGAATCAATCTAAATCCGTATTAAACCTAGATCGAAAATGAAATTAATAATATACATTAAAAATTCCTTTTATTAAACACGAGCATTATCTTGAATCGAGCAACCGTACTTCACAATAAATGACCCACATCTCATCTTTATTTTCTTAACATTGAATAATCGTTGTACGCGATTCTTGATACCCATAACTAAACTGTTGACTAACATTATTTACAGCTCACTACTACTATTTGTTATTACACATTTGATTTCATACATCCACCTTTTGTGTGTTCGTTGTCGATGTAAATGTTTCATTTTAAATGTACATATTGATATACTGTAATATATTTATTTGCCATTTGCTATTAAACCTGCCTTTTAATTCTCAGTTAATTCAAATAACAGTTATACATACATACATTTATCTACACACCGGCAAAATTTATCGTGAGAAGACTATTATCAGCTGATGAAAGTCAATCATTGGTCATAGACATTTTCTATAAATTATCTGCAATTTTTCAAGTAATTACATATGATCTACGATTATTAAATTTTTATTATTATTATAATTCTCGAAACCTTCGCAATCCGTAGCTCAGCAAAAAATATTTAATACATGTAATTTTATAGAGATTTTTCATTAAATTTATTGAATTTATTCAAATGTTCAATGAATTCTCACACCTATTGTATGCTAATTTTTGCAGAGAGTTCAGATAAAATGTGTCATTTGAGGTAGGTCACTCGTTGTCAGGGTATTGTGCGTGACTAAACCTTAAATTTACACCCTCGCAATCAGCTTTTTCCCTTTCCCTTCATAACATAACATAAGTCTTGTACACCATATATGTGTATGTGTGAGATTTTAAATAGTTTGAGTAATTGTTAATAGTTAAACTTTGGGAAGATAACAGTAGTGAAATTAGTCATACATTTGTCTTTCTAAAAGCGTGATAATTTATGCTCTATCGCGTTTCGCGTTTGACTTTGTACATTAACCGACATAAAAGTTTTGTGATAAATTGACGTGAATTCCGCAACGTGGGGGCTAAGATATAGGGTTTCATTGGTATTAGTATATCAGTATGGGGTTTCGTGTGTCGTTTTGCCTTTTTTTATCGATCGGTAAAAGTAAGCCTTTTTAACATTTCTATTGAGAAAGAAGACTTAGTTTGAATTTGCGCAATCGGACAAATAAATACCAGTTCACTTTTTTTTTTTATTTCACTGAATTTTTTCAAAAGTAGAAACAATAAAATTTCAAAGATCTCAATTTTTTATACACTGATAGAAAGATTTAGTTCTATTTAATTTGATTTAGTAATAAACCTTTTATTACCAAATATTTAGTAATAGGTACTAAATCATTTATTGAAGCCCATTTAGTTCCACCAAATAAATATTTAGTAGTATTTAACAAATGATATATTGGTACTTAATAAATCGTTTCTTGGTTTTAAAGAATTTAATTTTTTTAACTAATTTTAGCGTGTAACCTAACTTTTTAGCTTAAAATAAATCAAAATAAATAATTTTAAGTAAAAATATAAGGTATTATAAAGAAAAGAATCTTATTAAATTATATTTTTTTGTTTGAGACATTTATGAAATTTAAAATTAAACAAGTTTTTAACATATCAATAATAGACAAATTGAAAAATTTTAACTAAACTCCACTGAAAAAAGACATAAATAGAAGCCATTTATCGGGAGTATGTGTGTTTTAAAAGGTTTGATAAATCTTCCAAAATCGAGCTGAATAAAATAATCTCAGTCAGTGAATAGGTTATGTATCACATAAACATTGAAATTAAAGCACTTGAGCCAAGAAAATATTTTTCTTTCTAATTGTATTCTTGAGTGAAAAAATATACTATTTTTTTACACAAGAAATTTCACTTATTCCAACAAAATTAATTTTCTTGCTTTAAAAAATACGTATCTTGATCCAAGAAAATTTATTTAAGTCAAGAAAATCTTGTTGTTTTGAGAAAATTCAGCCTCTTGCTCCAAAAAATTTAGTTCTTGATTGAAGTAAATTTTCTTGTCTTGAGAAAATTTCTCTCTTGCTACAAAAAATTAAATATAAAGATAGAAGTCAATTTTCATTAATATTTTTATTGATTAAAATGTCAAATGGGAAGATCAAATAATATTGAATCATTTTTTTTCATTCAATATGTATAATTGCACGCTAAAATAATATAAAATGGGTATCAAATATTCAAGAGAAAAATTTTCTCAAGGTGAGAAAATTTTTTTCTCAGCTGAAGTAGATGGCGCTGCTTTTCTAAAATATCTAAAAATCTTGATCAAATATAAAAATTTATTGGATCAAATATTTATAATAATTTGAATTAAGAAAAAATTACTTCCACCAAGAATAAAATTTCAAGAAAAATTTTTACTTCGGCCAACACAACTTCGGTCTTCCTTCAGGTACCTGAAAATTTTCTTGAGCCAAGAATTTTGTTCTCCAGTCAAGAAATTTTTCTTTCTGTGTACCAAATAAATATTTAGTACCTGTTATTAAATAATATTTGGTGGAAATAAATATTTATTTCCATGTAATAAGGCTTTGTTTATATAAAGAAATCATTTATTAAACTGTAACAAATAATATTGATGGATACAAAATATTTGTTTCTCCCAAATAAATGAATAAAAATTTTGTCACTAAATCAGTTTAGTACTCCGTACTATATCCTTCTATCAGTGTATTGTAGCTTAGTGATAAAATTTTATTTAATAATGTACGAGTACAATATCGGAAAACTGGAGAAAAATGATGAATTCCTAAATAAAAAAAAATTTTTTCCATATCGGGAAGTTGAAGAAAAGACTCGATAATAATCTGAATAAAAAGTGAGTATTGAAAATAAATATAAATCGTAAATCAGTATATGAAAGATGCAATTAAAGTGTAAAGATTTTATTACAACACGAAACTGATCCGTTGATCTCTTCTATCATTTGATCCGTCGACTATTAATCTCATGCTCTCGTCCCATCTAATCATCTCCGCTAATCGTTCCGCCTTGGAAGAAAATTATCCTCTGTTAGCCATCGAGTACTCTCAACATCTTGTCTTCTTTCTCTCTTTCGCTCTCTTGATCTATCGGGTAATATCGTCTCCTCGTGATCATTTAATATAAAATAAAATGCCGCTTATATACCTACCTATACGCTATAACCACCCGGAAGTCATATCACGTACATACGTACATTTTGTGCGTAGAATAACCACGTTTCACAGCAGCTCCTGACATCCAGGGCGTAGACCGCAATTTCACTCTAAAAGGGGTCGTCACGATCATCGAATCTAGGAATAAACACTGAGATTTCATGTTTTATGCCGTTCCTCTACCTCTACTTATACTCTGTCGTTATGCACCAATGAACCACCACCTATTACATCTCTCGGTATAACTTCACTACTCGGACGTTAATTTTTAGCAAATATATAATGACGATAATAAAAAAACTTATTTTTCTGCTCTCTAATATTTTTTTTTTCCTTTTCTCAGAGACTTGTCTCGTTTGTCCGCTTATTTTATTTTATTTTATACCGATACGACTCTTGCCTACGATCTATAATTTCAAATCGATAAAAAAAAGTTATCCATGCATTAAAGAAATTTTTTTATAGTTTTTTTTTTTTTCGGGCCATTAATCAGCAGAAATGATTTTTAATCCAAAAAAAAATGTAATCTACTCATTTATCATACATAAATCACATGGATATTTATTTTGAAACAACCTTGATATAAACCACTTGATCAATAATGCCATTCAACACTTAAAATGCCTCCGCAGTCTCGAGGAAAATTATTTTTCATTTATGAAAATTATTTAAATAAATATTGCAGTCTTATAAAATTCTCTCTGGAAAAAATTATTGAATTAAATTTTTATTAATGTTCAAATTTAATTTATCTCTGAAATAAAAAATATCAAAAGTTTTTAAGCTTAAAAAAATTAAAAGAAACATTTTTTTAATCTTATTAAATTTCTTACGTTAAAAAAATTACAAGCTAGCAAAATTAAAAAAGTTTTTCTTGAAAAAACTTGACGTTAATTATTTGTAATTATTAAAGTTAAAACGAAAAAGGAAAAATGGTTTTCTGTGAGTCTAAAAAAATATATATATATATGTAATATGATGGAAAATGGTTAGGTTGCCAAGGAAACGTGTGACGGCGCCAGTACGGAGGATCGATACGACCCCTTCGACAAAACGACAACCCTGGACGCAATTGTAATCGCTTTTCTCTTTTCCTTTGAATGACACATCCCCATATTCGAATTCCATCTTCGCCTTTTTTTTCTTGTAGCTAGTAATTTTCCCATCAGTGAGGCACTGAAAATTGGTAAGGCTGCATTCCTAAGTTATCTCTGACCTCATCGGGTGCCTCAAGATTTACGCGTAGTTTCTATCGCCCACAGATCCTAGATCCACGTGAATCATCGCATGATCTTTGGCAGTTAGTCAACTTTTCATACAGCAACCTTGGGTTAATTTAATCTTTGATAAAAATGGATAATTAAGAGTGTTTGAAAGTAATTTTAGAAATTCTCTCTGTAGTTTCTAAGTAAGTTCTTATTATTTTCTTGTTCGATCAAAATTACACAGAATAGAAACAGTAAATGTATGTAGTGTAGCAGAGTATTATTTCATTTAATTGAGATGAAAGAAATGCAATTTGCATATTTATCTTAACAATCAGCTCAATAACTTCCGTCTGTTTTTTGTCTCGAGAAATTCTACGATACCTACCCAACCCATATAATCCGCAGAGAATTGACCTATTAGGTTGTTACGGATCACAAGTACCCACAGGTGCAGCACAGGATATCTATCTTAAAACTTAATATCATTTATTTGTTTTGTTTGATATTTCATTATTCATGCTATTATATTTTCATTATCAAATTCATCGAAAAGAGAGATTATTTTCACGTTTTTCTATTCCAGAATACATTCCCTAGAGATTTAATTTTGACGAAATTAAACTTTGTTAATTATACACTATCTAAAATACCTTAATTTTTTATTTTTGGTCGTGATTTTCACCTAAATCTTCTTATTTAGAGTCTTATTAAATTTAGAAAAAAATTTTCACTAATTATTTCTATGCTCTATTGATTTAGTAGCAGAAATGGTTAACCCAGCAATTAATTCTTATCCACAATAATCCGACGGAAATTCCCAAACATATATCCCCACATTTTACACATGAAAAGTTAAAGGTACAAGATTAGAATGCCTGGATTTAATTTTATCCCTTCAGTAATTTCAGATATCTTCCCTTGGTAAATAAAGCCTTGCAATAACTTCATTTTCGCCCGACAATTAGAGTCAGTGTTTATACTAAATACCAAATGTGTCCCCTTGTACTAATACTGTATAACCGTAGGTTATTGAATAATGAGGTTATTTCACTCTAGTTTATTTCGTGACAAGGTTATTTTGTAACAAGGGTCAATTGTCCCGTAACCCAGACATGAAACATTATTAAGTTTCATGTTTTTTCGTCAGCTTATTTAAATCTGCGTTCATTCATGTTTGATATAATAATAATTTTAATGTTTATTTTTTTTTAAAGACTGGTTTTATAATACTTTAAATTTTTTAGTTTATTGGCTGTCCAGTTTAATACAATTTTTTCTCTAATTTTTTCCTAATATTGTTAGCCTGTATTTCCCTCCAGGCATAAACAATTTATCCTTAATTAATATGTAAATTTGTCATTAAAGATAAATTTGACTGAAAAACTAATTCGGACGGCCCAGACCAGGAAAAAATTAGAGAAAAAATTGTTGTATTAGACTGGACAGCTAACAAACTAAAAAATTTAAAATAATAATAATCCTGTCATAGAAAATTCTAAAGCTTACTATTGAACCTAAAGTCTCAAGCTTTCTACTTACAAACTTAACATATTTGACATTGATAATTGACGTTGAGTCGAACCTTACAATTAATCACATAAGAACACTGACATTGAACGAAAGAGCTCACTACACTGTTGAGTGTCATGTAAATAAAACCGATTAATATTCAATGTAATAAAATGACAAAACCCTCTGGAATTTATTATCAACTATCAACATCCTTGACTGACTGTGTGTATATCCTCGGTATAATACACTGATATAAACGAACGGTTTTAAAGTAGCCGTGACTTTGTCGTATAATATCACTACAGTATATTATTATATTATTATATTGAGAGTAACGCAACCAATAAAATAATAAAAAGTAACGGGTTAATATATACCATCCAACACTTGCAATTCATCAAAACTCGCACTCAATACATCATATCGCTCATATTATACACTGTTAACGCTAAATTTATTTTTTTGATGACACACACATACCTTTCATTTTCATCTACTTATACTATTGTCATTTATCATTTCTATAATCTTTTCTATACTACAAAAATAAAAATTCAATGAATAGAATTTTCAGTAAAAAATGAACCGAAAATTTCTTAAATCCCAAAATAAATTGCTCATAATTGTATGAGTCATGAGTTATTTTTATTTTTTATCAAAAACCCGCGACATAACTGTTATATAAAATTTAAAAAATAAATAAAACCAATAATTAAATGTCTTTATGAGGGATTTTTCTTCATGCAAGGCAACGGTGTTTATCTCTATATAAGGCATGACATGAGGCTTCCAGGTGACGTGTGGCTTCCAATCTATACATATATACGTATAGTACCTCGACGGTTGAATACTAGTACGACGTACTATCGAACGTACTCGACTTCATTTCTTTATTAAAAGATAAATTTTATCCATCTTCTTTGCTGGTATCGCAAGCAGAGTAAAGGAAAATCTCCATCGACGTCACATTTTTATTTTTATGTCTTTATTTTCATTTAATTAAATTAAACAGAGTAATTTAATAACACAAGTATAATTTTAATTTTCCAGTGAGAGCAAGATGAACTTTTGATTAGAAATTTAATAAGTAATTAAAATTCAATTTAGGGAATTGCCATTGCCGGTCAGTTGATTATAAAGAACTGAATTGAATACCCCGTCGTGACATCGAGATGTAATGGATTTAAGTACTATTGTATTGTATATTGTACAATGTAGTGAATTATGTTTGTTGCAAACGGAAGTTCCATGCTTCAGACCTCATGCTGCTTCAAGACATCAAGATATAATATCATTTATAAATACTTATTACTCATTAGTCATTTCATTTAGAGTCTCCTCAGTGCTTTAAACTCTAAACACGCACGCGGAAGACTGAGCTATAAAACACTATTAACTTCGTCATTTTAATTTTTTCATTGAAGTCTATATTAGTTTTATTAATTTTATTCATTTATTTACTAATAGTCCTCTATTAAAGTTTTAATGAAGATATTCTATTCTACATTAAAAAAGAAATTTACTTAATTCAAGAATTTTTTTTTTAATCAAGTAAAATTTACTTAAATCGTAGAAAATTTTTTAGTTCAAAAATATTTCTATTAATTTAAAATTAAGAAGATAAATCATTTTCTCGATTAAAGAATTCTTTTCTTTAATCACGATAATTTTTTTTCCATTGTACATACTCTGTTTCTAAGCTTTTGATTATTCAAAATTATCGTTTGTTCTTGATTAGAAAATTAGGTTGTGTTATTATTAGAATCATTAATTAACTAATTGATTATTTTATAAATTTTTGATAGTACGCCTATCAATATAGTGACCGAGATTTAATGGTTCCTTCAAAAGTTCTCATAAATCATTTCAAGCGTATTTTTTATCAAATTGCTTTCAGAAAATAATAAACTTTAAACTTTTCAAAATTAAGAAAAAAAAGCTATTAAAAATTTTTTCTTCGCACAAAAACATATTTTTAATAAGTATTAAAAATATTTTTTCTAAATTTATTATTAACTACACTGATATAAGAATTTGTTTATAGTTAAAAATATTTGTTAATATTTAATAAATCATTTATTAGAGACCACTTTTTAGTCCTTAACAAATATTTCATAGTATTTAAAAAGATTTATTAATATTTAATAAATGAATATCAGATTTATTAAATACAAACAAATCATTTTAAATACTAAGAAATATTTAATACTAAAAAGTGGTCTCTAATAAATGATTTGTTAAATATTAACAAATATTTTTAACTATAAACAAATCCTTCTATCAGTGTAGCCGTTAGCCGCTTCACTGGGCGGATTGTAAAAGATAATTAGTTTTATTTATTATTTTTTTTTTAATTTTTCAAATTTATTTTATTTTTTTTATTTATTTCAATTCTATAAAAAAATCAAATTAAGTTAATATTTTTATTTTATTTATTTTTCTATTTATACGTTAAATATTGAAAATATTTTTTCTAAATTTATTATTAATTATTAATTAATCAATTAATAATCAAAACAAGTTATTTAAAAACTACAGATTATTTTCGATCATTCTTGCTCACTTTGAAGCTTTCTAAAAAAATCTATAACATTTTAAGAGCCCCAATCTTTATCATAGAAACTTGCTCATATACTTGGAACCCTCTTTCAACCCTCATATCTCTAAAACCAACCCCTGCAATCCTAGGCTGTAAACTTCTTGAGATACTAGATAAAGAGCTAGCCATAAAAAATCTCATGCTACTATGGATGTTATATCGTCCGTATTCATTACATTAACTTGGTCTAGCACATATCATGCTATATGTTATAAATATCTAAGATTGCTTGACAAGTTGATTAATTATTTCTACTGATCTTACAATTGTTGTAATTATTAAAAGGTAAAAGAGTAAATTAATGAGAGTAAATTATTTAAGTAGAAAGGAGAATTGGAAAAAGTTTCTTTCCACTTGATTATAATTTTCTTTTAAACTTTTTGTCGGTTTAATTTGTCGATAAGTGTCAGCTCATTGTTGGTAGATCAAAAGGGGTGCGTTGGTGAAAAAGAAAACATTAAACAGAAGTCCCGATTGAGTATAATGAGTATCTGATGGTTATGCATCCTTGCGTAAGGCTTCATTTCATCTTGTATATTAAATGAAATTCTTGATAGACCATCAGATGCAACGCGGCTTAAAGGTTGCCTCCAAACACGCTTTTACGCGCATTACCTCAACTTTACCCTATACTAATATATCTAATACGATACTACTTTTACTCGGGACAGTATACTATGATAGTTGTATACATAGAACAAGGAAATACTTTATGGCTCCCAGACAATTTAACTTGGCGCCTTTTCAGCGGCATTATTTACCCAGGTTATTTTGGCGATAATTTATTTATAGCTTTATTTATCAAGAATTCGGAGTATTTTAATAACAAAGGAATTCTTAGCGGTTAGAAGTAAATGTTTCATTAATTGCACTGTAATTAACTACACCAACTTTGATGGGGGAGAAATTTTAGGTATTTATGTCTCTTTAAATGATTATAACAATTAAATTTCCTCAATAAAAGATGCTAAAAAATATTTGAGGTAAAAAAAATCATTGATTTTCATAGCAAGAAGTTATAAAATATATTTTTTTTTTATTTTCTAGTAAATTAAATATTGTCATTCCTTTAGCACGTTGTTAGATTCAAATAAATCCGAGAAACCTTTTTATAGCCAGGCCCGGATAGCTCAGTCGGTAGAGCATCAGACTTTTAATCTGAGGGTCCAGGGTTCAAGTCCCTGTTCGGGCGGTATTTTTTTTTTTTTTTTTTTTAATAATAATTTATAAATTTATTATTTTTAATTAGATAGTTTGTCAAAAATAAATTTTTTACTCCAAATTTTTTTCATACTTTTCAAATTAAATTTATATTGTGATTATTATAGCAATACTATGCTTATATCTTCTTTATTACGATTTTTACATTTATTACCTAAATTAACAGATAATTTTTCATTTTAAATAATAATAAACATTACTATTATTATTATTATAATTATTATTATTATTTATTAAGGTAATTAGTATCATAATTATTGTTAGTCATCTATTGTAAATTGTGCCCATTGAATGGAGTTGTTAAATACCTCGGCCTTTCTCGGCTGAAACTCGGGAGTCCTCGTCGCTCTCAATATGTTGCGATCATTCAGTCTCAATGCGGGCGTCGTTCTGAGTGGACTCACTTTATATATTGCCTTCATATATGTATATATCCCACGAGTTGCCGGCTGTTAATCAATTAATGACACTTGTATAATTTCCATATAATTGCACTCTATTTAAATCCTCTATATCATTTCATTTTATTTAATTAATTTAAACATACTTAACTTTATTAGTTTAAAATTAACTCCTAATTGTGATAAATTAATATTCTAAAAACAAACTAAACTATTTATAAAATAAAAACCGTGGGATCGTTTAAATTTAAATTTAAAAATTTATGTAAAATAGCATTCAACCATCAGCTCGTTGAGCCGATTGTGGATTTCGTCAACGAAACCTTACGTTAAAAATAGTATTGGATTATCAATTATTGGACGTAAACTCACACTCGTAATAATAGTATTAATAATAACAACAATATGACTCAATGGTTAAATTTTTCATTTGACATTAAAATCTCAGACATTGTCTGTTGAAAAAAAGATAAAAATTTTTAGTGTTATCGTGCGTTTGTTTACATTCAAAAATACTTACAGCTTGTTTACATAATTATTCAGTGAAAAAGTGTTCGTTTTAAAATTTAAATTTAAATTGAGGTAAAAATTATGGATATTTTTGAGTGTAATTAAATTTTAGTGAAAATTAAATAATAATCGTACGAACCGACATCCTATGACAGTGAAAGTAGCAATTTGTGACGTTTATAAATTAATTAACGTCAAAAAAAAAAATTTATTAAAAATCATTCGTGACATTTTGAGAATATTTTTTGAATCGTTTGTTTGTAATAATACTTTCGATCTTTAAAATATCAAACTAATGTCAAACTGATATTTACAGGTGTTAAAATAACAAAGAAATTTTTTTTGTTTGTAAGAATTATTTAACATTTAAAAATATAGTTCTTAACATTCTTTATAAAGACATTTTTCGTCGACAGTTAAATTACATTTGATTGATTAATTTTTTTAACTCCAAAAAAAAATTAACAAGTGTTAAATTAACAGGTGTTAAAATAACAAAGAAAATTTTTTTGTTTGTAAGAATTATTTAACATTTAAAAATTAAAGATATATTGTTTTTAACATTCTCTTTAAGCGAATTTTTCGTCAACAGTTAAATTAAATTTGATTAATTATTTTTTTTACACGGAAAAAAGAAAACTCGAAAATTTAAACTATAAAATGTAAAATCGGTCCCGTCGTAATCAAAACTAGAAAAATTACCGTTTGAAATAACATTTTTCTAAATTCAATTTTTTAATTTAATATTCAGAGCTTGCAATGTAAATATTACATTTTAGAATGTAATTCTTATAAAATCTGTAATAATTACAATCTGAAACTGTCATTTTTCCAGTTTTCATCACGAAGCGCCACGTTGCATTATATACAGTAATTTTTCGAGTTTTCTTTTTTCCGTGTAACTCCAAAAAAAAAAAATTAACAAGTGTATGCTACATTCACAGTCATAAATCAATTTAAAAAATCACAAATTGACAATTTTTTAACTGAATCACTTGAGACAAATTATAAAAGACAATATTTATAGTAAAAGAAAAAATTGTCAATTTTTGCAAATAAATACCAAAAAAATAGTTTTTTTTTTTTTTAGTGTAAGAGTGGAAGGAAGGAAAAAAAAGTTTGTTAGGTCCAAAGTGACGAGCCCGGGGCAAAATAATGTCTCGTCATCGTTATCGCGTGTCAGTAAAGAAATCGGGATTAATAGTAACAATTTATCGAGAATGTTGACGGCACGATCGGGCCCACTCGGGATCGGTAGATTGCCTAGAACTTTGGGGCCTGCCGAAGGTAGTGATCATCTTTTTTTGTTACCTGAAAGAGCTCTTGTAATGGATAGTGCTCAGTTAAAGCAAGATCTAGCTGGACTAGATTTCAATCTTCACTTTAATCGGCTGCACACCGCGCCACGTGGAAACGTTTGGCTTTGTAAGTTTTTTTAAAAAAATTTATACTGTAAATCATTTTTGACAAAAGTTATTAGTTATTACTAATTAGTAATTACCAATTGCAATTACACCTTTACTCTGTGAAGGTAAAAATAAATTTCTACTGTGATTTGAGAGTTAATGAGTTGTAGCTTTGTCTTATGATTGACCTGCGCTGAACTTACTACTCTGCTCGACTCATCACTCATATGTTATGTTATATTGCATTTCATACTATATATAGTATTAAGTGCATCCTTTGTATCTAACATAATGTGTGTGATGCACGTTTTACGATGACACACTGCTCGAGATAAATTTATTACTGGATCGCATCTATATATTAGAAATAGATGGATCTCCTTTAGCTGACGTCACTCCGATCACTTTTATAATAAACGCCTCATCGCTGATTAATTTTGTTATCAACTGAGTGCATTTTTATTCATTTATACTTTAATTGATTTTTTATTTTTAATAATTGACTCTCGAAATAATTGTCGGACTGAACTGACAATTAGCTTTTTACTGTTCATTTTCTCATGAGTCACAGTGACACGTTTTCTAAGAAGGTAATTAAGGAAGTTATTCAATAAATACCGACAATAATTTACTTAAAAGCACAATAAAAAATAAACTGCAGTTTCTCTTTAAGTTAAAACTTTTTATATGCAACTGACTAACCAGAAATCTTGAGATTTTGCATAGAGAAAAAAACAACTGAGTTAAGTTATATTGTTAAAATTATCTTTATTCAATTTTATTTGTTAGAAAAATTCAATTGTTGAAATTTTTAGTCTTTTTAATATTTAAACTTTAAAATTTCTGAATGGAATTATAAGAAATTCCTGAATCTCTTCCACTGATAGAAGGATTTGTTTATAGTTAAAAATATTTGTTAATATTTAACAAATCATTTATTAGAGACCACTTTTTAGTCCTTAATAAATATTTTTTAATATTTAAAAAGATTTATTAATATTTAATAAATGAATATCAGATTTATTAAATACAAACAAATAATGTTAAATATTAAGAAATATTTGTTTAATACTAAAAAGTGGTCTCTAATAAATGATTTGTTAACTATTGACAAATATTTTTTGATACAGATAAATCTTTCTATCAGTGCATAATTCTTGTCTATACAATGAAAAAAAAAAAAAATTAACTTTATTCGTAAAAATTTATTAGTTCAAGAATTTTTCTACTCAAATCAAGAAGATCTTTAATTTAAAGTTCTTTAAAATTATGTACTTGATTCAAGAAAATTTTTTTTTCTGTTTACTGTATTAAAAAATTACTTCTTTTATTTAAATAAAAAAAAAAAAATTATTCTTTAAACTGAGATTAATTTTGAGCCTTAATTCAATTTTATTAAATAAATTTTATACTTTTTTTTATTCAAAACCTTTTAATAATTATTTTAATTAAATATTAACTAAATAATTATCCTTAAAATTTTTATTAAATTAAATCTCATATTTTTTAATACTCATAAAACTTTTTATAAAAAACTTCCCCTAGTATTTATCAAAATATATATTTTAAAAATATTTTTACATAATAATTCTTTAACAATTCCCTACTTTCCATCCAAAAATAATAATCATTATTATCATTAATTTTTTTTATATTATTACTCGCCTCAAAAGTTCTCACAATTCTCCATTCTTCCATATACCACTAAAAATGAACTAAAAAAAATGACAATACACATAATTTACTTGAAAGCACAATAAAAACCAAAGTAACAGTTATCCTTGATGCAAAAAATTTTTTATCCTCTTTCATCCGAGCGTAAGCCTCCGAACTTATTCCGAGCACACATAAAGTCGTGCTAAATTTTCCCAGCAGCCTTTTTCTAGTATCCAAATAATAAAAGGTCTTATCACTATAGTGCTCTCTATTCTAAAAAGACGTGGTAACTTTAAATATTAAGAACCTCACAAATATTAATGACAAACATAAAAAGTAAATTTCTGCATTTAGCGCCTAGAAAAGAAAGTTTAAATTATTTTTTCGCCACCCATTATTCAATGGGTAATTACTTTCTTCACATAAAATCCTCGCTCAAAAAACCGACCGATGTTGATGTAACTTTCTATTCTATTATCCATTATTCAGTTTCGTATCAAAAAACTCTTAAATTCGCGGATTAAAATAAATTTAAAAAGATAATGTCAAAACTTGGACCGACCCAGTTACATGTCTGTTACATTTTTTTAATTAACCCAAACTTTAAGCTAATCCAGAAAAAAAAAACATAAAAATAAAAGAGTTAACTAAAGTTAAAAAATAAAAAACTTGGCTCTCGAGGATTGATTAGCCCGAAATGAGTCTTCAGAATAATTAATTAAGCAATGATAAGATTTATCGATCCTCGGAGTTAATTCCGGGTCGCTGACCCTTTAGATTTACAAAACTCGGCAACTGTTTGATTTAAATTACGTCATAAAAAAAATGTTAAGAACAAAGCTAAAAGTTTTATTTTATTTTATCTTTTATCAGGGATGAATTTATTTGAATTAAAATAAATAAATAATGACTTTTCCAGTCATCTTAACAAATTATTTACAGTTCGTTGGTCTGAAAGAAGAAGAATGTGAGCATGAGTGAGTATTAACTCTCCTCTTAAACGCGGTCTCGGTTGTTCTTTGTGTGTCACACCACACACAGTACACAGTTCCACGATAATTCGCGCACCACAGAGTAACCACTCATCAAGTCCTGCCAACAAGCTTTATATGACTAAATAACTTGTTTTTTATCTAATACAATAATGAATACAATGATAATAATTGTCATGTTCAGACACTCGGTCACTCTGAAAATCATCAGATAAATTTCATTTAAAATTTTAATTTATACTCTTAATTTACACTGCACGGAAAAAGTAAGCTGTAATATTCACTCGGATTCCGGTTAATTTTTATGGTTTCAAACAGTAAAGCGGACATCGGGGTGGCAAAAATATAAATATTACAGAACTTAATGTAGAAAGTATAAAAGCCACAATTTATAATTTAATATCCAAAATAAGTGATTAGTAGCTGTCACTATAGTAAATAACGACTCTTTCATCTTATAAAATTACAGTTTCAAACAATAAAAATTGCCATTTCAATATATAGTCCATATTATGAGGAGAAGGGGAACTTAAATGAAAGAGAAGGGGGTCTCACTCTGGGAGAATTTAATATTTGAAACAGTAAAAATTATACTTTTAAAATATACATTTTACCAGTCTAAGCAAGTCAATAATTACAGTTTGATTTTTAGCGTTGCGTTTAAAATTTACCATTTTACTTTGTAAATATTGACGTTGCTTGTATTAGAAATTTACTAACTTTATTTTATACTATTTACATATCATAAGATCATCTTTAGGTACAAAATGATAAATATCAAAGTCTGAATTCTTAATTATTATACTTTAACATTTTAGACATTTACATTGCGAATATTACTGTTTTAAATAGTATTTTCTTCCATGTAAAGAGTAAATTGTAACGTTTAAATAATAAATATTATGAAGTGAATAGTAAAATCACGATTTTACTGTTTGAAATGGTAATTTTTAAATTTTTAGCGGTTGATCATTACTTATTATAAATCGACTGTTATTTATTACAGTTTACTTTTTTCCGTGTGAGAAAAAAAAATACTTTTACTCGATTAACAATTTCTTGGGTTAAGAAATTCGATGACGATTAAATATTCTATTATTATTAATTATTAATTTCTGAAGAGAAGAGCATCAATATTTATCTTTGGATAATAGATAAACAAGAGAATAGCTTTATTTAAATTAAGTAAAAATTATTTCAATCTATTTAACAAGTTCTTTAGCTAAGAATATATTCTTGAAAATTTTCAAGAACATGAATTCTTGTATCAAGAAAATTTTCTTAATAAAAGTATTTTTTTTCCGTGTATAATAAAGTTAGAAGTGTATAGTTTAAATTGTAAATTATAAAAGAACGGACTGTTTGTATTACCGGACAATTATTTTATTTGATGGTATGTTAATCGATTGTTCAGGTAAATCACCCAGAAAATTAACTGACCTTGTTATAAAAAGATAGAAAGAGAAGGTCATTTTACAGGTATTATGTAGGGCGTCATTAACTTGTTTCAAAGGAAAAAATAAATTATAAAACGTCAACTTTGTTTTTCGTAAATTAAATTTAATAAAATAGTGATTACATCAAAGCGTTTATGGCTTTATTAATGTCCTTTGAAATGACATTGTAAATAAGAAGCACGATAAAATTAATCAACAGATGGTAAATAGACTCGAGGTGTATTTTTTCTACTGTGTATATAATAGTGGTTTCTCTTTATATTAGTTTTTGTGTTATTTAATATTTAATCTTTTTTCTCTTTTTTGTTACAGGTGAGTATTCTATTTTTATTAAGCGGCTTCAGGGTTGTGGTAATTAAAAATTTGTTTACTTATTTTAAAATTTAAATATAAAATTTCGAGTAGTTAAGACTTTATTTTTTTTATAAAAAATTTTTTTAATATTATGTTTTTATTTTTTTATGATGAAAATATGCTTGAGCTCCACGGCTGCCCAATTTTAAAACACAGCAACTGCAAAATTTTTATACCTGATTTTTTTTTAGTATTGCTGCATTTTTTATAACTTTTAAACCTTAATTTCAAGTATTTCTTCGTAAAAATATTTTTATTCAAGTATTTTCTATTCATAAATCCAATTTTTTATTAATTTGGCGCGCAAACTTTTTTTTAATAAGAAAGATTTTTAAAAATCTTAAAATTGTCAGTAACTGTGTTTTGGAATTGGGCAGCCGTCCAATTTTACATAATTACTATCTATTTAAAAAAATTTTGAAGTAATTGATGGATAATTATTCAATAATTACACTAAAGAGCTTCAAGTAAAATTTATTTGAAAATAAATATTCAATCGAATGCATAATAAGATAAAGTATGAATTAATTTCGTAATCCGCGTGATTTAGAATTAGAGTAATCAATCAGATGGAACGAAAGCCGTTTCATTTGTAAAGACTAATATAATTGTAACAAGGCGCGGCTATTATTCAAACTATTACAGGACTATAAAAGCTATCTACTGTGTATATTACATATACTATAGAGATAAGTGTCAGAAAATTAAACCGATTAACGTAGTTAACCACAAAATTTATAATTAAATGTACGACGGGAAATGTCGGCTGCGAAATTATTAGCTTCCTGATATAATTCTCTTTTTCTAAACTATCTAATCTCTTTATTAGAATCTTTGGGTATATCCTACTATGTAATACATATATACACAATTATATCTTTAACAGTGTACACTATTAGTCTACAACACTTAGATTTGCGATGCACAATTTCATGCCTCCGGAGATGTAGAATACCTCTCTCTTATTCAGAATCAGATTTAGCCTCAATTGCTCCTTGTCGTCAATTAAATCCCAACAGACTACTGCATTATTCAAGAGCAGTATCATGAAACCAATTCATAACAATATCATTTTTATTTTTATTAATCGTTTCTTTTTTCATTTTAACTATTTAGTTATTTAGAAAATTCATGCATTTTAATTCAAATAAATTTCTTATCTTAATTTTAAATTACATTTCAATTTAAAAATACAATTATCAAAATTTTATAAATAAAAAAAATTGTCAAATTTATTTTTAAAACAAAGAATTTTTCTCGAGTTATTTAATAAATATTTCATTACATTAACTTTCTTGCAAATTTATAATCACTCTATCAATGCGCAACATTCTAATGAAATATTATTTATAAGTAGTAATTATTTAACGAGCAGTAATATTTATTGCTAAATTAAATTCTTTGATTCATTATACAGGTATAAACATTTTTTATGTGAGTATTCTTGCTACATGGCCTATTAAAGTCATAATTAATTTGACAATATATTTATTAATTATAGAAAATAATTTACGCTTTTATAACTCAAGAAATTATTAATTCATGTCCATAAAAGTAAATACTAACTTTATTAGCACATTTTTACTAATAATTAATTATATTAAATTTCGTTTTTAAAAATCCATTTCTTATTTTTTAATTTTTTAATTAAATTACTTAATTTTCTCCCTCTAATTTTTATCAAATAATTTCTTTTCTTTTTTTTTTTTACCATGAAAAGCAAGAAATAAAAGGCTTTTTGTTATTATTTATATAATTTAATTAAACTTATTAAATAATAGTAATGTTAGTTATTAAATAATTAACCTTTTAAATTTCTACTAAAAAAATTTATTACTTACCATTTTATTTTCCAAACCTATTAAAAAAATAAATTACTCAAAAATTACCATAAAAAAAAACTATCCGGATTGTTATGTAAAACATTTTTTTTCTCATTATTTTTATTAATAATTTCTTTTTTCTATTTTATTGAAGACCGTCATAATTTTTCGTTCGGTTGTAAACCAGGTAATAGGTTAATTAGGATCAATGTCCCTAATTTAGGTACTTAGTCTGAGACCTCAATGCATTTAAAACTTTAAGGCATCAACAAACAAGTAAATGGGAGTTTTGTTATACGTAAATGAACTTATAGCCCGATTGAAAGAAATATTAGAAGGTATTATCCGGAAATCTTCAAATTTAAAGATACTCTTAAATGCACTGTGGCAATAAAATCCAGACGGAAATTTTCGTAATTATGAACTCATTAAGAAAAATATCTTTTGGTCTACTGTCTAGACATATAATAAAAAGATAATAAATTAAGTTAGAAAAATAATAATTTTACAATAATAAGTAAACCTCTTGAACAACATTTTTTTTTTTTTTTTCTATAACCGAAAATAAATTTTAGTTAAAACACGTGTTAAGAATAATAAATAATAAAAGGTAAAGATAGACAAATAATGACTCAAAATAAATAGTTAATTAATAAAACTACAAAGTAAAATAGAGTTTAAATGTTTAGATATATAAATGAACAAATTGAAAACTACTAATTAATTATTAATAATGATTGACTAATTGTTCATTGAACTTTCAGTCGATTGTTAATATAAAGTATTTAATATCTAAATTAAGATCAGATAAATTAAGATAAGTTAATATCTAAATTTTTCATATAGTAAAGTACAAATTAACATTAAGATCTCTGTGTGCATATGTGTGTGTGTGTGTGTGTATAGATGCGCCTATCCATTATCACAAATGTATAGTGCATAACCTGTGACTTATACTTGTGCGTCAATATACAAGGTAGACCGCCACTATAGTAGTTTTCCGAAACATCCGAAGAGAGGGTGAGTTCCCGAAATTCGATCGCTAATTGGGCATTGGTTTCTCCCTCCAATTAACAATTAAGAGACCGCAAAAATCTCGGACCCGGAAAACTTCTGAGTGTTCGCTCTCTTCGTGCTTTGACCTCTCTAGTGGTAACATCGTACACAGTTTAAGTAAGTCTCTATAGACCACGTGTAATTCTGTCTCATTGAGATTAGCAAAGTAAAATCGTGAAGTGAAACGAACTAAAAGAAATTAAATTAACAAGATTCATCAACTCTTATCAGGTACATTTTAAATTATTAATATTTGTGAATTCGATAATATTGTAAAATTGTTATTTGAAAGAAAATTTAACTTCAATCACTGTGTAATAATTGTAATTTAACTAATGATATTAATTTTGGACTCAAACAATATATGTATTAAAATTATTCAAACAAACCTATCATTCTCAATAAATTAAAACTCGGAAGTTCCCGGTCTATTAGCCTAACACGCTAGAGTCAAATACTTAAACACATTAAATATTTTAAATGTAAAATTAATTAATTACCCTAAATTAAATTTTTTTTTTACATAACAAGATAAAAACTCGCTAGTCGTTATAAAAATATTAAAGCAATTTTTCCCCTTCATCTTGTCGTAAAAAAAAGAATGGAATGATGAAAAAAAAAAAAATAAAAATAAAATCTAAACATACTCAATCACGGAAAGTATTGACATTTAAATATCGTATATAACGGTAAATGTGTAGGAAGTGAACAAAGAGTGTGTAATAAAAAGGGGTAAAAAAAGAGCGAACTCCTCTATATCTACTAAACCACAAGAACTACTAGCATACACTGGTACAGTAATATAAGTACAACTAAACAGTAGTCCTATACTAAAACAGGTACTAGTACAAGTACTATTACTCTTACGATATAGATAGTAATAGCAATAGCGATGGCGATGGCGATGAGCGACGAAGAAACGAGGGTCGTTATCGTCTAGAGTAAGTCTTGGTCGCATTAGCGTTAGCGTTCGGAACGGCGCCGCAGGTGCAAAGGCCAGTTGCATGCAGTCACGCCGTGACTACCGTTTGGTACCTTTACTAATATAAATAATATAAAACGAATAGAAATAGAACTCGTGGTCTAGCAGTGAAGTCCTCTAACTTGTACAGTTTAACTACTGTACTGATTGTGAGAAGAGAGAAGGTAAAGAGGGGAGATATAATAGCTGTACAGTGTCTTTATACTTATATTACTTATAATACTTACAAGTTAAGGAATAGAAGGCGTGATGCGTGATTCACGGCTTAAGCTTTCGTTTTACTCTTACATTACACTCTTTACCTTTACATTTACCTCATCTTATTATCTGCCTAATAACTTATACTGTCTATTATTCTCTCTGACCCTTATTCTCGAGGCTCAGCTTCAGACTCTGCTCTGGTCCCCCTCATTATAATTACTATTATAATGACCATTAAATAACCCACCGGCTTACTTGTATTACCATACTGTACCAACTTCAACCACGGATACATTAAACATTAGACGTTTATATTCGGACTTTTGAAATTTTGTTTGCGTAAACTGTAATTCGCTGTAAAAATTACATCACAAAATTGTAATTACGGTAATCTTTTAGTTTCACGGTCTAAAATACTTTAAGCTGTTAAAATTTTATTGACAATTTTTTATGACAATAAAGTCGACATTTAAAAATTTTTAGAATTTTTTTTATTTGAAAAATCATTACAAAAAAATTTTTTTTAATTTTATTTGTAAAAAATTTGAAAAACTGTAAGTGCAATTAAAAAAAAATTTTTTTAGTTCTAAGTTTAATAAATTAAAAAATAAAAAATGTCGGCTAACTTTGTTATTATGAATTTTTTTTAACAATCACATCTTTTTTTTTATTTTTAAAAATTTTTTGAAAATAGAACATTTGAAAAAAAAAAATTTTTATTCGTTTTTTTAATAGAAAAAAATTAATACAAAAAAATTATTTTTTATATTCAATTTTGTCTTAAAAATAATGTTAAATTTTTTGGCTCTAATACGAATTAATAACAATAAAAATTATTAAATTCTCCTCTTCAATTCAAATTTATCATTGTCTCAAGACACCCGATGAAAACCGAAAAAATGCCCAATTTGTCAAATTAAAAACGTCCGGTAGGTCATTAATTACACTTTAACTACCAAGAAATTATTCCAAAAATTCTACTCTACTATTATTAATAAATCTCTGAGTGCTGTATAATTATCTATAATATATAAACTTAATATTGTAATTATACAAATATTATTTCATGGGTACCACTTTAATGGCTTGTGTATTTTTCGGTTTTATTATTATGTATGTTCTAACGTAAAAAAAACGTAATAAGTAACGGTATTTTTTTTTTTGGTAAATATTCCGGTTGATTTTTATAATTTACACAAATCAATTGTTTCATTTAATTCTACACTAAAACTCTACTTAAAATAAAATCCTGGCTACTTTATTGAAAATAAACCTGCAATAAAAAGTGACCTGAATACAGTATCAAAATTATAAATTCATAGCAGAAAATTAAATAAGTAAAAATCGATGGGTAAATTTTAACTCATTAAAAATAAACAGAAATAAAACCCCAGAACTAAAATTTTAGGTCAAGTGTTTTTAATTAAATAATACAGGTCACACAAATTTAATATCCTTAATTAAATTACTAACTATTATTACTATTACATAGTATGGAGGTATTCTAAATATAAGTACCCTGATAATAGACACGTGTACCAAGGTGTGAGTTGTCATGAAGGCATTCACACAAATTACGGAAATATCAAGGTGTTGTTCAAACAAAACACATGTAGATCATCATCTACATCGACATCAACACCCGACAGCTAATTTATTTATGACACATTAGTATTACATGCTAAAGTTGGCATTAAATTTTATTATTTTTCAATCTAATCCACTTAGCTCCTTTTTGATTTCGAAATACGTAAATAACTTAATGAGACATAATTGACGCGCGCGTGTCCTGACCAAGAATCGATACCGGGTTGACGTCCTCAACCAAAGTCACAGTCTTGCTCTTGTCAGTTCAGTCTTACATACTTTTATACATATATGTATACACAGTGTTAAAATAAATGTTATGTGTTATGTTGATTCAATCGCAATGTCCATCGCGTGCATCACGCAAATGCCCTTCGGATAGTTTACAATTTTTACTATTTTTCGGCGAAGTACTTACTTTTTTATTATTTACTTTTCTCTATACTTTGTCCTTTTTTCCGACAATAGAAATTTACACCTCTGGATTTTATGTCCAACAATTATTGCGACTTCTCTCTTATCTATTTTATTTTCTCTGTACATTTATTATTCATTGGCTGTAATAGCGTTCGCTAAAAATATTTCGGATGAAATATTTGCCGAAACTATGTCAAATATTATTTTTAGACAATCCGACAGTGTAAATTTGTTCACATTAAAAGGGAGAGCTCTAGTCATTGAAGTTAACAAGTTTGATAGACAGTTTATCTTTTTTTTTTTTTTTTTATTGTACTTAATCGATGTTGTTATCGAGAATCAAATTTATACTTTACTTTACCGGCAAATTGAAAGTAATAAGGTCGGAAAATATGTCAGTATATTCCTTAGAAAAATATTAAATTTAAAAATTATGTACTGAACATAAAAAAAAATCAATTTTTGAAGAGGAAAAAAGTAGAAGAAAATATTTATGAAAAAATTTTCTTAGATGAAAAAAAATTTTTTTTATTAATTTTCTTTGCTCAAGTAAACTTTTTTCCGTGTAGTTTAGTTGTAAACTTAAATATATTTTTTGCCCCTTAGAACTGTTAATATTCCGATCACGTACTTCATCCATCTTATAGGATTTGGTAAATCTGGATCTAATGAAATATTAATACAAATCTAGAATATATTTATGAATATAACTCATGAGAACTTTTTAAAAATTTCAAATACTTTAAAATATATTCCGAATGTGATAAATCATAATCTCAGACTGAGAAACAAGAGTAAATTTACCTAAATGAATGTACATATTCTACCGACGCTATAAATTAACTTGATTTTAGTGATTCTTAATAAAAAAAAAAAAAAAAAAAAACGAAATGTAAAAAAAATTTTCTTGAAAGTAAAGAAAAAACGTCGAAATATCCAGAGTCTCTACTTAAAGTTAGATAATATTTACTCGGTACTATCCAAACAAAAAATCACTCAAGAATAGTCTTTTTTCAGTGTAGAGCTCCAAACGAAGAAACAATGGGAAAAATAAGACCTAAAAGTATGATTGAAAAAAAAGAAAAAACAAATCGTTGAATACAATCTTCTAGCTATTATGGAATGTGTTTGCATAATTATTTTTGAATATCATTAGTCATGAATCATAATCAATAATCAATACAAACTATTTTATTTCAAAACAACACCAAGCTTGGAAAAAATCGGTCACTACACTGAAAAAAAAAATTCATTTGATTCAAGAGAAAAATTCATGAACCAAGAATATAATTTTGAAGAGGGTAATTGTCTTAAATCAAGTAAAAAATTTCCTTAAATCAAGAATTTTTCTACTCAAATCAAAAATATGAAGTTCTTCAAAATTATATACTTGATTCAAAAACATTTTTTTTTCTGTGTACGCTTTTCGCTTTATGCACTCAATCGAACTTCATAAATCAAATCTAGATCCAAAATATTTGCATTTAATCCCGATACACCTGAAAATGATCTCCTGACCCAAAAACACGGATCCAATTCCACTTAAACAATTTTTCGCTCTCATATTCACAAAGTGTGAATCTTTTATATAGCTAAATTCGATATTGCATACATGCAACTATGAAATACGCCGTAGCAGATAAACTCAATAACCGAGTAGACTCTGAGCGTTTAAATATTCACCCGACAATAATGCAATTCACAGTTTCATTTCAGAAATCGACTATATTGCACTTAAACACAGCTTATTTTCTCAGTAACCTTAAGCAACAAATACCAATATAATTTCAATACAAATATAATACCACTTATTAATATTTAAATAAAAAAATGTAAAATTGTCGTGAAAATTACAGCTCACACCGTGAGTATAATAGTTTACTATTAGCCACAATTATCCAGCCGGTTCCCCGTATAATAATTGAAAAATTATTTTCGAGGAGTGCCATGGACACTTGACGTTAATCTCCCGGTTTGCATCGTCTTAGTATCATCTTATTTATATTGCGGGGGCGAGACACTACGCCCATCAACCATCATCCTCCATCTTTTATCTTCTTTCTTCCTTCATTATTTCTGTACCATCAAAATATACCTTTATCTTACATTGTATTAAAATCTTCATCTCTTTTATTAAAATCTTCCCGTCCAAGTCGCATTAATCAAATCCGTCTACTCGCTTATACAATATAACATCGCTTTAGTTTGCTCTACAAGATCAATATCCCTTTGCCAAGGTTATATTTATTTATAACCCTCCAATCTCCGAATAAATCAATCTTATTATCTTAGTCTTATCTTTCTAGCGCTCGGTAAAACAGCGCAAACCTGCAAGTTCAACTGATATCCACCCCGATAGCTATATATAAGCTTTCTAGGCAAAAAGTTTTCCATCAGTAGTTACGTCAATTTGACGTTAACTTACAGGCAAGTTTGCTGCTAACGATATTTGCACGCAAATTGAATGCTAGTTTACAACAATACTTATGATAAAAAATGAAGATTACTTTTCCTCAACTTCCACGTAAATTTTGAAGTCAAGTTAAATAGAAATTTGTTGCTAATTTAATCTCTGCAATTCTTGCTGTAAACCCTAATAGCGACTTTATTCTATAAGTTCTTGTAGTTAATATAAGTGATTGCAGATAAGTTAGCGACAAGTTATCGTTAAGTTAACGTCAAGTTCACAAATGCCCGTCCTCATATGCAAGTTGACAATAAGATAGTGCCGAAATTTAAAAACAAATTATCTATAAGCTTATAATAAACTTGAATAGAAAATTTCGGTTATTTTTTTATTCGAAAAAAAATTTTTATTCGATTATTCGAAAAAAAACTGTTCTTGAATCAAGTATATAATTTTAAAGAACTTAATATTCTTGATTTGAATAGAATAATTCTTGATTTAAGGAAATTTTACTTGATTCAAGGATTTTTCGTCTTTTTATTATTATTATTATTATTTATTAAACCAGAAAACATTACAGATAATCAATATATAATATAATAAATGACATATCTGTCCTATAGAGATGCAGAACATTTGTTTATAGGACTGGTATAAATTAAATTACAAATTAAGAAAGCCCGAAAGCTAAGTCTTGATTCAAGACAATTACCCTCTTCAAAATTATATTTTTGGTTCAAGAATTTTTCTTTTGAATCAAGTTAATTTTTTTTCCAGTTTACAATTCGTTGAATTAAAGTCGACCATAAGTTTACGATAAGTTGTAGATTATCATTTATTGCCAACTTACTTTTCGTCAAGTTATACGGAAAAAAGAAAACTCGAAAAATTATATTATAAATAGTAATAAGCGTCCCATCGTATTAAAAACTAGAAAACTTACAGTTCAAAATAACATTTCTCTAAATTCAAACTTTGAATATTAATTTTCAGAGCTTTCAATGTAATATTTACATTTTACAATGTAATTCTTACGAAATTTGTAATAATTACAATCTGAAACTATAATTTTTCCAGTTTTCATCACGGAGCGCCACGTTACATTATATAATGTAATTTTTCAAGTTTTCTTTTTTCCGTATAAGGTAAAAGCCCCAATAGATGATCATGTACCAGTATATGATCACTCCATGTATTTGTATACCTATATTTGTGAATATAGATATACAGATACATGGAGTGATCATATACTGGTACGTGATCATCTATTGGGGCTTTTACCTTATCTATAATTCGCGGCACTAGGTTATCTAAAAGTTATAATATTGCCCTGTCATGACAAAACGACGTATCTCGAAAATTATAGTTTCGAGAAAATAGCGTATAAAGTTTTCACAGAATTTGAGTACAATTTAACAGAAAAATTCATTTCTGTTATGACAAAACGTTGTAACTCGCGAGATACGTTTTTTTATCTTAAGAAACTAATGCTCATTTTGATAAATAAATGAAATTGTTATGACAAAACGCTGTAACTTGAAGAATTAAATATATTAATTTCCAATGCAAAAGAGATACGTTTTTTTTTTTTTTTTTTCATTTCTTTTATACGCACATTTAATCAATATTATTGGCAAAATTAATTAAATTAGTAAAATTTTGATGAAACTCTATCATTAAGTGACACTAAAAAAACCTTTTTAGCTTTGTTACGACAAAACAGCGTATCCCGAGATACGTCGTTTTGTCATAACAGGGCAGAATTTTGTCAGATAGTTGCCACCAACTTAGCGACAACTTGCGGTCAATTTCCGAATTTGTAACTGTTAGCGTCAAGGTGGTTACAAGTTTCTGAGAAAAACAAGACCAATCTACTGCCGCAATATGTCGCCAGATTTCTTGAGAAACTTGTCGTCAACTTGGTGCGAAAGAGTTTCGAAAGCAATTTTTGCCGACAACTTGGTGACAACTTGGTGAACAACCGAGTTCATTTCCAAGACTTGCCGCCAACTTGGTGACAAGTTGCGGCAGTAAATCGACGGAAAGTTGCGACCGACTTGGCTATCAGGGTAGCTATCAAGGAAATTAACTTCAAATTCCAGCAGTAGATTCCCGCTAAGTTACCATCACGAAATCTGCCCTTGATAAAACAGAATTAACAGTAGTCGGTAACGCTTACCGACTTTCACCACTGATAACACATTGAAAATTTCGAAATTTCATCCTATCCAACATATATTATTCACCTCAATACCAAACGAGTTCACTGCAGATGTAATGCATCATCTTTTTCCACCTTCTTCTCAGGAGTATAACACGGAATTTGCGATAAATAAAAAATATGAAATATAAACACACATGTGCGATAATAATTCATGTGTGTAATTCCTTTTAAGCAAAACTAAACCTACTTGACACACGATTCAACCAACCAAGCCTACACACATTATATTACTTGACCTATATTCACATTCTCTTGCTCTTGCACCTGTACTGCACAAATAAAATAAATTATAATTATAATTACGGATTATGTGAATTAAAACCAGTTCTACTTTGTCAACTCCGGTGATTAAGAGTTGTTGTACATAATTAATGATTTTATTTTTATTAATAATTGAAACCTGTATTAACTTGTATGCTGATATTAATTAAATCAGTGTTTTCACCGTAAAAATTAAAGCAATTAGGTGGGAATTACAGCCACGTGCTTTCTGTCTGATATAGATCCTCTGAGACTCGTTATTGTTATTGTTATTAATTTATCCTTTACACTTGGTTGTAAACCGCTAGGCTAGTACTAATACTGAATTATTACAAGGCAAATGGCATGTTAGTGCTTATAATCAGTCTCATATTTGCTGAACCAAAAAGTTTGTTAATTAGCGAGGAACGAGGATAAACCGTTAGTAACGCGTTGAGACGATTACTCGCGTTGTTTATTGCCATATCAAACCTCAAAATTTAATTAGATATTTAATTACTGATAATTGGGGTGATGTTTCATTTTTATTCGAGGCGTTTGTTCTTTTTTAGACGGTAAAATTAAAATACACATTTTATTTTGTAACAAGGATTGTGTTGTAATTTTTTTTTTAATTTTGAGGTTCTTTCGGTTACACAGAAAGAAAAATTTTTTGACTGGAGAACGAAATTCGTGGCTGAAGAAAATTTTCGGGTGTCTGAAGGAAGACCGAAGTTGTGTTGGCCAAAGTAAAAATTTTTTTTGAAATTCTATTCTTGATGGAAGTAATTTTTTCTTAATTCAAATTATCATAAATACTTGATACAATAAATTTTTATATTCGATAAAGATTTTTAAATAGTTTAGGGAAGCAGCGCCACCTACGTCAGTTGAGAAAAAAATTTTCTCACTTAGAGAAAATTTTTCTCTTGAATATTTGATACCCATTTTATATTATTTTAGCGTGCAATTATACATATTGAATGAAAAAAAATGATTCAATATTATTTGATCTTCCCATTTGACACGTTAATCAATAAAAATATTAATGAAAATTGACTTCTATCTTTATATTTAATTTTTTGGAGCAATAGAGAAATTTTCTCAAGACAAGAAAATTTACTTCTATCAAGAACTAAATTTTTTGGAGCAAGAGGCTGAATTTTCTCAAAACAAGATTTTCTTTACTTAAATAAATTTTCTTGGATCAAGATACGTATTTCTTAAAGCAAGAGAATTAATTTTGTTGGAATAAATGAAATTTCTTGTGTCAAAAAAAAGTTTTTTTTCGCTCAAGAAAATAATTAGGAAGAAAAATATTTTCTTTGCTCAAGTAAACCTTTTTTTCTTTGTAGAAGTATTGTATTTTTAACAACAATAGTTTTTGTCTTAATTTTCATTTTTGTTTTAAGAAAGAGTTTGTAGTAAATAAAAGAAATGAGTAAAATAGGAGAAAGAAGTTTATGTGGAGGCCAAAGTAGTGCCAAAAGTTGGCGATTAACGGGGCAGAGAGTTAAATTTTAATGATTTGCGACGTGACAGCGCGCAGACTTAATTTCCGAGCCATTTATATTTTTTTACTCCCACGCTTAGCGCTCCCTTTTGCTTTGGCTTGTTTCCCTCAAGTGTAAGAGTGTAAGTAGGCGCTTTTTGCTTCAAAGGGAGAATTCATTAGTGGAAAAGTAAAGAATTTTTTAGTGGAAATTTTTTCTACTGGAAAAATTCGACGGATTTATGTTAGTAGTGCTATCAATTGTTTGCATTCTTTTTTGGGTATTTATTTGAGCGTTACAGATGATAGTAAATGGTAGTTTTTATACAGACGTGTAAATATTTAGTTGTTAATGAATTTTTTTTTCTACGAGCACGATAATTATAAAAACTATTGACATTCCAATTATGTGAATTTTTCCATAGTAAAAAAAAATTAATTCCATGACATTTTGAACAAATTACAATATTAAAATGTCAAAAGTTTAATTAAAATTATTAAAAATTAATTGAAATCTGTCTGATATTTATCACAAGCATAAAACCCATTATTCTATTCCATTGATATTAATTTTAATAAAACCTATTGCCCAACAATCAGCATCCAACCGTCCATTAAATCTAATTGGCTATCACATTAGTTATTTTCATATTGATTTTCTTTAAAAAAAAACATCTTTTCATACTCATCCTTTTAAAAAATTAATTACCACCTTGGAATGCCGTCTGCATTGAAGTAAAATTAAATCATTATTTCAAAATACTTCCTACGTAATATTTAAATAAAAAAATAATTAGCATATTTCAGTCTTTTATACACTTGATCACACCATATTCGTCATCGCTTACGGAATTTTAAATTTATTTATTTTTTTTTAATCACAATTACAATTACAAATAATATACAATATCTATTTAAACTTTAACCTCTATTAATTCAATCCAAAATTATCTAACTAAATTATCAGAAGTTATCAATTCTGTATTTTTATAATTCGGATGTTTTTCTAATTTGAATAAAATATTTTTATGGCATACATTTCCTTGACATTCTTACCAAAATATTAAAGGTGTGCCATAATAAAATGGTTGGTTATGTTCCTTTAAAGTAATTCAATGAAACACTTAACGAATATTTTTATATTACTATAATAAAAATATTAACAATAATAATTGATTTATTATTATCTATATTATTAAGAGAATAAGAAAAATTTTGTCTCCAAGATAGTCATATGATAAAATCGTTTTTTTTTTAATGAACTTTAGTATCATTACAAAGGTCTTGACTTGAATTTGTTCCTTTTCAAGGTTTTAAATAATCCCCACTGATAGTCAATTAATTATGATAAGTATTTAAGCTGCATTCGATAATTCTCTATCTCTAGATACATAATTAAGAAATGACCTTGTATCTTGTGAACTATTGAGATTTTTAAAGATATAAGCTCACGATGACATTACACTCATCAAGACCTTTCATTTGAGTACCCACATCAATTTTTCATTTATTTATATATATTATATATATTTATATATGAAAAATATATCAAAAATGCTTGTGGATACTCAAATGAAAGCTCTTGATGAGTTTATTATCGGGAAGAGCTTATATATTTAAAAACGTCAATAATTAAGAAAATACAATGCAATTTAACAAAAGTTATTATTTAATAAAGCAAAATTTTTTTTATTTATAGTTCACAAATAACGGCAGTCACATAGTGACTGCAAGATTGCTAATTATTATTATTATTATTATTATTATTATTATTATTATTATTATTATTATTATTATTATTTTCAACGACAATAATAATAATAATAATAATAATAATAATAATAATAATAATAATAATAATAATAGTTAAGTCGTCGACTCTCCGCGACCTTGTCGTCGCGTGCGATAAAAGCTGTTTCTTTTAAACTCAATCACGTTTTACTTACATTATATGTATAAAATACTAGTATAGTCTTGTCTTAGTACACTTAACATTATTTTCCCTTTCATACACCACTCAATCGTTGAGAAGACAAGACAAGACTAAGACAGACTTTTAGTTTACGTGTACTTATACTTTAACTCGGACTTGTTCTTTTTTTTTTTTTTTGTTATGCCAAGGCCTACACTACGCTAGTCCAGTAAAATCCCACAGTCGACATTCAGTATTCCTCGTGAGAAAAGTAACAAGTTTACGCTCTCGTTGTTATAAACGCATTAACATTATTTCCATATTAAAACTACGCATCTTAAATCACAATACCGGTGTAAATTAAACGCCCGCAAGCTAAAATGATGTTTCGTTATTAATTTAATTCAGTATTTTTCTGATTTTTCACTTAACTGGAAATACAAATCACTCTTGTAGCTAATGCTTTTCATTTAGGCTCTCACGTAATTATTTCTCACTTCCTGGTGCTTCAAGGCTCCTACGTCTGCATTTCCGTAGTGCCTACTTCAAATGTCTATCCAGTTTCATTTTATTTTATGGTAATTACTTTTCTTGCTCGGTCTGCCATTATTTTAATCGTATTTACTATTTAAACATTTGAAAAATTCGCTTTATTCAGTAAAATGACCGTCCAGTCAATTTTTAATTCGCGTTAATATTTATCCGGTAAAAAATAAATTGAATTTTTAATTTCCAAGAATATTTACTGCGTTTTGCAAATAAATTTGAATTTAAATTTAAATTTGACGATGAATTATTCTATTTTTTTTACATTGAACTAAACGCTAAATTTTCTCAGGTAAATAAATAAATTTTTTTCGTTTCCGGTTATAATAAATAAAATATACTTTTGTTATTTCACAGACTGTTTATTATATTTCATTGGATAATTAACTGTGAATAAATAATATTTTATTCATAAATTTTTATCAAACCATTATTACTTTCATTTTCAATTTTTTTCAACATTCCAATATCTCATTTTTAAAAAAAGTTTTATAAAAAACCATTTGTTACTTTCATAACTTGATAAAAAAAAACTTAAAATGTTTACTACGACTCTTAATAATGTTAATTTATTAATAAATAGAAGTTACAATAGACAATAATAAAAATAACTCACATAGTAACATTATTATTCCACTGCAAGGCAAACAATTTATTATTCAAATATTTTCACGCCATTACTCTAATTAAAATAATTATTACAGTACAATAAAATGCTTTATTACACTGTAATAAAATTAACTAGATCTATAAACAAGTTTCACTCTTGAAAATAAATCTGTTAACTATTGATTGCATCAAAATAATTTCCACAATATTTTATGTAAGAATAATTAATTATGACAGTAAAATTAGCAGATACTTGATAATTTATTTAAGAGAAAAAAAAATAATTAAAACTTTTCACTTAAATTTAACTCGACTAAAATTGATTTACGCCATTAAAACTTCGGACTAAAAACTTGAAGAGAACAAAATTTTCTTGGAATTATTTTCCGAGTTATCTCTCAATAGAACAACTTTACAGATCATTAAACTGAAATAAAAATGATTTATTCAAATCGAGTTATGACAAACGCGACTATTCCGTGCGGGTACTGCGATTTTCCTTGTAAAAAAAAAAAGAACAAATTTTCTCATAACTCAAAATCCCGAAAGGAAATTTAACATAACACACGTATTCATCCCTTGAAACTTTACTAATGGTCCTTTATTCTAAAATCAAATAAATCTTTAACGCAGTATTTACATTGCATTCATACACAGAAAAAAAAGTTCACTTGAGCTAAGGAAATATTTTTCTTCCTAATTATTATCTTAAGCGAAAAAAAAATTTTTTTTCGACACAAGAAATTTCACTTGTTCCAACAAAATTAATTCTCTTGCTTTAAGAAATACGTATCTTGATCCAAGAAAATTTATTTAAGTCAAGAAAATCTTGTTTTGAGAAAATTCAGCCTCTTGCTCCAAAAAATTTAGTTCTTGATAGAAGTAAATTTTCTTGGCTTGAGAAAATTTTTCTCTTGCTCCAAAAAATTAAATATAAAGATAGAAGTAAATTTTCATTAATATTTTTATTGATTAACATGCTAAATGATAAGATCAAATAATATTTCATCATTTTTTTTCATTCAATATGTATAATTGCACGCTAAAATAATATAAAATGGGTATCGAATATTCAAGAGAAAAATTTGCTCAAGGTGAGCAAATTTTTTTCTCAGCTGAAGTAGGTGGCGCTGCTTCCCTAAAGTATCTCAAAATCTTGATCAAATATAAAAATTTATTGTATGAAGTATTTATGATAAATTTGAATTAAGAAAAAATTACTTCCACCAAGAAGAGCCTGCTTTAAGAAATATGTATCTTGATCCAAGAAAATTTATTTAAGTAAAGAAAATCTTGTTTTGAGAAAACTCAGCCTTTTGCTCCAAAAAATTTAGTTCTTGATAGAAGTAAATTTTCATTAATATTTTTATTGATTAACATGTCAAATGAGAAGATCAAATAATATTTCATCATCTTTTTTCATTCAATATGTATAATTGCACGCTAAAATAATATAAAATGGGTATCGAATATTCAAGAGAAAAATTTTCTCAAGGTAAGAAAATTTTTTTTTCATCTGAAGTAGGTGGCGATGCTTCCCTAAAGTATCTAAAAATCTTGATCAAATATAAAAATTTTTTGTATCAAGTATTTACGATAATTTAAATTAAGAAAAAATTACTTCCACCAAGAATAGAATTTCAAGAAAAATTTTTACTTCGGCCAACACAACTTCGGTCTTCCTTCAGGCACCCAAAAATTTTCTTGAACCAAGAATTTTCTCCAGTCAAGAAATTTTTTTTTCTGTGTAATTTCTCAACTTAAAAAAAATCATCCAACATACTTATCTATTTAATTTTATTCTCGCTCATTGTCAATATTATTTCAAAATTCATGTTTTTTTTTCCGGGTATTATATTGTATATATTATTTTATCTTTAATTATTACCTCACGCATCCGCAGTTTCAAACAATTGCCGTTAACTAGAGAAGAAATAGAAACAATGATAATTAACTTTAAACTTGTTTTTGATGTTGATTATCGCTTTAATTACAAACAACAAATAAATTGTTGATTTCTAGTCATGTTTATTTTTAATAATTTTTGAAAGTGAAACCGGAAGTTTAAATATTTCATTAGAATTCTCCGGGACTTTATTCATAGGAAAAGAAAATTTAAATGATAATTTTTATCTTTACAAGTGCGTGTTTGATTCATCGCTTAGATAATTGATGTATTTATAGAACTCTCCATTTAAACACATGTGTATTTAAAATTTTATCCATTGTTAGATTAAATATTTAAAAAATCAAATCTTGAGCTTGTTTAAAATAAAAAAATTTTTTTCCAATTTATTTTCTTAACTCTCCGTGAAGTTAAATAATTATTACGGCTAAAATTCAGAGGTATATTATATAAATATTTTTTTTTAATATAATCTCACTTGGTCTGTTGGTCTCGTCGTGACTTTCCTTTCCCCACCTCAATTTTCGATGAGCGACAAACGGGAGTGCGAAAGCACATTGCCAGAGTGTTGTGGTAGCCGACTAAGGTGCAGCCAAGACTCAGATATCGCCAAGTGCCCACACCAGTTTAGTTTATATATTCTTAACATAACAAGCACAAGCAGTTCATGTACTTACTGCTGCTTCAATCTACATAGTCTGCAAAATATATAGTATAACAATACAATGTTTTAGTTCTTATTGCCGCCGGTATACTCGAACACGCAGTGTCGCGAAACATATGCGTCAAAAATTGCCGCATAAGTTTGAATTTTTGGAGAAATTTATGAAATTTACTCCGAAGTGAGTGTAATTATAACTGGTGGAAGTTCCCTTTAAATTTCATGATGGATTGTCCTTATAAGTGTGTAATTTTTGGACAGATAATGTATTACAGTTGGTAGTTGGTATTTATACGAAGAGTGAATTAAAATTTGTTAAATTAATAGACTATTACATCTGGAATTTAATTATTATTATGACGGGGAAATTAATTAGGTCGAAAGTGTGTAATCTCTTAAAATTCATTATCTACGCTCATTATCATTATTAATTTTATTTAATTTCATGTTTTACAGTTATTTATAAAGAAATTACTCAGATTATCTTTTAATATTCTTTATAATAATAATAATAAATTTAGAAAAAAATTATTTTTTAATTAAAAAAAATTTATAAGACAAAAATACTTGATAATTAAAGTCTTCAAAATATTAAAATGATATAATACAACTCGTTATCTCAGTTTTTATTTTGCCTTGATGCATTTATAGTCAACGACGTAAAAGATCTTGAATCATTGCGTGACGTAGCTTTGTTATTTGGTGGGAGACAGGTTTCAGTCACTTCACATACCAGCAATAGTCATTGTTGATCGTTTGCCAATTACAACTATTTTCAGTTAAATAGAATATCAATAGTATCAAATACAACTACAGCCACATTATTTATCTTTTTGATTCATTGAAAACTTAAAGCAGTCAAATAATAATAATTATTATTACTATTCCTATTAACTATCATATTCTTACAAAAATTTTATTTTATACTTCAAATAATAATTCCTTTCACGTATTTTAGTGAGTGTATAGACTTAGATGGTGTTAGTTTCTTATTAAAGGTTTAGTTGCTATTTGTTGACTACTGCGACAAGTACTTGACCACTTTTAGTTATTAGACGAAGTTGACGTTTTAACGTAGTTCCAACGTGGTATAGTATAGTCAGAGCGTTTACTACACTGAGAGAAAAGTGCATAGTTAACTGAATCATAACATCAAAATTATGAAAATATAGTTTTCTGAACTTTTTTTTTGTAGTTACTCAAACTATACATTAGTTTAAGTAACTATTGACAAATAGTTATATCGACTATATTTTAATAAATATGTTTTTGTTATCGTGTTAAACAAAAAGTTATTAGGTGACTGAAAGGTTTATACGGACAACGTCTCAGATAGCTAAACTGGAAGAGCCCTTATTGCGTAACCAAAAGATCCGAGTTCGATTCCCGGTCCAAGCTATCCGAATTATTTTTTCTGTTTTCTGAGTTAAAGTTAATCAAGATGGCTATTAAGCTGATATTTAACTGAAAATAGTTTAAGTAACTATCTATTGGGGTTCAATATAATACATAATTTTAGGTACAAGAACTGCAATTAAATAGTGGTGATGCTATTTAACTAGATTTTCCTAGTTCAGTTGACCATATTTTTCTCTCAGTGTATAGACAAAAATTTAAAAGCCTCGGCACACAGACGTTCACACATACAATTACATATTGTTAGTCTAGTGATCTGGCAACGTTGCTCTTGAAAACCGTGAAAGATTTGAATTTCCCGCTTTTTATGCTACACTATTTCAAGGAGCGTTACGCACGGCGTTGCCGAATCGCTATAAATTGTTCAATGAGGAGGTTAGAAATGGATCGAAAATTATTTTTTGTAATTATTATATCTCGATAACAAAACGGCGAGGTGCTACTTTTATCTTTTTAACTTATTCTAAAAATATTTTTCAACGCGCCCTTAATTTTTTTTCCAATTCTGTCGAGAGAATTTTTTAATATAATAAAAAATAGTTGGAGAGACCGGACATTTTACATACTTTAAATGGAACATGACCCTCAAAATCGCCAACTTTGACTTTAAATATCTCGCGATCTAAACGGTCAAAAATTATGAAATTTTAGGAATTTATAAATAAAGCTATTCTGAACCCGTAAAAAAAATTTCAGCCGAATCTGTCGAAAAGTGATTTCATGCTGGAACTGCCTTAAAATAAATTTTTGACTGAAAATTAAATTAATTATTTTTATTAATTTTTTTTATTTACTAATTTTATTATTTATTATTCATTTTTTTTATTTACGGAAAATAATTGTGAGTTTTTTTAACGTTTGCTACGAAAGGTTTTGATTTCTTGTTAGAAAGAATGTAAGTTAACCTTTCAACACGTGGATTATAAGATTTTTTTTTCTCTCAAGTTTAATCTCAAATATTTTTTGAAATTTATATAGAAAGACTAGTTAAATATTTTTTAATTTCTTATAATTTATTATTTTTTCGAAAAAAAATTTTTTTTAAAAGCATGAGAATTTTTCTCATATTATTATTAAAGTATTAAAGCATTGGAGATTTCAGCTGCTGTATATATTCGGCATAGTTCGGCTAATTCCGGTTTACGGCTTCATTATAATTATAATTTTTTTCTAATTCAAAAATTATTAATAATAATTATTAATAATTTATTCAATATTAAAAATTCTATTATTTTTTTTTTAATTATAATAAAATTATTAAAATCGTTAAATAATGTTTAAAATTTTTAATTAATTATGATTATTATTATTATTATTGGAAAATTTCCTTTACTTATCTATTGCGCATGCGCATGTGCAAAAACCCACGTGTTTTTATTCTCAAAGCCAGAGTAGAGAAAGTTAGTCGAATAATCCACGTGTTGAAAGGTTAACCAAAAATATAATTAGTAATTATTAATTACACATTTGAGAGTAATAACAAATGTAAATAAAATAAATTTTAGTGAAGAATTTTGAGTGATAAATTAGTCTGATAAGAGTATTATTCTGAAACTTAATCTCTAGTAAAAGTGAAAAGACGGAGTTAAATCTAATGATTTTTGTTTAAAGTTAGTGTTAGTGATAATGCTAAAAAAAAATATATTATAAGCAAAAGATGTCGAATAACGGATGACGAGTGTAATAATAAATAGTGAGAAGGTGAAAAGAAGGAAAAGGATATGGGAATTGGCGAGATGGATCGGGGAATACCAAGTAGCACGCTTGCGACCTTGAGAGGAATCCTCGTGAGCTCTTTGTCGAGGGAAAATCTCGGTCCACATGATATTACTCAAGTTGAACAAATTTCGCGGCATCGCATCAGCAGAAAAGTTCATTTTAGAGAAGGTTTTTATTTTTGGTTAACATTTATGAGCTCAAGGGCGAATTTTGAAATAAATAAACAACAGGCAGTTTATCATTTTTTTAATTTATAGCAAAAATATGTGATAAGATATAACTATATGAATGATATATAAGACTATGAAAAATTTATTTTAATTGTTAATTTTTACTCATATTTTAATATTTATTAAATTACTTAAAAAAAAACATATGAATAATATTTATAAAAATATATTCCCTTAACATAAAATTTAAGTATGAAAATTTATAAAATTAAAAATTATTTTTATACATTTGCATACATAAATTTTTTGTACGTTGTTAATGTATTTTAATTAATATTAAAATGTATTAAGTATTTACAAAAATTAGCTATTAAAAAAATGTTTACATAATTTTGTATATTAATATTTTATTTTTAATATATATTTTTAAATGAAAATGAAGTTAGCTGATATTTCAAAATTTTTAAAAAGTTTTTATTGAAAAAATTTCAATTAAACAATTAAAAAAAAAATTTATATGTAAAAAACTTGAAAAACTATATGTGCAATCTTTTTAATTGTAATTTAATTAATAAAAAAAATCACAAGTTTTTAGACGCCTGCTAACTTCAGTGTCATATTTTTAAAAAAAATTTATTTCATGGAGAAATAATTATTTACATTAATTCTCAATTACTAATTAACAAATAGAATAGAATATAATTTTCTATTAAACTATCCAACTATTTTCCTTTAAAGAAACTCACTTCCAATTCCAACAACTTCTAATTATAGTCTTAATAAATTCCCAGAACTTGATTAATTATTAAATTAAATGTTCTAAATATAAAGCTAGAATATCTTGATACAGATGTATATCACTCCAGAATTTAAAAGCTTATTCGAACAAGATAACAATAAACTATTTCCATGAAGTACAAACAATCGAACTGTACTTCCGACCTTGCAGATCTGCTAATTAATAGACGAGACGAGACTAAACGCGAGAGCGAAAACTTCTGGTATTGCAATCACGCTATTATAAATCACTAGTCAATTATTTTAATTTACTTGATAATTAAATAATTAACTATCAACAATCTGCGCTGTTTACCTTAACATTGTAAATTACAAATAAACAAAATTATTTGTTTCAATTTTATAACTTCATTCAATTAATTATTTTTTTTTTTCATGTTTCAGGTGAGTATCGAGACCACTCATCCACTCTCAATGGAGCTAATCATAGAGTACTTATAAGTATGTAGTAAATCATTTATTTGCGATAAGACTTATTTACTTAAATCAGTCATTCACTTTAAAATATTAATTTAATAATTAATGCAAAGTAAGGTAAAAGCCCCAATAGATGATCATGTACCAGTATATGATCACTCCATGTATTTGTATACCTATATTTGTAAATATAGATATACAAATACATGGAGTGATCATATACTGGTACGTGATCATCTATTGGGGCGTTTACCTTACTTCTGATTAGGATTTTTTAAAGTTCAAGGCTTAAGCTAATCCCATTGATTACATTAACAATTTAATGACGTTAATCAGTTAATATTACATAGAAAGTAAATTTGAATTTAGTTAGTTAGGGTACGTGCATGAAAATTTGATGAGCAAATTGCAGCGATGTGATTTTAAATTTTCCTGTCGATAACGACCGAATTTTATGATGCGTACTAAGTATCGATCCAATTAAAGAACATATATATGTATAGAAAAATTTAACATTTTATCCTCAAGACTCTTCAATTATTATTTATTATTAAATTATAACAGTTGATATAAAAATGCTACTTTACAATTACAGCGTGAAATGTTCAAATACTTTGCCGTTAATTTTTGATCGGTTTAAAATTTAATAGAGGTGTTGAGTCAAGGTAAATTTTACTATTGATGTTTACATTTGAACTTTATATTTTAGTAAGACTTTAAAATGTTGACAGTTTGTTTTTGTTTTGAGGAAATCAATGTAATTTAAATTTTATTTTATCAATGTTTTAATTATAGACAAGGTCTATTGGTCGTCATTATTATTATTATCGCTCAATTATCATTAAATGTTTTTTAGAGCCATAACAATTAGAATTTAATTGATAACTATTATCTATTAATGCCAGTTATCGATAATTAGTTTATATTATATCATTATTTATCTCCATAAATTCTTTATTATTTTATTAGAATTTTTTGATTCTCGATTAAATTTTTTTTAGGACGCACTGATGAAAAAAATTAATTTGATTCAAGCTGAAAAATTTTGAACCAAAAAGATCATGTTGAAAAATTTAATTATTTATTAAAAATTTTTTAATTAAGAAATTTTTTTTTATTTTATCAAATTTGATTTGGTTCAAAAATTTTTCAGCTTATTAAAAACAAAAATTATTTGAATTTTATCTCACGTTAATTTTTTTCTTAATATGCTTTTTTCTTAAATCTTCAACTTCAAATATAAAGGCAAGTAAAATTTTTTTATAAGAAAAGTATTTTAATATTAAAAAAATCGTCATACTATCTTTGAAATTACGGATTTTTTCAAATAAGATTTTACGATGTTGTATCAAGTTTCTTCTTTCGTTGATGCGATAAAAACCCTCAATATTTTATAACTCGAACCTTTTTTAGGATCTCCCATAAAACAACAGTTCAAAAATACGATTCTGCTGATCTGATAAATTGAGAATACCGGTAGGCAGAAAAATGGCTTAAGTTGATAAGGAACGCCTTGGGCTAGCTTTTATTACAGTTAAAATAGGTCTACATCTGGGCTGAAAATTCTCATCTCTTTTCTTCAACAAATTGAAATTAAATTCATATTGAATAAAACTCACAAACTTTCTTATTCATGATAATAATATCATTTCAACATATCGATAAATATTTAACAGTAATTATGAAATCCTTAAAAAATAACAGATTAATATTATATTTTACTCTTATAAAACTCATCTTTATCCTCAATTACACAAAATTTATTGAACGTAATACGAAAAATAAAATAACATATTTTACGAGATAAATCTAAGTACCAATAAGGAATTTAATGTTTTAATTAAAAAATTCCTCTCTGCGATACAAAAAACAGAATCTTTATATTATATCAGATAACATTTTATCATTTTCCATTGACTAATCTCGAACGCTTTGTGTCTCTTTTGATCGGAAATGATTCACGTTGGCACATTCAGTACGTGCGATATAGCTCATATTACTTCGATGTCGATCGCTCTCACCGTCGACGTCCAAGAGAGTGGAGATCCATCGCTATATTAGGAGCGAGCACGTTCTCGTCCATATTCAGGCATACCATTTTTTTCGTCGTGATACTTTTTCCCTCATTTTCAGCTTCGGAACATATTTATATTTATATTTATGTAACACACTCACCTTATATGAAATATAATATAATATATAATATCTTATTTAGGGACATAAAGTACTACACCAAAATTTTAGCAATAAATATTATTTACCCGTCGTCCAAAAACGGTGATAAAAAACAGTGACCACTGCTTCGAGGTATATTTCGACATGCTCGATATTATTCTGGACTTTTTGTGACTTCCTTCGAGGCTTTGCCAGTAAATATTACAGTTTTCCCTCTTTCATCATTGCTTGTAGCTATTATTTTGAAAAAAAAAAATTTTTGAATTATATCTCGAGTATTTTTCTTATCAAAATATTTTTTAAAAAATATCATTGGACAAAATATAATAACTCTAAATACAACACTAGAAATTGTTACAAAAACTATTAAAATTTTTCAGTCCTACAAAATTTAATATAATTTTATGTTAATGCACTTATAAAGAAATTAGTTTAAAATGAAAAATTTTTGGTTTAAAAATCGATAATTTTATTTATTTATTGGATTTATATGCCAAAGCTTAGCCGGATGGCAAATTGTACAATGTCTAGTATAATTAATGAGTAATAACTAAAAAGTGTAATAAAACAGAAACAGTATAATAAGATACGATACAATAACTTATATGAGTAACATATCAGTAACTTAAAACAAGCCGAGCTGAAAAAATTTAATAGAATTACAAACTGTTTGATACTTCAAGATTGAGAAAAAATTCGAACGCTTTATTTTTTAAGCTCTCAAGGGAATGGGAGTTATTAATATCACTCGGTAATTCTCGCCATAAATGAATACTGGATACAATAAAAGAGTGCTCAAAGGTGGCAGTGGCGAAATTAGGCATTTTGAAAGAGATGTAATTTGACTGCCCAATTTTAAAACACAGTAACTGCAAAATTTTTATACCTAATTTTTTTTAATATTGTTTGTGTTGGATTTTTTATAACTTTTAGACCTTAATGTCCAGTATTTTTTCTTAAAAATATTTATATTCAAGTATTTTCTTTTCATAAATCAAATTTTTCATCAATTTGGCAGGCAAACTTTTTTTTAATAAGAAAAATTTAAAAAAATTTCTAAATGTTAGTTACTGTGTTTTGAAATTGGGCAGCCGAATTGTTCTTTGATTTAGCAAAAAAATTTTTGAATCAAGTAAAATTTACTTGAATTAAAAACAATTTCTTAATTCTAGAATTTTTCTGTTTGATTAAAGATAATCAAATTTTTCAAAACGATATTAGTTCAAAAATTTTTTCCTTGAATTAATGAAAAAAACAATTTGAACAAATAAAAATTTCAATTTCAGTTTTATTACTTAATCAAACATCCCTTTGGAAATATTTTGTTCTTGTTCGTACTTTCTGCAGAATAAACAAAAAAGTTTCCCCTCTAAATAGACATATTAACAAGGGTATGGGCAAGCAAGTTACATAAGGATAGCGAGCATAAGTTTTCAAGAATCTACTCCAGATCTCGAGAGTCACCAGACGAAATACACTTATCCTCACAATAAAACCACATATAGTGCAATAATACAGAGTAGTAGAGTTTCAGAAGGATGGCGTCGTTGAAAAATTTCATTGCCGAATTGCCGAGCTTGTCTCGCCATGTTTTTACTTGGCACTTGGAAAGGAACCAACCTTATATATTTCTATCTGTCAAGTTCGATCCCAGCAGCAGTTCGGTTATGAAAAAGTAATAAAATAAACTAAAATAAGCTGTAACTACCGCTCGAGCCAATATCTGATCATCCATTTTGCATAATACCCTTTATACTTGTTTACATTCTTTCCCATTAATCGTTTATCATCTTCGATTACTTCAAATATTCCCAAAAATTTTATTTCATAATAATTTATAACCCATAACTAATGGGTTATAAATTTTTGTACTAAAAAAATTTTTAAAAAACATTATCAGGCCGCGGAAAATTAGAGCAAAGTGAAATTAGAGCGGTTTTAATATATTTTTTTGATAGAGAGCTTCCGAGTGCTATGCCCCGGAGGAACGAATTAAAAAACGTCCAATTCGGTGGTACATATATACTAAAGAGCCGACGGTGAAATACTGGTCGACGTGAGGACAATGGAGGGATTAGATCGGTAGCTCACATTCATGAGCTGATTTTGGTTGGTATGAATTTACAAAATATAGAATAGAACGTGACACATTAAATCCGGATATGACTGCTTCATCATACATACCTTATCCATCTATCGGACAGTCACTAATTTACTATTATGCAGAATGTTAGTACCAGACGCTACTGTGTAGACGGCGCTCACCGCTCCGCGGTATATGGCCGGCTTTAGGTTAAAAGCAACTTCAATTCATACAAACTCAAGCTGGATAATTGACAAGTTAAGGCTTTAACTGTCGTTATCATTTCCGAACCAGTCCCTAAAGTTTGTACGACCGTCGCTAATTCTCCTCTGAAAGACCTCATTAAAAAAAATTTTAATTAACAGACAGATTAACAGCTCACGCTTCAAACGCTCAAGGCTGATAAAGTTTCAGAAAAAAAATATCAACAAATTTTATCAACTTTTTTTTAGACTTGTAATTTTTAATTTATTTTTTTAAGAGTAAATTGAGTAAGACGCTGTTGTTATATTATTATATTAAAACTTGAGATGTAATGAATAATGGAAGTGTCGAACACGGTTCTTGTGATAGAAAAAGCAACTCCTTGACATAAATTCTTGAATAGATAAAAGCATTGTTGGGTTAAGTTAAGGAAAAATTAAGTTACCAGAGTTTTTCCATGACCTGAAGGTACAAACCCTTTATCTGATATTGTTTTTAAAATTACAATTTATGATTAAAATTGTTCAAAAATTTTATCAGTCAAATAAGTTATTATACCCGGTAAATATTTTATTAAATTTCACTTAATTTTGGATAGATTAATTAATAATTAATAATCAAATATTGTATCTTGTTTATTTGAGCCACGGATTTATCTGGGCAGATAATTTATTATTAACACGGAAGTTTATTTTTACAAGCTCGTCCCTCGATATTTTCATCGAGCTTGCGCAATTGCATCACCCGTAACCCAATGATAAAATTTCTATACTTTTTAAAATTATCAACATTATTTATATTAATTAAAATTAATTTGATTTAAAAAGTTAAAATTTGGTTCTTCTCTTGTGCTGTCTTTTTAAGTGACAGAAATAAATATGAATAATTATTATAATTAAAACATAAATATCATAAGGAAGGACTGCAATGAATAGAAGAAGCGAATCGCGATGAAATTCAAAGTTTTTAAAAAAACAAGTAAAAGCGGGTGGGAATTCCATTAAACTCTTGATGGAATGACGTTGTTTGAGAAACTCAGCGATACATTACATGAATATCCATGGAATGATTATAGTTATAGTTTGTAGACGAGACTCTAGACACTTGTACTCTTATTCTGGTATTCTTTGTCTGTCTGCTGGTATTATATTGTTGTATACATATTGTGAACTGTGTACTGGTGTGTGTCTCTTTAGACTCTGTATTATATGCCACAGTATGTACTACTAATAGTGCAGTCGCCATGATGATGTAAAGTACAATGCTCGAGTGACAAGAGAACACGCGATGCAACTGTCGGAAGTTAAATGCTGCTAAAAGAAGCTATAATAACGGATATTAGGTTTACGATACAATTCTCTAAAAAATCATGGTATTAAATCCTGCGATGAAAAATTTTTTCTGAACTTGCTCTATACATGAAAAAAAAAAAAAAAAATAGTTTCAAGAGAAAAATTCTTGAATTAGAAAAAGTCATTTTGAAAAGTTTTGTTGTTTTGAATTAAGAAGAACAATTTTTTAATTATTTTCTAAAAACTGAATGAGTGCACAGAAAAAAAAAAAAAAGTCTTGAGTCAAGCGTAAATTTTTTTAAATCAAGAAAATTTTAAGGAATACTAAAAATTTCTTGAATGAAGTTGAATTTTTTTAAGCCAAGAAAATTTCTTTTTGCTCCAAAATAACTTCGGTCTTCCTTATAATTTTCTTGGTTCAAATAAAATTTTTTTTGGGTGCGAAAAACTACAGATTAATAGTTAATAGTTATTTTAAAGAATGCCTTAAGTATGTTACTAACAATTAATAATTATTAACTTTTTAGTCAGTAAGAATGGTCAAATTTTGAATTCGTACATTGAAAAAAAAAAAATGAACTTGAATCAAGAGAAAATTTCTTGAACCCAGAAAATAATTTTAAAGTTTTATTGTTTTGAATCAAGACGAAAAATTCTTAAATCAAGAAACATTTATTTATAGCAAGAAAAATTTCTTAGTTTAAGAATTTTTTTACTCAGATCAAGAAGATAAAATTTTTCAAAATTATTTATTTGATTTAAGTTAATTTTTTTTTCTGTGTAGATTTTTGACTTAGAAAATTAAATTGTACAAACGAAAAATTTATTTTTTAAATTAAACTCTGTATAATTAGTAAATTTTTAGTGGATTTATTCAAAAGCTACGAATTTTCATATAAGTTTTATATTTATTGTTTCAATGAATTTAAATTTCACTAATAAAATAATTTCTTCAGAGGTTCAAAAATTTTTCTCTCGAATCAAGTTAGTTTTTTTTTTTTAAGTGTAATATTTTACATTATTTTTACTGTGAATGTATCATATCCTTTACTTTATAACTTAAATATCCTAAATAAAATTTTCAACAGAATTAATAAAATTAATTCAAAATAAAAAACATCCTTGACATTTAAAGATAATTCAACCTGAATAGTTTTTGGTTAAAAAAAATAAAAAAGCAGTGAAAGCCTGGAGGAAAAGTTTGGATCGATTCTGTGGAATAGAAAGTGTTTGAGGACTCGACGTGGACTAAAAACCCGAGTCCTTGCTCTCTCTCGAGTGAAATATCCTGGAAAATAGGAAAATAGAGCCCGTGATTTTTATACCTGATAACGTATCAGCAGACGCGAGTTTTGGGAAAATGAAAAAATAAAAAAGCACCGCTTTTATCTGTTGTGTGCCGCGCGAGGATTAAATATTATAAAAATATATTATTGGGTCAGGAGTTTTAATGTTTTTCCCAAGGTCAAAGGTTTTATTTTATTTCCACTTAAAGAGGAAAAGCTCGATGGGATTAAGCGGGCTATCAACATTATATTGCGCCCACGTGACCGGTGTCCATCTTGGGAGCTTTGTCTTCTAGCAGTAACTCCTACGCGGTTTCTGTCTTATATACGACCGGGACAGGATGAGATAGGATGCGGGTCAGAACTTAGATTACGGGAAATTGCGGACAGTCACCCGCGTGGAAAAGATCTGGATCTGGAAGCGGAACGAGGTCCGCAGAGGGAAAATGAATGGGTGAATAGAAATAAAAGGAAGGTTTTGAGTACTTTTTATGCTTTTGAGTGTTTCGACTTTTGTGTCGAACTTCAGGACTAATCCGGAAAATAAGTTGAGGATATAAAGGATAGGATGTGCTATGGCGACGCAACTGATCGATGCAACAGCGCCATTGCGAACATGTTGGGAGAAGAGAGAGAGGAAAGAGCTTGCGAAAATGGCGGGTCGCCGTGTACTAACCCTCATGCGTACCTTGATCTGTCATTTATTTTTATAATACATAGAAAATAAATTAAATTTAAATTAGAAAAAATTTTTTTAAGAGATATTTTTTTTAAGTCTCAAAAAATTTTAATTTAAGAAAAAAAAATTTTATATTGAAGTGAAAAATTTTTTATTTATATAAATTTATTTATCTAAGTAATAGTTTATATGAAATAATAATTAGAAATATTATTTAAATTAATTTTAACATAAAAAAAAAGTTTTGAATTTTAATTAGAAATTATGAAAATTAATTTAGCAAATATTCGATAATTTAAAAAATTTTTTTGACAAATAAATAATGAAAAAAAAAATTGACATGTAGAAATTTTAAAAAATTAAAAATGCAATTTTTTAAAAATAATTTTTTGGAATAAATTTATTTGTCAAAAAAAACTAAAAAATAATCAAGTGACTTTAAAAATTTTCAATATTCATTTTTATAAGAAATTATTATTCGAGTATAATAAAAAATTTTTTTACTAAAAAGTAAAATTGCGGCAAGCGAATAAATTTTTTGTCACTAAAAAAAAATATTTAATTCAATAAAAAATTTATGTCTGAAGCCAGATAATTTTTCAGGCATTTAAGGATTGAGATAAGAGGAGAATTATTATGAAAGATATAGAAATAAAATCACAGTGGAGGTTTTAGCTCTATAAAAAAAAAAAAAAATTGTTCCTTAAGAAAAAAAAAATTTGTGACGTATCACCTGCGCCCTTATTTCTTTCCTACTTATAAGATATCTGGCGGAAGAAAAAAATTTTAACTAAAATAAAATGATAAATTCCATGGTTTGAGAATATCACGTACTACCCCTGGTACGTGCGTCGATCTTGGATACACGAGGAGGTACTCGAGGGGTGAGAGCGAGGGAGAGAGAAAGTTTCTCTGGCCGAGAGTGGGAATGTCCTCCCACCCTGTTTATGCTCTCACTGCTGGTAGTCATCCCTCTCCCGAGACATTCGCGCACGTCCTCTTTAACGTTCTCGCGATTTTGCCCTTTCAGTTCCAGCAGTTCTCGCCCGGAGACCAACCGGCTTTCTCCTCGACACGTATCTTTATCACATACGTGTACATTTACACTCGTATGTTTATATATCACACATAACACATCTACCCGGTTAGATCGTGCATTTAAACACCACGAGGACCTAAAATCCTCGTGTCCGAGGCTCCCTTGAACTTTGTCACTTGTACGGTGGAAAATATTTATTTAAATATTTATAAGTGGTAACGGATCGTTATCCTTTGACCTTTTTCATAATTTATCACTGGGATTAACTTTTTTTATTTTATTCCATCCCATGCTTTTTTATTTTATTTTCGCTTTTACATATTCTGGAAAATTCTAAATCCTTCAGTTTCCAAACATATTTTCCTTCAATGGCTTTTCTTACCATAAAATCCTTTGTATTGAATATGCCTTTAATATTTTTAATGCATTCAACATTTTTCATTACTTTTATGAACAAACTCTTCAATATGTGATTTATTTTTAGTGATTTTTATCTAAAAATAAATTTTTTACTTTTTATTTTTTAAAGTGATTTTTCAGTAAAAAAATTTATTTGAATTTTTTTCTTAAATTTTTAATTTTCTGTACCAAATTCAAGGATTATTATTTTATTTTTATTCTTATAAAAAATAATGTAAATTTTCACGTATTTATTTTTTCTCAATATTAAATAATTAAATTATATCAAATAATTTTTTAAGTGATTAAAAAAAATAATAATTGTTCGTAAATTTTAACAAAAATTTTTTTCACCCAAAATAAAAATTATTTTACCAATAATAAATAATAATTTATTTATTATTTAACCAAACTTATCACTTTCTTACCAAAAGATGATCCAATTTAAAGTTGCTTAAAAGTAATTGTCTGTCAATTTAGTGCTCAAACAATTTCTCTTACTCTCAAGCATCTCACTAACCAATTAACTCTACAAATATTTAATTACCATAAACATAAACTTGACAGAATAGAACAAACATAAACTACCTCGAATCTTAATTGCAGAGAAACAAATATTACAAAAATTACCATAATTATCCAAAAGTGATCCCCAGATTTTTTTACACTAGCAATTAGATAATTTACTAGCATATTCTTTTAAGAAACAAAAATCCGAACAATAGGACCGGCATTCCATACTAAATTCCATTTGCTATCCTCGTCTACAAGTTTCCAAGTTCCCTGGGAACAAAACTAAACCTTACCGGCTTAACGATCACCGTCATTAAATTCTCATCGTCATCGTCATCGTGCCATAAAAACCTATCGTTTAGCATCTGACCTCCACTAATACAAGTTAAGCTAAAGCTACTTTTATTTTTTTCTAAACTTCTAATCCTTTATTCCCGAATCTCAATTTACACACACACATGCACTATTGTTATTATTATTATTTTATCGTCATATACTTATACTTGCAGCCTTAGCAATTCGCGTGATTCCATTTCTGAAGACTGTCATAAAACCTGCACTACGGCATTAAAAAAATCTAACAACAATAAAAATGAACAATTCGCGTGTTTTTATAAATATTATATTTAACGACACGATAAACTGCATTGAAATAGTTCTGCATAAAAATAAATAACTATTAAATTAAAAGAGTATTGAGAAATAGATTTGACTTGAATCCAACTGAACCATCAATTCATCGAATAACTCAAACCATCCGCTACTCCATACTAAGCAAACTTTATAGACAAATTTAGCTCAGCTAAGTCAGATCAATGATAACTATTATCGTTTCTCTTTTATTTTACTTTCCCCTGCATTCTCTTCATCTATCAAATTATCCATTAACCTATTCCGGAGTAAAGTAGAGGATTTACATCTTTATTCCCATCCTCAACTTATAACTAACTCTTAACCTCTTCTCATACATTTCTCATACATTACTTGGATCAAAAAAAAAATAACTTAATTTTAGATTCTCTTGTAACTTTATTTTACAATTATATTCAACGAGAGAGTAATCGTATTACAAATTAATCAAATTAATTCTTACTTCTTACACAAAATTTGAATAAATTTTCCCGTGAATATAATTTAATTTTTTTAAATTAAATTTTTATATAACTTGTCCTAAATTTAAATTCCATATTATAAAATTTTACGTTACAAAACAAACTACGTAACATCCCCACTTACTAAAAAATTTTCCTCAATCTGTCCTAAAAAATTCAATTAATCTTCCCATCAACAATATTAAAATTTGTCGCCGGAAAATAAATTCTTATTTTTAAAATAAAAAGCTTCCAACACAACAGAAAAATCAGATATAACATTATATTTTTCTCAGCTTGGCTCTTGGCCAAAATTCAAAGGGTTTCATCAAAATGACCTTCACTAAATGTCGGGTGGGCTTCGATTAGTCGATAGTAAACACAACAATCTTCATAGACACTAGACTGACTTTTAGCAAATAATAATTAACATAAATACAAAGTGAAAAATATAAAAATATTCAGTGATAATACTTTTCATTAACATTACATCAACTTGAATCTAAATCAGTCCGTCACGTTTTTACAATTTTTACGACGCGAATCAATCGAACGAGTAAAATTAATTCGGAATTATCTCATTGCAGTCGAGTGAGAAAATTATAAAATAGGGTGTTTAATAAAATAAAAATGATGACGGTTGTTGATATTAAATCCAAAGTGGAGCATCGGAAAATTTTTTTAAAAGCCAGAAAATGTGTCGGAGGCAGCGGGGGTGGAGAATTTCGTTCAATTATAATCAGTAATTGTGGAAAAGAAAAATAAAAAAAAAAACAAAGCTGAGAATTGTTGAATTGGACTGGGAATTGTGGACGCATAAGGGTCCTGGGAAGGGCCATGGGGGATGAGACAGAATGTTCTCTGAGCTGTGCAGGGAGACTCTCCGGAAGGCCGCTGTCTGCTACAGTTCTGGTCGGTCAGGAAGTCCCAGCTCATCGCCACCAACGTCACCGCCGCCCTCACCAGCTAAAGAAGCAAAAACTTCTGCCAACGCTGAATTGGCAAATGTCAACCTCAACTCTCCCAACGACCAAGTCGGAGAGTCATCTCTATCGACACCATCATCAGCCAACACACATGTCAGCAGACAACATCTTTACCAAGGAAGCGAGCCATCCGCGGCTAAGGACGCGCGGGAAGTCCCTAACAAGAGGCCTAGCTACGAATATATCGAGTAGGTTTTCATTTTAGCGATAAATTTGTTTTTATCAATTTTTGGTAAAAGGCCATTCATTAATTACTTAAGGGTACTCTGATAGAAGGATTGTTTATAGTTCAAAATATTTGTTAATATTTAACGAAACATTTATTAGAGACCTCTTTTTAGTCCTTACACGGAAAGAACAATAACCAACTGCACACAAATTATTTTTGGACTGTACTCAGTGAAGTCTTCGATTTAATCGATTAAGTTTTCTGGTTATATCGCGTAAAATTTCACGGGATATAATCTGAAAAATTATTTCGTGTAAATTAAATTATATTCGGTTGAAATTTGGATTATGCCCACGGTGACTCCGCCAATTTTTTTTCTAGCGCTTGCGCACTTAGCATTATCATATCTATTATGTATTTTAAATATTAGGTTAGTCAAATATTGTTTTAAATAATTATTACATACATTAAAAACATTTAAGGAGCATTAAAGCACAATTTTTCCGATAATTTGGGGTTAAAAAATTTATTTTTCTTTTCTTAGACTCTTCGAACTTAAAAATGTTAGGCTAAGAAAAAAATATTTTTACATATCAAAATATATAAATAGTCACACACTCATATAATTCACTGATTATATTTTAATTAATGTCCAATATGCTGATTGACTATAACTCACAAATTATGAACAGCACTTTACGCGCAGGCGCTAGAAAAAAAATTGGCGGAGTCACCGTGGGCATAACCCAAATTTCAACCGAGTATAATTTAATTTACACGAAATAATTTTTCAGATTATATCCCGTGAAATTTTACGCGATATAACCAGAAAAATTAATCGATTAAATCGAAGACTTCACTGAATACAGTCCAAAAATAATTTAGTATACTTTGAAGGATATTGACTATAATCTGAAATTTTTTTTCACTATAGATATCACGGAGTATACTATACGAGTATGTGCAGTTGGTTATTGTTCTTTCCGTGTAACAAATATTTTTTAGTATTTAAAAGGTCTCTAATAAATGATTTTTTAACTATTAACCAAAATTTTTTAATACAAATAAATACGTTTATCAGTGTATTGAGGGGGAGGGGGGTAAAATTCATTCTTACATAATATTTCATGAATCAAAATTCAATATTAAAAATCTAATTCCATTTTGGATTCCAAATAGTTTTCTTAATTTTAAAGTGTACAGTCGAATTTTTATTTAAATAATTTTTATTGCTTATTTAAAAAAAAATAACTTATTAAAATTTCATATGTTTTTATTGTTATCCATGTTTGTTTCTACATATAAAATTATAGTATATTTTTCTGTGTATTATCATATTTTTATTATTTAAAAAATAAAAAATATTTTTAGTTAAAGAATAAAAATAATGGATCCACGTTACATTATAAGTTTTAGTGGAACTTAATTGATAAAGAAATTAACTTGACTAAAGAGCCAAAATCTTGAACCAAGAATATCATTTTGAAGAAAATGATTTTCTTGAGTCAAAAGAATAAATTCTTGAGACAAAAAAAATTTACTTACATCAAGAATAATTTCTTGACTCAAGAATTTATTCTCTATTCATTTATTAGAATTTATTACGAACATCTATACAAATCTAAACATCTAAACTTTTTTTACTCAAAAAAGTCATTTTCTTCAAAATAATTTTCTTGGTTCAAGATTTTGGCTTTTAAATCAAGTTAATTTTTTTATCAGTGTAAGAAAGGGATGGGAGGGTTCGAGTAATCTAACGTATACTTACATAGGGGTAAGGAGGGTCAAAAGTCACCGAAATTGTCCTTAAATAACTAATGAATGGCCCCTAAAGACAAATTTATCGAAATTTAAATTGAAATTATTAAATAGAAAGCGAGCTACGATGCCCACGGATTTCAGCAGAAAATCGCGACGCGATCGCCGCAGGTACTACTCGTATCCGGACGATATCCGCGAGTGGAGATCCGTGTCTTGTGACAGAGACAGAGACAGAGACCAAATGTATTATTGCCAAAATCAAAACATTAACTATGAGTACCGTCGAGAGTACGGCAGGTACCGTAGGGACTCCTCAGGGTCTTCGACCGATCAAGATGACTCCTCGACCTCGGGAGATGAAGGTAAAATTTTTATAAAAAACGAGTAGTTGATTTATTTTTTCCACTTGCTCGAATTATTAAAAATTAAATTGTACTTGTATTGGAATTTATGAATGCATTTTTTTTAATGGATGATGGTAAAAAATACTTAAATTTCATTAATCAGTCGGAAAAATGAATAGAAAATCAATTCTGATAAAAAATCTAAGTTGTCTCCGTGAATAGAATCATAAAAAACCTAAAAGTTGTCTCCGCGAATAGAATCGTTTTTTCCATTTTCCATAAAATATAAACCTTTTATTCAATAACGACATAAGTAAGTACGACGTAGGATATGTAGGACAGTTGAAAAAATAAAGAGATAAAAAATAATAGGCAGACTATAGAATTTACTAACCTACTTTTTTTCGATCACTTGAAATAACTTATAAAAGACTCGGAGGCGTCGATCCGATCGTTTTCCTTCCAATAAAAATAATATGTCTGCTTCTCTGAATGTTTTCAGTCAGCGACAATAAATTCTGTAAATCTCAAGGCAGAAAGTACAAATACATATTTTTTTATGTGTAATAAATAACAACTATTGAAAGATTTGAAAAGACATTTTTCGTGAAAAGAAAAGTTTTTTCGAACCAGAAATTTTAGACCCGTTGTTATTTTTTTTGAAAAAAATTTCTTGCCTTAATTTAATAAAACTTCATTTTAAGAAAGAGAATTTTTATTTTTATAAAAATAAATTCAAGAATTTTTCATATTTTTGTAAAGATGTAAGATGTGCTTATAGATGTTCGTAATTAATCTAGACGCTTGTGAAGGACATGAGAAATTGAGCCAAAGGTTGGTGTTCTACACCACAAATTGCTGACGCTTAATTCCTTCACAAGTGTAACAGAGGCTCCCAAGTGCTCTATGACTTTATGACTTGTTCATACCTTTGCCAAAACCGCACCCGATTTTTAATCTCTTACTCCTTGTTATGTTTTATGAAAATTAAAATTAAAATAAAGTAATTTTATGTAAATCTAGGGAGTTAAGTCCAAGCTTTTTCTGTTTGAATAAAAGTTCGCTATTGTTTGCAGGTTAATTTAAAATTTTAATCAAGTCGATAATCCATTTAATATCCGAGCTTTGGTAAAACACTTTTCTTAATTAATTCTCGCTGAATGAAAACCACAGTTATTTAAATAATATCTTTATTCGTTATTTTTAAAGAAACCTTCACTTGGTATTGGGGTTGAGGTTGAGAAAAGACAGAAGAGAAAATCCAGACGCCATATTTTTATTATTTATGTGATGAAATTGGTGCTATTTCTAAGAAAGATATAATCTTAAATGTAATAAGATTTTCTTGATAGTTATGTTTGAAGTTTCGACTCGAAATATTATTAATCTATTCGCTCACCGTGAACTTACAGGGCTTAGATTGCAATTACAACTTAATGAACTTGTACTAGACTTGGATTATTATTATTATTATAATAACTTTAGAATTAACCAAGAAAATTTAAACTTTTAAAATACCTTCAAGCTTCATATTGCCTTTAATAAAATGTTTTAAATGTCAAAGCTCACGAATAAGCTGAGTTTTACATCGTTATTTTGAAATTCAATGTTTCGAGTTTGTTTTTTTGTTTTATAAAAAGTTTGAAATGTCATCTGATTTCTAGCTTTAGCTTTAATATTCGGAAATTTCCTGGTTCACTAAACTTAAGTAAATTTAGGTCAAAACAAATTTATTGAGTTTTAGCAATTCTAATGTTTCTATTAAATTCACATAAGTTTGTTGCTTCAAGTTCGAAATAAGTAATTGTGATCTCTATTAATTGTAACTATTTTACAATGCAATAAATTTTACAAAATTTTTTTAAAATTTGGTAATTATAGAGTAGAAGTACCGTTTGTGGCCAGTGTACCTTTTTTGGTCACTTTATTTTCAAATTATTGTAAGGTAAAAGACCCAGTTATTGACACTGGCCTAGTTGTTTGACACTTGCAATTTTATTCTAATTAAAAAAATTAAATCTTCTCAAAAAACCAATTTTCTTAAAATTTATGATCAAAAAATTATATTATTAATTTATTAGAGTTAATTAGTTTTTTTTTTTTTTTTTTTTTTTAATTAAAATAAAATTGCAAGTGTCAATAAGCGCAAGATTTTATTAATTCAATTCGTATAAATTTACTGATTCATAAATTCTATACTGAAAAAAAAATTAACGATTCAAGAGAAAAATTCTTGAACTAAGAATATAATATTGAAGAGGATAATTGTCTTGAATCAAGACGAAAAATTCTTGAATTAAATAAAATTTCCTTAAATCAAGAAAAATTTTCTTAAATCAAGAATTTTTTTACTCAAATCAAATATTAAGTTCTTCAAAATTATATACTTGATTCAAGAACATTTTTTTTTTCTGTATAAAAATTCTACTTAAGTAGTTAAATTTTTTATAAATTAACTAAAACATCAAGTAGCAAAAAATGAAATTACCAAAATCGGTACTTCTACCCTCACAAAAAAAATTAATTTGGTTCAAAAAAACTTTGCTTTATCCCAGAAAAAATTTTTTTTGAGTCAATAAAATTTATTCTAAAATTAATATTCTATTTTTTGAAAAATTAGGGATAAAAATTGGTTTGAATTTAAAAGAATTAAATTTCATAAATATTTTGGAATTTGGAATTTTTACTTTTGATTTATAATTTGAAGGTGATGCATTAATTTTTCAATTTTTCAATCAAAAATTTAATAATTAAAAAAAAATGCCAATCTGTCAATTTTTACAATTTTTATGAAATGCGTATAATTGCGTAAAATTTCATACACATTTTTTCATAAAATATTGCTGACGATAAAAAAATAAATAGTTAAGACAGCAATTTATCATTTTAATGCAAAAGAATATTAATATCCCTTGAGAAAATATGAAAAAGTTTAAAAAGGACTCCAGAGTCCTCAAGTAATTTAAAAAGGGATTGAAGTTGTCAGTGATTAAATTCCAGGTGTCTAAGCTAGAAACTGGCATTGTCACAAGAACCGACGACAAGACCCATCAGTTAGAACAGAACAAGCCCAGACATAGAGAGTGAAGTGAGAAGCAAATAGAAGGACACTCTTAGGAAATATTTTCTCTTCAAAGTCCATTAAAGTAGTTGATAGGTAGAGTTGATAAAAAGTTACCCTGTCATTAGCAAACTGCATTAGACCTAACAAACTTTCGAGAAAATTAATTGGAAATGAGTAAAGCGAGCCCAGTTAAATTGGTAATTAACTCTTTATTTGGTGCTTTTTAGATTTACACCAACTGATAGTGCCGCTAGTTGTGTTACACAATATCTAGTTCGACCTGAACCTGAGTCGAATGCACGACAGAAGGGTGCACTCGAGCACCAATAGAGTTAGGCAGAGGTTTCATCAAGTACGCGCTAGGGTTATGTACTATATACTCAGCAAAAGGGTTGCGAAGAGCAAGAGAGTGGTTGGCAAATATGAGGGAACATTTACTATTATATTGCATACACTATTACTATTATCTGTAGAGTTCACAGAGAGGATATCTGCCAAGCACTGAGGGGTTAAGCAGAGACACAAAACCTAGGTGATGGTATAGAAGCGAAAGCAAATCTAATTTGCTCTTCTGACTTATAGAGGCTCTAAGAGAAATCCTCTTCCTCTTTACTTGTTTTTATTTCTTATACTCAATATTATGTATTATATACAATATACTTTTTTCTTTCATGAAATTCTTTTGATAGAAATATATCCTCAATCAACGTTTCTAGTTTTTATATTAAATAAAAATTTATTTTTATTCTGCTTTTGATGAAGGGTATTTTCATTTTTATTGACAATTTAGAGAAAATGATATTTTATTTGAAAAAACAATTTTTAGCGAAATTTTTTTGGTAATTATTTACAAGTAGGGTATTCTCTATTTTTGGCCATGTCTAGGTGAAAAATTAACATTTTTTATGTGCATTTATAATAAAAAATATCGTGAAAGAACAAAATAAAGATTTCGATAGCTTTTTTGCCTTCAAAAGTTGGAAAAAATTTTGGCTCATGTTTTTGGATAAAATTTATATTTTATTTTTTTTTTATGTTTTTGATTTGTTTTTTTTTTTTCTTTAAAAAGTACATAAAAAAAAAAAAAAGTTAACCCCTGATAAGCACACATCTAAGCCGTATACTTCTTAAGGCATTGAGGGTGAAAAGTACCCAACATATTTCATTTTCAAATATCTTCATCCCTAATAAAGATAGAGATTTTTTTTTTTTAAATCAAAGCTCAAAAAATTCTCTATAGAATAGATATAATATTAAATTAATTAGTGCAAATTAAAATAGATAAAAATACTATCGAAGTTTAAATATACACAAAGAATTATAACGAAATAAAATTTTGGGGTGGGTACTATTTATCCAATGTGCTTGTCCTGGGTTAAATATCAAAATTTTCTAAAAAATTTATAAATTTTTTTTTTAATTTGTTAAAGTTGTGGTAATCAACTTTTTTTTTTAAAATTGCTCATTTTTTTATGTATTTAAAAAAAAAAGACATCAAAATTTTCAAATAAAAATTTCGTTCAAAAAAATGAAAATTAAAATAATGAACCCCACTTGTAAATAATTACCATTTTTTTCAATAAAAAAGAGGGAAATTTAATTTTTTATTTTGGCCAGCCGTCATTTTTACAACTTGAATTAATTAAAAGTTTTAGCTGAATTTTGAATAAACTAACGATGTTTGAATTGTAATAATAATAGTTGCTTCATATGTAAAACATTTAAAAATCACAACTATTTTAAACGCGGAAATTTCAATATTTTCAAAAGTACCGGAGGATTGTATAAAGCTTTTATTTAATTCAGTAGAATGGCATTATTCAAATGCAAAATGAAAATAGAGTACGGATCTAAAAACAAAAAGGACGAAAAAATCTCTGAAAAGTCTTCTTCATTTCACTGTAAATGTCAATCGGACTTTCCGCTGGTGAAGCAGAAAAGCTTGTGCTCAAGTGCATTCAATCGGCTTGAGAATAAATCAATTGCAACTTGAAATTTAGCCTAAAAAAAAAATAATTATCTTTAGAAATAAAAATTTATAAATTTGATCGAATTAAAAAAAGTTTTCAGCAGCAAATAAAAATTTTTTTGCACTCTAAACTTTAGAGTTATAGACTCTAGTAATGTTTTTCCTATTGTTATTGTTAACATTTATTATTTCTGAAGTGATCTTTGAAAGTCTTTGTTGCCTGAAGCAAGTTTGTCTCGCATTGTGGTGAATGAATTTTTCCAGTGCTGTGCTGTTTTCTCACGAACATTTTGAATCGATTATATTACAAAACAGAATAACCCTCCGGTAACTATTAGATTCCGGATTGTAGAAGATATTTTGTATTTTTATCTTTATTTTTCAGTTATTCTATTTAAAAAAAAAATCATTTTTTACTTTATTTTCATCTTTGTACATGACTACAATACACAAAAGTGTTAAAGAATATGCATGCAAACGTTTTGATAATTCAGATCGTTAACTCAGAGTCGGATCAAGCTTATCGGATTTATAGAGATTAAGTCTTTAACAATGGAAAAGAGACAATAAGTTTCAGACTATTGTTCTAGTTATTTCATTCTGCTTTAATGCTTTTAATCGTTTCTAAAAACATTTATCTTTAGAAAGAACCGAAAGTTCTAATTAATGATAGTACTAATACCAACGAAAGTTAATAATTTTTTCCATTGATTTTATCCACTTTTTCATTTAAAAAAAAAAAATTTTTTTATGAATTTTTACACAGAAAAAATGGTTCACTTGAGTCAAGAAAATATTTTTCGTCCTAATTATTTTCTTGAGCGAAAAAAAAAATTTTTTTTGATACAAGAAATTTCACTTGTTCCAACAAAATTAATTCTCTTGCTTTAAGAAATACGTATCTTGATCCAAGAAAATTTATTTAACTCAAGAAAATCTTGTTATTTTAAGAAAATTCAGCCTCTCGCTCCAAAAAATTTAGTTCTTGATAGAAGTAAATTTTCTTGTCTTGAGAAAATTTCTCTCTTGCTCCAAAAAATTAAATATAAAGATAGAAGTCAATTTTCATTAATATTTTTTATTGATTAACGTGTCAAATGGGAAGATCAAATAATATTGAATCATTTTTTTTTCATTCGATATGTATAATTACACGCTAAAATAATATAAAATGGGTATCAAATATTCAAGAGAAAAATTTTCTCAAGGTGAGAAAATTTTTTTCTCAGCTGAAGTAGGTGGCGCTGCTTCCCTAAAGTATCTAAAAATCTTGATCAAATATAAAAATTTATTGTATCAAGTATTTATGATAATTTGAATTAAGAAAAAATAACTTCCACCAAGAATAGAATTTCAAGAAAAAATTTAACTTCGGCCAACACTACTTCGGTCTTCCGTCAGGCACCCGAAAATTTTCTTGAGCCAAGAATTTTGTTCTCTAGTCAAGAAATTTTTCTTTCTGTACAAAAATATTTATTGTTGAAAAATATTTAAAAATGAATGAAAAATAACATTTAATATATAAAGATGTTATCCTGAATAAAAATTCAATCAAAAAAAAATTTCTTTTGTGTTTGAATCACTCTGTAGTCTATTTTTTCAACTATTCACTGAAAATGTCTATCAAGATCGTTTGATTCAATTGAACAAGCCCTAAAAATCATAAAAAAAGTTTTTAAAACCTCTACAATGCTTTTTAGAGGAAAAATAATAGTGCTTTAAATTTACCAAAGTTAAAAACGTTTTTTCTGCAAACAAAGCTTTAAAAATATTCATAACTTTTATTTAGATCATAAAATCTATGAAAAAAAAAAAATTTAGTTACACAATGCTAATAAATTTTAGCAACCCTCCGATTTTTTTATTAAATTGAATAGCACGATGAATAGATTTTTATCGATTGTTACGTAAATATTAACTCAAAAATTTGAAGTAAAACCGATATAAATTCAGTGAGATGGAGTTTTTATCGGCAACGGATAATAACAAACTACTAAGTGTAATTCCATCAGTCTTGTTGATAAGTAGCAAACATTCCTGAGCGTAGAAGGTGAACGTGAAAGCGCTTAAGGATTATCATATAACGCGATTGCGTAATCAATTTACATTAACATTCAACTGCTTCAGTTGGATCTGTTTCATTCCTCGCATTTTCTATTTCTCTTGTTAGACTTTTCCAGGTGCTCGTACTAATACTTGTGATATTTTATTTTGAATAATGCTTACGCATTCATTTATTTTACAATTGTAATTAAAATTATAATTATAGCTTGTTTGAATTTCTCTCTTTAATTAATTGAGAATTCACGGCGTTAAAAAAATTTCTAACTAGATTCGGAATGAAAAGTTTCATAGTACAGTAACATTTCCTCGATATTTGGTTTTATTAAAAAAGTTTTATTTGACACAATAGCGAGTGTAAAAAATTAATGCCTGCAGCAGACTAATCATACAGATATTCAATATTAAATATTAAATACTAAATTAGAGAGTAAAGAGTGTCATGAAAAGGGAACAAGATGGATTATGAAATTACATGATTAATTAGATAAAAAATGATGAGGTAGCTACCAGACTGTGAATGCTCTATCACGAGTCGGTGGGATTTAGTGTTCAAGTGAATAGTTGTACTGTTGTATAGTTGGGTATATCGGTTTTGTGTGCCATGTACCCCAGAACCCACCCTTGGGATCCTGAATTCCAGGATACCTCTAGTGAATTTGTGGCCTCGCATGAGTTATGACGCAATAGAATTTCATTGCTTGTCTCTCTCCAATTAAAACTAGACTGTAATCTGTTGGTGTACCAGCTTTTCCTCAATGTCCACTTCAAAGCTTTGTTTTATCCTCCGATACAACTCGCTGAATGTTACAGCCCTTTAACCTCTCTTAATTTTCAAAGGATACTTATAATAATAATAACAATTATCTATATTATTAAGAGAATAAGCAAAATTTTGTGGCCAGTGTATTTATATGATAAAATGGGTTTTTATGGTTAAATTTGATATCGTTAGAAAATTCTTAAGCTGGAGTTGTCCCTTTTCAAGATTTCATATCATTCTCACCAATAGTCAATTTATAATGATAAGTATTTAAGCTGCATTCGAAAATGCTCTATCTCTAGATACATAATTAAGAAATTATCTTGTATCTTGTGAACTATTGACATTTTTAAAGATATAAGCTCATCCCGATGTTACACTCATCAAGACCTTTCATTTGAGTACCCACATCAATTTTTCATATATTTATATATATTATATATATGTATATATGAAAAATATATCAAAAATGCATATGGGTACTCAAATGAAAGCTCTTGATGAGTGTAACATTGGGATGAGTTTATATCTTTAAAAATGTCAATAGTTAAGAAATGACTTTTATCTTGTGAACTATTGACATTTTTAAAGATTTAAGCTCATCCCGATGTTACACTCATCAAGACCTTTCATTTAAGTACCCATATCAATTTTTCATAAATTTATATATATTATATAAATATATATATATGAAAAATATATCAAAATGCATGTGGGTACTCAAATGAAAGCTCTTGATGGGTGTAACATTGATATGAGTTTATATCTTTAAAAATGTCAATAGTTAAGAAATGACTTTTATCTTGTGAACTATTGACATTTTTAAAGATTTAAGCTCATCCCGATGTTACACTCATCAAGACCTTTCATTTAAGTACCCACATGATTTTTTTATATATTTATATATATTATATATATGTATATATGAAAAATATATCAAAAATGCATGTGGGTACTCAAATGAAAGCTCTTGATGAGTGCAACATCGGGATGAGCTTATATCTTCAAAAACGTCAATAGTTAAGAAAGTACAATGCAATTTAAGAAAATTCATTATTTAGTAAAGCAAAATTTTATTTATTTATAGTTCACAAGTCAAGCAGTCACATAGTGACTGCAAGGTTGCTAGTGTATATTAATTAATGACCATTACAAAACCAAAATAGCTTGAAATTCTTATCTAGATCCTTGTATAGATCTCGGAATAATGTCATAATGATCAAACTAGACATAAAGTTTAATTTACACTAAATTGAGTATTCAACAAATTTGAATGGATAATTAATGGTAATACTTGTTTGGACATTAATTAATTCCCCTTCCGTGCGAAGGAGTTCGTGAGGTTTAACCGAGGGTATGTTAGATACCAGACGAGATCAACTTTGACGTTAACTATTCCTGTTTTGGCAACGTTATGTATTATAAACTTTGATATATGTTAGAGATGCCTTACGAGTTGAGTCTAGGCTAAGTCAAATTTACAAACTTGAGATATTTCTAACACATCTTATCATATTGAAAATAAAATATCATATTTATTATTTTAATATTTATTCGAATTTAAAATACGAATGATGGATGTTTGAAAAATGAATATTGAAAAATAAATAAAAGCTTTTTTTTAATGTTTATCCAAGAGATTGATCAAAATAATTGGAAATATGTCAAATGAAAATTCAAAATCCATTTATTTAAATTAAAAAAAATATTCGATTGGACGATTGCCAGTTCCGTAAATGTAAAAGATTTTTTTTTAATTTAATAATAATAATTATTGTTACTAGCAATCTTGCAGACACTATGTAACTAAATAATTTCTTTAAAATTTTGTGAAGTAATATTATTATTATTATTAATAAATTTAATCATTTTTTTTTCAATCTTTAAAAAGTTATTTTCATGAAAAAAATTTCAAAAATAAATGTTGACTTATAGAAAAAATATTTTTAATATATTTTCGAAATATTAAAAAATTTCAAAAATAAAAAATCCAATCAAAAACTTATCATTAAAAGTGACATTTTGATTTTCAACAAAAGACTTATTGTTAAATAAAAAACAATGAAAACTTAAAGTATATAAAAATCCAGAGTATACAATGAATGAAAAAAGTCTTTGAAAGAATTAAGTAGATGAAAAATATTAAAAAACTTGACATTTTAGTAAAAACACTTTTGTCCGTCAGTCTAAAGAATAAAAAGAGTTTCCACCCTGAACTGGAGTTCCTGAGTAATTAACGATGTTTAAAAAACCAAGTGCCAGGGATCATAACGATGACGAAAAATGTATTATTATTATTATTATCATTATTAAAAAAAAAAGAAAAAACTTCTTTCTCGACCTTTTAATAATAATAGTGGGAGGCGGGCAGAAAACAGCTTTATCGTGCTACACGCTTACGTCTCATTATCCTTAAGACCGTTTCATTATTTTATTTCTGCTAGTAGAGACGTTTGCTTGCAATAATATATTATATATTATATATTAAATACAATATGCTGGTGCTTGCGCTATATATTGGGATGTATAAGCTACATAGTTCTTTTTATTTAGCAGAAACAACCAAAGAATAGAAAAAAACAGAGAAGTTGTGTAATTACTCAGAAACTTTGTTTTCCACGAATGGAAAGAACTTGTGGAATTTAAGATGACGGATAACAGCTCAAACTAAATAAAAGTATCAAATTAAATAAAAAATCAAAGTTCTCCTTTTGTTTTAACCTGACACTCATTTTATATCGACAAGAAGAATATGCAGACGCGACATACAAAGTTAAGCGAAGCCATAAAGTTGATGTTTATTTTACTTTTTCACTGTTATTACGCGTCGTTAAACTCAGATGAGATTAACAATTGTTTTAAATCGGAGCTTTAGATTTTCCACTGCGATACTGTACTTTTTATATTACTGGAAATTTATTCAAGAAGGACGACGTCTTCTTTTTTATTTTATGTTCTACATTAGTTCTTCTGTTCTTTTCTCTCTAACTTGTGTTTCAACGATTGGTGGCCAAATTCGTCGCGAGAATTCGTCACGTACGGGAAATTGCTCGGTAAATACACTGGCACTGCCCCTTGTGTAGACGTAGGACCATAGTTTGCACGCGATAATACGATTATACGGATGTTCAGTGTAAACAAATGGATTTTCAATTTGTTTTAGTGCGTTAATCGATGTGATCATAAAGTTATAACGATTGTTCGAGTTTTGATAAATTAAAAGCGGAAATTGTTTTCTATTTTCATAAATTACACTCTTAATTGTCGGTAAATACCTCAATACATGTATGCAAAGCAATTAGTACAGTTATTTTCATGAGTAACATTATTAAATACTAAAATTATTAAATTAAATCTTTAGTATTCAAACAGTTCATGAAAAATTTTCTTATCTATACCAATAAATGGAGAGCCAGTTTTTTGTCCGGTTATACTGCAAAAACTATTGAACCAATCGGAATAATACTTATTCCATAAGATGCAGCGTGATTCGGAGAAGGTTTTAGTATATGATATGGTGGTGATTACTTATCCGGAAGCTATATTTTTTTGACTAAGAAATAATGAATATTGTAACTAAACTTATTCTATTCGATTGTTATTTGTTTAAAATATATTTTTTAATTCTATGGAAAAGACCTGCAATTTCTTTAACTGAAACTTTTAATCCCATATCAAAGCAAATGTTTTAAGGGAGTTGGGAAAGAACGGATAGGGGAAAGGGGGGACCTACTCAGTGGGAATTTTTCCGTAATTGAAAAAATAATCAGACAGCCCAGACTGGGAGTCGAACCCAGATCTCTCGGTTACGCGCCAAGGGCTCTACCAGTTAAGCTATCCGAGACAAGTACTGACTACTTTATTCAGTCACGTATATATCAATTATTATTCATTTTTGTAAGAAAGACATGGGAATTTTATAATGATTGCGCATTGAAAGTTACAATGAGTATTAGCTAGAATAATTGCATGGATAAAAGGTGCATGCCAATTCAATAGAATTGAGAATATATGCGAGTCAAAACAATGCTTTAATTAAATTTCAAGTCTAGATCTAAAAATGCAATTCTATAAAGCACCCAACGGAGCGGGCGAGTAACAGCTAGTATTGTAATATATAGTTTGATGTGAAAATTGGCTATATCAACCCATATCAAGTCATATCTGGCTTAATATGCCCATATGAAGCCTTAAATAATCATAAATAATCATGTGTAATTTTTTGACCAGAAATAGTATTGAAAATCTTCAACAGGTGGCGCAAAGTCGCTAAATTGTCTCTTTACAAGAGAGTTTAATTTTAAACTATTAAGTTCTAAAATAAAAATAAATTTTTTTACTCTTCTAAAGAGCTTATCTGTAATTGGTTTTTAATTTATTCAACTATTAAACCAATTTTTTAAAATTTGACGTACATATTTCTAGAAAAAATAGAATTTACAATAAATAATTTTTTTATTCTTATATATAACTATGAAAATTCGTTATATAAGACAATACTTGAAAAATTTTTTACGGAAGATAAAAATAACCTGCAACCCTTATATTACATCAAAGAAACTTTGAAACAGTTGAACAAAAATTTTCAAATAAATTCAAAAGAAAAACTTAAAACTTCTCCAATAAAAATTTTATTCCACAAAAAAATAGCCATAAATTTAATTTGAATAAATATTTTTACTACCAAAGGGCTTAAAAGTATAAAATATATTCATAACAGCGTAAAAGCGACATTAATAATCGTGACTTAATTTGGTCGCTTCATCTCAGTATAACTAATATCTTCCACAATATAATATACATATATGTGGAGGTATAGGTATAGGTATATATCGTGCTAACTTGGTTCTGTGAAATTACTTACCCTCCAAGGCACCTGTATGGATATGCATGCACAATCTTCTCATCCTTACTCGCTCCAACTCCTCTGCAGCACTCTCTTACTTGCCTATCTACTATACATCTACTATATATAGACAGATGTATACATATATACAGATGTACCAGGTTGCTAGATTAAATGCAAGCATGCGAATACTCTCTCGATAAACCGAACATGTCTAGATGTCTCAAGCTCAAACCTACCCTCTTTCTTATTTCTTATTTCTTTTTTCCGAGATCCAGAACTAGCATTCGTTTTTTATTTCCACCCTCTTAATATTGAGACTTACATATGCTCGGGCTGGGGTCTTTCACATGTACATGGAATAAATAGCGCCGACTCACGATACCGAGCAAAACTTCGGCTCGATGGATTTTTAATCTTTGTTTGACATTTATTCACGGAAATTTTGAGTAGCTCATTCAGACTTTTATGGGTTTAATTTCAAGTTTGATTGATATTTTATTTTAATCAAACTTTATTAATTTGAAAAATCAATCACGATCAAGATTTATCGAACAAAAACTTTTTTAATTATTAGCAGTATTTTAAAACTCCGATCATCAGCCTCAACTAAAATCAAGATTTTTTTTATAAATTAAGTTTACAAAAAATGAGATGAATTTAATTTTAACTGTATTAATATAAACTAGCAACCTTGCAGTCACTATGTTACTGCCGTGATTTGTGAACTATTAAAAATTCAAATTTTGCTCTATTGAGTAATGAATTTTGTTAAATTCCACTGTACTTTCTTAAATATTGAAGTTTTTTAAGATATAAGCTCATTCCGATGTTACACTCATCAAGAGCTTTCATTTGAGTACCCACATGCATTTTCATATATTTTTCATATATACATATATATAATACATATATAAATATATTATATATATGAAAAATTGATGTGGATACTCAAATGAAAGGTCTCAATGAGTGTAATATCAAGGTGAGCTTATATTTAAAAAAATGTCAACATTTCACAAGATATTTATTAAATTGCACTGTACTTTCTTAACTATTGACGTTTTTTAAGGTATAAGCTCATCCTGACGTTACACTCATCAAGAGCTTTCATTAGAGTACCCACATGTATTTTGATATATTTTTCATACATACATATATATAATATATATAAATATATGAAAAATTGATGTGGGTAGTCAAATGAAAGATCTCGATGAGTGTAACATCAGGATGAGCTTATATCTTTGAAAATTTCAATAGTTCACAAAATACAAGGTCTTTTCTTAATTATTCATCTAGAGATAGAGCATTTTCGAATGCAGCCTAAATACTTACCTTCATAAATTGACTATCAGTGAGAATGATATGAAACCTTGAAAAGGCACTAATTCAAATCAAGATCTTTGCAATGACACTAAATTTCATTAAAAAAACCGATTTTATCAAATGACTATCCTAGACACAAAATTTTTCTTATTCTCTTAATAATATAGATTAATTACTATTTTAACTTATATTCCTGTCAATTGATTTTATTTTAATTTATCATTCAAAGGATCTTTTTTTTTATTTTTTTTTTTTTTTTCAATTTCATCACCTGTTAAAATTTTTTGAATAACTTTATAAAACGAATTAATTATTTTAAATTAGTTATTATTTAATTTTATAAATTATCAATTAACCATCAATCAAATCTCTGTTTTGATAAAAATTTTCATTGGTTATCGATTATTTCATTTAAAATAATTTTTTAAATAAATAAAAAAATAAAAGGGCCAATTTATTTGGGGAAATTTATTATATTGGAGGTAAATTTCCAGTTCACATCAATGATTTAATTAAATAATTATCGCTGTCGATTCGGGTCAAATATTCTTCCTCGATTTAGAGATATATTCAGCTGCTCTATTTAAAAACACATAAACATTTATCAATGTGCTTGTTACTTGATAATAAATTACCATTTAATGTATTGATAATAATTCCAAAATAACTGCAAGCCTATCGTCCTTTTTCTCCAAGAATTATTATTACATAATTTGAGGAAAAAATTCCATAGCCAGCATTTTAAATAAGGAGAATGTCATGTGCCAGATCGCGATAAACGTCATGTACCAAATGATGTTCTCGATCGCGTGTCGACGTGATCACGATTGTGTTAAAGATATTATGGGCCATTTAGCTCCAGTTCGCATCATCATCCACCATCGGGTATCCAGCGTCTCGAGATTCACCGATCAATGCTGGGTGGTGTAGCCTCGATATATTGATCCATTACCGTCCTCCCATTCGCATCATCGGCAATAGAACCAGTGCATGTACATATACCACACATTCAATAGGAGGTTACGGGCAATTGTCCAGCCGACACTTTCAGCTTTATCGCTTGTTTCGTATTACAATATCCTTGTTCATCACCACGATCCATACCTCCCTTTATATCACTCGCGTTCTCGCGATAACGATGTCTCGTTAGCAAAAAAAGTTTTAATTTTATCAAAAAATACCAATTTTAACTACTTCTGTTCAGCTGCAATTTGATTAAAAAAAAAAAAAAAAAAAAATATTTTTTACACTGAAAGAAAAAATTTATTTAAAAATAAATGAAAAATTTTTTTTCAACAAGAAAGTTACTGTAAGAAAAATTTTAATGTTTTATAAATTAATTTTTAACTAGCAACCTTGCAGTCAGTATGTGACTGCCGTGACTTGTGAACTATAAATAAATAAAATTTGGCTTTATTAAATAATGACTTTTGTTAAATTGCACTGTAATTTCTTAATTATTGACATTTTTTAAGATATAAGCTCATCCCGATGTTACACTCATCAAGAGCTTCTATTTGAGTACCCACATGCATTTTTGATATATTTTTCATATATTTATATAGATAATATATGTAAATATATGAAAAATTGATGTGGGTAATTAAATGAAAGGTCTTGATAAGTGTAATATCGGGATGAGCATATATCTTTAAAAATGTCAATAGTTCACGGGATACAAGGTCATTTCTGAATTATCTATGTTGAGAGAATTTTCGAATGCAGTTTAAATACTTATGATCATAAATTTGTTATTGATGAGAATGATATAAACCATAAAAACCCATCTTATCATATAAATACACTAGCCACAAAATTTTGCTCATTCTCTTAATAATAATAAATTACAACATTGCTAATTTGTTTTAAAAGAAATTTTTTCTCCGTATAGAGCTCCATCAATTTGAGTAAAAAAAAAATTTTAAACTAATAAACCTTAAGGTAAAAGCCCCAATATATGATCATGTACCAGTATTATGATCACTCCATGTATTTGTATACCTATATTTGTGAATATAGATATACAAATACATGGAGTGATTATATACTGGTACATGATCATATATTGGGGCTTTTACCTTACTTGATTTTAGTAAATTTTGCTTGATTGAAGACAATTAAACTCTTCAAAATAATTCATTTGATTAAAGTTAATTTTATTTCAATCCATCAGTTCTAAAATAAATATAAAATTTATTTGTATTTTTTTCCAGCCGGAGCCGCTCCTGAGGAATCAAACCAAAGGTCCAGTTCTGCACACCATCGCCACTCTCTCACGAAAGGTGAGTAAATTACCGAGTGAAATTAAAAATTTATTTACAAAAACAGCAAGGTTCCAGCGAGCTTGTTTGCTTGATATTTAATTCCGGAAATTAAAGTGTTACGGCTGGATCTAAATCCTTAAAAATAATATATGAACATTCGTTACTCGTTTCCTTTACTTTAGTGTTATCTCCGTTGATGTTTGAAAGTATACCGCATCATTTTTTAATTAATTCAAACTCAAAATCAGGCCAACGTCGTTATATTAGAGAAAATCAAATAATTCTCATTTGAACTTTATTTTTATTTTTATACCGAATGTAATTATCAAATTATCACATAATTTTTTATTTATTTTTTTTTGTATTACCATAAATTGTTTTCAATGCAACAAAGTCTTTTGTTTCAACTAAAAATTAAAGCGACTGTAATTTAAAAAATAATTCACAAGTAAAAGCTCGCCATTCAATTAAATGATTTCCAAGTTAAGAAGTGCAAAAATAAAAAAAATTCTACGTGAGTAAAATCACTGTTTAGATCGCTCAGTATTTTTCTCAGCTAAAATAATACCGGGTTCACTTTACTCGAGCACTTTTTTGTTGTTTAGAGCAGCCGTTGTTGCTATTGACGCCGCGAAACCATTTGAATCGTACGTGCTACATTTTACGGTGTATTCTATTTCAGAAAAAGCTTTTGATACATGAAAGCCTCAAATCCAATCTTTTAAATCCAAGATTTCATTAGAAAAAATTAAATTATCGTATCATAATCTTGTTACAAAGTTTAATTATAAAAACTCAAAGATAATTCGTTGGGATGTATCGTAATTAACTTTTATAAACTTTACCAGATAACTTCAAAAAATGATTACGTTCTTAAGAGTTTCCCAGTTTATTTTATTTCTTTTTATATTTTGTATAAACTTTTTTTTTTATTAAGCTCGCTTCTTACTACTTACTCTTTAGTTGTTAACTTCCGACAGTAATTTTCAGTCGAACTTTATACACATAAAAGGTTAAGATAGTTTTAGCCCTAGAGGACAAAAGTCTTGTCTTAGTCCGGCAATTGGACGATTGAAATCCACATCCCACATTAAAAGGTTTCAAACATTAATCCACAGTATTTTCACGAGATCAAACAAATAAAAGTTTGGTCGTATCGTGTCCTTACCCCTGTGTTCACAATCTCTTTTATCTGTTTCAACGTACATATGTCTTTTATTTTCTCTTTTATTGTTGCTTGTACTCTATACTACTTTGTACATAACACATAAACATAATACATACATTCACCGTGATATATATGTCATGTAAAAATGTATCAAACTATTCCCATATTTTATTTCCAGACAAATATTTAATTACTCTGCCAAAACTTTCTCTTAACGCATCATTAAATTACAATCTTTTTTTATTTTTTTGGACGAAGTAAATTCAATAAATTTATTCAGAATTTTTTTGTTTTAATAATACAATTCTTATAATTTATTATCAATAAAATTAACTATTATATTTTTAGTTCAAACTTATTAATTTATTATTATTTTCATAAATGTGGCTATGTAACTACTGTGACTTGTGAACTATAAATAAAGAAAATTTTGCTTTATTAAATAATGAATTTTGTTAAATTGCACTGTACTTTTTTAACTATTGACGTTTTTAAAGATATAAGCTCATTCCGATGTTAGACTCATCAAGAGCTTTCATTTGAGTACCCACATGAATTTTTTATATATTTTTCATATATAAATATATATAATATATATATAAATATATAAAATATATGATAAATTGATGTGGGTATTCAAAGAAATGGTCTCGATGAATGTAATGTCAGGGTGAGCTTATATCTTTAAAAATGTCAATAGTTCACAAGATACAAGGTCATTTCTTAATTATTGACGTTTTTAAAGATATAAGCTTATCCCGATGTTACACTCATCAAGAGCTTTCATTTGAGTACCCACATGCATCTTGATATATTTTTCATATATACATATATATAATATATATAAAAATATGAAAAATTGATGTGGGTACTCAAATGAAAGGTCCCGATGAGTGTAATGTCGAGGTGAGCTTATATCTTTAAAAATGGCATTAGTGGACAAGATAGCAATGACAGTTCTTAATTATTGATATTTTCAAAGATATAAACTCATCCCGTTGTTACACTCATCAAGAGCTTTCATTTGAGTACCCACATGCATTTTTATATATTTTCATATATACATATATATATATATAATATATATAAATATATGAAAAATTGATGTGGGTACTCAAATGAAAGGTCTTGATAAGTGTAACATCGGGGTGAGCTAATATCTTTAAAAATGTCAATAGTTCACAAAATACAAGGTCATTTCTTAATTATTGACATTTTTAAAGATATAAGCTCATCCCGATGTTACACTCTTTAAGAGCTTTCATTTGAGTACCCACATGCATTTTGATATATTTTTCATATATACATATATATAATATATATAAATTTATGAAAAATTGATGTGGGTACTCAAATGAAAGGTCTCGATGAGTGTAACATCGGGATGAGCTTATATCTTTTAAAATGTCAATAGTTCACAAGATACAAGGTCATTTATTAATTATTGACGTTTTTAAAAAAACCCAATTTTATCATATGACTATCCGGGACACAAAATTCTTCTTATTCTCTCAGAAATATAGATAATGATTCATACAAAAAAAATTATTGAGCTTCTTAATGTTAGCAGAGGTTTGAAATCCCTTTAGATTTTTCATTTCTGCAAATTGTCGCAATAAAAATAGAAAATAAAAATTCAGAATAATAGAATGATATTGTAAGAAAAGTAAAAAAAAAATTTCTTCGGTGACAATTGATAAAAATGTAAATATTTATTTTTATCTTGAAGAATCTTATTTTATAAAAAATATATAATAGTGAATCTCTGAGGATTTTACGAAGAGACAAATAGTTCCTATCGATTTTAACGTTACTGCCAGTAGATCTCAAGGGTATAGAAAAGTACACCCAATCCTATCTGTAACAAAAGATAGAGACAAATAAAAATAACAAAAAAATCAAAGATGTGGTTTCTGCTCGCCAGATGCAATACTCCACGATTTAAAGTGTTCAGCGATAGACATTCGATAAAATACGATAAACGCCTACGTACTTCACGATATATTTCTTGGGTCAGTATCTGATCTCTGTTCTTCTTTAGTAGCACCACCAGTAATAGTATAGTGGTAGTCCAAAAAAATAAAATAAAACAACGCTAAACCCTTCAGTTGTAACATCCTATTTATTTTATTTATTTGTTTCTTGATGTAAAATTTAGAAACTCTGTCAAAAGCAAATTTATACCCGGCTTATCCAATGTAAATTTACTTTGTTTTCTCGTCTTCTTAACCTGGTACGTGTACATAAAAAGATTTTGTATTTAAATTACTTCGTTAAAATTCTTTTGAGCGAATATTTATACCAACAACATTACGCCCTTCAGATAACTTTCCAATTGGGGTAAAGAATAAAAGTAACACCAAAGAGCAATTTTCTCACAAACAATCTTAATTATATTTAAAAGTACTGTGATATACTTTTTTTGAACAACTCTCTTTGCATAATTTAATAATGTTCAAAAGTTGTGAAATGCGAGTTGATTTTTACAGTTTAAAATACAAGAGTATCATTATTGTTTTTTATAAACATAATTATCTGGAAATCTTGTTATTTTATTTATTAAAAATAATTGTTACAAGATAATTATTGGAACAAATAATTAAAAACTTTAAATTTGATCGATTGAATATTAAATTTTAATTAAAAAAGAAACGACGAACTCACTAAAAATAAATTAACTATATAATTTTCTTATAAATGAAAATTAAGTTAGCCACCTAAAAATTTTTAGAATTTTTTTATTGAAAAAATTGTTACAAAAAAATAAAAAAAAAAACTGTAAGTGCAATTTTTTAAAAATAATTTTTAGTTCTAATTTTATTAATGAAAAAAAAAATCAAAAATTAAAAACGTCGGCTAATTTTAGGATTATTTGCAAATTGAAGTATAAAAAAAAAAGTGAATAATTAGTAGTTGAGAGTAAAGTGTAATTTGATGAAGTAAAAATTCAAAAAATGACAATTAAAAACGTACTGAGAAAAAAATTTTTCAGACAAACCAACAAAAGTTCCAGAGACATTTTTCTATTGTCTCAGTGACCTACTTACAGAATCCTAATAAGAGTAATGAACATACGTGGTCGAAAAAAATAAAACAGCCGAGAGAAAGAAATTTAAAAAATTGCTGCGACAAAACATGTAATTAAGAAATAAATAAAAAAAAGAATTTTTAACTTTAAGATTATATTAAAAATCAAATCACCGAGTAAGAAACAGGAGAAATCTCACGTCAGCTGTATCAGCAGAAGCAAAACTGCTGAACTGTCGGTCTCGATCACTCGATATTCACAACAAAATTCAATTTCATGTTTCTGTCTCTACTGCTACCCTACACGTAACAACACCGAGGGAATTCGCAGGGAGGACGCAGGAAATAAAGCAACTACTCACTCACCCTGAAGCCTTCGTCCTTCATTCCACCCCCGACTTCCTCCTCGTTGTTACCGCGTATATCGCGCAAATCCAATTGTCGAACACATCGCAACTGCTCGTAATTGACGTCTCACTGATTAATCATTTTCGCTTCTCAAGTTTCTACGTTTGCTACATTCAGTCAAGCTTGCGGTTGTTATTATTATTTTTTTTTTTAATTATATAAATTTAATTATTATTTCAATCAACAACTTTTCAAGTTTGTTTTATCATTTTTTTCCAGAGAATATGATAAATTTAATTAAATCTGGGATTTCTACATCGACAGTTTTAATATTAATTAATTTTTTTCCGATCGGAATACCTTGACAATTTTGCTGTGGCGAAGGAGTTGAGTAGTATAACTCGTACGCGAAAAGTCGGGGTTCGATTCCCGGCGGCGGTATCAAATTATCTAATTTAATTTTTTTTTTTTTTTTTTTTTTTTTAACTTATTTTTTTTCTTTAAATTTTGAATAATTAAATTTTGTTTATAAAAATGATTAATTTAATTTTTTTCTTTTAATTTTGAATAATTAAATTTTGTTTATAAAAATGGTTAAAATAAAAATGATTAATTTATTTTTTTTCTTTTAATTTTGAATAATTAAAAAAATTTTTTTTCTCTTCTACAAATTAGCAATTAAATTTGTTTTTCATTATCAAAGCCGTGACGTCTGAAAGATCGAAATCACCGAAGCAAATTAGAAATCGGATAGAACAATTAATCGTTGAGTATAAGCTTGAATGGATCTGTGAAATTTCCATTTTCGTTGTCATTATTAACAGCACATCCCAATTACCAAACTGACGCCTTTTAATTTCACAAATTTCACCTACTAGACCCGGAGCGAGTAGTCTATTACCGCTGGTAATATAAAGTATAAGACAGTGGGTGGTACAGAGACCGAGTTCCCAACAGAGCTAGTTTTGCTTTTGACACTTGTAATCAACCGACGGAAATAATTCAACTCAACAAATTTGTCTGTTACTAAAAGAGTCTACCTTACTGTATCTAGTCCCACAATTACCTAACACTAGACTCTAAACACTAAATAATCCAGTCCAATCTTGTTGCTAAATATAGTTACACAATTAACTACCGATCGTTATGTTATGCAACTATACAATTACAATTACAAATAAAATTACCGAGATAAAAAACCTTTTAAATTAATTTTTCTTAGAACAAACGATTCATTGGTTTGCCGATATCGGACACAGCCGAGATTCGCTTAACCCAGGTAAAATAATTGCTGGATAAAATAATTGTTTACCCTAAAAAATTAACAATTACGCATGGTGTGTAAATTTTACTAAGTTTTTTATTATTTTTAATTGAATAAATAAAAAGTTGTACACAGAAAAAATAATTTACTTGAATCAAGTAAATAATTTTGAAGAATTTCATCTTCTTGATTTGAGTAGAAAAATTCTTAAACTAAAAAATTCTTATTGGTTTAAGTAAATTTTACTTGATTCAAGAATTTTTCGTCTTGATCCAAAATACTGAAACTCTTCAAAATTATTTTCTTAGTTTAATTTTTCTCTTGATTCAAGTTAATTTTTTTTTCTGTATAGGAAAAAAAATTTATTTCTTGCGAAAAATTGAATTTTATTTTTACTCCATAAATTTTCAATAATAAAAAATTGACAAACAATTAAATTAGTACAAATAATTACCAGTAAAAATTTTTTTTTATTTTTATAATGAAAAAGCAAACATGAAGAAGCATATACACAAAGAATAAAGAGAAGTTGATCATGTTTAATTTAAAAGTAAAACCACATGCTACACGAAACTCACGTACAACTGACATAACGAGCATTCATTGAACAAATGTACAAGTTGAATATTCTGTTGAAATACAGTACAGTAGCCTTCACACTAACAAATATGATTATACCTGTACAATGTACAGACTGTGACTCCGTTCTGCGGCTAAACAAACTTTTATTCTTCCGCTGAGAACTTAAATATTTGTGCATTAATTATATAAATAAAGTTTAGTATTAATAATACACAGAAAAAAAGGTTCACTTGAGTCAAGAAAATATTTTTCTTCTTAATTATTTTCTTGAGCGAAAAAAAAATTTTTTTTTTGACAAGAAATTTCACTTATTCCAACAAAATTAATTCTCTTGCTTTAAGAAATACGGATCTTGATCCAAGAAAATTTATTTAAGTCAAGAAAATATTATTTTGAGAAAATTCAGCCTCTTGCTTCAAAAAATTTAGTTCTTGATAGAAGTAAATTTTCTTGTCTTGAGAAAATTTCTCTCTTGCTTCAAAATATTAAATATAAAGATAGAAGTAAATTTTCATTAATATTTTTATTGATTAACATGTCAAATGGGAAGATCAAATAATATTTCATCATTTTTTTCATTCAATATGTATAATTGCACGCTAAAATAATATAAAATGGGTATCAAATATTCTCGAGAAAAATTTTCTCAAGGTGAGAAAATTTTTTTCTCAGCTGAAGTAGGTGGCGCTGCGTCCCTAAAGTATCTAAAAATCTTGATCAAATATAAAAATTTATTGTATCAAGTATTTATGATAATTTGAATTAAGAAAAAATTACTTCCAGCAAGAATAGAATTTCAAGAAAAATTTTTACTTCGGCCAACACAACTTCAGTCTTCTTTTAGGTACCCGAAAATTTTCTTGAGCTTAGAATTTTGTTCTCCAGTCAAGAAATTTTTTTTCTGTGTATGCTTTGAATTTTTAATTAACATTTTTTATAGTAAGGTAAAAATTTACGCTAACGACTACTGCCTGGCTGATTTTGAGTTTAAATGACACCTCATCAATAATATTTTTTATTATTTATCATTTATTATTTTTACCAACTGTAATCATAATCAATCATACATTGAATATTTATGTTATTTTTTTTAATATCATCAATCATTATTTTAAAACTCGACAGATTCGAAGCGTCGGAGTCTCTACGACGAAGACTCCCTAGATGGCGATCATGAGAGTGGCAAGCAAGGTATATATTATTAAATAAAATAAAAAAATTAACCTGTACTGAGTTTATTTAGTGCATTATTCAACTGTCCTTTCACTAACATTTTACCACCGGTATTTTCACAGTACTAACTAAAGTATCTTTCATGCGTCATCAAGACGTCGGAAGTGCTTCACTTAAATACAAAGTGCACTTTACACTGCATAGTGTGACTGTACTTGTATATTATGTGTTATTTTGTTGTTGACGCTTATTATTATTATTATTATTATTATTAAAGTTGGTTGAAGTTATCTCTTGTTGGGAACTGACAAAGTTTGTATGGACGTTGTTGCAGGACGAGAGTCGACTGGAAGTCTAAAAGAGCTGGACAGGGCAAAGCTTGTGCGTGAAAGACAAAATGAGGAGAGGCAGCGAAAGCTCGAGGAGTTGAAGATGCAAGCTCTTTCTGCTCAAAAGTTCCGCGAGCAAAGGGATGAAGAACGGAGGAGACGAATTGATGAACTTAGATCGAGAGATAGTGATAGGTTTGTTTTTTTTTTTTATTAATTTATGATTAATCCTTTATTGAAAAGTTGATAATAAATATTTTGACAGAGGCGTACTCAAATAAAAGGTTACAATGAGCGTAACATCAGGATGAGCTTATATCTGAAAAAAATGTCTATAATGAAAAAATTACGTTGTATTTTGTCCAAAAATAATATTTTTAACGATATAAACTCATCATCGAGTTACACTCTTCGAGACCTTTCATTTGAATACCCACTCGATTTGTACCATATATTTTAAATATATATGATATTTCCCATATTTGAGGAATATATAAAATATATAAAAAATTCGTGTGGGTATTCAAATGAAAGGTCTCGATAAGTGTAACACCAGGATGAGCTTATATCTTGAAAAATCTCAATAATTGAAAAATGACGTTGTAATTTGTCTACTGGTGACATTTTTTAAGATATAAGCTCATCCTGGAGCTACATTTATCGATACCTTTCATTTGAATACCCACATCAATTTTTTCATATATTTATATACATTACATATATGTATGTATGAAAAATATATCAAAATGCATGTGAGTATTCAAATGAAAGGTCTCGATGAGCGTAACATCAGGATAAGCTTATATCTTAAAAAATGTCAATAATTAAGAAATGACATTGTATTTTGTCCAATGATGATATTTTTAGCTATATAAGCTCATTCTGGAGTTACACTTATCGAGACCTTTCATTTGAATACCCAAATCAATTTTTCATATATTTATATATATTATATATAAGTATATATGAAAAATATATCAAAATGCATCTGGGTACTCAAATGAAAGGTCTCGATGAACGTAACATCAGGATGAGCTTATATCTTTAAAAATGTTAATAACTAAGAAACGACGTTGTATTTTGTCCAATGATGATATTTTTAACGATATAAGCTCATCTTGGAGTTACACTTATCAAGACCTTTCATTTGAATACCCACACGATTTTTTTTATATATTTTATATATTTCACAAATATGAGAAATATCATATATATATAAAATATATGAAAAAAATCGTGCGCATACTCAAATGAAAGGTCTCGATGAGCGTAACATCAGGATGAGCTTAATTTTTTATTTTTTTACAATTTTCTTAAAAAATAATGAATTATTTCACTTTTATAAGTTTTAAAAAAAATAATTGATACAATTTTAGATTAACATTACTTAAAAAAAAATTGTAAAAATTTCAGGCGAACTCAAGTCGAGGAAAGAAAGCGCATGATATGGGAAGCAGAAAGAGAACGACGCGAAGCGATCCTCCGGAAAAACCAAGAGCGCGAGGCGCGCATTGAAGCCAAGAAGAAAAACGAGAGATCACACATCGTGTTTGCGTTCGGCAGCTCGACCCCGCGGATGCTAGAGCCCGCGGACACGGGCGGCTCTTCTTACTGGGCCACGCGCAGAGCGACCTCAACCACCAATGTGATGATGTTCCCCGCAGCCCAGCCCCTCACCAGGCGATCCTCCGAGCGCGAGCTCGACGGGAGCAAAAAGCGCGCAACTTCCGCCGGTGGACTCGATCGCAAGCCCGGCGAAGGTGATTACAAATTACTTACAAACTTATTTTTTATCATTTTATAATAAAATGGTGGAGTAGAGATACTTTTTTCGTATCGAGGCTTTATTGTTGCTGCTGGGCCGAATTTAGGACACTTCTGCTCCAGAAACTTCGGTGAAGGTCGGGCCTCTAACCATTAATTTTATCAGTTTATTCTTCACTTAGAGTAACAACATCACCAATTAAGATCTTCGTATCAACTTTCAAGCTTTGTTCTTTCTATTATATTACATTATAATAATTATTATTATTAAAACTAGCTTAAGTTTTTCACTCACAATTGTTCAGTTGTGTTGTTGGTTATTGCAAACAATTTATTGAATTTTTATCTAATTATTACTTTTATATTTTACGATTCAAGTACAAGCGGCTCATTTTTATTGACTGTAAACGTTGCGCAGAACTTTAATGGGTGATTGCATCCAATTACTCGATAAAAAAGTTTAAACACTCTGGTAAAAGTTAACGACCTGAGAAACAATTAAATCTGCTGATAAAAGTCGCTAAAAATTTATCTAGTGTCTAAATTTCCTTTTATGTAATTTATAATTGCCTATTGCTGTTGAAATTTTTTAATTATAATTATATAGAAGTGAAATTAATGTTTTTTTGTTCATTAAAAGTCGAAATTTTATTTTGAAGAATTTTTAAACCCAAAATTTAATTTTTTATAAATAAAATTTATTTCTACCAATAATCTCACAGAAAAAAAAAGTTGATATAAAAAACCTATATAAATATCGAATTTTGAAATTATAATTATATTAGTCCATTGTATTAAAATTTATGTGAGAAATTTTAAAGACTTTATTTAAGTAGATATTAAAGCAACAATTTAAACACCTCAAGAAATTTAATTTAAAAATTCGCACTCGTAAATTTAAAAAAAATTGTCCCTTTGATTACAACCTCATCAATTGACAAAGTAGTTTAAAAAAAAAGCCTAGCTTCCATCTAAAAAACTTGAATCGTAAATTATGTACCACAATCGACAACTAACGTCGTAGAGAACCGGATGTCCGGCATCACAGGTACGATTCTCAAGTGATAGTAATGCTTTGCAAGTAGTACGTATGTATAAATAAGCTGTACTATACATTACTTCCATTAAATTTTGTCCCAGACAAAGATCAGTATCCAAATCATCAATCAATGTTTTAAATTCGGCTCAGTAATTTCATCACAAGTTTCCCATCATTATTACTTATTACACAGAAAAAAAAAATGTTCTTGAATCAAGTATATAATTTTGAAGAACTTAATCTTCTTGATTTGAGTATAAAAATTCTTGAACTAATAAATTTTTCTTAATTTAAGAAAATTTTACTTGATTCAATAATTTTTCATCTTGATTCAAAAAAATTACCCTCTTCAAAATTATTTTCTTGATTCAAAAGTTTTTCTCTCGAATGAAGTTAACTTTTTTTTCAGTGTACTTATGAACTATGTACATTTCATCAATTACTTAGCGATACTTATAAGTTACATTATGCTCAAGTTTGAGAAATCCGTTAAGTGTCAGGCATGAAATTCATTAGATGTTATGTCTGCCCTGCCCCAAAACTGTCTATTTTATTTTATTTACGTCTTTAATTATTTATATTATGATTTATGATTAATCAAGTGTTTTTTTCCGAGTACACAGAGAAGCAAAGTGATTTTATTTATATTATTACATTCTATTCGGAGTATACGACATGTACCAGTTGAGTTTCCTTCACGAGCACTTCTCTCTTTGCTTCCTTTAGTTGCGCATCGATGCACACACTCATGTCACTCCATCCTCATACCCCATTGTCATTCAAATTTTACTTTAGACTTTTCAATTTTTTAATTTCAATATTAAATTGCAGAACTTCTTTTTCAATTGACATTTTTATTAATTAACCAGTTGAAGACACGTCGAAAAAATTACGTTGAGGACACACAAATTAACTTATAATTGGCCTCTAAATATTTTAATAGTTATTTTTAATTTCTAATAATTTAAAAATACTGAAAAATCATTTAGAAAAAAAAACTTATAAAATTGAACTTTTTTTATAAAAAAAGTCACAGAAATTTTGATTTTTACGATATCAAAAAAAATCGACGCCATTTTATTTGGAAAACAATATATTTTAAGAAAAATCAATATTTGATAAAGTTTGAAAAAATCAATATTTGATAAAGTTTGAAAAAAATGAGAATAAAACATTTAAACATGCAAAATAATATAGAAAGATTTAGTTTTTTGTCATAAAACTCTTTTATTATAATTATTACAATAAAAAAATACACGGAAAAAAGTAAACTGTAATAAATAACAGTCGATTTATAATAAGTAATGATCAACTGCTAAAAATTACCATTTTAAACAGTAAAATCATGATTTTACTATTCACTATATAATATTTACTATTTAAACGTTACAATTTACTCTTTACATGGAAAAAAATACTATTTCAAACAGTAATATTCGCTATGTAATTAATGTCTAAAATGGTAAAGTAAATGTTATGATATGTAAAAAGTATAAAATAAAGTTAGTAAATTTCTAATAGAAGCAACGTCAATATTTACAAAGTAAAATGGTAAATTTTAAACGCAACGCTAAAAATCAAACTGTAATTATTAACTTGCTTGGACTGGTAAAATGTATATTTTAAAAGTATAATTTTTACTGTTTCAAATGTTAAATTCTCCCAGAGTGAGATCCCCTTCTCCTCATAATATGGACTATATATTGAAATGGCAATTTTTACTGTTTGAAACTGTAATTTTTTAAGATGAAAGAGTCGTTATTTACTATAGTGACAGCTACTAATCACTTATTTTGGATACTTTATACTTTATACTTTATACTTTTATACTTTCTACATTAAGTTCTGTAATATATATATTTTTGCCAACCCGATGTCTGCTTTACTGTTTGAAACTATAAAAATTAACCGGAATCCGAGTGAATATTACAGTTTAATTTTTTCCGTGTATAAATATCTTCAAGAATATCAATGAAATCAGTCGTAAATTAGACTGTCTTATTTATAAATCTCCTTTTAAATTTAAAATTGCCTGAAAGTTTGCCTGTGTCCTCAACGGGTTAAATTAAGTGACAAAAAATTGGGAGTTAAATTTTCAAAATTAATTAATTTTTATTTTACAATAAAATAATAAACCCTGGATTTAAAATTCTTATCTCGTGAATAAAAGGAAGGATTTTGGTTGGCTGATTTTTTACAGATATGAGAATGTCCTCGTCTATGTACGAAGTGTTTAATTGGAATTCTAGTCCTGATCCTTGTCTAACCCACGTGAAAAATAAAAGAGCCAGCCTCTCGCTGCCTCATTCGACCGACATCTTTGCCATCGATGATAAATCGGATAGTGACTCTAGACGTGCGGCAATCCAGCAGGCCAGTGGTGAGTTCCAACCGTACAAGAAAAAATTCTGACAATTATATGAGTGAGGTTTTGAGGAGGGCTGATGGACGATGCATCCGGGATAAACCGTCTTTTTTCATCTTTTATTTATTATAATTATTGATTTTGTTTGTTTCACGTCCTAATCCTTACGCATGACTCACCTCCGTCTCCGCAAACATTAATCACCAGCAACACTCAAACTACATATTCACGTTTTATTTTTTTATGTTTATTAGCGGATTTTTTTTTTATTATTATGTAAACTATAACAAGTCCTATGCTAAATGTTCTATACTTTGTTACCGTTGCCTGCAAAGCATGTCTTTTTTGTTTGGTATGTCTTTACCGTTTCAATGGCGCATATATTTCTTCACGTTCGATCAAATATTTTTATTTTCATGCATTTTAGCTATTTGGTTTTTTTTATTGTTGTTTTTTATTATTGGATTCTTGTGCTGTCCTATTGTACTCCTTTTTCCTTAGTTTTAAGTTTAAATTTATTTTTGTGTGGCCAGAAGTTGTTGGTAATTATACTTCAGGAAATTTTTTTATTTTTTATTTAATAAACTTTTTTTTTTGTGAATATTTAATAAGTTTTGAAGATGACACCGATAAATTTCAAAGTATGAGCTAGTTTTTTTTTATAAAAAAAAATCTTTAGAATTTTTGAAACTTCTTTAACTTAAATTAAATGTTTTAGTTTTATTAAAAAGGATTCAATGTCTGATTGGCATAAAAAAATAATTTTTTTAATATTTTAAATATACAAGAATTTTTGTTTGCTTTCTGTGTGGATATTAATTTATTAATATTGCTTTAAAAATCATAATTTAAAATAAATAAATTCTGATGTATAATTACCGAGTAATGATACTAATAATTATACAAAATTTAACAATTTTTTATTTTGTTTTAGTCAGATAAATTATTGTAACAAAAATTTTTGAAAATTGAAAGAAATGTTTCTTTAAATTATCTGTACGGAAAAAAAAAAAACAGAATTTTTACAGTTCATTGTGTAAATAATAATAGTCAAGTATTTTGAGGAAAACAAATAGGAAAAATTAAAATATCAAAATAAAATTTTTACAAAATAGTTTTATTAAAAAATTAAAGTTTCAAATAATATATTCAAAAAATTAATTATCAAATAAAATTCAAAAATATAAAAATCAATACTTGATTTTAAATTTTACAAAAACACTAGCAACCTTACAGTCACTATGTAACTATCGTGACTTGTGAACTAAAAATAAATAAAATTTTGCTTTATTAAATAATGGCATTGGTTAAATTGCATTGCACTTTTTTAAATATTGACATTTTTAAAGGTATAAGCTCATCCTGATATTACACTCATTAAGAGCTTTCATTTGAGTACCTACATGGCATTTTTTATATATTTTATATATATGGTATTTGTGAAATATATAAATATATGAAAAATTGATGTGGGTATTTAAATGAAAGGTTTCGATGAGTCTAACATCAAGATGAGCTTATATCTTTAAAAATGTCAATATTTCACAAGATATTTATTAAATTGCACTGTACTTTTTTAACTATTGACGTTTTTAAAGGTATTAACTCATCCCGAAATTATACTCATCAAGAGCTTTCATTTGAGTACCCACATGCATTTTGATATATTTTTCATATATACATATATATAATATATATAAATATATGAAAAATTGATGTGGGTACTCAAATGAAAGGTCTCGATGAGTGTAACATCGGGATGAGCTTATATCTTTAAAAATGTCAGTAGTTCACGAGATACAAGGTCATTTTTTAATTATGTATCTAGAGAGAGAGCATTTTCTAATGCAGCCTAAATACTTATCATAATAAATTAACTATCGGTGAGAATGATATGAAACCTTGAAAAGGGACAAATTTAAGTCAAGACCTTTGCAATGACACTAAATTTCACTAAAAAAACCAATTTTATCATATGATGACTATCCTGGATACAAAATTTTTCTTATTCTCTAAATAATATAGATTATTTAAAACTTCATTTTTTACATAAATATTAAAATTGAATTTTATAAAAATAGTATTTGAAATTTTATTTCTTCTTTTTTTTTTGGTCAAAATACTATGATTATTAAAATTTACACTATGAACTGTAAAAGTTATATTTTGTTTTTCATACGTATTAATATTTTTTTCTCCAAAAAAAAAAAAATAGTTAAAATAAAATAATCTTGAGTATCAAAAACGGCCAAAAAACTACAACCAAGAGAACAAACTAGTTAGAAATGAAAAAAGTTGCTTAGTGGTAGCTTCTTAAGCAAAAACTATTGCAGGTGAGGAGAACGATGGTCCAGCAGGAACCCCGAGCGCAGTGTACCTCCGCGTAAACCGCCGCCGAACGGACCTGATGCCAACGATACCGTCGCCAAGGGACACACCGCCGATGTCGGGTCGTAGTTCGAGCGCCAAGGCCTTCACACGCTCTCCAGGTAGGACTTACTCAATGTCGAGGCTGGATCAGCTTGCGCAGCCGAGGAAGCCGCGCGTGGGCGAGCTCGGGACTCTGAGCGAGCAGCAGAGCAATCCCCAGCACAATCCAGACCGGCACTCTGCTCAGACCCTGGGCGCTTCCAGCATGAGTCGCAGCATGTCGCATTTGGCTGCGCCCGGGTCCATTAGCAAGGCCAGTTTGAGTCTTAAACGGTCTGATAACTCGCGTAGCATGGGCACTTTACCCGGTGCAGTTCCTACTCCAAGGCCGACTCGGGCTGAGAAACTCCGCAGAAAGGCACGTGAGCAGTATGCTCAGCAGCATCAACAAGGTATGATTTGATTAGTTCTCGTGTCCTCAACTCTTCCCTATAGTTTTAATTTTTATTCAGATTTTTAATATTTACGCTTTTGTAAATACTAGCTATTTAAATATCGGCTATTAAATCCTACACTAAATAAACAGTAATTTAATTTTTAATTAGCAATGTTAATACAATTATTCATTAATTGCTATTGATTGCGATTATAAAGTCGCGATCTGGAGAAATTGGTCACTCTATTCCACATTAATGTGTTTTGTTATATTAGACAAAAGCTAATTATTATTGTTAATTTGTTAATTAGTTATTGATGTATATAATGTTAAATTTATTAATTATAATATATTTTATGCTAAATAACACCGAGGAGTTGGGAACGCAAGTACTTATGCATGCATCATTTCATATTATTTATTTATTTTATTATTTGTTTGTCAATTAGAGATAAAATGATTAATGAGGATTTTTTTTTTATTTTTGCGAAATTTATTTTTGACAGAAATTATATCATATAAATTTATTTCACTCAAAAAATTAAAATTTTATTTATTAAATTTTTTTTTTTAAAATAAATAAAATAATTATATCGCGTTACTAATGCCAAAAGGGCGTAAAAAAAAAATTTTTTTCCTCCAACCAACCTAAAAATTTTATAATATTCAGATATGTAAGAAAAGTGAATAAAAAATTTTTTTTTTGTGTACGCCTTTTTGGCTCTAAGACAAAAAAATTTTAAAGCCAAAAGAGCGTATCATTTTTTTTTAATCATAATTAAGTATTAGCCTTAAAAAAAAAAGTTATAACACTGGTAAAAATAATGGACTTTTCAACTCATTTTATTTAAAAAGAGTATGGATTTGAATTTTAAAAAAAAAAACTAAAATTACAGTAACATTCTATTTGAAGGAAAATGTATTTGACTCAATTAAAAAATTTTCATTTCTACACTGATAGATAATTTAAAAAATATTTCTTAGCATTTATAATATTTCTTAGTATTTAAGAAATGATTTCATAAATGCAAAGAAATCTTTTTAAATACTAAGAAATCCTTCTATCAATATATTGACCCAATAATCATGTCTCCACTGAGAAAGTGTAATGAGTTATGTTTAATTGTACAAATTATAAAATACCATCGATATTACAAAAATCTGTGCTTTGATGATGGTAACAACTGATGAATTTGTTTTAAGATTAAATTATTTTTTCAAAGTTTAGATTTACAAGCAATTTATATTTATTATTTTTTACTTTTAGAAGTAAAAGATAATGATAATGGAGACGACATCGGAGTAGTGCCTAGCTAAATTTATATTTTAGTTTCTTTTTTAATCGAATACATATTCTCTTCAAATAAAATTAGTTGAAGAGTCATTATTTTTACCAGTGTTATAACTTTTCTTTTTGTTTTAATAATTAATTATGATTAAAAAAAAATGATACGCCCTTTTGGCTTTAGAATTTTTTTGTCTTAAAGCCAAAGAGCGCATACAAAAATTTTTTACTCACTTTTCTTACAGATCTAAATGTTATAAACATTTTTAAGTTAGTTGGAGTGAAAAAAAATTTTTTTACACGCCCTTTTGGCTCTGCAGATATATGTTAAGCGTATATGCTAAGATGCGCCTTTTTGGCATTAGTAACGCGATATAAAATTTAACAAAAAATTCCCCAAAAAAATTTCTAAATATTTTAAATTATTTCTTCTTTATAATAATCTAAATCTGCTTTCTTTTTTTTCATAAAAAAAAATATCAAAATAAATTAATACACTTTACTACTAATTTCTTTAAAATTGCTAACATTAAAAAAAAATAATTATTATTATAAATAATCTTGAAATTTATGATATTAAAACCCCACTAATCATGCTTTAAATAATTGACTAACAAAAAAACTTAGCACCAATGCTCTTGACACATCAAGACGTGCTTTTCTACGGTGAAGGACACGGTAATAAAAACCCAACTGCATCCGGTAAGCTGTACATGTAACTGTAAATAATTAATAAGAAATAAAATAAAACAAACTGAAATTATATACTTGTATTTGATGTGCAATCTGTATTACTATCATTTATTTATTTTTATTAATTATTTTACAAAAAAATTATTTTTTTTTTTTTTTTAAACTATTATTATTTTATACATTCTTCTACAAGTAATATAATTTCAATAATTGCTTCACATTATACGGTGACATTTTTATTGGAGCGGGCGAGTTGCCAAATTTTTTAACTCGTTCATAGTCGCTATTGGTGATGGATTTTATTCGCATTCTCATCCTCATTTTCATTACTATTTTATCATCATCATCATCATCATCATCATTATTATAATTATTATTATTATAAATTATAAAATAGAGTATCAATAATACATCTGGTAAAATGTTTTCAATTTGTGGATGCCTCAATTTATTCTGAGGATGACTGAATTAAATTAACAAAACTAAAATAAAATAAAATAAAATAAAATGAAATAAAATCTTTATCGGGAATGGAAAATGGGTTGCATAGGTATCCGCAGCGGTGAAGTGACACCAAGCAGTCCATCACGACCTCACAGTTCCATGAGCCAACAGAGCAACAGCAGCGTGGCCAGTAGTAACGTCAACCTACGTCCTCGCACATCAACAACTCCGCGACGTCCGCGACCCGCTTCTATTGCCGGAACTGGCGTTACTGTCACAGATCGACACAGTGAGCATGGCTTTTATAAAAAAAAAAAAAAAAAAAAAAAATCTATTACACTTTTTTTATAGATACATCACACGACAATTAAATATTTGTTTCATTTATTTGTTAAGTTAATTAAATTACATTTTTTTTTTTCTATTTATTTTTGCTATTTAATTTTATTATAATTTTTTTGATTATTCGCTTCGAGCTATTGCACATGTAAATACAAATTAAGTCTGATACCAAACAGGTGAATTTTTTTTTCATATTTTTTGGGAAATTAAAAAAAAAATTATTTTTTTTTTTAAAAAATCGAAAATTCTCTAATTCTAGATAGATAATTAAGAAATTACCTTGTATCTTGAGAACTATTGACATTTTAAAAGATATAAGCTCATCCCGATGTTACACTCATCGAGACCTTTCATTTGAGTACCCACATCAATTTTTCATATATTTTATATATTTATATATTTCACAAATACCATATATATAAAATATATAAAAAATGCCATGTGGGTACTCAAATGAAAGGTCTCGATGTGTGTAACATTGAGATGAGCTTATATCTTTAAAAATGTTAATAATTAAGAACTGACTTTACTATCTCGTTAACTAATGATATTTTTAAAGATATAAGCTCACCCTGACATTACTCTCATCGAGACCTTTCATTTGAGTACCCACATCAATTTTTCATATATTTATATATATTATATATATGTATATATGAAAAATATATCAAAAATGCATGTGGGTACTCAAATGAAAGCTCTTGATGAGTATAACATCGGGATAAGCTTATATCTTCAAAAACGTCAATAGTTAAAAAAGTACAGTGCAATTTAACAAAAGTCATTATTTAATAAAGCAAAATTTGATTTATTTAGTCTAGTATTATATTAATTGTTTTAAATTATTTATTTAAACAAAAATAAATTAATTTATTTTTCTGTATGTCAAAAAAATACCTTCAATTTTTAATTCTTCAAAATATTAAAAAAAATTTTATTTCTTTAATTTAATTCCAAATTTTTCAAAAAAATTAAAATTAAAACTAAATGTAATTATTATTCTTCACATTATTAAAAAAAAAAATCAAGCCTGTTTGGAATCAGACCCTCAAAATAATAACTTTAAATTAAAATCAAAAACCAAATTAACAATTAACAAAAAAAAAAATCTTTCAGATGTATCAGGTGAAGCAAAATCTAAAGATTCAAAGCCACCACTGCCAAAGGTCCACTCAACTCCAAAGAAACCGTCGTCATCTTCAACCCCACGTGCAAGTAGCACCGAAAAAGAAATAATAAAGAAGCCCGGTGACAGATTGATTAAGAGCGCTCGTGCGTCTCCTCGCATAACTCCGAAAGCAACACCGCTCCAGAGTCCTGGTGCTGAGCAACCGCCTCTGTCTCTGATAAGACAAGACACTCAGGAGATAATTAAAATAAACGACAGTAAAGAAGAACAGCTTGTTCAACACGAGATCGCAGTGATTAAAACCACTGAAGACAAACAGCCGGAGTTGGAGCTTCGGTCTGAGATGGAGCACGAGGAGGAGAAGAAGGACATGGGAAATGAAAAATCCCATGGTGTCACCGAGATGACAGGCAAAGTTATTGAAACAATCCCACAGCCGGAGCTCAGTCAGTCCAACTCTGTCAGTCGAGGCCAGAAATTAGAGCCGGCTTCTAATGGAAACATTTCTCTCAAGGAAGAAAAGGAGAAGGAAGAAAAGAAGAAAGATAACCACGAGGTAGCTGATAAGAAGTCCGCTGATGAGGGACTGGGTGAGGAAGCTGTTGACATGTCCGCTTCGATGATCGCCAAGATCCGTATCACCACTGAGGACGAAGCTAAGGCTGCGCTGGCTGAACGCAGAAGACTGGCTCGTGAACAGGCCGAGCGCGAGGCTGAGCTCGAGCGTCAACGACTGGAAGAAGAGGCGAGACTTGAAGAGGAACGGTTGCGTGCTGAAGAAGAGGAGCAGCGACGTCTAGAGGAGGAGGCTACTCGTCTCGCGAACGAAGCTCGTCTTGCTGAGGAACTCCGGCTTCAACAGGCCATCGAGGACGCTCAGAGGCGTGAAGAAGAGGAGCGCAAGAGGCGCGAGGAAGAAGCTCGGCAGAAACTCGAGAAAGAAGAAGCTGATCGCAAAGCTCGCGAGGAAGCGGAAAAGTAATTGCTTTTTTGTAATTTAGGTCTTTCTTGGAATATATTTAGAGCTAATTTGTGATTGTTTGTTTTTTTTTTTTAGACAAAGACTTGAAATGGTCGAGCGGCTTAAAAAAGAAGAGGAGGAGAGAATTGCGAGACGCAAGCGAGTCGAAGCTATTATGAAACGAACACGTGGAGGGAATAATAATCAAGCTAACACTCCTACTAAGGTAATAGTTTGTTTTTTGGATAATGAAAAAGGGTATTTGAGGAACAGTTGTTAATTATTTAAGTTATTTTTTTTTAATTCTAAAAAGTTTCTTATTTTATTATAATAAATACTTAATGAATTCCTTCGGAACTTAAAGTTCATTGTACTTTCTTAACTGTTGACTTTTTTAAAGATATAAGCTCATCCTGATGTTAAACTCGTTAGGAGCTTTCATTATATTTTTCATATATACATATATATAAATATATGAAATATTAATGTGGGTACTCAAATGAAAGGTTTCGATGAGTGTAATGTCGGGGTGAACTTATATCTTTAAAAATGTCAATAGTTCACAAAATATAAGGTCATTTCTTAATTATTGTCATATTTAAAGAAATAAGCTCATCCTGATGTTACACTCATCAAGAGCTTTCATTTGAGTACCCACATGCATTTTGATATATTTTTCATATATACATATATATAAATATATAAATATATGAAATAGTGATGTGGGTATTCAAATGAAAGGTCTCGATGAGTGTAATGTCGAGATGAGTTTATATCTTTAAAAATGTCATTAGTTGACAAGATAACAATGTCAGTTCTTAATTATTGAAATTTTTCAAGATATAAGCTCATCCCGATGTTACACTCATCGAGAGCTTTCATTTGAGTACCTACATCCATTTTGATATATTTTTCATATATAGATATATATAAATATATGAAAAATTGATGTGGGTACTCAAATAAAAGGTCTTGATGAGTGTAACATTGGGATGAGCTTATATCTTTAAAAATGTCAACAGTATACAAGTATATTTGTTGAATTGCATTGTACTTTCTTAACTATTGACATTTTCAAAGATATAAGCTCATCCCGATGTTACAATCATCAAGAGCTTTCATTTGAGTACCTACATCCATTTTGATATATTTTTCATATATAGATATACTAGCTGATACCCACCCGCTTCGCTGGGCATACAATAAAATTTTATGTTGTAACCTAGATGAAAAATATAAACAAAATGATTAATTTCAAAAAGATAATTAATATAAATTTTGAATTAGAGAAAAGTGATTGTTTATGATAACCGGTGTTAGCGAGTATTAAATATATGAGAAAAGTATTTTATTATTAATAATCAATCAATCAATGGGTCAGTTAGTCAGTAAATCTGTCATTAGACAGATTTCCGCATCACCCATGACGTACTGTGTAGTGAGATGCGTTCCCATTATAATAATGTTATCCTAAACATTTAGTCTAGACCGGATAGGTCAAATGGTAGAGTAGCCGACATGTCACCGGAAGGTTCTGGGTTCGAATCCCTGTCCGAGCTATCTGAATTTTTTCTCGCATATTCTGTAAACTCTTATTAAGAAGGTCCTTCCTATTTCTTTCTCAATCTCTTCCTCCTCCAATTATTCTGTTACGTGAATGTTGGAACGATTCACGTAATAATTATCCGTAACTCCTATTCTTTTCCGCTTCATAGTATTATTTAATTTTAAAAATGTCAATAATTTTTAATTTTAAAAAATGTTAATAATAAAATACTTTTCTCATATATTTAATACTCGCTAACACCGGTCATCACAAACAATCACTTTTCTCTAATTCAAAATTTATATTCATTATCTTTTTGAAATTAACCATTTTGTTTATATTTTTCATCTAGGTTACACCATAAAAATTTATTGTATTCCTATCGAAGCGGGCGGGTATCAGCTAGTTATTAATAAATTCATAACAAATTAAGTGGTATTAAAAAATATATTTATTATTACTCATTTTATTAGAAATTATCTTAAATCGACCGTTTTTTATAATAATTTAACGATATCGTTGTAAAATTTTAGAGAAGACGCATCAGACACAATTTACCATTTTAATTTTAATCATTAAAATCAGTATAATCATTTAACAATATCAACTTGATAATATTTATTAGGGCGTTTCAAAAAAAAAAAAATTTTTTTTTTTTTCTTGGAACCAGGCTCAAAAGTTTCGTTTAGATGCCAAAATAGGCCTCTGAAAATATGAGCCCTTAATATTAATATTAAGGTGTTCCGCATCGCACTTTTCGATTTCCCATAAGAATAACACAGGAAAAAAGTTTTTTTTTTTTCTGATTTTTGTAACTAATAAACCATAAATTTTTCTGCAATTTCTATTAAATATTTTTGTAGAGAATTGAACGCTCTACAAAAAAGTACTGATATCATTTTTCGATTAATCAACTCATTCAAAAGTTATTCAAGGTCAAAGTTGAATTCATTATCAATTCAGCCGTTTTCTTCATAATCCTCCGAAATTTATTTTTTCTGATTTTTTTAACTCATGAACCATAAATTTTTCTGCAATTCCCATCAAATATTTTTGTAGAGAATTGAACGCTCTACAAAAAAGGTCTGAAGTCAATTTTTGATAAATCAACTCAGTCAAAAGTTATTCAAGATCAAAGTTTAACTTACCCTCAATTCAGCTGTTTTTTTTATCATCCTCTCAAATTTATAAGTTTACGGGTTTCAAAACAACCGAAAAGTTTATTTCTAAGTTCTTAGAGTTAAAAAAAATTACAACTATTATTTTTCGTGCTCGATTATTGCGGTAATTTTATTGAAAAATATTTTTATATAATTTGCGCTTGAAAATAACTGAAATTTTATGTATTTTTTGAAAAGTTATCAGTGTTTTTAAGTTTTTATTGCTTATAACAATTGAGATATATATTTTTTTTAATAAATTTGAAATTTTTTTATCTAACAATAATTTTTATACATTTGCATTAAATTGATCTTGCTGTAGAGTTGTCTTATTATAATTAGGATATCTCAGCCGATGTTCGCGAACTACTTGCAATAAGTATTGCAGTTGTTCTTCATCTTTTGTGAGCCAGTTGTTGTATTCCTCGATCAAAGCGACCCCTCGTTCAGCTACGTCATTTGTCACTTTTAAGGTATTAAAATGTTCTAAACATTCCTTATATGAATCATTACTGCACCATGTTGAAACATCATCTTCCAAAAAATCGCATGGCAAATCGAATTTGCTGAACAACTCTACGGAATTTTTGGAGACAAATTCACTCAAATCTTTTTGCAATAAAGATTCTAGATTTTTTTCAGTAACTTCATACCGTTGACGCATTGGTGAAGAACTTTCTCGATTTTTAATTGCCATAACAATTTTTTTCTTCACATCAACTGATACGTTACTGTCAAATAATGAGAGTATGACCAATTCTTCATTTAAGTACCACAAGTGCTCAATCATTTTCTGACAAGCTCGTTGTAACACCGGTGGATCTACGTTTTTAGAGTGAATCAAATTCTTCATGAACTCTAAGTCATTGTTCGGCGCTTGGATAGCAGAAGTTGAATTATACCATACTCTAATATAAAATGAAATCACAAAAATACAAATTCGGCGTAAATTTTTCTCTTCTTGAGCTAAAAGATTAAACTGATGGCGAAACAAAAATATTTTCAAGCTATAGATGGCCTTTGACATCCATCGCGCATGGTGCATGGCACCAGGTCGTTTAAAGGAAAAATTTTCTTCAGAAAAACTATCAAGGAATACTAAGCATAAGAGTAAAAGCTCTCGATAATCATCTCGAGGCTGTGACATCTGAAAAAAATAAAAAATAAATAATCAACTGAAAGTTAGGGATTAAAAAGTCTCAATAAGAGCAATAAAAAATTTGTACCTGTAAGCAATTGTTAATGAAAGTAACAATTTCAGCTTTTTTTCCTGTCAAAGTATTTGCGATAATTTCATCTTCCATTCCGCTTTTATAATTTGATTGGTCAACCTTGTTCCAGTAACTTTTGAATCTAACGAATATTGGAACATTAGGACCAGATGTCGTTTTCCAAAAAACTTCAAAAACTCCCCTCAAAATAATCTCCATTATATGATGGCGACATGGAAGCCAAACTAATTTTCTGCCAAGTGCTTTTTCGATCATAACACAAGTTCCTTTGTGAATACCTGAATCAAAAAAAGATACAAAGGTAAAATCAAACATCCGAGCTTCATAAAAATTATAAACATTAAATGATTTATACCAGTATTTACAGGTGGCGTATCAAAACACATTGCTTTTACATACGGAGCAACTTCCCACTGGTTCAAAGTGTCAATAACAGCTGAAGCTTGTTTAAGAGCACTTCCATCGTCAGCTTTTGGAACTCCGAGAAGTTGATCAACCCCAGAAACTGATAAGAGAACTGCAATACGGTCTACAGTTTCTGAACCTTTAATATCACTGAGAATTTTTCCATCCCAATGCACCACATAACGATCGTCTTTGTGAAATTCTGATTTAAGATCCTTAGTAATATTTGATCTATATTTATTTCGCGCTCGGTAAATTGTACTGTAACTCAGATTTAGAGTTGACAAATCAATTCCAACACTTTTGTACGCAGCAGCTAAAATGAAAATGGCATTCCTATGAGTGACTTTTGATCGATCGAGTGCAGCACAGAGTTCAGGTGTCATTACATCAATTTTTGGAATTTGTTTTGGTTGGCTGAGTTGACTTTCAAAATCAGATACATCAGTAGATACATGACTTGTTGTAGCTGACAAGTTCGATCGAAATATTGCAGATTTTTGGGTTGCTAGAGCGACGTTAGGCTCAGGTTCATTTGTATCTGAAAACATTAATTCAAAGTATATGATAATAGTAATAAATGAATAATTAAAGTAGCAGTTGGTTCAGAACTTACCAACAGGCTCTACGTCCATAGCATCGTCAGGATTTTCCTCTGGATTTAATCCAACACTATTATTTATCAAACCAAATCTACTTTTTGAACGTTGACCGGATAAAAACAATTTTTTTTCATCAGTGAGATATTTTTCGACATTTACTTTGGCAATATCGAATAACTTTGTCAATTTTTGATGAAAAACTGCTTCATTTTTTATCTGTGTAGCAGACCGTCTTCGTCGAGAACATTTTTGTAATTTTTTGTCTTCCTCTAATATTTTTTCAAATTTTTTTAAGGCATATTTTTTCCCACACGTTGGGATGCCAGCTTCAGACCATATAAGATCAAGTTTATCAATCGTTATTCGTATACTTTTTTTATAATCTAGTTTAAGAATATTTTTTTGATAAAAAATACCGCTATAACCTCTTTTATTGTAGGAAGTTTATGTCCAATAAAATTCTCAATTAGATCACCAATAACATTAATCAATTGATTCATTTTTCACGTAATAATGTAATTCACAGTAGAAATGTATATTTTAAAATTATTAATACTCACTAATTACTCACGAATGCCCATAACTTGTGTAAACAATACGTTTAATAAATAAAATAAACATCAAAACAATAAATTAAACTAATGACATGATGACATTTACCCTCAGCGCCATCTAGTTATGGATTTTGAAATGACATCGCCAAAATAATTGTACTACCAATATACTTGACAAATTTAAATCACATTTAAATAAATTTTTCATCGATTAATTATCAAAGAAAAACTTTTGATAATTGATATAACATAGGACACCTGCCGTGAATTATTTTATTAAGAAATGTTTAAGTCGAATTTTTTAAACTGTTGTTTAGTTTAAATAATTTTCAAACTAATTTTGAAAGAAACTTCAAACTAATGTTAACTAATGTTAAAAAAATGATCTCAATTTAACGATTGATGTTAATTTTCAACAACCAGAATTTTTAAATGTCGGGTTAACTGTCAATGATAATTTGTTTTAAGTACCCTGTCCACATTTACTATAAAGCAGGAAATAAAGATTAACAGTTTTCAGAAGTCTAATTTATATTTTGTAAAATGTTTTGGTTTCAATTTTTCTAAAAACATAATATTTTGCCAAATCAGTCAATAAAACAGCTGAATTGAGGGTAAGTTAAACTTTGATCTTGAATAACTTTTGACTGAGTTGATTTATCAAAAATTGACTTCAGACCTTTTTTGTAGAGCGTTCAATTCTCTACAAAAATATTTGATGGGAATTGCAGAAAAATTTATGGTTCATGAGTTAAAAAAATCAGAAAAAATAAATTTCGGAGGATTATGAAGAAAACGGCTGAATTGATAATGAATTCAACTTTGACCTTGAATAACTTTTGAATGAGTTGATTAATCGAAAAATGATGTCAGTACTTTTTTGTAGAGCGTTCAATTCTCTACAAAAATATTTAATAGAAATTGCAGAAAAATTTATGGTTTATTAGTTACAAAAATCAGAAAAAAAAAAAACTTTTTTCCTGTGTTATTCTTATGGGAAATCGAAAAGTGCGATGCGGAACACCTTAATATTAATATTAAGGGCTCATATTTTCAGAGGCCTATTTTGGCATCTAAACGAAACTTTTGAGCCTGGTTCCAAGAAAAAAAAAAAAATTTTTTTTTTTTTGAAACGCCCTAATATTTATGTTTAATTTATCTGTGTTATGATATAATCGAGTTCATCCTTCATGATTATTCCAATACATATAAGTTATTTCAGTTATTAATGATTTAGCTATTCTTTCTTAAAAAACGTATGATTATGAATTCCTACTGTCCCAACAGTCAATCGATAAAATTTAAAATCAATCATTTTGACAGTTATTATAGCAACGGTAACCATGATAACGGTAACCATGGTAACGGCAACCATGGTAACGGTAACCATGGCAACGGTAACCACGGCAACGGTAACCATAGCAACGGTAACCATGGCAACGATAACCATGACAATGGTAACCATGGCAAAGGTTGATTAGCGTGGGTGGTTGTAGGGGGGTTGAGTTCGATAATTTACGGGTGCCACTGATGGTTTCTTAGATTAGAGGGTCAAAATGATATTTCGCTCCCAAAAAAAGAGAGAGATATAGGGAAGGGGAAAGATTATAGGGCACGGGAGGGGAGGAGAAGAATGAGAGGGAGGGGAGGGGAGGGCATATGTGATGGTAGACGAAAAATTCATTTTGGCTAGGAATTGCGTAAAATCCGTTCTTAGTGAGCGTCTACATCACGAATGGAGTAACTATGCTAAATTTCAAGTCAATCGGGCGAATAGTTTCGGAGATCTCGTGATGAGTGAGTGGTATTTCGCTTATATATATATAGATATATAATATATATAAATATATGAAAAATTGATGTGGGTACTCAAATGATAGGTCTCGATGAGTGTAACACAAAGATGAGTTTATATCTTTAGAAATGTCAATATTTCACAAGATACAAGGTCATTTCTTAATTATGTATCTAGAGAGAACATTTTCGAATGCAGCCTAAATACTTATCATAATAAAATGACTATCAGTTGAAATGAAATAAAACCTTGAAAAGGCACAAATTTAAATCAAGACCTTTGCAAAGACACTAAATTTCTCTAAATAACCGATTTTACCATACGACTATCCTGAAGACAAAATTTTTCTCATTCTCTTGATAATATAGATGAAATTAGATACTATTTAATTTAATACCATTAATACAAACATATTTAATTACACAGGATGGAGATAAATCAAAGGACGACAGCCCTAACGAGGAAAACAAAGCAGTACCGGGCAACAAAGTTGACGACGTCATGACCGCGAGTCTTATCTCAGAGGCGACTCAGCAGTTTATCACCTCCGAGCAGCAAGATAATCGTTCTGGTAACAATAGCCCAACAGCTCCACCAGATAATATTGTGCGCAATGGCACACACAGTAATGGCATTAATAATTCAAACAACAAGACAGCGACGCTCTTAGAAAACAATCAGGGCAACGTCGAAGAATTAAACGGCCATCATACGAATAACCACGGCAATGGCATCAACTCCCAGATTACTCTCGACAATGCTACTGTGTAAGTATTTTAGGACAAACAAATACCTTTCACAGATCATACTAAATAATTTCTATTAAAAACATACAACAGTGTTATTATGCATTTTAATAGTATATTACACTATTAGGGCAGAAAGTTTGAGATTTCTACACTGCGCGCCTTGATCACGGCGCGCAGCAGAGCTCTCTAACTTCTGCCCGTGTAGTGTATACTATTTTTCTTTATAACCGGTCGAAAGTACGTAAAATATTTCATGTACTGTATTGAAAAAAAATTGATACCTACCCCCGACATTTGCGGCACGAGCGAAGCGAGTGCTGCTTGTCGGGGGGAGGGGGGGGGCAGGCATCAAATAAAAAAAAATTAATGTAAAATCAAAAAAAAAAAATAATTAAAAAACATTTTTTTTTATAATTTTTAGATTAAATAAAACTGAAATTTCTTGAATTCATCAAACATAATAAAGATTATTCTCGGTTAAAATAGAAAAAACGAGCATATTATCTGAAAATGAACAATAATTAATAAAAATCAAATTAAATTGTTGTTACTGCGTACATTTTTCTAAATAATTCATTAATTAAATAAAGTTAATCCATTCTACACACGTCACTGTCAAACTGAATCTCAGATGATCTACTCACTGCTACGACAGTTATATTTTTATCTATATCTCTATCTATGTATGAAATATTTCATGTAAGTAGAAGAAAGAAAGAAATATAACCAAGTTGTATTGTACCATCAATCGTAAATGATCAGCGTAAACAAAACATAGTTAGTAACAAATAACTAATGTCAGTCGCGGTAGCGAAAGCATTTGCTCCCGCTGTTATAGAAGGCGAATGTGTAGCTTAATCAATGCACGAATCTTTAACTTTTTGCCTTGAAATAGGTGCAAAAGATGCGTACTTTCGACCAAGGTGTAAAGAAAAATTATTATTAATCATTATTATTACTATCACAATTAATAATCTGTATAAAAAAAAATGTTTCCGCGCTTTTTTTTATTAACAAGTGTTTACTAACACACACTTATATTTTTTATTAATTATCAAACCGCTAACGGGTCAATCACTAATTACTGAAATAATTTTTGGGCGATTCTGTATTAATTAAGCTATCGATTATTTTTAATTGCTAATATAATACTGGGTATATTATTGGAGTAATGAGTAATGAGTAAATTAAATATATGGCACTTTATTGCCGCGATAGTTCCTGTTCTATGCTAAGATTTCAATTTAAATTAATATTATTATTATTGCGCACAGGTTTTATTATTAATTATTAATTATTAATTGAGCTTACACTTCACTGCTAAACTCACGGTTATTTGTATACATTTAATATTTATTATTGTGTTTATTAATTAAATGTAAGTTAGCATATAAATATTTATGATGGTTAATCAAGTTAAATTTAGAAAAACTTTAAATAGCAGACTGATTTTTTTTTCATTTTTTAAAATTCATGTAAATTTTTTCAAAATTTTTCTTTTAAATTTTCAAGTGTGGAAAAAAAAAAGATGATACTAGATATCATCCCAGATTATACTTAGTGATATCTGTGATGAAAAAAAATTTCAGATAGTATTTAAAACAATATTTGACCATCCTAATATCTAAAATACATTATTGATATGGTAATGCTTAATGTCACTGGGTATAATCCAAGATTATACTGAGTATAATCCAAATTATACAGGATACTGTCTCGAAAGTAGATCTAGATAAATATAAAGAAAAAATAATTTAAAATATTTAGAAATTTTTTGTTAAATTTTATATAAATTATTTTATTTATTTAAAAAAAAAAATTCATAAAATAAAATTTTAATTTTTTGTGTGAAATAAAATTACATGATATAATTTTTCTCAAAAATAACAAGATGACATTGGATATCATCCCAAATTATACTCAGTATAATCTTGGATTATAACCAGTGATATCACCGACATTTTTTTTCTAGCGCCTACGCACTTAGCATTATTATATCTATTATGTATTTTGGATATTAGGATAGTCAAATATTGTTTTAAATACTATCAGAAATTTTTTTTCACCACAGATATCACTGAGTATAATCTGGGATGATATCCAGTGTCATCTTTTTTTTTTTTATGTGTCTGCTATTTTTAGTAATTTTAAATAAGCCGACATTTAATTGAATTATTTAAAAAAAAAAATTTTTCAAATAAAAAGTTTTAATTTTTTTTTTTAATTTGTAGAAAATAATTAAATGTCGGCTAATTTGCAGTACAATGATTTATTAAGAGTTTTCATGCTCGCAAAATAATGAACATTTGTTTATGTTCGAAATATATGAATATAATAATAATAACTGCCTATTTATTAATTAAAATATGAGTGGCTCGTTACTTTATAAAAAAATAATTAAAAATAAAAAGTGAGAGTACATTGCAAAAGTAGTGGGGGAGTTGACGAGCATGAATGATGTTGAAAAATCAAAATTTTCGAGTGTGTGTATGTTACTCTAATGCCATTGTAAAGAATAATTATTATTATTATAATTAATATTACTATATTATAAAAATTACACTAACATTAACAATTATAAATATAAATACAATTACATACATTACAATATATTTTATAATTTATATTTATCTGCGAATTAGGTAAAGTATTCTGAAGAAAAAAATAATTTTGTGTAGTTACGGTTGAATTGAAGAAATGTTTATTAATGTCTGTCAATAATTTTTCTAGCAAGCGATTAATTAAATCATTATTTAAAATATATTGTTAACAATATATTGCTAACAATGGTTTAATGTTGAACTTGACAAATAATAATGTAAATAATGTAAAGAGAGATGAATAGCATAAACAAGTTAATTACAAATAAATTGTATATAATTTCACGATAACTCAGTACAGTTAATTTTTATTTATTTAAGTTATAATTTTAAAATCAAGGTTTAAATTTCTTCTATTTTTTCAGAAATTATTATCTTGGATAAATATTTAATTGACTTTACTGAGTACTCTTTTTCCTCGATGCTTTGAGCCTTTAAATGCCTTAATGCTTTGCTCATAATTGCATGCAATAATACTATTATTATTACTATTAATATTAATTACTTTTTTTTGTAGTTTTTGCTACTATATTCTTATTTGAAATTTGTCTATTTTTGAATAAACGTTCTAATTACTGACCACGTTCCGATAAATTTTTTTTTTTAATTTTATTTTTAGTTACTACTCTGATGGGTGATAGTAAAAATGATAAACTACTAGCAATCTTGCAGTCACTGTGTGACTGTCGTGACTTATGAACTATAAATGAATAAAATTTTGCTTTATTAAATAATGGCATTGGTTAAATTGCATTGCACTTTTTTAAATATTGACATTTTTAAAGGTATAATCTCATCCTGATGTTACACTCATTAAGAGCTTTCATTTGAGTACCCACCTGCATTTTGATATATTTTTCATATATACATATATATAAATATATGAAAAATTGATGTGGGTACTCAAATGAAAGGTCTCGATGAGTGTAATGTTGGAGTGAGCTTATATCTTTAGAAATGTCAATATTTCACAAGGAATTTGTTAAAATGCCCTGTACTTTCTTAACTACTGATGCTTTTAAAGATATAAGCTCATCTCGGTGTTACATTCATTAAGAGCTTTCATTTGAGTACCCACATGCATTTTTAATATATATTTCATATATACATATATATAATATATATAAATATATAAAATATATAAAAAATTGATGTGGGTACTCAAATGAAAGGTCTCGATGAGCATAACATCGGGATGAGCTTATATCTTTAAAAATGTCAATATTTCACAATATATTTGTAAAAATGCACTGTACTATCTTAACTATTGACGTTTTTAAAGATATAAGCTCATCTCGGTGTTACATTCATCAAGAGCTTTCATTTGAGTACCCACATCAATTTTTCATATATTTTATATATTTATATATGTTATATATATATATATGTATATATGATAAATATATCAAAAATGCATGTGGGTACTCAAATGAAAGCTCTTAATGAGTGTAACACCAAGATGAGCTTATATCTTTAAAAATGTCAATAGTTCACAAGATATAAGGTCATTTCTTAATAATGTGTTCTAGGTATAGAATATTTTCAAATACAGCCTAAATACTTATCAATTTAATAAATTAATAAATTTTTTGTAGCTTGTAAATTATTTTTATACGAAAAAAGAAATTGTCAGGTGTTTATTATTTTTACTATCACAAAATTTATACCTACTGTAATATATTCTCTGTATTTTTAGATTGTAATTTTAATTATTTGTAAATAAGATTTTTTTTTTATTAATAATTAATTACTAAAATTGGTTTTGGTTAAAGCTGTACAATTTAAACAATTAAAATAGTCAATATTATTTTTAATTAAATAAAAATATTATTATTAATTTTTAGATTGAAAAAGTAATTTTTCAGGTATTAATTATAAAAGCTATGTAATAAGAAGGAAATCCTAATTTAAGTTAACAAACCAAATTGTACAGCCGTAGAATAGAAACATTTTAATTAATAAATTGGGACTATTGGTCATTAACTGGAACAATAGTTATCTTTTTATAATTTTGTCAACTTCTGTCTACTTTTGCCGTGTACACATTTGACGATTAATGTCTGGCAAATTTTCTAACGATAGAAAAGGTAAAATAACAAATAAAAGTAAAATGAAATTAGAATTAGTAAGTATTGCAAAAGGCTGTACATAGTGAAGTTTTGTTGTTGTGAATATAATTATTACTATTACTATTTTTTGGTAACTATTTTTATTATAGAAAGCAGAACAACGTCACGAACAACCTATTAGACTTATCAGAGTTTGATACTCTGAGTAATAACAGTGCCGGAACAATATTTGATTTAACTTCAAATATTTCAAATGAAGACACACTCAATTCTAATTTGAACCCAACGGCAATGCCATTCACGCCGATGGTCGTCAATCCATTTATGCCTGTGTCTCCTAATAATGCCAATACCAATCCGTTCTCAGATGCTTTCACCAATAATAAGACCCAGGATAATCAACTACCAGGTAATTTTATTATTTTTTTTTTTATTTTAAATTTAGATTTAAATTAATTAAAAAAAAAAAAATTTATCAAAATAATTTAAATAAAAAAAAAATATATTATTTTACATAATCAAGAAATGAGCTTGTATCTTGTGAACTATTGACATTTTTTAAGATATCAACTCACCCCGACATTGCACTCATCGAGACCTTTCATATGAGTACCTACATCAATTTTTCATATACTTTGTATATTTATATATATCATATATATGTAAATATGAAAAATATATAAAAAATGCATGTGGGTACTCAAATGAAAGCTCTTGATGAGTATAACATCGGGATGAGCTTATATCTTAAAGAATGTCAATAATTAAGAAATGACCTTGTAACTTGTGAACTATTGTCATTTTTAAAGATATAAGCTCATCCCGATGTTACACTCATCGAGACCTTTCATTTGAGTACCCACATCAATTTTTCATATATTTATATATATATTATTTATATGTATATATGAAAAATATATGAAAATGCATGTGGGTACTCAAATGAAAGCTCTTGATGAGTATAACATCGGGATGAGCTTATATCTTTGAAAATGTCATTATTAAGAAATGACCTTGTATTTTGTGAACTATTGACATTTTTAAAGATATAAGCCCATCCCGACATTACACCCATTAAGACCTTTCATTTGAGTACCCACATCAATTTTTCATATATTTTATATATTTATATATATATTACATATATGTATATATGAAAAATATATCAAAAATGTATGTGGGTACTCAAATGAAAGCTCTTGACGAGTGTAACATCAGGATGAGCTTATATCTTAAAAAATGTCAACATTTAAGAAAGTACAGTATAATTTAACAAAAGTCATTATTTAATTAAGCAAAATTTTATTTATTTATTTATCACAAGTCACGGCAGTCATATAGTGACTGCAAGGTTGCTAGTAACTAATTAATTCAAAAATTGAAATATTTACATAAAAAAAAATGAATTTTCTGTTACAGATCTTCTCTCCTAAAACAAGTCTAAGATCAATTAAAAAGTAAAATTGCCAGCTTGCTACAAAGCAAGCGTTAGGTATTAACTAAATAAAGGTGAAAGAAGAATAAAAAAAACAAAGAAGAAAGAACGGAAGACTATTATAAGACTCTTGCAGAGTGACAGAGCAAATGAAGATACTAATAAATAATAAATGATAAATAACAACTAATATTAATAGAAAAAGAGAGTGAATAAAATATAGATGTAAATAAATGATAGAATTTTAGCCAGTTTGACGGGGTCCAGACGAAGAAAAATGAAAAATAATAATAAAAATACTACGAATGAAGCCTTGCAAGCAGTTGCCCTCCTGGAATATTTAACTAAAATTGAATTACTATTACAATAACACGATCATGCGATTAAAATATATATTTAATGGTATTGAAGATATGTAAAATAATATTTAACGTTAATTAAAACAAATATTATAATTATTAATTATTAATTATTGTATAAGTGGCAAAATAGTTTGAAAAAAAAAAAACAACAACTCGTTATATTATTGTATGCTTAATGACACACTAACTAGATAAATTTATTTGTTTGTTCCTATTTTTTTAATTTCGAAAAAATACGCCTATTTATATAATAATAAAAATAAAAATTATTAAAATATATATTTAGATATTAATAACTAAAAATTATCAGTAAACAAATCTGTACTTTAGTGTATAAAAATAAATGTTATTTCAGGTTTATTAATTATCTAATTGTTTGTCATTATAATTATTCATTTTTGTCAAAGCTTGTTTGAAATAATTGAAGAAAAAAAAAAAAAAATTGTTAGCCAAATAATTTCACACAACATTGCACAATTAATCGTGACTTTCATTGTATCAGATATAATAATAATAATAAAATAAATTTATCATTAAAAAAAAAATTGTTTAGATATTAAATGTGGAAGTAATGTCTAGCGACTTATATTGTGTCCATTTAAAGTTTAAATAAAAACTTATAGAGATGTTCTATAAAAGCTAAAAAAATAAAAAAAAACTAATAATTATTTCTTCCGTACGTATTTAGGGCCTGCGCTCACTAGTCAAGTGATCTTAAACCTTTTTTCATGATAATTTACGGAAAATAATTATATAGTCATTTGACTCTGTCTGATGATTTCAATACTAATTATAATAACAAGTAATAATTATTAGGTATTAGATTTTTTTTTTCCAATTAAGTTTAAATAAATTATTTGGATATTATAATAGTGGCATGAATTTGCTCTTTAATTGCTAGTTTTTTTTTTTGCATGATCAGTTATTATTTTTCTTTGTCGTCCATACAATTTTTTTTTTTTTTTTTTAAGAATATAAATTGCATAGATAATGGCCTAATTATATTATATGACCTCACGCTAATTATTTAGAAGAATTTAATCAGCGGATATTTATTATTAATTGTAATTTTTATTATTAATATTATTATATTATAATATTATATTATTATAATTAATATTAACAATAATAATGATTACGATAATTATAATATGTTGTGTATTAGTTTATTTATTAATTGTACGGGAGAAACATTTATGTAAACTTTTTATAAAACAAAAACAAATATTAAGTATAATTGAAATCTAATGTTTATAATGTATTTCATCTATGTAATAATTACTAAATAATAGATAAAATAAATATTGATTTTGTAAATTAATTTCAAATAGAAATCCAAGTGATTTTATTAAAGGAATATGATTAATATAATAAGGATAGGTATATTTAGTTTTTTTTTTTCTAAATTTCATTGTGATTGACAATTATACTGATAAAATGCATACTGTTGGTTTTTTTTGTATTTTATAAATCATAAACTGTAATAATTTAACTAATAAAAATCGAGGTTCAATTACAATTCTATCTTGTTATTTTGGAATTTTTTTAAGAGTATTTAATGGATCAAAAATAGGTAAAAAATTAATTAACTGCGGCAAATTTAATAGGTAAGTTACTTTTTTTAAATATTAATCTATATTATTAAGGGAATAAGCAAAATTTTGTGGTCAGTGTATTTATATGATAAAATGGGTTTTTATGATTAAATTTGGTATCGTTGGGAAAGTTCATTAAGAAATGACCTTTTGTCTCGTGAACTATTGACATTTTTAAAGATATAAGCTCATCCCGATGTTACACTCATCAAGAGCTTTCATTTGAGTACCCACATCAATTTTTCATATATTTATATATATTATATATATGTATATATAAAAAATATATCAAAAATGCATATGGGTACTCAAATGAAAGCTCTTGATGAGTGTAACATCGGGATGAGCTTATATCTTAAAAAACGTCAATAGTTACGAAAGTACAGCACAATTTAACAAATATCTTGTGAAATATTGACATTTTTGAAGATATAAGCTCATCCCGACATTACACTCATCAAGAGCTTTCATTTGAGTACCCACATCAATTTTTCATATATTTATATATATTATATATATGTATATATGAAAAATATATCAAAAATGCATGTGGGTACTCAAATGAAAGCTCTTGATGAGTGTAACATCGGGATGAGCTTATATCTTAAAAAACGTCAATAGTTACGAAAGTACAGCACAATTTAACAAATATCTTGTGAAATATTGACATTTTTGAAGATATAAGCTCATCCCGACATTACACTCATCAAGAGCTTTCATTTGAGTACCCACATCAATTTTTCATATATTTATATATATTATGTATATATATAAATGAAAAATATATAAAAATGCATGTAGGTACTCAAATGAAAGCTCTTGACGAGTGTAACATCGAGATGAGCTTATATCTTTAAAAACGTCAATAATTAAAAAAGTACAGTGCAATTTAACAAAAGTAATTATTTAAAAAAGCAAAATTTTATTTATTTGTAGTTTCCACGTCACGGCAGTCACATAGTGACTGCAAGGCTGCTAGTTTTTAATTAATTGAATTATTTGCTACTTCAATATTTTTTTACATAAGAAAATGATAATAAGATCAACTTCCTTTAAAAACTTTTCTCAATTTTTCGATTTTTACCTATCAAGAGTCTCAATCCGACTTAAGTGCAAAGTTTCTTCATTCTATAAGCAGCAAAATTATTGCAAATTCATGAATTCTTCTCAAATAAATGAAAATTTCGAAAAAAACGCTGTGCAAAAAAAAAAAGCAGTATTTAAAAAAATTTTTTTTTTCTTAGCTAATTATTCTTAAAATAATTCTTATCACATAAAAGGTTTAGGTGAAATAAATACAAAAAATATATGATAAAGTAATTTATATTTTTATTTGTTTTATTAAAAACTTAGATGGTGGAATGCGTGTCATCTAAATATGGTGTTGAAAGAGTACAATATGTAAAACTACTTACAATCTCTATAATCTTATAATTATCAATTATTACAATTTTAATTGTCATAACACAACACGTAGATCCACGTTCACTTAAACGTTTTGTATTATTGTATTTTTAAATAGTATTTATACTATCATACTTTCTATTTGAAATAAAACCAACAAACTAATTAAAGTTAAGTAATAAATGTTAAATGAAAAATAATTAAGCAAGATGTAGCGTCGGTGCGCTTATTTTCAATAATATATCTCTTTTTATTTCAGTATCCAAGTTCTGTCTACTTTTCAATATATATTTTTTATTTTAATCAATATATATATATGTATATATATTTTTTTTTATCCGGGTACTCAACATCATAGTCTATAATTATATTTACAAAATATACAAGCTAATTCAATTCCAATTGATAATTAATTTTTTTTTTTTTTTCAAACTTTACTTCCGCTTTTTCTCATTGTTATTTACCTTATAATTATTACAATTATTATTGAGTGTATTACATGTGCAAATATATCTTATATATACTATCTACAGTACAATAATAAATTCACTCTAAACTTCTAAATTAATTTTCAAATAAGTAAACATTAATAACAACTCTCATATTTATATCTAAATAAAATCATGAGTTATTTCATTTTTTATTAATTATTACTTTTTTTTTTTTTTATTTTTTTTTTTTTTTTTTTTTTTTTAATTATAAAGTTTAGTTTATTGGTGCGTGTACTCGTACTTTGATATATTTTTCTCTCAGATAATTTTTTTTTTCATTGATCGTTTATTTTTATTTCAACTAATTATTAAATTTTGATATTATAATTTTATTTAATTGAAATTTTTGATTTTTAATTATTCAAATTAATTAATAAGCTTATAAAATAAAATAAAATAATAATAATTATAATATATAAATTAAATCCCACAGTAAACTTTAACTCAAGATTAATAATAATAATAATAATAATAAAGCCTCAAAATATTAATATTATGAAAATAAACAATTTATGACTTTCTACTAAATACATCAAATAAATATTAAATATATAAGAAAAATATTAATCACACCAATAATTCAAATATTTACAAACCAAAAATATTAATTTCAATAATATATTTATCATTAAAATAATAATATTAATAAAATAAATTTATTTCCAATCAATACTTTTCAATGATAACTTAATCTAGTAAATCACGTTACTAATGCCAAAAGGGCGTATAACAAAAATTTTTTTCCTCCTATCAATTTAAAAATGTTTATAATATTTAGATCTGTAAAAAAAGTGAAAAAAAATTTTTTTTTTTTGTATACGCTCTTTTGACTCTAAGACAAAAAAATTCTGAAGCCAAAAGGGCGTATCATTTTTTTTTAATCATAATTAATTAGTAGCCTTAAAAAAAAAAAGTTATAATACCGGTAAAAATAATGACTTTTCAACTCATTTTATTTAAAAAGAATATGAATTTGAATTAAAAAAAAAACCAAAATACAGTAGAACCTCGATAAGTCGAAAACCTCTGCAACTTGAAGAAATGTTTCATCCCCTTCCCTTCAAACCGTAAAACCTCCGTTACTCGAAATTTTTACCCTCTATAAGTCGAAATAATTAGTGAGTCTCTGCAAGGAATTTCTGTACATTTTTATCCTCCTTAAGAGCGGTTTATAGTTGATTTTCAAACGTGTTTTTCTCATGTATGTGATAAAATTTCGAAAAAAAAACGCTTCGCTCTTCGATAGATAATTAAATTATCTATCGAAGAGCGAAGCGCTTTTTTGGAAAATTTTCATTTATTTATGCATAAAATGCGTTTTAAGATTCCATTTGTTGTACAAGTATGATAGAGATACTTTCGTTTGTCCAATAGAGGGCGAGAGAAAGGAAAAATGTAAAACCTTCTTAACTCGAATACATACACTTGGACCTCTTTATCTCGAATTTAAAATTACTACCGTATGTAAGTATCTTATCAGGATGACCAGTTCTACGAAATGGTAATAGAATTTATAGTTGACGTCAGGTTTTCTGTTGGCGATTGTAAAATACTTCTACTCAATTAACAATTTCTTGGTTCAAGAAATTCGATGACGACTAAATATTCTATTATCATTATTAATTATTAATTTCTGAAGAGGAGTCTCAATATTGATCCTTGAATAATATATAAACAAGAGAATAGCTTTATTTAAATTAAGTAAAAATTATTTCAATCAATTTAACAAATTTTCAAAAGCATTAATTCTTGTATCAAGAAAATTTTCTTAATAAAAGTACTGAACAGTGAAGCAGTGAAGCAGTGAAGATTAGTCAAAAAAAACAAGGATGTTGCGAAACAGTTTGATGAAACCAGTTACTGCCTAACTTGAAACCCTCTATAACTCGAATTTTTTCGCCTCTCCCTTGGAGTTCGAGTTATAGAGGTTCTACTGTAATAGTAACATTCTATTTGAAGAAAAATGTATTTGGTTCAATTAAAAAATTTTCATTTCTATAGAAGAATAGAAGGATTTCTTAGCATTTAAAAATATTTCTTTGTTTTTAAGAAATCATTTGTTTAACATGATTTCTTAGTATTTAAAAAATATTTCTTAGTATTTAAATACTAAGGAAATGATTTCTTAAATACAAAGAAATCTTCTTAAATACTAAGAAATCCTTCTATCAATATATTGACCCAATAATCATGTCTCCACTGAGAAAGTGTAATGAGTTATGTTTAATAGTACAAATTATAAAATACTATCGATATTAAAAAAATCTGTGCTTTGATGATGGTAACAACTGATGAATTTGTTTTAAGATTAAAGTATTTTTTCAAAGTTTAGCTTTACAAGCAATATATATTTATTATTTTTTACTTTCAGAAGCAAAAGATAATAATGGAGACGGCATCGGAGTAGTGCCTCGCTAAATTGATATTTTATTTTCTTCTCTAATTAAATACATATTCTCTTCAAATAAAATGAGTATAAAAGTCATTATTTCTACCAGTATTATAATTTTTTTTTAAGGCTAATAATTAATTATGATTAAAAAAAATAATACGCCCTTTTGGCTTTAGAATTCTTTTGTCTTAAAGCCAAAAGAGCGCATACAAAAATTTTTTGATTCACTTTTCTTACAGATCTAATTGTTATAAACAATTTTAGGTTTGAGTGAAAAAAAAATTTTTTATACACCCTTTTAGCATTAGTAACGCGAAATAACAATTTTTAATTGTTATTAATTATCATCACAATAGTGTTTTATATTGTTCAACAATAACCACACAATTGAAATTTGTCAGAATAAACTTTGATCGTTCAAAATAATTAAAAACAATCCCCCAAAACTTAAAAATTCACGTAGCATTAAAACTACCATTACTACTAGCACTCGGAGCTTCTTCTTTTCCCGAAGACAAATTAACCGAAGACATCAAACTAGCGGTACTTAAATTCCCACTCGCACTAGCACTCCCACTCCCACTCCCACCACTCCCACTAGCCTGGCTAACCTCAGTGCAAATCCTCTTAGACTCCTTACACCCTTCCCTAGAGCTCTGTTTCCTCTTATGGCTGGAACTCGACTGAGAACTTCTATGCGAGCTCTTCCTATGATAATCTTTCTCATGCCTATGAGACTCTCGCTTCTTATCCTTAGAACTCCTGGACCCGTCCTTGGACTTAGTCACCGAGGAGCTGGAGGAGGAAGAAGGCGACGAAGACGAAGAAGTATGAGACTTACTCGTAGACTTACTCTTCCTCTCTTTATCCCTATCTTTCTCTCTATGCCGATCTCTGGAGTCCCTATCATACTTCCTGGAGCTTTCTTTAGACCTGTGTTTCTCCGGCCTTGTGTTTCTCCACTCAAGATTAACCTCCATTTTCTCCTCAACCTTTTTAACTCCTCCAGTCCCTCCAGTCTCTCCAGTCCCTTTAGGCTCGGCTTCCCGATTCCTTTCTTTTGCCTCCTCCTCAGCCATCTCAATCAGCGCTTTAAGCGCATTTTCCGTCGCACACTCCCTCTCAGAAGTAAACGCCTTCATAGTTTCATCAACCAGCAACCTCTCCAACTCGTCAATCTTCTCCTTCTCCTCCTTATCCTCACACTCCTTTATCGCCAACTCAGCACACTCCTTCTTAATCCTCTCCGCAACTTCCTTAGAAGCCTCCGCGACTCCGTCCCTCAAAGACTGGCAAACTTCTTCAACATCAGTCTTAGATTTATAAACAGCAATCTCCAAAGCTTCATCAACAACATCAGTCGCATATTCTTTCCCCGCGGAGCGTCTCGCTACTTTAACATCCTCATCAAGCCTCACACCTCCATCCTCACACCTTTTCTGAAGAATTTCATCACCCTCAACCTCTCTATCTCCCTCTTTAACCTCTCTTTCTTTCCCCTCCGCTTCTTTAACCTCCAAGCAAGCTTTAACCTCACCCCCAGAATTCCTCTCTTCCTTCTTCTTCTTCTTCTTCTCCTCCTCACTAGACCTACTCCGCCTCCTGGACTTACTAAGCGACCTCCTGCGATGCCTATCATCATGCTTCTTAGACCTCCTATCATCATCAGTAGACTTCCTCTTTCTCTCCCCAGAAATATTAACATCCCCCCCATTGCCTCCCACCTTCTCCAACTTACTAGTCGAATTTCTCCGTTCCTTTCTCTTGCAATCCCCACTGCGCCTCTCGCGACTCTTATTCCTCTTCCTGCCATGCTGATCAGACTTCTTAAGATTCCCCTGATACTCAGCAGCCCGCTCTTTAGCCTTTTTCTCAGCCATGTGTTGCCTATCAGCATTCTCCTTCTGCTCATCCACCAAATCTTTCTCCTTAAACTGACTACTGTTCTCCGGAATCAAGCGATTGTGTCTCACACTAGAATTACCCCCCGCATCAGGGTAATACTGTTTTAACCTAACATGCCAAGCGATACTAGACACCGCGGAGACAGTTCGAAATTGATGAATAATATTCCGGGGTAAAAAATAAATATCATTGTCGTACAAATTAATCCGAGCATAACGAATTCCCTGTCGCCTCAATTGGTTCAATTTAGCGTCTTCAATCCACTGGACACACTGCGAGATCGGCGGCTCGTGCAAATCAAGCTGCAATTGCTCAACCAGCTCCGGAAAGTCTCCAGCGTAAAACGCGACCACGTCCTTAGTTATTCTGTTGTACTCAGAGGGCTGGCCACCGTGGATAGCCTTAAGAACTCCCACCGCAGCGGTGGTCATCCGGTCAAGCCCATGGCCTACATGGTCCGCGTGAGCGCGAGTCCGGTCTTCGAACATGTACTCCCTAGCTTCGCTCAATCTCGGTAAATATTGGAGATTCCTCAATTCGTTAATTCCCGTTCTGCGTCTTTTACACGGACTCTTGTTTATATCCGCAGTAGGGACCAGCTGCTCGCCCGGACGGATCCACAAAATAGGTCCGTCATTAGATTCTTGAGGAGTCTCCATTTTTACCACCGACATCGCGCCCCAGGGCATGGTCAGTCTTAAAAAGGGATTCTCCTCCAATCTTCGGAGCAGGTCGGGAAAATATCCGCCGACTTCCTCATGGACAGTCCCGACAAGACTGATCTGGTGCAGCGGTCCGTACCGTACGGTTCCATTATTGTAAGCTTTGTACACGTGCTCTTTGTACTGTAACATAGTCGTGGTCTCAATGTCGCTGTTGCGACCCAAAACTCCGTTTTTTACGGTAAGTGTCGGGTAATTGTAAGCCATGTGGTCTAGTAAGTCCGGTAAATACGCTGCGGAATTGTGAACTATTCCCATAACGTGATGCGCATTCCCGTTTTCGTCTTCTCCGAAGACTACTTTGAAGAACTCTTGGGTCAGTTCGTCCATTTGCTCCTTTGACAATCCGTCGATCTCGTCTTGGTACATGTGGACGACTGTAGCGCCTCCGTTGGGGTAAGGTTCTATGTGAATGAATTTTCGGTACTTTAGACCTTCTAATTCTTCATTGTATTTAATCGGTGCGATTCCGGTTATCTGCTGCAGTAATTTGCAGCTTTTTGTCTCGAGATGCAGGCGAAGGTTCACGTTGGCTGGGTGAGTGAATTCTGAATCTTTGCGCTGGAGTTGGAGAGGAGTCGCGTTGCGATCGCGACGGCATTGAACTCCGATGCTGGCTCGTTTTATTTTGCTACGTTTGTAGCAACGGGAGCAGCGATGTCTGTCGGAACTACGGCTGCGTTTCTCGCTGGAGGATTTTTCGGGGTGGGACTGGTGGGTGAGGGTCGTTGTGGAGGTCGGTGATGAAGACACGGGTGGACGAGACTCGCAGGAAGTTAGCTTTATTTGAGATTGGTCCAGGGTTATTAATGGTTTTTCGTCGATGTTTCTTGGAGTGAGGTCCGGTGGCTCGGTTTTTATCTCGAGCTTCGGAGGAATTGGTGGACTTGAGTCGGTTTTAGGAAGCTCAGATTTTAGGGAAGGGTTTTCGGGGTTTTCCGGAGAACTTGTCAAGTACTTGGCTTCCATTGTGACTGTTCGGGGGACTGAGTTCTCGGTTGATGTGAAAGTTGTGTCTGGGCTTAGGGGGTTGGCGGGTACTCGTGGCGGGTAGTCGGGGCTTCGCGGGCTGGTTAGGATGTTGTTGCCGCTGCTGTGAGGACTCTCTCCGAGCTGGGGAGTTTTGCTCGACACGTTTCCACAGTCTTTTTCGCCGGGCTTGCAGGTGGGAAGCTTGCTAGGGAGGCTTGTTTCTGCCATTGGTTCGGTGAATGTTGTATCCACCTGGAATTATGCAATGTGTGATTTAGATTTTTGTGGTTAGATATTATCAAGTTTGTTGAAGAAAAAGAAAAAGGTAAATTTTGATTTTCGGGGATTTTTTAAGATTTAAAAAATTTTTTTAAATATTGTAAAAAATATTTTTTTTCTCTTATAAATTGATAGCATTAGATTAAAATATCAAATTATATTTTATAAATTTCTGAGAATTTGAAAATAAATTGTACAGAGTCTAGAAATGATTTAAATGTATTTTAAATACTAATTGATTATCTATATTAAAAAAAATTTGTTTCCAGAATATTCAGATGATAAACTCGGTTTTTTTAGTGAAATTTAGTGTCATTGCAAAGGTATTGAATTTGTGACTTTTCAAGGTTTTATTTCATTTTCATCGATAGTTAATTTATTATGATAAGTAGGCTGCATTCGAAAATGTACTCTATCTTTAGATACATAATTAAGAAATTACTTTGTATCTTGTGAATTATTGACATTTTTAAAGATATAAGTTCATCCTGATGTTACACTCACTGAGACCCTTCAATTGAGTACCCGCATGCATTTTGATATATTTTTCATATATACAAACATATAATATATATATAAATATATGAAAAATTAATGTGGGTACTCAAATGAAAGCTCTTAAAGAGTGTAACATCGGGATGAGCTTATATCTTAAAAAACGTCAATATATAAGAAAGTACAGGGCCTTTTAACAAATATCTTGTGAAACATTGACATTTTTAAAGATATAAGCTCATCTCGACATTACACTCATCGAGACCTTTCATTTGAGTACCCACATCAATTTTTCATTTATTTTATATATTTATATATTTCACAAATACCATATATATAAAATATATAAAAAATGCCATGTGGATACTCAAATGAAAGGTCTCGATGTGTGTAACATCAGAATGAGCTTATATCTTTAAAAATGTCAATAATTAAGAACTGACATTGCTATCTTGTCAACTAATGATATTTTTAAAAATATAAGCTCATCTCGATATTACACTCATCGAGACCTTTTATTTGAGTACCCACATTAATTTTTCATATATTTTATATTATATATATATATGAAAAATATATCAAAATTCATGTGGGTACTCAAATGAAAGCTCTTGATGAGTGTAACATCGGGATGAGCTTATATCTTTAAAAATATCAATAATTAAGAACTGACATTGCTATCTTGTCAACTAATGATATTTTAAAAAATATAAGCTCATCTCGATATTACACTCATCGAGACCTTTCATTTGAGTACCCACATCAATTTTTCATATATTTATATATTTTATATATATTATATATATGTATATATGAAAAATATATGAAAATACATGTGGGTACTCAAATGAAAGCTCTTGAAGAGTATAACATCGCAATGAACTTATATCTTTAAAAACGTCAATATTTAAGAAAGTACAGTGCAATTTAATTAAAGTCATTATTTACTAAATTAAAATTCTAATTTCTTATAATTCACAAGTTACTGCAGTCACGTAGTGACTGCAAGATTGCTGGTTATTATTATTATTTGTATTTATTTTATCTTAATAATAAAAGATTTATAATAATAAAAATGTAAACTTTTGTTTTTTTTAATATTAAAAAACAAATAAATTAAGAATTGGATTTCATCCAAAATTATGACTAAATATTTTTAATTAATTTATTATTATAAAAATATTTTTTTCATGTTATTAAAAATTCTGATACTGAAATAAATAAACGTGAAAATTTTTAATACTTTTCCAACAAATTAATTAATCAAAAAAAAATATATATATTTATAAAACTGCGCATTTAATAAATCTAACTTTAATGAATTAAAGTTTGTATCATAATAAATAACAATATAAAGATTTTTAATAAAAAATAGTGTATTAGAACACACTATAAAATAATAAAATAATAAAATAATTAATTAATTACTCACATGTATATTAATAATATCTCGTGGAGTTTTAACAGGTTCTCTTGCAGTTCCACAATTTGTCTCTATAAAAAAAAATATAAAATAATTAACTTACTCTTATAATTTTACAAAATAATATAATAAGTTAGATAAATCAGACATAGTCCAACTAACAAGTAACAACACTCGAGAATATTATTTATAAAATATATATATATATATATATATATATATAATAGAAAAATCTAACTAGAGTAGAAAAGAGGTTTAGTGGTAAAGCAAAGTATGATTAAAAAAACAAAAAGTTACCATCAGAATCAGTAGTATTAGCACGCGAAAGGGACGTAGATATATTTGCGTCCTTAACATTCCTATTACCGGACATAATGTTGGGAGATGATGTATCAAACCGTGACTGAGGCATTACGGCAATGTTGACAGTCCCACCAGACAGATCTCGATCAGCAGGGCCTTCAGCATTATCGGGATAATTGTACTGGGAATTACTTGGAGGTGAATTTACAAATCCACTGTCATTGCGCTGGGAAGAAAATAGTCTAGTAGTTGTTGATGACGCCAATGTTAATTCCGTGGGCGTCCCGCTCGACACCGATGTTATTACACTGTTATTATTAACATTCAAATCATCACTAATACACTTGTCAGTTATGTCACTTATTAATTTGTCGTGTAGCTCTGTCTTGTCAAATATCACTTTCTTGCAAATAAACTGATTGACGTGTTGTTTGGAGTCACTATTGACATCGTGCTGCTCCTTTGACACGGTACTCGTACTCTCTTTGGATGCCATCTTGATTTGCTGCTCTACTCTGTAGTCTGTGGTGTGTCCTATGCCCGCTACTGCTGCTGCCTTTACTTTTCATAACCACCGTTTAGTTTCTACTGGTTTCTACAATTACCTATAGGTCATGCTCAAATATTTAAAATTTATGAAAATAAATTATGAAAATTAAGTTAGCCGACATCTAACAATTTTATGAAAATTAATTTAGCATATATTTAATCATTTTCAGAATTTTATAACAAATAAATTATGGCAAAAAAATTAGAAAGAAAATTGACTTGTAGAAATTTTAAAAAATAAAAAATGCAATTTTTTTAAAATAATTTTTCAAACAAATTTTTTTGTTAAATAAAATTAAAAAATTGTAGTGACAGCTAACTTTAAAGTCATAAAAATTTTTACAATTTTTTTTATTGAAAAAATTATTACAAAAAAAACAAATAATTACACGTGTAAAAAACTTTAAAAACTGTAAGTCCAATTTTATAGAAAAATTTTTCTGTTCTAATTTAATTATTAATGTAAAAAAAAAAAAATCAAAAATTAAAAACGTCGGCTAACTATAGTATCATAAAATTATGACACTAAGTTGACAGATAAAAAAAATATTATTAATATTTTGTGGCAATTTAATTAATATAATTTAAATTAGCTGACATTTAAAAATTTTTAGAATTTTTTTTGATTGAATAAATGATTAAAAAAAATTAAAAAAAAAAATTTCACTTGGAAATAACTTTAAAAACTGTAAGTGCAATTTTAAAAAAAAATTCTTTTGTTCTAATTTAATTATTTAAAAAAAAATTAAAAACGTCGGTTAACTTTAGTATAATTTTTTTTTTCAATAATTAAATTAGAACAAAAAAATATTTTTTAAAAATTGCACATAATACTAAAAGTAGCCGACGTTTTTAATTATAAAATTAGAACTAAAAAATATTTTTTAAAAATTGCACTTATAGTTTTTCAACTTTTTTACAAATGAAAATTTTTTTGTAATGATTTTTTCAATAACAAAAAAAATTCTAAAAATTTCTAGATGGCTAACTTAATTTTCATAAATTGCACTCACAGTTTTTCAAGTTTTTTACAAATAAAATTTATTTTTTTGTAATAATTTTTTCAATAAAAAAAAATTCTTAAAATTTTTATTTGTCGGCTAACTTAATTTTCATATTAAATTATTATAAAAAAGTGAAAATTTTTAAAAGCATTTTTTTATTGTAATTTTGTTATAAAAATTTTTAAAATTGACAGCTGATGGCTAACTTCAGTTTTACTGAAAATAGGTTACTATTACTCCTGCAATTGGTCAGATCCTTACCGCCGTTTCTTTTCAAACATTTTCATTGGCTGTCATTGTCGTCGACATGAAAATCGACCAATTATTGCCAGCGTAAAAGTTAATAGTCATTTTTATCAACTCTTTCAATTCTATTATTTTTTTTATCAAGAATATATATATATTTGCAATAAAAATTATCAAATCAACGGACATGTGTTAAACTTTTGGTTTCATTTTAAAAATTAATTGGTGCAGAAGAAATATTTAATAAAAAATTGTATTTACAACTTTTTTTTTTGTTTTAACATGTGGATTTATTTTTTTTTAATTTGTTGATTTAAAAAATTCAGAAAATTAATTTAGCATATATTTGATAATTTTATAACAAATAAATCAGAAAAAAATTGACATGCAGAAATTTTAAAAAATAAAAAATGGAATTTTTTAAAAATAATTTTTTGGAACAAATTTTTTTATTAAATAAAATCCAAAAATTGTCAAGTGATCGCTAACTTTGATGTCATTAAATTTATTTTCATTTGAAATAATGCAAACTAGCAACTTTGCAGTCACTATGTGACTGCCGTGAATTGTGAACTATAAATAAATAAAATTTTGCTTTATTACACAATGACTTTCGTTAAATTGCTCTGTAATTTCTTAATTTTTGACGTTTTTGAAGAAATAAGCTCATTTCGATGTTACAATCGTCAAGAGCTTTCATTTGAGTACCCACATGCATTTTTGATATATTTTTCATATATACATATATATTTTGAAGATATAAGCTCATCCCGATGTTATACTCATCAAAAGCTTTCATTTGAGTACCCACATGCATTTTTGATATATTTATGATATATACATATATATATATATATATATAAATATATAAAATATAAAATATATGAAAAATTGATGTGGGTACACAAATGAAAGGTCTCGATGAGTATAACATCGTGATGAGCTTATATATTTAAAAACGTCAATAGTTCACAAGATACAAGGTCACTTCTTAATTATTGATATTTTTAAAGATATAAGCTCATCCCGATGTTACACTTATCAAGAGCTTTCATTTGAGTACCCACATGCATTTTTGATATATTTTTCATATATACATATATATTTAGAAGATATAAGCTCATCCCGATGTTACACTTATCAAAAGCTTTCATTTGAGTACCCACATGCATTTTTGATATATTTATCATATATACATATATATAAATATATAAAATATAAAATATATGAAAAATTGATGTGGGTACTCAAATGAAAGGTCTCGATGAGTATAACGTCGTGATGAGCTTATATCTTTAAAAATGTCGATAGTTCACAAGATACAAGGTCATTTCTTAATTATTGATATTTTTAGAGATATAAGCTCATCCCGATGTTACACTTATCAAGAGCTTTCATTTGAGTACCCACATGCATTTTTGATATATTTATCATATATACATATATATAATATATATAAATATATAAAATGTATGAAAAATTGATGTGGGTACTCAAATGAAAGGTCTCGATGAGTGTAACATCGGGATGAGCTTATGTCTTTAAAATTGTCAATAATTTACAAAATACAAAGTCATTTTTTAATTATGTATCTAGAGATCGAATGCAACCTAAATACTTATCATAAAAAATCGACTATCGGTGAGAATAATATGAAACCTTGATATGAAATCTTGAAGTTACAAATTCAAGTCAAGACCCTCTACAATGATACTAAAAAATATTAAATAAATTCATCAGCTAAAACTATTCATTAATTGACAGTTTTATTATTAATATGTACTTACAATTACTAAAAAAAAAAAATGATTACATACAAATAAAAATTAATAACTTTAAATGAATGGAAAAGAAATAACAATCGATGCTTATAATTGTCTTTACAACATTTTATTTTATTTTATTTTTTATATAAATTAATTAATAATAATAGTAATTGATAACCAACTCATATGGATTCAAAATTATTTTCAAGACAATTACAAAATACTATGAACATACATTAATAACTATTTATCTATCATTAACTGTAACTGGTGAATAATTAACAAAATATTGAAACAAATAATATTCATCATTTAATTAATAATAATAATCATAATCATAATAAGCTAAAAAAACTATCAGACATTACAGCAGATTACGTTATCTAATTTAGTGTTGACGTTGTAATTAGCTAACAATTAATATTTATCACATCGTACCTAAATCTACACAATCAAAATAAAAATATAAGTTTTATGTATCATTACAATTATTAATCATCATTTAATCTGTGATTTATTTATTTATTTATTTATTCGTACGATAAGCTGCTGGTTCAATTCAGTTACAATTAAATCTACAATTAAATTAAATAATTATCGACAATAATTTTAAACTTAGTTATTCAAACAAGCGTTTTGTTTCATTTTTTTTTCAATCCATTGAAATTCAAAATATTTGTTCTAGTTTGTGTCATAATTTTAAATAAGCGTTAAATTAAATATATTGAATAATTTAAAAAATTACTCAATTTAATGACAAAAATATTAAAAAATAATAAAGTGTAGTATTAAAAAAAATAATAATAATAATAATCGTAATAATTGTTATAATAGACTATTACTATTGGTATTATTGTAACCACAATGTACAATTCAGTCTAGACTTTTATCAGTAACACTCACAGCAATAATAATAGTTAATAATATATATTGAATAATTAAATTAATCAAAATAAATTTAATTTACACTTCGTTGTTCTTCAGCAGAACTAGTAGCTCAATTTGAGTATTTAAAATCCATTAGTTGGTTCAAAAAAAAAATTTAGATTAATTTATTTGCGATTGAAAATTTTTAGACTTTAAAAATTATTTTTTTTTTTGCCAGTATGTTAAAATTTTTATTAGTAAAAAGTATGAAATATAATTATATGGATAATTTTCCATTCAGAGATTTCACTAAAGTTTAAACGCTTATTATTGTTATTACTGAGAGAGTAAAAGTTATTTGTTTTGTTTTTTAATTTATTTTTAATTATTTTCATTCTATACCATGGATATCGTAACGTTGATTGCTAAATTTCCGTTGTCAGCAAAACGTCGTGCTATTGATGTATCGAATACGAGGCAGTCGGAAGCGAGAATCGCACAACAGACACCTTCGTGAATCGATCTCGGCATTGCTTCCCATGTCAATCGTCGTCGATTGCCATTAAGTTCCAATCTGAATGACATTAATTATTTGAAAATTCATTGACTTTTTTTTTTTTAAATTATAATTATAATTAAATATTATTGAAAAAATACCGGTATGAAAAATTTTCAGCTTGTTTACGAGATCCAATTAACTGTGCAATAGCAAAAAACTGTTGATGGCCATCGTACTTTTCTTGCTTTTCTAGCACAAGCATAAAGTGATGACCGAAACATGACTGCATCATAACCCAATCGACAGCACCAGGGAGATTTATGTCAGTAGCCAAAAATACAATATCTTCACCTTTAAAAAAAAATTAACAATTAATAATTCTAATTATTATTCAATAATTAGGACAGTGAAGCAATAAAATAAACTAACAACTTTGCAGTCACTATGTGACTGTTGTGACTCGTGAATTATAATAAATAAATAAAATTTTGCTGTATTAAATAATGACTTTTGTTAAATTGCACTGTACTTTTTTAACCATTGACGTTTTTAAAGATATAAGCTCATCCTGATGTTACACTCGTCAAGAGCTTTCATTTGAGTACCCACATGCATTTTGATATATTTTTCATATATACATATATATATATATATATATATATATATATATATATATATATATATATATATATATATATATATATAATATATATAAATATATAATATATATAAATATATGAAAAATTAATGTGGGTACTCAAATGAAAGGTCTCGATGAGTGTAATGTCGGGGTGAGCTTAGATCTTTAGAAATATTATTAGTTGACAAAATAGCAAAGTCAATTCTTAATTATTGACATTTTTTAAGAAACAAACTCATCCCGATGTTACACTCATCAAGAGCTTTCATTTGAGTACCCACATGCATTTTTATATATTTTTCATATATACATATATATAATATATATAAATATATAAAATATATGAAAAATTGATGTGGGTACTCAAATGAAAGCTCTTAATGAGTGTAACATCGGGATGAGTTTATATCTTTATAAAAGTCAATAGTTTACAAGATACAAGGTCATTTCTTAATTATTGACATTTTTTAAGAAACAAACTTATCCCGATGTTACACTCATCAAGAGCTTTCATTTGAGTACCCACATGCATTTTTATATATTTTTCATATATACATATATATAATATATATAAATATATGAAAAATTGATGTGGGTACTCAAATGAAAGCTCTTAATGAGTGTAACATCGGGATGAGTTTATATCTTTATAAAAGTCAATAGTTTACAAGATAAAAGGTCATTTCTTAATTATTGACATTTTTTAAGATATAAGCTCATCCCGATGTTACACTCATCAAGAGCTTTCATTTAAGTACCCACATGCATTTTTATATATTTTTCATATATATATATATATATATATATATATATATATATATATATATATATATATATATATATATATATATATATATATATATATATATATAATATAGATAAATATATAAAATATATGAAAAATTGATGTGGGTACTCAAATGAAAGGTCTCGTTGAGTATAACATCGTGATGAGCTTATATCTTTAAAAAAGTCAATAGTTCACAAGATACAAGGTCATATCCTTAATATTGACATTTTTTAAGATATAAGCTCATTCTGATGTTACACTTATCAAGAGCTTTCATTTGAGTACCCACATGAATTTTGATATATTTTTCATTTATACATATATATGTATATAAATATATGAAAAATTGATGTGGGTACTCAAATGAAAGGTCTCGTTGAGTATAACATCGTGATGAGAGTATATCTTTAAAAACTTCAATAGTTTACAAGATACATGGTCATTTCTCAATTATGTATTTAAAGATGGAACATTTCGAGGGTTTTATGACGCAACCTCGTATCTCAAAAATGACAATTTTAGAAATGTGGTAAAAAATGGCTTATAAAAAATTAATATTCATCTAAAAACAATATTTATCAATTGTATTGTCTAAAAATACTATCATGTTTATTATTAATCTGGTTTATCTTTTTTTTCAGTTAACGCGTTTATAGTTAATTATCAATTTTTCAGTTGAACCCTTTCATCTTCAAAAATCGAGATACGTGGTTGCGTTAGAAAACGATTGATTTTCGAATGTAGCCTAAATACTTGTCATAATAAATTGACTATCGGTGAGAATGATATGAAACCTTAAAAAGGCACAAATTCAAGTCAAGACCTTTGCAATGTCATTAAATTACACTAAAAAAAAACCTATTTTATCATATGACTATCCAGGAGACAAAATTTTTCTTATCCTCTTAATAAAATAAATAATTAATAAAATGCAGTGAATCACCTTGTAATGTAGTAATACTTTTATGACTCATAACAAGATGAGGCATGACTTCCTCTAATGAGCCTTGCCACTTGCATGAAGCACCAGGACACGGACAACTGTAAGGACGGAATTCGCATGCATCTTCGTGGTCTGGCTTCTCTATATGTACCATCGACACTGTGCATCCGCTCGTTGAATACTTGCACGGAAACATGACGTTACTCGCAACTTTCTCCATCGCAAGGTTACGAATGTTACCTAAACAAATAAACAAATTTAATTAACACAAGTTCACGGTCATTTGTTTTTAACTCTTACGCTCAACAAATATTTATCTACAAATACTAATACTGACCTAATGGACCTCGACAAGTAGGACAGCAAGTTAATTTGGGTCTGCAATTACTGCAAACCAAGTGACCGCTCTGACACTGCAAAATAGGAGGCAAAACATATTCAAAGCAGACTGGGCACTCGAACAAGCTCGCCAAATCCGTCGAGCTGTTGGATGCTGAAACTGCTGCTGCAGAAGTACTTGCTACTCCTCGGCCACGTTTTCCGCTGCTTATATTCAATTGAGACATCTTCTTATTTTTTTTATCTTATGATTTATTTTCAGACCCTTTTTTATTCCTTAATTTATAACTCCTGAGTTTTTAATTGATCCTTTTATTTAAATCTGAAACAATCAGTAGACTTGATTAATATATAACACTAATAATTAATATTAATATTAACATTTTATTATTAAATCAAATATTTGGTGAACTTGATAAATGACAAGCGATCAAACAACGCCCAGCTTTTATGTATATTGTTTTTTCACTCATTCATTTAAAAACTGTTTACTTATAAATAATTTTATTGTCATAACTCATAACAAATAAATAAATAATATAAAAATTAAGTTAGCCAATATTTAAAAATTTGTAGAATTTTTTTTATTGAAAAAATTGATAAAAAAAAAAATTTTTATTTCTAAAAAAATTGAAAAACTATAGGTGCAATTTTTTAGTTTTAATTTAATAAATGAAAAAAAAAAATTAAAAACGTCGGCTAATTTTAGTATTATATAAATAATAATGAAAATTAAGTTAGCCGACTTTTAAAAATTTTTAGAATTTTTTTTATTAAAGAATTATTACAAAAAAAATTTTTCATTTGTTAAAAACTTTAAAAGCTTTAAGTGCAATTTTTTAAAAATATTTTTTAGTTATGATTTAATAAATTAAGCAAAATAAAAAAATCAAAAATGTCGGCTAATTTTATTATTATTGAAAATTTAGTTAGCCGACATTACTTTTTAATTTTTTTTTTATTAAAAAAATGAAAAAAAATTTTCATTTGTAAAAAACTTTAAAAACTGTAAGTGCAATTTTAAAAGAAATATTTTTTTTTTCTAATTTAATTATTAAAAAAATTAAAAACGTCAGCTAACTTTGGTATCATAAATAATAGTGAATTTAGAAGACATTTAAGAATTTTTTATAGTAATAAAGTTAGCCGACATTTCTGATTTTTTTATTTTGCTTAATTTACTAAATTATAACTAAAAAATATTTTTAAAAAATTTCACTTATAGTTTTTTAAGTTTTTAACAAATGAAAAATTTTTTTTTTTGCTTTTTTTTTAAATAATTCTGTAATATAAAAAATCATAAAATTTTTTAGATGTCGGCTTACTTTATTTTCATAAATTTTTTTATCAATTTTAAAAATGAAAAAATATCTCCGTGTAGAAATTTTAAAAAATTGCCAGTGCGAATTTTTTTTTTTATAATAATTTTGTTATAAAAATTAAAAGAATTGTTAGATGTCTGCTAATTTCAGTATCATAATCATAAATAATTATGACAGTAAAGTTAGCCGAAATTTGCATATTGTTAGAATTTTATTTATTGAAAAAATCATTACAAAAAATTTTTTTTTTTAAATTTCATTAGTGAAAAATTGTGTGCAATTAAAAAAAAATTTTTTTTAGTTCTAATTTAATAAATTAGCAGATATTTAATAATTTTTAGAATTTTTTCAACAGATAAATAAATTATGGCAAAAAAAATGAGAAAAAAAATTGACAAGTAGAAATTTTAAAAAACAAAAAATGCAATTTAAAAAAAACATTTTTTTTGTTAAATAAATTAAAAAACTATCAAGTGACTGCTAACTTTGAGTCATATAAATTAAACAAAATAAAAAAATAAAAAAAGTCGTTTAACTTTATTATTATTAAATAATTATATATACTAAGAAAAAAAAAAAAAGAAAACTTACCATAAAATAGCTCCAATAATTAAATAAAAAATTGAACAAAACAAAAGAAGAAACAAAGTGGTAATATTTTCATTGAATTTCAATGAAACGGACGAATGTAATTTTTATAAGCTATCGACTCTAAATCCGATGATTTTTTATACCCAGATGAATTTAAACGATACATTAAGAATGACGACTTAAACGTCGATGGTAAAAATTTCACGTGACACACCATAGGTATATACATTAAAATAACACTAATACTTTATATTCAATTAATAGACAGCTAGGCTAACTAGAGTGAACCTCAAGTCTTGGATTAGATGTTAGTCTGACAGCAACCAAACTCGACTGGATAGCAAATAAAAGCAGCTCCAATCGTAACAACAAAAAAATTGTTGGAGGTTATTGTATCATGATTTCCATAGCGAATTCATATCATCGCAATCACTATTGCACTGACCACTCTTGGTGTCAGTTAATTGCGCAAGAGTCCTCATTACACGACGATAAATAAAGCGACATAACTTAAGACGATGATATAATTATTATTTTAATAAAATAACATTTTTTTTCTTATTATTTTTTTATCACTAACTCACTCACTTTTAGTCACTGAAAATAATTAAATTTTTATTTAATTATTTATTATTATTATTGATTTTTTTTTTTTTTTTTTTATATAACTATTGTTATTTTTAAAAGTACACGTAAATTATTATTATTAGGTATTACTAGCGTGTAATAAGTTTATGTATGCGCTGAGGTTTACTTGCTAGCTGTACTGGTACTTCGCGTTTAATTAAAACAATGCCAGTTTACAGTTTACGTGTTTTATTGTCCGTTGATTTTTTGTTCGATACACAATATACAATACACGCAATCGTTTGTACTTTTAAAATCCTTTTTGTAATTATTACAGTATGTAGACTGTGTGTATATGTGTACTCTATGTATTATATGTAGCGTGTAAAATAAAGTTGTGTGACGGTATTTACCTACGTGAATTTATAAATCACCAGAAACTTATTACAGGCTACAATACCACACCAGAAACAAGCACGAGTGATAATTTTATAATTCTCTTTAGAAAAATAACACTGCAACGCGTCAAAAGTTTATAAAAAAAAGAATTATTTTAATACTTATTACATTGTAGGCTGTACACATACTTTTTACTGTTTGTACTGTATGTATTATTATGGATGTTAAATATAGATATATTTTCCTCCCTTTATTTTACTATACTAAAAATTTTATTGGATTGTCGAACTCGCTCCCAGGTCTACGCATACACTCACATTTTTTTTTACAGATAAAATGGCTTGAAATTTTTAATAGATACTGGAAAATTAAACGATTAATTTTTTTATCAACTTTAATGATAATAATTAAGGGGCTAAGTATTAATAAAATTTAATTTTTTTATAAGCCCGTTTACAAATACAGTTTTATTTACAAATCAGCAGTCGGTAAAGGAATTGAGCGCTGATTGGTTTAAAAAAAAAAGCGCTAAATTCAAATGATTGAAATATGGTTTTAAAGAAAATTAATATTATTATGGTAAAATTAATATGAAAATTAAGTTAGGTGACATTTAAAAATTAAAAAATTTTTTTTTATTGAAAAAATGACTACAAAAAAATAGAAAAAAAGTTTTCATTTGTAAAAAACTTTCAAAACTGTAAGTGCAATTTTTTAAAAATATTTTTTTGTTCTAATTTCATTATTAAAAAAAAAAAAATCAAAACATTAAAGTCAGCATTGACATTTGACAATTTTTTGAAATTTTATAATAAATAATAATAATGATATTTTTTAAAATTTTATGACATTAAAATTAGCAGTCACTTGACCATTTTTTAATTTTATTTAACGAACAATTTTGTTTCGAAAAATTATTTTTAAAAAATTGCATATTTAATTTTTTTAAATTTCTACAAATCAATTTTTTTTTTTATTTTTGTTTGTCATAATTTATTTGTCAAAAATATTATTAAACTTATTAAATATCTGTTAAATTAATTTTAATAAAATTTGCACTAATACATTTTCTTAAATTTCTAAATATGAAATTTTTTTACAATAATTAATTTTTAGAAAAATTGAAGAAATTTGATTATAATAAAATATTATACAAAAATTAATTACTTTATAATGAAGACTTAATAAAATATTATTTATTTTATGAATATTATTATTTTATAATAGATATTTTTATAATTTATAATAAAGTGAATATAATCTTCTTTATAAATCAAAAATTCGTGACATTAAAGTTTATAATTAAAGAATATTTTATTTATTTATTAATCTCGTTAAAAAAAAAAAAATTCTATAGAGGTGCGTATAGCACCTGTGCATAGAACGAGTACATATTAACAAAAATATATTTTATTATCAACAATCTCTTAATATATAAGATAGTAATATAGTAATACTTAATACAGTGCAAGTTAAAAGAAAATCAACCTAGCAAGCTAGTTATTTATATAAGTTTTATAAGTAATATTGTTGCAACACTTAAATTAATATCACGATTTTTAACTAATTATCTATTTTTATCCATTCTCTCAGTTTTTTGTATATTAGTTTCTTCTTATCATTCAAAGTTTTCATCTCTATAGGTAATTTATTATAATATTTTAAAGCTACATAATAAGCACATTGTGTGTAAATTATTTTACTTATTTTTAGCAGTGACAGTTGTTTATGTCTTGTACAAGTTATTTTATCATTATAGAGATTTATGCAATCTTGATAATAGAAAGATAACGCAGTGGTAATGAAAGTTTTTCTGATCCCAAGGGGAGTGTTGTTGATATTAGTTACGCACAATTTACTTAGTAATCTATTTTGTATATTTGAGATGATTTTAATTGACTTATCATATGCACCTCCCCAGGCAATAATACCATAATTTATTATGCTTTCGAGTAGCCCATGATATATTATTTTCATGGTTTGTGGATTTAATATTCCTGTCAGTTAGTAAAGTACAAAAGTGAAATATTTGAGTTTTTTGAATAATTCCAGAGCATGGTTGTTCCATATGATTATCAAAGTGTATTCCAAGATATTTACAATGTTCAACTCTTTTCAACGGCTTATAATTAATATGTACTTCAAACTCAGTTGGGTAAATATCTTTATAATTGCCGAAAGTTATAAATGTAGACTTATCTATATTGAGAGAAAGAGAGAGAGTTGATTCTCTCTAAGCCATAAATCAATTTTATGTAACCATTCAATTAATTTATTTTTAACTATTAGCCAGCTTTTTCCTGAGCATAATATGGCTGTATCGTAAGCATAAGAAACTATGGTATCATTCGATAAAACATTAAAAATATCATTGATATATATTATAAATAATAGGGGCCCCAAGACAGTACCCTGGGGGACGCCCACAGTAACGATTCTGGTATCACTTATTTTTTTATTTATTCGATTTGAATGCCAAGGCATCAGCCAAATGGCAAAAATACAAAAGTAAGTAGTATAAAGTACATGTAAGAGTATAAACAGGTCTATATAAACATATTAACAATATTTAAATTAGAAGAAATAATCAACTAATTACAACAATCAGTCAAAGTGAAATGAAATAAGAGTAACAAGGAATTTAAAAATATAATATAACTGCCAGTATTATTAATTAATTAATAATAGTATTATTTAATTTAACTACTTGGGATCTATTATATAGATAGGATTTTAGGAGTTGATGTGGTATACCCCTAATTCCATACCTCCATAGTTTATCCATCAATATTTTATGATTGACAGTGTCAAAAGCTTTATATATTGCCAAGTATTTATTAATTACTAAATAAGACTTTGTGTATTATATATTGTTTTTTTAAATACTGAGGAATAAAATTAGAAAGTAAAATAAATGTACATATAATTATATTAAAATTATAATAAAATTTTTTTTAATTTTTTTAATTTTTCTCCTAAATGGATTTAAGTTACCAAACAAGACTGACAGAAATTTTTTATTTTTTTAAAATGAATGAGAATTAATTTTTTTAAATGATTTTTATTATTTATTAGTTCTTAACTCTTAATGTATCTATCTAAATGATAATTTAAAACTTTATTTAATTTTAAGCGTAAGATTTATTGATTTAAAATCATAAAAAAGCCGCGACTGTATTTACGATAAAATTCGCGCCAAAATTCAAATTCAAAAAAGTGACCCCTGTCGAGAGTTCCAAGAAATAAATATTCGCGAATATTTGCAATTTAATAAAAAACTAGAGATAAATTACAAGAATGAGCTGCGTAAGAGTAAACAATAATATATAAATAAATAAAAAGTAATATTAAAAACCCGGGGTAAGTATTTACAACAACAATTTATTTATTTATTTAAGAAAATAATTGATGGGAGATTTAAGCAAAGGGGCGCGGTGGCTCGCGAAATTAAAATCTTTCTTTCCTTTTTTATTTTATTACTATTATTATTATTATTTCTATTATTCTCTCTCTCCATTCCGTGGTTAGTGAACGCGAATTCGTGCATTACATTCTACATCGCCAAAAAACAACAATGGTCGTAGAAAGTACGGGCAAAAAATCACACCCATAAATCACTGGCTGATATATATATTTAATACAATAAATATAATTGGAATTACATATAACCAACACGCAACATGACCATTACGCACATATTTTAACAGTGATAGTGATAGTGATAGCAATGTTAATGGTAATAATGTTAATAAAATTAACAAATATAAATAGTTTCCGGAAAATGTAAATCCGCAACTTCTACGGAATCAACATGGTGATTTTATTATTATTTTATTTTATTTCTTGTTAATAATTATTGCATGACTATTAAGAGAAATTTAGAAATTTTACATTTTATTTAATATAATTAATAATTATTTAAATTATTAAATTTAACAGTCACTTGACCATATTTTTATTTTTTTTTTAACAAACAAATTTGTTCAAAAAAATTGTGTTTAAAAAATTGCATTTTTTATTTTTTTTTTTTAATTTCTACAAGTCAATTTTTTTTGCAATAATTTATATGACATTAAAGTTAGCAGTCACTTGAAAATTTTTTAATTTTATTGAACAAAAAAATTTGTTCCAAAAATTATTTTTAAAAAATTGCACTTTATATTTTTTTAAATTTCTACATGTTAATTTTTTTTTTCTAATTTTTTTCTGCCATTATAAAATATTTAAAATTATTAAATATGTGCTAAATTAATTTTCATTTATTAAATTAAAACTAAAGAATATTTTTTTAAAATTGATCTTATAATTTTTCAAGTTTTTTACAAATAAAAAATTTGTTTTTATTTTTTTAAAATAATTTTTCATTAAAAAAAAAAAAACTTAATTTTCATAATTTCAGCATGGACCTGGCAGAAAAAATGAAAAATATCGTCGCTAAAGGAATGCAAACAGAGATGGGTCCACCAACAGGAACTGGAGGAGCTGGAGGCGGGGGCGGTAACTCTGGATACCCACAAGGTTCACCCAGCGGTGCTGGGTATATTACTGAGAAAATGTACATGCTTTTGCAATTATATTTACAAAACAAAGGATGGAATCCTAGTATTGAATTGCTCCAGTGTTTTACGGAATTGAAAGAGGCTTCCATGTTACCCAGTGCTGCATACTTACAGTAATTAAAATTTTTTTTTATTATAATTTAGATTATATTGAAATTTATTTATTTATTTATTTGAACGCCTATCGGCATAAAACATCAAATTAATTTATAATTTATAAATTTTTAATTCTAAAAATCTATCTCGAAAATTATACAAAAATAAATTCTTAATTAGTGATGCTTAGTAAAAATAAACAGTATTATTAACTCTCTCGGAGTACACATTTCTCAAATTGACCTCACTTAACTTCCGAAAAATTGTAACTCAGAAATTATGCCTTTTATCGGAATTCAGGTTATTACATTTTTGACTATGTAAAAAAATGCTCTTTTGGATACAATCATTATTATTCTGAGTTAAATAGTTTTTAATGTTGAAAAAATTAATTAAAAAAAAACCTATTTTCGAGAAATTAGCAGACATCTGACAATTTTTTTAAATTTTATTACAAATTAAAAAAAAAAAAATTATTTTAACACACCTGTAATTTGTTTTTAAATTTTACATGCAGAATTTTTTTACTCCATTTTTTTATGATATAATTTTTATAAAAATATAAAAAATTGTCAAATGTCTACTGATTTTAGTATTGTTATCAAAAAAATTAAGTTAAAGGTTTGATAACCTTACATGCGCGCGCACTTTAATGAATAATTAGCGATCGAGCTTTTTTAAAATAAAATATTTTTTGTTAATTATTAAAAAAATCAATTACATTCAAATTCACAGACATATCTCTTAATAAACTGAATAAGTTTTATCAACTCATAATAACTCTTTGGGAAAGCCCCAAATTGCAGGGAAAATTTGACTTTTCAAGAGTTTTTTCAGAGAATTATTTCCACAAGAATTTCTACAAGAAGTTTTAATAACTATGAATAACTTCTGGCAGAGTCCTAAATCTTGCAAAAAATCTGACTTTCTGAGTCGAATGTAGAGTTTCCCCAACTTAATAAGACTTTTTGAGAAAATAAAAAATTTCATGAACTATGATTCGTACTTATTAAAATTTTTTCACAGTTATTTCAGAGAAATTTTTCCACAAGGAATCTGTTAATTTTTTAGATTTTTATAACTAAATTGTTATGAAAAAATTTGAATAAGAAAATTTCAAATCTAGAAATTAAAAAAAATTATGACTTTAAAGTTAGCAGTCGCTTGACAATTTTTTGATTTTTCTTTAAGAAATAAATTTGCTCCGAAAAATTATTTATAAAAAATAGGAAAATTAATTTAGCAGATATTTAATAATTTTTCTAATAAATAAATTACTGCCTAAAAAAAATAAGAAAAAAAATTGACATTTAGAAAATTTAATAAATTATAAATGCAATTTTTTAAAAATAATTTTTCGGAACAAATTTTTTTTGTTGAATAAAATTAAAAAAAATGGTCAAGTGACAGCTAACTTTAATATCATCTAAAAAATTGGATTTTTTATTTTTTTAATTTTCTAAATGTCAATTTTTTTCTTATTTTTTTTTTATATAATTTATTTATTAAAAAAATTCTTAAAATTATAAAATGTCTGCTAAATTAAGTTTCATAAAATTATGACAAAGTTAGCAGTCGCTTGACAATTTTTTGATTTTTTTTTATTAAATTAATATGCTCGGGAAAATTATTTCTAAAAAATTGGATTTTTTATTTTTTTAATTTTCTAAATGTCAATTTTTTTCTCATTTTTTTTGACATAATTTATTTATTAAAATTCAAAAATGTCTGCTAAATTAATTTTCATAAAAAAATTAAGTGCTAATTTATTAAAAATATTTTTTTTTTAGAATTGATATGTAATAAAAAAAAAAAAAAAAATTTTTTTTCAATGCCTGCTGATGTCAGTATCATAAAAATAATTTTATTTTTCAGAATGATGGCATCTAGAGTAGCATTGGACGCCCACGGTCGTTTGATATTACGAGAAAATGGTAAAATAATACTTCCCTACGAGCATTTTGCAAACGCAGTGATGCTGAAGCACATGAACGGGCCGACGGGATTGCACCTGGGTCTCGAGGGGACCGTGAGAGCTGTAATGGAATCTTACACCATCGGCCGTGAGTGTTTCGGCATGGAGAAGGAGTTTATAATCGAAGTGGTCCAAAACTGTCCCAACCCAGCGTGTCGATACTACAAGAACCAGATGGAGCTGACCCAGAAGATGGGCCACATGGCTCCAACTTACATCCAGGACAGCGAAGCCGCTGCCTCGCTGCTCAGGTCCAGCTTCTCGCACAACTCTGACTTCGGGATGAGCAACTCCCAGTCCAACAGCAGTCACATGCCTGTCGCTGGCTCCTCTTCCAGCGACTTGTCGGAGCTTCAGCAGCGGAACACCACCCAGATGAATCTCCAGCAGCGGCCTCCAAGTCGTCCTTCGCTTAATATTCCCCACAGACCGGCTTCTTCTCAGGAACGCAAGCAGTCTTTAGGAAAGCATCATTACGAGTCTATCATGGCTAATAATAATGCTGCAGCAGTGGCCGCTGCTGCGATGAATGATCATAAACTCACAGATTTTTTGAGGTCTAATAATATTGACAGCATCGAAGGACTCAATAGTCTGGGTCTTGGCAATCTCCAGGGACTCAGTAATGCCAATAAGGATTTACTTGCGCTACACAACGGCGCTTGGGCTAATGATGACAAAAATTCGCGTCCTAATTCTTCTAATTCAGACAGTAAGTTTTAATTGAAAAAATTGTTTTTATTTATTGTTAAAAAATTTATAATAAATAGGTCCAAGATTTTTATTTCCGGAAATATTAAAGTTGTAAAAATGTTGAGGAAAATTTAATTTTCCATCATAAATCTCTTTTATATTTTTTTTTACTACCAATATTTTCAACGTAATTTCTTAATTAAGAATTACTAGTAACCTTGCAGTCACTATGTGACTGTCGTGATTTGTGAAATATAAAAAATTGAAATTTTGCTTTATTAAATAATGACTTTTGTTAAATTGCACTGTACTTTCTTAAATATTGACATTTTTAAAGATATAAGCTCATCCCGATGTTACACTCATCAAGAGCTTTCATTTAAGTACCCACATGCATTTTTGATATATTTTTCATATATACATATATATATATATATATATATATATATAATATATATAAATATATAAAATATATGAAAAAATGATGTGGGTACTTAAATGAAAGGTCTTGATGAGTGTAACATCGGGATGAGCTTATATTTTTAAAAATGTCATTAGTTGACAAGATAGCAATGTTAGTTCTTAATTATTGACATTTTTAAAGATATAAGCTCATCTTGATGTTACACTCATCAAGAGCTTTCATTTGAGTACCCACATGCATTTTTATATATTTTTCATATATACATATATATCATACATATAAATATATGAAAAATTGATGTGGGTACTCAAATGAAAGGTCTTGATAAGTGTAACATCGGGATGAGCTTATATTTTAAAAGATGCCAATGTTCACAAAATACAAGGTCATTTCTTTATTATTGATATATTAAAAGATATAAGCTCATCCCGATGTTACATTTATCAAGAGCTTTCATTTGAGTACCCACATGCATTTTGATATATTTTTCATATATACATATATATAAAACATATAAATATATGAAAAATTGATGTGGGTACTCAAATGAAAGGTCTCAATGAGTGTAACATCGGGATGAGCTTATATCTTTAAAAATGTCAATAGTTCACAAGATATAGAGTTATTTCTTAATTATGTAACTAGAGATAGAGAATTTTCGAATGCGGTCTAAATACTTATCATAATAAATTAACTATCGGTGAGAATGATATGAAACCTTGAAAAGGCACAAATTCAAGTCAAGACCTTTCCAACGATACCAAATTTAATCATAAAAACCCATTTTATCATATAAATACACTGGCCACAAAATTTTCTTATTCTCTTAATAATATAGATAATAAATGATTAAACTTTTTGCTAATTATAAAAATCTTAATTTTGAAATTACGGCTTTTTTTTTTTAGTCTGAAGAAAAAATTATAAGAAAAATTTTTTATAAAATTCAATTTTAAAAAATTTTTAATTAAAGAAATTTTTTTATACGACCAATATTTCAATCTCAATTATTTAAATCATAAATTACTATTGCTGAAAAAATATCAAACCTAATTTACGATAAATATATGCCCGTCAAGAAAATTTCCTAATTTTCCTAATTATATAGATTATTAATTTAAATTAATTATTTTTTAATTTAATTATTCAGCTGGTGGAGGAAAAATAGTACGAGCATTCGCAGAAGTTATGAAAAATATGTCAAGAATGAAAGCATGCGTACGTCCTGCGATGTGCAAGCCCTACGGAAAACAATCAGAAGCTCTACAAAAAAGTAAATATACATTAAAATTGATTTATTTTTAAATAATTAACAATCAATTTAATATCTTAATACATAGTATTATAATTAAACAATATTAAAAAGTTATTTCATAACAATAAGTTCATTTTTAATAAAAATAAATGACATTAAAAAATATAAGTGTAGATTATAAAGGAAGAAACTTTGATTTCGTAAGATTGTTAAATCAGTCAGTAAAAAAAATAAAGATTTTAAATAATTAATAGTTATAATACATTTAGAGGTAGGGTGAATTGGTGTTTTTGTTTTCTTTTTATATCACGTAGTAATTTAAAATTCGTTAATTGGACGCTAATAATTCGTTGAATGTTTAAGACTATCAATTAATATTTTTGGTTTTTTTTTTTTTTTTTTTTTTTTTATACTATGTTGATATTTGATATTGATATTTATTAATCAGAAGTTAATAATTGAATTTGTTGTTCCAGCGCTTGTTGATACAATACAACTGGTGCAGTCGCTCAGAAGTTTTCTTCCACCGCCTCATTTTCCGGTTTCCAGCTGGAAAAATGAAGATAAACATAGATTAGATCATACTTCTTCATATTTATCAACTTCATTGTAAGTTGATAATTTTTTTCTTTTTTAAGTGAGATTATACCATTTGAGTCAAAATATTATCTGTACAATTGTACTGAGGCTATGAGTTATAAAAAAAAAAAAAGTTGTATATTGAAGGTGTACGGAAAGAACAAGATGACATTCGATATTATCCCAGATTATACTCAGTGATATCTGTGGTGAAAAAAAATTTCCGATAGTAGCTAGTATAATCCAGGCTAGTAACTTTGCAGTCACTATGTGACTGCCGTGGCTAATGAACTATAAATAAATAAAACTTTGCTTTATTAAATAATGACTTTTGTTAAATTGCACTGTACTTTCTTAACTATTGACATTTTTTGAGATATAAGCTCATTCTAATGTTATACTCATCAAGAGTTTCATTTGAGTACCCACATACATTTTTGATATATTTTTCATACATACATGTATGTAATATATATAAATATATAAAATATATGAAAAATTGATGTGGGTACTCAAATGAAAGGTCTTAATGGGTGTAATGTCGGGATGGGCTTATATCTTTAAAAATATCAATAGTTCACAAAATACAAGGTTATTTCTTAATAATGACATTTTCAAAGATATAAGCTCGTCCCGATGTTACACTCATCAAGACCTTTCATTTGAGTACCCACATGCATTTTTGATATATTTTTCATACATACATATATGTAATATCTATAAATATATAAAATATATGAAAAATTGATGTGGGTACTCAAATGAAGGGTCTTGATAAGTGTACCATCAGAATGAGCTTATATCTTTAAAAATGTCAATAGTTCAAGAGATACAAGGTCATTTCTTAATTATTAACATTTTTTAAGATATAAGCTCATTCCGATGTAACACACATCAAGACCTTTCATTTGAGTATCCACATGCATTTTTGATATATTTTTCATTTATACATATATATAAATATAATATATATATATATATATATATATATATATATATATATATATATATATATATATATATATATAAATATATAAAATATATGAAAAATTGATGTGGGTACTCAAATGAAAGGTCTCGATGAATGTAACATCGGGATGAGCTTATATCTTTAAAAATGTCAATTGTTCTCAAGATACTAGATCATTTCTTAATTATTGACGCTTTGAAAAATATAAGCTCATCCGGATGTTACACTCATCAAGAGCTTTCATTTGAGTACCCACATGCATTTTTGATATATTTTTCATATATACATATACATAATATATATAAATATATGAAAAGTTGATGTGGGTACTCAAATGAAAGGTCTCGATAAGTATAACATCGGGATGAGCTTATATCTTTAAAAATTTCAATAGTTGACAAGATAAAAAAGGTCTTTTCTTAATTATCTTATTTTTTCCGTGTAGTTTAAAAAAAATATTTAGACTCAAATTGTGTATAATAGTGACCAGTTTTTTGATTATTATTATTTAAGCTAAAAATGGTAATAAATTTGATGTATGCAATAGAAAAGCTGCGGGAGTACGTGAAGAATTATACGAAGCTCGTAAATTGGATTAATTTAAAAAAAAAAAATTTTATAAATATGTTTTTTATTATATTAAAAATTATTAAAGATCATCACTATAATTTAGTACTCGTTTGTACTAATTGTGTTCTAGTCACACGAAGAGTCATCGAATCAACTTTAATAGTAAAGAAAATAATAAAAAAAACTCGGTAATTTTTTAATTGACGAATAAAATAATAAAAAAAAAATTTTTCAATGTAATAAAAAATAATAAATGATTAGTTTGCTCAAAAAAGCGTTGGCGTTTAGGCTTTTTGATGTGACGGTGGCAAAAATAAGTCATGCGTGGACTGTGATAAAGTCGGTAGTCAAAGAAATTATTATCTAGGTCTGTCTCGAATTTTAATTAATAAAATAAATTAATAATAAAAGAGTGAAAACAATAAATTAAATAATTAATTAATAAATAAAATTAATAATAAAAATTGAGGAAAAGCGAATGAAGTTTGAGTCTGGTTATCAAATATCGGGAATAAATATTTTTTCCGGTCTTTGTTGGTTAGTTGTTAATTTAAGTGAATACCATAAATTTTTAAGTTTCACCCTGCCAGTGGTGCTTATTGGTGCGTATTGCTGTATAAGTAATAACAATTTATTATTACTTATTACTATTATATATCTTGCTACTGGCAATGTACTGATATTAAGAAAAAAAATAAAATTAGTAATATAATATATTAATAATGATCAGTATTTATAATATATATTTTTAGACAGAAAAAAAAATAATTAATAAATTAAATTAAATTGATAAAATAAATGAATGAATTTATTGGACGAATTATTCAGGCTTTAAAAATATAAATTTGTATTGATTAAGATTTAAATGGTAAAAATTCGTCCGATGTATTGTAATAATTGCCAAAATTTATTAAGTATTTTTAATTTATTTATTTAAATTAAGAAAGAGATTACTAGGATATCTGTTATGGAAGTAATTGAATTTTATTATTTATAATAATCAAAAATTAATAATTAAAATATTGATAATTTAATAAAAGTAAGCTCCACAGGCAGGTTTTCTTTTTATAAGGCACCGAGTATCAAAACTAGTTGTTTAAATTAAGTTTTAATAATAAATTACGCTTTTTTTTTTAAATTGAAAAATTTTTACAATGACTTGATGGTCAGTAAGAAATAAAATTAATTAATGTATAAACGTATATATTAATGACAAATGATATAATTTGTTAATTATTTATAATCCTATGGTACGAAAGTTATCAGACGTCTGATTTAATCCATGACTGTCGCCAGCATTTTTGCCTTAATTTAAAAATAACAATTTTCAATTAATGGTATTAAATTTTTGATATCACGGCAAAAATATTAGTCGTATGAAAATTTTTTTTTAAATAAAAGTTAGTCAGAATTAAATTAAAAAAAAAATGTCTCTTGTAATTTTCTTCTTAAGACCAATAAATAAACCGCAGTTTAAAAATTAAGATTTTTATAATTACTAGCAAGTTTGCAGTCACTATGTGACTGCCGTGTAACTTGTGAATTATAAATAAATAAAATTTTGATTTATTAACTAATGACTTTTGTTAAATTGCATTGTACTTTCTTAAATATTGATGTTTTTAAAGATATAAGCTCATCCCGATGATACACTCATCAAGAGCTTTTATTTAAGTACCCACATTCATTTTTGATATATTTTTCATATATACATATATATATATATATATATATATATATATATATATATATATATATATATATATATATATATATATAATATATAAATAAATTGATGTGGGTACTCAAATGAAAGGTCTCGATGAATGTAACATCGGGAGGAGCTTATATCTTCAAAAATGTCAATAGTTGACAAGATACAAGGTCAGTTCTTAATAATTGACATTTTTAAAGATATAAGCTCATTTCGATGTTACACTCATCAAGACCTTTCATTTGAGTACCCACATGCATTTTTGATATATTTTTCATATATACATATATATAATATATATAAATATATGAAAAATTAATGTGAGTACTCAAATGAAAGATCTCGATGAGTGTAACATCGGGATGAGCTTATATCTTTAAAAATGTCAATAGTTGACAAGATACAAGGTCAGTTCTTAATTATTGAAATTTTTCAAGATATAAGCTCATTCCGACATTACACTCATCGAGACCTTTCATTTGAGTACCCACATGCATTTTTGATATATTTTTCATATATACATACATATATGTAATATTTATAAATATATTAAATATATGAAAAATTGATGTGGGTACTCAAATGAAAGCTCTCGATGAGTGTAATGTCGAGATGAGCTTATATCTTTAAAAATGTCAATAGTTCACGAGATACAAGGTCATTCCTTAATTATCTATCTAGAGATAGTGCATTTTTGAATGCAGCCTCAATACTTATCAACATAAATTGTCCAGTGGTAGACATTTTATCATATAAATACACTGACCACAAAATTTTGCTTATTCTCTTAAAAATATAGATATTTTCAAAAATTTTGATCAATTTTTTATGAATCTTAATTTTGGAATTACAGTAAAAATATTAGTCGTTCAAAAAAAATCATGACACTTTTTTTTATAGGGAATTAAATTTCCTACAACTCTTTTTACTAATATTTTCGCTGTGAAATCTATTATTTAAAAAATTTATTTTAAAATTTTGGTAAAAATCCTCGCGCGATCCATGACTCTGCAACCATAAATTAACAAAACTGATTTTGATACGAAACGCCTAAAATAACAACTATTTTATCTAAACTAATAACTAAATATAATGATAGTAGGGGTGTGCGAATAGTGTTCGAATCGAATCGAATCGAATAGTACTATTCGATTCGAAATTCGAATCGAATATTCGAATAGTTTGAATAATTCGAATAGTTCGAATAATTCGAATAGTTTGAATGATTCGAATAGTTCGAATAATTCGAATAATTCGAATAGTTCGAATATTTTAAATAATTGAAACAGTCGTTTTCTGTCGATAAACCAACTAATTTTTATGTAAAAATTAATTCGTTTGATTTTATTTGACTAAAGGAGTCTTCATAATTATTTGATAGTAAAGGCTGCTTATTATATTTGTAATAAATATTTCTTGGTGAATTCGGACCCCCTGTTTCGGGGCACCTCGTCATTTTGACATTTCTCCGGGAAAATTCGATTTTATTTTAAATAAGATCTACGACACGATGGTTCAGACATTGAAAGAGTGTAAAGGTAGCAATGAAAAGCGACAACAATGAATACGTCGCATAAGCTTTTTAATAAAAGATTTTATAGATATGATATTTACACAGTAAAAAATTTTGCGTCATTGCGTCAAAAAATTTTGTGTTAAAAATTTTTATGTTAAATATTTTACACTTTTTTGTGTTAATTTAACATTTTTCTGTGTTAATTTAACACAATTAATGTTAAATTTACACATAAAAGTGTTAAATATTTAACACAAAAATTTTTAACACATAATTTTTTGACGCAATGACGCAAAATTTTTTACTGTGTATCATATTTGTGAAATATATAAAATATATAAAAAATTCGTGTGGGTATTTAAATGATAGATCTCGATAAGTGTAACTTGAGGATGAGCTTGTATCGTTAAACATATCATCAGTAGACAAAATACAAAGTCATTCTTCAATTCTTGACATTTTTTAAGACATAAGCTCATCCTGATGTTACGCTCATCGAGACCTTTCATTTGAGTACGCACACGATTTTTTTCATATATTTTATAAACCTATATGATATTTCCCATATTTGTGGAATATATAAAATTCATAAAAAATTCATGTGGGCTATGTAAATATTACTATAATGTAATATAGCTATAGACGTAATTTATTTCAGTTAAGAGAAAAATAAATTAATTTAAATAATCTCAGCTAGAGATAAAGCTATAGAATTTCCATAGTCTATATTTACACTTTTTCAATGTCTGATCTATCGTGCCTGTAGATCTCATTTATTAAAGAAATCGAATTTTTCCGGAAAAATGTCAAAATAGCGAGGTGCCCCGAGGCGGGGAGTCCGAATACACCAAGAGATATTTATTACAAATAATAAGCAGACTTTACTATCGAATAATTATGAAGACTTTATTTAGTCAAATAAAATAAAACAAATTAATTTTTACACAAAAATTAATCAGTTTATTAACAGAAAACGACTGTTTGAATTATTTGAGCTATTCGAACGATTCGAATTATTCGAACTATTCGAATTATTCGAACTATTCGAATTATTCGAACGATTCGAATTATTCGAATATTCGATTCGAAATTCGAATCGAATAATTCGATTCGAATTCGAGGCGAATTATTCGTAAACTCGAATATTCGCACACCCCTAAATGATAGTTAGAATTATAAAGTAATGCAGCATTTTTATATGTTTTATTTATATTTATATATTATATATAGATAAAAGAAGAAAAAAAATAATCTAAAGTTAAAGATTGTTATTTTTTTTTTGGCTATGAAATGTCTAATAATTTTTTCACACGAGCTTGTAAGTTTTAAAAAATTTTATATGTATATATTATTATTATTATTATTTAAATAATTATTATTATTATTGATATTTTATAGTTAAATGTTTGTTTGATATGTTTTTAGCGCGGTAGACCCGCTGTAAATTTATTTTATAAAAAATCATTTGTTATTTAATTAACATTTATAACTATTGATTATTAATTAATCAGCTGCAATAATAACAATATAAATTGCAATATCGACAATTACAATATGACTGTATCAATTTACAATGTACAATTACAATTACCTGTTAATAATATACAATAATGTATACCGTAATAATTTAACATAACAAAATATCAATCATGTATTAATTTAATAAAGTCTCACTACCGATAATTTAAACTAAAATCTTTTTTTATAACAACAATAATAATAATAATTATTATTATTATTATAATTTTATTTCCAAGGAATTAATTAATTAATTAATTGGTAATTCTGGTTTTATTTAAATAATCGATAGCGAGGCTATTAATCCGTTGTTAATTCAGTCTTTATAACGAATAATTATTAATATTCTATTATACACCAATAATGCTACTGATGTGTCTGCACCGCTAAAAAACTTGACGTCGCTTGCCAGTATTACTATATCTTGTATTCTTATCCTGCACTTATCGATTCAACGTATTGATTATTAATAAAAAATACATTTTTACAATTGTGATTTACCTGGATTCATTTTTTTTCTTTTTTTTTTTTATCGTCAATCCTTTTTAACACATCCAGTCCTTTCATTTTCTTTTATTGGCTCTTTTATTCGTTGTTCTGTTCCTTCCTAAAAATAAATAAATTTATTATAAATAATAGTTTAATTAATTATGAATAAAAAATAAATTAATTTATTATAAATAATAATTTAATTATGAAATAAAAATAAATTAATTAATTATAAATAATAATTTAATTATGAATTAAAAATAAGTAAATTTATTATTAATAAAGAATTAACTATGAATTAAAAATAAATTAATAAATTAATTTATTATAAATAATGAATTAATTATGAAATAAAAATAAATTAATTCATTATAAATAATTTATATAAAAATTTTATAATTTTTAATACATTACAAAAATTTATATAAAAAAAAATAATTACCTCGGCTTCAAGTACAAAAATAACGTCCTCCAAAAAACAATAGGCCTGTCTCAAATCCCCCTCGCAGAGATAAGGAAGTTTGCTCCAGACTAAGCATCTTAGGCCGACGGGTTTAAAGACGCTGTCAATAACTGTCGCGACCTGCTCTTCTAGGCCGGATACTCTGATAGGCAAGTACTCCATAGGCTTGTGGTCCCCACGCTCTCCTGTCTCCACGTAGGGGCTGAAGGGAAGAACCAGGGCTACTACCAGACGTCCTCCGGGGGCTAGAGTGTCTCTCAGTTGGTTCAGAAGAGTGTTAGGCCTGTCGCAGCGGTCCAGGAGGTTTAGGCACAGGATCATGTTGAATGGCCCCGTCTTGTCCCAGTTATTCACATTTAGGACTCTATTTTTATACCATTTAATTTAATTAGTAAAATATTTTATTTATTGAACTTTTTTTTTATTTAATTTCAGTCATACATATATGACCTTGCAGTTACTATGTAACTGCCGTGATTTGTGAACTAAAAAAAATTAAAATTTTGCTTTATTAAATAATGACTTTTGTTGAATTGCACTGTACTTTCTTAAATATTGACGTTTTTGAATATATAAGCTCATTCCGATGTTACACTCATCAAGAGCTTTCATTTGAGTACCCACATGCATTTTTGATATATTTTTCATATATACATATATATAATATATATAAATATATGAAAAATTGATGTGGGTACTCAAATGAAAGGTCTCGATGAGAGTAATGTCAGGGTGAGCTTATATCTTTAAAAATATCATTAGTTAACGAGATAGTAAAGTCAGTTCTTAATTATTAACATTTTTAAAGATATAAGCTCATCTCAATGTTACACACATCGAGACCTTTCATTTGAGTACCCACATGGCATTTTTTATATATTTTATATATATGGTATTTGTGAAATATATAAATATATAAAATATATGAAAAATTGATGTGGGTACTCAAATGAAAGGTCTCGATGAGTGTAACATCGGGATGAGCTTATATCTTTTAAAATGTCAATAGTTCTCAAGATACAAGGTAATTTCTTAATTATTGATATTTTTAAAGATATAAGCTCATCCCGATGTTACACTCATCAAGAGCTTTCATTTGAGTACCCACATGCATTTTCATATATTTGTCATATATACATATATATAATATATATAAATATATGAAAAATTGATGTGGGTACTCAAATGAAAGGTCTCGATGAATGTAGTGTCGGAGTGAGCTTATATCTTCAAGAATATCATTAGTTGACAAGATAGCAAAGTCAGTTCTTAATTATTAACATTTTTTAAGATATAAGCTCATCCCGATGTTACACTCATCAAGAGCTTTCATTTAAGTACCCACATGCATTTTGATATATTTTTCATACATATATATATATATATATATATATATATATATATATATATATATATATATATATAATATGTATAAATATATGAAAAATTGATGTGGGTACTCAAAAAAAAGGTCTCGATGAATGTAGTGTCGGGGTGAGCTTATATCTTCAAGAATATCATTAGTTGACAAGATAGCAAAGTCAGTTCTTAATTATTAACATTTTTTAAGATATAAGCTCATTCCGATGTTACACTCATCAAGAGCTTTCATTTGAGTACCCACATCAATTTTTCATATATTTATATATATTATATATATATGTATATATGACAAATATATGAAAATGCATGTGGGTACTCAAATGAAAGCTCTTGATGAGTGTAACATCGGGATGAGCTTATATCTTTAAAAATGTCAATAGTTCACAAGATACAAGGTCATTTCTTAATTATTGATATTTTTAAAGATATAAGCTCATCCCGATGTTACACTCATCAAGAACTTTCATTTAAGTACCCACATGCATTTTGATATATTTTTCATATATACATATATATAATATATATAAATATATGAAAAATTGATGTGGGTACTCAAATGAAAGGTCTAGACGAGTATAACATCGGGATGAGCTTATATCTTTAAAAATGTCAATAGTTCACAAGATACAAGGTCATTTTTTAATTATGTATTTAGAGATAGAGCATTTTCAGATAATTTTATAAAACTACGAGTGCAATTTTTTAAAAATATTTTATTTATATAAATTAATTTTTTTAGTAAAATTAAAAATTTTCCATTGAATTGTTATAATTTTAATTGATGATTATTAATAATTAATAATTAATAATCATTATATTGAAAATGAATAAAAAATTTTTAATAAATAAAACTCACGTAAATTTACGCCTAGCTAATGCCCATCTCATAGGCGCTGATACATCAGTCGCGTAAACTTTTTTAAAAAGATGAGAAATGTGTGCCGTAGTAGCACCGTCTCCAGCCCCAAGATCCACTACAGTATCCCAGGGTCCTCTGAATCCACTCGCGTCCATCAGTTTCAAAAATTGCTCAGTCGAAAAAACATGCATGGAACCTCGTCCCAGTAAGCTGCAAGCAAAATTTTATTGAGAAAAAAATTAAAATTTGCTGACAAACTATTAAAAATTTTAAATTGAAAATAAAAAACCAGATAATTTGGTAAATTTATTATCATTATCATTTTAGTAGGCGGGTATCGCGACAGACCCTTTACTCGGTTATCGTTGATGTACTCGGCAAACAAGTAAACATTTTTAAAGAGATATTTGCAAACAATAGCCTGCACCCCAGTTCGGATTCTTAAGATCCTCGATACGCATCCCATTAACATATTATTGCTATTATTAGGTAAACGGTTCTCCATGGTCGCTGCTCTTTAACACTACCTACAACTCCCTACATATACTGTCTACTATCCACTACATAACACATTTTATACAACATTTCCCATCTCATTCTCCGGCACAAGATATTTATAGGAAAAAAAAAGTTTACTTGAATCGAGAAAATTGTAAAGAAGACTAGAGTTTTTTTTTGAATAAGAAAGAATTTTCTTTAAAAAATACCGTGAAAATAATTTAATTACAATTATATTACACAGAAAAAAAATTTATTTGAGTCAAGTAAATAATTTTGAAGAATTTCATCTTCATGGTTTGAGTTGAAAAATTTCTAACTCTCAAAAATTTTTTAATTATTGACATTTTTTGAGATCTAAGCTCATCCTGATGTTACGCTCATCGAGACCTGTCATTTGAGTATGCACACGACTTTTTTCATATATTTTATATATATATATATATATATATATATATATATATATATATATATATATATATATATATATATATATATATATATATATGATATTTCTCACATTTGTGAAATATATAAAATATATAAAAAATTTGTGTGGGTATTCAAATAAAAGGCCTTGATGAGCGTAACATCAGGATGAGCTTATATCATAAAAAATGTCAATAAATAAGAAATTACTTTGTATTTTGTCTGCTGATGATATTTTTAACGATATAAGCTCATCCTGAAGTAACACTTTTCAAGACCTTTCATTTGAATACCCACACGAATTTTTCCATATATTTTATATATATGATATTTCTCATATTTGTGAAATATATAAAATATATGAAAAATTCATGTGGGTACTCAAATGAAAGGTCTCGATGAGCGTAACATCACGATGAGCTTATATCTTAAAAAATGTCAATAATTAAGAAATGACCTTGTATCTTGTGAACTATCGACATTTTTAATGATATAAGCTCATCCCGGTGTTACACTCATCGAGACCTTTCATTTGAGTACCCACATCAATTTTTCATATATTTATATTTATTATATATATATATATATATATATATATATATATATATATATATATATGAAAAATATATCAAAATGCATGTGGATACTCAAATGAAAGCTCTTAATGAGTGTAACATTGGAATAAGCTTATACCTTAAAAAATATCAATATTTAAAAACTGACATTGCTATCTAGTCAACTAATGATATTTTCAACAATATAATCTCATCCTGGAGTTACATTTATCGAGACCTTTCATTTGAATACCCACACGAATTTTTCCATATATTTTATATATATATGATATTTCTCATATTTGTGAAATATATAAAATATATAAAAAAATTTATGTGGGTATTCAAATAAAAGGTCTCGATGAGCGTAACATCAGGATGAGCTTATATTTTAAAAAATGTCAATGATTAAGAAATTACATTGCATTTTGTCGGAAAATGATAATTTTTAACAAAAAAAATTCTTTCTATGCATGTATGCAATGCGTTTCTTCTTCACGGTTCCAACTTTATGATAGAAACTTTAGCCGCGAGTGAAAAAAAATCACACTGGTGATGGTGAATATACAGGTGTAGCATGATATGATATAAGATTATACATCGTATATTATATTTTATGTAGAGTCCGATATGGGTGGCAAATCCTGACAACGGATCTTCGACTCTCGACTTTAGACTTTAGACCTAAGACTTAAAACTTTAAACTTTAGGTCGATTTTAGCCTCTGAGACTCCATGCTATCTATATTACCAGTGATAAGTACTTACTGGTGATAAGTACCACGATAGGGCAATAACAACCGACGCGGCGCGTCCAATTACGCGTAGCCCCCTAATTTTCCCAACACTTTTGCCCTGAAAATACTATATACAACAAAAATAAACTGTAAAGGCAGTTTCAAGTTATCACAGTCTAGTTTAATGACTAGACGTAAACAGTCATGATGGTCATAATCATTATCAGAATAACATATAATGATTAAGCTGGCCTCTGCTCTGATGAAAGGCAAGCGTTGAACGTGACCATGGTCATGGTCATGATAAACCTTACTAGACAGCGTGCCGCCTTAGTTGATGCCTTAGTTGGTCCAAGTACTTCACTCGGTACTAAGTACTAAGTACTAAGTACTAAGTATGCGGAGGACTAAAAAGTATAGTTAACAACTCTTTTTCTGGGCTATGTGTCGACGCTACGTCAACTTCGACCTCCGGCTCTGCTTCTGCTGTTAACCATACTATTACATCCTTGTCTTTTATCATAGCTAGTCGCTAGTTGTTATTATTAATATATAGTTGAAGATATAGATCGTCTTAATCCGTCGTAAGCGTTAAATTAGCTCTGGCATTCCATTAAAAAGTTGGAATATTCCATTTACTTACTTCCTTTGATCTTAGATTTTTTTTTTGGCGTGTCCAAGGCACGAGTACTTATTATTTTTATAGTTGTAATTCTACGAGACAGTTTTTAGTAGAAAATTGGAGATTTCGTGCTTTTATTTTAATAAGCAAGTTTATTAAATAGGGTACACAAGAAATTTTTTATTTCATTTCTGAACATACGTCATTCCCGAAAAAAAATTTTTTATACGCCCTTATGGCTTTTCAACGGTATTTTTTGGAGTATATATTTTTATGGCATCTAAAACGCGATATAATAATCATCTATATTATTAAGAGAATAAGAAAAATTTTGTGTCCAGGATAGTAATATGGTTTTTTTAGTGAAATTTAGTGTCATTGCAAAGGTCTTGACTTGAATTTGTGTCTTTTCAAGGTTTCATTTTATTCTCACCAATATTCAATTTATTATGATAAATATTTAGGCTGCATTTGAAAATGTTCGATCTCTAGATACATAATTAAAAAATTACCTTTTATTTTGTGAAATATTGAAGTTTTTAAAGATGTAAGCTCATCCCGATGTTACACTCATTGAGACCTTTGATTTAAGTAGCCACATCAATTTTTCATATATTTTATATATTTATATATTTCACAAATACCATATATATTAAATATATAAAAAATGCCATGTAGGTATTCAAATGAAAGGTTTTGATGAGTGTAACATCAGGATGAGCTTATTTCTTTAAAAACGTCAATAGTTCAAAACGTACGGTGCAATTTAACAAATATTTTGTGAAATATTGACATTTTTAAAGATATAAGCTCATCCTGATGTTACACTCATCGAGACCTTTCATTTAAGTACCCACAGCATTTTTTCATATATTTTACATATTTATATATTTCACAAATACCATATATATTAAATATATAAAAAATGCCATGTAGGTATTCAAATGAAAGGTTTTGATGAGTGTAACATCAGGATGAGCTTATTTCTTTAAAAACGTCAATAGTTAAAAACTTACGGTGCAATTTAACAAATATCTTATGAAATATTGACATTTTTAAAGATATAAGCTCATCCTGATGTTACACTCATCGAGACCTTTCATTTAAGTACCCACATCATTTTTTCATATATTTTACATATTTATATATTTCACAAATACCATATATATAAAATATATAAAAAATGCCATGTGGGTATTTAAATGAAAGGTTTTGATGAGTTTAACAACGGGATGAGCTTACATCTTTAAAAATATCAATAATTAAGAAATGACCTTGTATCTTGTGAACTATTGACATTTTTAAAGATAGGGGAGGCTGGGGCACGATGGCCCCCTTAAGCCGATTTTTCCTTTTTGTGGCTTTTAACCATCAAATTCGTTTATTTTCCATCTATTTTGAATGAATCAGTCGAAATTTTGCAAGAAATCGAAAAAAAAATTTTATTTTTCTGGGGCACGACGGCCCCTTCCCCAAAAAATCATATAAAAAAATTTTTTTTTCACTGAAACAATCACCATCAAAATCTAGAGATTCTCCTCCCAGAAAACATCGTCGAAGGAAAACCACGATTCTTACGAGTCTTGAGTATCGCCGAGAACTCAAAGAAAAAAATCAAAATGAAGCCAAAAAAAAAGCCCTCAGTTAAACAAAAAAAAAAAAAAATAAATAAAATCAAAACTAAAAAACTTGAAAAAAAAAAAAAAACATTTACAATGTAAAAATGATGATTCCCATTGTCTTTATTGCAATGGACTTTACTTGGAATCCACAGAGTCATGGATTCAGTGTAAAAATTGTAATAAATATGGTCTCATGATTCTTGCGCAGGTATTGGCGAAGATTACTCTGATGAATATTTCTGTGATCATTGCAAATAATCGTATATTCACTAAATTATCTCAATGTGATTTTATAATTATCAAACATTTATATTTCATGATTTATTCAAAGTTGAACTTTTGTTAACGTTTTAAAAAATTATTATTAATTTATTGTTAAGCTGTTAATTAGTTTTAAGTAGATAATAATTAATAATATAATTAATTTCTTATTATTGCATTTAGTGGTTTTAATAAACTTTCGGACAAGAAAAAATATAGAGATTTTATATAGCAATGAATTAGTTACATTAATTAACATTGATTGAAATCACATGTTGAGTTTTCAGATTGAGCTTTTAAAATACGTATATTTTTGTCTAGTCAAAATTAGAAATATGAATTGCGTAGAGTAAGACATTCTTGAAGAAATTCAAATAAAACTGAGGTTGGGTTTCTGCCTGGTACAGAGGATACCGTGATCAATAATTAATAATATAATTATTACTGTTTTAATTTCAAAAAACTATGTTTTAAATTTTTTATAAGCTATATAATTTAACTTTTTATTAAATTTTTCAGTTCAATTACATTTTTTCTGATTCATTTTACTCAAAATAAATACCATTGACCTAAAATGATGAATTTTTAAAATTTATCACAATTTAAAAAAAAAAATAATTTTTCCGTTACAATTTTTTTGTCGAGTAGTCCATTATGCCCCACAGATCACGTATTGGCCTGAAATATCATAAAATCATCATAGAGGTCATAACTTGACGGAAAATGGAAAAAAAAATTTAGGTAAAAAAATTTTTTTCCTAATTTATGAGAGGGCCCGTTATGCCCCAGGGATCTTTGTGTACCACTCTTCCCCGAATGATTCAATTTTTTAGTTCAATTAAATTTTTTCTGATTCATTTCATCACAAATTTATCACAATTCGAAAGAAAAAATTTTTTTTTTCGTGACGATTTTTTTTTTGAGTTGTCCATTATGCCCCACATATCACATGTTGGCCGTAAATATCATAAAACATTATAGACGTCATATAACTTGACGGAAATTGAAAAAAAAATTTTTTACACAATTTTTGAGGGGGGCCGTCGTGCCCCAGGGGGGCCTTCGTTCCCCAGGTTCCTCTATAAGCTCATCCCGATGTTACACTCATCGAGACCTTTCATTTGAGTACCCACATCAATTTTCCATATATTTTATATATTTATATATAAAATATATATGTATATATGAAAAATATATAAAAAATGCATGTGGGTACTCAAATGAAAGCTCTTGATGTGTGTAACATCAGGATGAGCTTATATCTTCAAAATATATACTATATATATGTATATATGAAAAATGTATAAAAAATGCATGTGGGTACTCAAATGAAAGCTCTTGATGTGTGTAACACCAGGATGAGCTTATATCTTTAAAAACGTCAATAGTTGAGAAAGTACAGTGCAATTTAACAAAAGTCATTATTTAATGAAGCAAAATTTTAATTTTTTATAGTTCAGAAATCACGGCAGTCACATAGTGACTGCAAGGTTGTTACACGGAGAAAAAAGTATTGCTATTATAGTGATCTAGTGGATCGTGAACGAAGCATTGTGATTAGCTCAAAACAGTATTGTCATATTCACCATACGAATACAGTTATACTCGAAACAGTGAATACTGAATACCACACTCAACTGTATAGTGAATATCTCAAAACGTTTTTTTACTACAGCGAAACGGATCGTGATTATCACTATCCACAACGCGTTCAGCGCCACCACACATAACCAAGTCTGAAACTTACGAGTTTATTTATTTACAATTTTGGTGATGAAATAGCGATAATTGCACCAATTTATATTAACAACGATATGGAAAATTGGGTTGTTGATAAATTACTCGAGTGGAATCTTGAAAAACTCGTGTCGTTTTTTGAAGGTCTAGTAAAGAAATAAATCTTCCTATGTTAATTGTGTTAATGCTGTGTCCGTGGTTATTGTATATAATTCTACTGCGTTGGTAAAGAAAAACAATGAACATTATATATTGTATTAAATAAATAACATTTGTGTTTTCATAAAAGGTTCTTTTAGCATAAATAATTTGATCCCATACTACTTAAATACTTTACGCAAAACTATGTTATTTTTTTTTATAAAGTACATGGAGTAATAAAGAAGTAAAAATTCCATTAAAAAATATTTTTCTTATGATAAAAATAATTGCGTATTTTTAATGAATATATCAATAATACAAATTTCTAGGCTAATATTTTTAAAAATCAAAAAAAAAAAGTCATATAAAATAAATTCCAACTGCTGTCAGTCATTATTTAAACATTTTTAAACCTAACCGAATTCTTGACTGTCATATAAACTACACAAAAATTTTAAACTAATCAAGCTATACAAGGAATTCGTATTTATGTTTATAACAATAATATACGAAAAAACTAAAAAAAAAAAATAATCTGCAATAACATATAATTAATATTTAATCAAAAACAACTAATAATCATCTATAAACCGTAGCAATATAGACATTCGATATCCGAATCCATGTGGATCGTGATAATCACGATCCACTAGATTGGACACATGCGCATCTAAAGTATAGTCATACGTGGATCGTGATCATCACTATACTGTATCGTGATAATAGCAACACTTTTTTCTCCGTGTAGTATTCTAAGAATTAATTTGTAAAAATTTTTAATAAAATTGAAACAAATTTTATTTTTTAATGAAGAAATTTTCTACTTGATTAAAAATGATCAAATTCGTTCTCTTAAATCCAACTAATTTTTTCCGAACACAAAAAATAACCATTCAAAGCAAAATTATTTATTCACTTAAAAAAAAAAAAAATTCTCAAATCTCCGTACAAGAATCGCGATATAATTCACTTATTTCCTCGATATCGCCGATAAAGAGGGTGTCATGTCAATAGTACCTCCGATCGGCGATTGAATTAACAGAGGAGTTCTCGGCGGCATTATATACCCGGGTGTCCCGGCGCAGGTAAAAAAGCCGGCCGGTTTTTGCTGTGAACCGCAAAAAGCTAACAAAAAAAAAAGTAAACTCAGCGGCGTTTACAGGTCCGCGGCAATCCATCAATGCCGCGGTATTTTGATCGTGAATTCAGTTAGCAAGCTTAAAGATATAAATAAGGCTGGTACAGTATAGCAGTAAGGAGTAAGGAGTATATAATAGTAGCCGGTCGGTTTATTTAAGGATAAGAGAGGCTGGTGGACAATCAGGTGGTGCCACCCCAAGGAGCCACCAAACTTTGGAGGGCTCTGTAACTCCGTCGGTTTTAAACTTGTAGAGTCCAAAGCACACCACCCGGGTGCCTGGGCCCATCGCCCCTGCCATCAATTAACGAGCACCAAGGGTCCATTGAATAATAAGCAAAATAAAAAGGAGTTGAATCAGCGAAATAAAGAGAAAGGACCGAGAAGAGGAAGAGCCCCTATGAAAAAAAAAATATTAAAAAAATTTATGTTGAAATATATAAAAAATATATTTTAAATATAACAAAAATCTATAAAAAATATATAAATATATGAAAAATATGTATAGTAAATATATTTTTGATAACTAACTTTTGGCCGATTTTAATATACATTTTATATACATCTTAAAATACATAAAAAATACATAGCTAAAAATATAAAAAAAATATATTTTAAATATATATCTAAAATATATATAAAAATCGGCCAAAAGTTAGTTATTAAAAATATATTTACTGTACGTAACTTATATATATTTATAGATTTTTAATATATTTAAAAAACACTGATAGAAGGATTTATTAACTATTAATAATTTAATTTATTTGAAGACAATTATTTAATTTATTAAATTTTAATAAATATTTTTTAACATTCAACAAATATTTATTTGGAAGGAAAGTACATTCATTAATAGTTAATAAGTATTTATTAATAGTTAACAAATAATTATTAACAGTTAATAAATATTTTGTTGAGTGAATTCGTTTGGCTTTTAATGTCATATGATATGAAGATTGCTTATAAACAAAAATCATCTTGATAAATTATTTTGCATTAATTATATTTCATTATAATAACGTTAATTGAAAAATACCAAATTCTATCACAGCTCATAATTATTTTTTATATTTTAAATATTAAAAACGTTAATTTATTTAGTGAATTTAATTATTATCATGTATTCTTGATTTTTGCTTTTGATTTTAAATAAATATTTGTTAACAGTTAACCAATATTCATTAATCATTAATAAATATTTATTAACAGTTAATAAACTGTACTTAATAATTACTTATTGACTGTTAATAAATATCTGTTAACTGTTAACAAATATTTATTAACATTTAATAAATAATTTATTAACTGGTAATAAATATTTATTAAAAACTTATGATGTTAAAAAATCATTTATCAACAGATAATAAAGCTTATTAAATAAAAACAAATCCTTCTATCAGTGTATATTTTTTATGTATTTCGACATATATTTTTTTTTCATGGTGGAGAAAGAAGACGAAAGTATAAAAAACGAGTAAACAAAAAATTATTTTAAAGTTTGCGGATAAGAGAGCAAGCAAGCTCTCATTGTTCGATGTTCGATCGTTCCTGGGTCCTCAGGTTCTTCGGGTGCTCCAGATTCTTATTTCCATCTTGCTCTTCATCTCCATCTCCATCTCGGGAATCGTTCGAGATCGTTTTATTATTCTCTATGTCATCAGATTCATTTTCAGATTCAATATTGTTTATTTTATTTTTTTTTTTGGCTTTGCAAAGTTTGCTTTGTCTTTAATTCGGGACTTGGCGAATCGCGAAACAACTTTTATTTAACTTTGATAGAATCGATGAACAAGGAACAAGGATAAGAACAAGGAGGAAAGACGTACACACTACACGTGCGGGCCACAAATCAGACGTGCGGATCGCTATAGTCCCTAGCGGCGCGAGCGACAATTAATTCACCGCTTTTGCTCTTCGCTACCTACCTATCCCTCGTCTTCTCTTCTTATTCTATATAATGCGGCATTGTGTTGCATCTACGCCTCTACTCGTCGTGCCCTTATGTATAAACATCCATGTGTAGTCCTTTGCCTTTGCTTTTATCTTAAGTTATTTTTTTTTCTTTTTTTTTTTTTTTTTCTGTTGGGTTGTTTTGCTCAACTGGAAACTGGACGTGTATATGTAGTACCTTCAGCGCATCCTTTAATTTGGAGAACGGCGGCACGCGGTCTAGAGCTTAAGCTCGAGGTGCGCTAAGATCTTCCAAGCGAGATACCTTTTTTATACTATCCGCTGGTTCTTAATCGGGTATTAACATTTTTTATAATGATGCGAGAACGCTGTATGCTTTTTAGAAGAAAAATTTTCATAGAAAATTAACTGATGATTTTTTTTTTTTAGGAGAATTTTAGAAATTTATATATTTTTTTTTAATTTGCTGAGCCACAGTGTGCCGGGATGAGATAGGCTTTAAAACTCTTGATAAATTTTTTTCTGATTATTATTAGACGATTGAATTTTTTTTGCATCCTCTGCAAGGTTTATAGACCGAGAAGTTGATTAGTTTATTATTTTTTTAGAAATTTAGAATTTTAAAATTTATATTCCCGCGTTTAAAGAATAACAGAAAGTAAGAGACAATAGGCTCGTAAATTTATTTCTAGCAACCTTGCAGTCACTATGTGGCTGCCGTGACTTGTGAACTATTAATAAATAAAATTTTGCTTTATTAAATAATAACTTTTGTTAAATTACACTGTTCTTTCTTAACTATTGATGTTTTTAAAGATATAAGCTCATCCCGATGTTACACTCATCAAGAGCTTTCATTTGAGTACCCACATGTATTTTGATATATTTTTCATATATTCATGTATATATAAATATATAAAATATATGAAAAATTAATGTGGGTACTCAAATGAAAGGTCTCGATGAGTGTAACATCGGGATGAGCTTACATCTTCAAGAATATCATGAGTTGACAAGATAGCAAAGTCAGTTCTTAATTATTAACATTTTTTAAGATATAAGCTCATTCCGATGTTACACTCATCGAGACCTTGCATTTAAATACCCACATGTCATTTTTTATATATTTTATATATATGGTATTTGTGAAATATATAAATATATAAAATATATGAAAAATTGATGTGGGTACTTAAATGAAAGGTCTCGATGAGTGTAACATCAGGATGAGCTTATATCTTTAAAAATGTCAATATTTCATAAGATAAAAGGTAATTTCTTAATTATTTATCTAGAGATAGAGCATTTTTGAATGCAACTTAAATACTTATCATAATAAATTGACTATCAGTGAGAATGAAATGAAACCTTAAAAAAGCACATATTCAAGTCAGGCCCTTTGCATTGTCACTAAATTTCACTAAAAAAACCGATTTTATCATATGACTATTCTGAAAATAAAATTTTTCTTATTCTCTTAATAATATAGAGTATACAATATTTTTTATAAATCTAAAAATTGAATTTTTCTTAAATTTGTATTCCCAATTTTAAAAAATTGAAAAATTTGCCTATAAAAAAATTTTTTTTTTTTTAATCTAAACTTTTAATTTCAATTTTGATAACTTCTAATTAATCTACTGATGACCCAGTAGAAGTCTAGACCTTCCCTCAACTCACTCATCCATGCCATATCCTCCATTAAATTCCACAAAACTCCTCATTTGCAAACAATAGCTCATCAATAAATTAATAAACAATCATCCGGACGCATTAACCATCAAGTTCTATCCCAACAAAATTTCCTCATCAGCATCTATGACCAAAGTTTCATTATTGAATCATCAGCAATTCTTATATCTCCAAAGTTCCGTCTATTTTTCTCCATAGTACCATCTCTCAACTCAAACTCCATTAGAATCCTTACCAGCAGCACCCACCAAGATATTAAGCTAAGCTAGAACTTATTTGCGTACCGTGTGTTAGTTTGTTGAAAGTGACAATGTATGCAGCGGTATAATATTCCGAGCAGCGAACCCTCTCGTCATCAGCATCACCCGGCTATTATACGATCTAGCATTAAATTCCATCATCCATATATACAGTCGACGCTCTCTGTATTGGACCTCTCTGTATTTGACCGCTCTCTGTATTTGACCACATTCTTCCTCTATATTTGACGATTTTACACAGCTCTTATGGACAAGGACGAGTCAAATACAGAGAATGGTCCTGTACGGGCGAGTCAAATACAGAGAGCGTTGACTGTAGATCGAGTGTATTGGCACATGTGGATCCAGCGGGTCCAAGTAAAGAACGGGGTAGCAGCAGGAGTAGGAGAAGGAGTAGGGGTAGTTTTATTTGGCTTGAGGACATTGAACGACTGGAAATAAATAAACCAAGTAGAAGTTAGCCAAGGAGAATAGGAAGGGGGGAAAAATAAGACAGTACGGCTGTGTAGATACTGACTAAGGATAAGGAGAAAATATAGTAGGTGGTGGAAAAGTGGTTGTATTTAGCCTGGTATCGCCCCTTATACTTATTTCTGTCTCTCTCTGTACTTATACTACACCTACTATTTTGTATTGCTAGACTTCACTTACTATTGCTATTATTTAGACAAAGACACTAACTGAGCCTTGTTAGCCTTACCTCCTCTAGCTCTCTAACTCCTATCCGTGCTGAACTAAACTAAGTAATATATAATATATAATAAGAATAAGTCTTTCTTTCTCCAGCTGGGCATAATAGGGGTAGGAGGCTGAAATAAGAGTAGGAGTAAAGGTGATGTGACTAGTGCTGGATGTTGGATTCTAGACTTGACTGTGTTTGCAGCACGGCATTAAGAGGTGGTCGCTAATAGTGGGGATCTCGGTGTATGTTCTATTATACACACTGAGTGGGAGACTTAAGATCTAACGGCTCTACTCGGGTCCACGCGGATGCTGGATAAGGGGATCCTGGGCAGGCGTGTCGATGGACAGGAGGAGAGGAGAGAAGTGGGACAAGCCACTCCTCTTTGTTACCGTGGTGGGATCCAACACTCAGGGGAACAACTTTAAACAAGCTGCATTGAGTATTTGTATGATATGAGCTCAGATGAGTAAGAGTTTTATTCTTATGAATAGATTTTAGAGGACAATTATCTCTTCTTTGGGTAGATAGAGGTTGAGGGGCTTTTGGACAGGTTTGGATCGTTGGGGTGGTTCACCTGATGGTTAGGAAGCTTTGAAGGGGTTGCAGGGGGATTAGGGAAGGTTAAGGATAGATTATTTAGTGCGAGGCGAATATTGTAAGGGGGAAAATTTAGTCAATTTTTTATCAAAATTTTCTGAGCAAAAATTGGAGAAAAATTCTAGACTGAGAAGAAATTGGTTTAAAAATTTTAGCTGGTTTAAGAATTTTTATTGATTTAATTCGTCAAAATAAATTTCTTGATTCGAAAGTTTTTTTTCTGTCTTTAATTAACTTTATTTTTTTCAGCGCAAAAACAATTTTCTATAAAATTAAAGAGTGTGATTTAGTAAATGCCTGCTTTAATTTTTGAATTTTTTATGGATATATTTATGAATGAAATTGTGAATTTTTTAATTAAATATTTACATTAAAAAAAAATCTTGGACCAAAAAAATTATTGAAAAAGATCAAAATAGGCTGTCAAGAAAATTTTACTTTTTTAAGATAATTTTTGTCTTTAAATATTTTTTTATTAAAATTATTGCTAGTTATACATTATAATTAATAAAAAAAAATTTAGAAATTTTTGTCGTCAATAAAATCCACTGTTTAATATTTAATAATATGAAGTTTGATGTCCATTAAAAAATAGAATATTGTACTAAAAAAGATTGATAAAACAAAATTTTTTTTTCTTTCATTAACTATTTTTTTTTCAGTGCAAAAAAAGATTTTTATAAAATTCAAGAGTGAAATTTAGGAAATGCCTGCTTTAATTTTTGAATTTTTTATATATATATTTACAAACAATAAAAATTATGGATTTTTTAATTAAATATTTACGGAAAAACAAAATTTACTTGGACCAAAAGAATTAAAATAGTCTGTCAAGAAAATTTTACTTTTCTAAGATGATTTTTGTCTTTTTAAATATTTTTTTGTCAAAATTTTCACTAGTTATACATTATGATTAATAAAAAAACATTTTAGAAATGAATGTCAATAAAAATTCACTGTTTAATATTTAATAATATGAAGTTTAATGTCTATTAAAAAATAGAACATTGTACTAAAAAAGATTGATAAAAATAAAAATTTATAAATAACTTGGATAAAAAATTCAGAAACTTTAATATTTTTTTTCCTTTTATATAATTCCATGTTAGTATTTTTATAAATTTTCTACAACAATAAATGTAATAAACGATAAAATTCAAGGTATTTTGTTTCCGAAAGATTAATAGAGAAAAAAAATATTATCGTGAAAAACGTACTTGTGCACGGCAGAATCTTCTATGACTTGGCACGTTTGCATATATAAACCCAAGAATATTTTTTACTTATATATACATCCATATTATAATACATACATATATACCGTAAATACACGGAAAAAAGGAAACTGGAAAAATTACAGTTTCTAATGTAATTATTACAGATTTTATAAAAATTACATTGTAGAATGTAATATTTACATTGAAAGCTCTGAATATTAAATTAAAAAATTGAATTTATGCTGTAATTTTTCGAGTTTTCTTTTTTCCGTGTATAAAGAGATAAAGACGGATGTATATCACGGAAGAATAGTTGTTAGTCTTGCTCTAATGCTCGCTGGAATTTAAATAAAATCACAACGTCAAAATGATACAATATCATGTTAAATTTTATAATGCGACTTGACTAAAGTATCTAGAAATTTTAATCTTTAAATTTCACGCATTCCATCGTTCATCTTTAAATTTATGCACAATACTTGCACTAATAGAAGGATTTATTAACTATTAATAATTTAATTTATTTGAAGAGAATTAATTAATTTATTAAATTTTAATAAATATTTTTTAACATTCAATAAATATTTATTTGGGAGGAAAGTACATTTATTAATAGTTAATAAGTATTTATTAATAGTTAACAAATATTTATTAACAGTTAATAAATATTTTGTTGAGTGAACTTGTTTCGCTTGCAATGTCATATGATATGAAGATTGCTTATAAACAAAAATCATCTTGATAAATTATTTTGCATTAATTATATTAAATTATTATAACGTTTATCGTAAAATACTAAATTCTATCACAGCTCATAATTATCTTTTATATTTTTAAATATTAAAAACGTTAATTTATTTAATGAATTGAATTATTATCATGTATTCCAGCTATAGGGTTATAAAAAGTACACGGAAAAAAGTAAACTGTAATAAATAACAGTCGATTTATAATAAGTAATGATCAACTGCTAAAAATTACCATTTCAAACAGTAAAATCGTGATTTTACTATTCACTTTATAATATTTACCATTTAAACGTTACAATTTACTCTTTACATGGAAAAAAATACTATTTAAAACAGTAATATTCGCTATGTAAATGTCTAAAATGTTAAAGTATAATAATTAAGAATTCAGACTTTGATATTTATCATTTCGTACCTAAAAAATGATCTTATGATATGTAAAAAGTATAAAATAAAGTTAGTAAATTTCTAATACAAGCAACGTCAATATTTACAAAGTAAAATGGTAAATTTTAAACGCAACGCTAAAAAGTTTGGAAAATCCAAAAGTGCACGACTCATAATGCTCATTTAATTATGAAATATAAAAAAAAAAAAAAACTTAACATAATACATAATATCTATAGATATAGATATACAGTCTTGTAGTTTTCGTTTTTTGATAATTGTAATTAAACGACACTGAATTAATTAACCATTCGCATTCAGTGACTTACAATCGTCGATTAGAATTAAAAAAAAAAAGTTTAACTCAAATAATTGATTTTTTCACAAGTTACAGTGTTTCCGGGGTTTCATACATGACGGACAGGAAAATTTTTTGACCTATTTTGATGTTTTTTTTCCGTTTTTATTGCAGTAAATCAATTTTTAGAAAGCATGGAATTAATCTCCATTAAATTATCTCGACGATAGTATGCAAAATATCTTGATTCCGTGAACTAACAAGGCTATAATACTAAAAATAGTTGCTAAAATGAGGCGAAAAAAATTTTTCGATCGTAAAGCACTCTCTGATGCTTCGCATCATGAGTCGTGCAAAATCAAACTGTAATTACTGACTTGCTTGAACTGGTAAAATGTATATTTTAAAAGTATAATTTTTACTATTTCAAATGTTAAATTCTCCCAGAGTGAGACCCCCTTCTCTTTCATCTGAGTTCCCCTTCTCTTCATAATATGGACTATGTATTGAAATGGCAATTTTTAGTGTTTGAAACTGTAATTGTTTAAGATGAAAGAGTCGTTATTTACTATAGTGACAGCTACTAATCACATATTTTGGATATTAAATTATAAATTGTGGCTTTTATACTTTCTACATTAAGTTCTGTATAATATTTATATTTTTGCCACCCCGATGTCCGCTTTACTGTTTGAAACTATAAAAATTAACCGGAATCCGAGTGAATATTACAGTTTACTTTTTTCCGTGTATCAAAAGAAGAAAATTGCTATTTTTGCTTTTGACTTTAAATAAAAATTTGTTAACAGTTAACAAATATTCATTAACCATTGATAAATATTTATTAACTGTTAATAAACTGTACTTAATAATTACTTATTAACTGTTAATAAATATCTGTTGTTAACAAATATTTATTAACATTTAATAAATTTGTTAACAGTTAACAAATATTCATTAACCATTGATAAATATTTATTAACTGTTAATAAATATTTATTAAATCCTATGATGCTAAAAAATCATTTATTAACAGATAATAAAGCTTATTGATTATAGACAAATCTTTCTATAAGTGTGCGAGTAATTAATTGTCTGTATCATTTAAAAATAAATATAAATGTTTTTTTTTTTTTTTTATTTTTCTTCGAGAGTAATACTATAGTGTTAAAAATAAATAAAAAATACATAATAATTATTATTGAGCTGATGAATCGGGTTCTTAGACGAGATACGTCCTTACGAGACATCCCCGTACAGAAAGAGTCTGCTGTGTAGGAGGGCTAAGGATAGGAGCAGTAAAGTAATCCCCAGCTCTACTCAGAAGGATCCCATTATCATGGCTCGCGAGAAAAAACTCATCGCACAGCCCATTTTTACTTAAAGTACTAGCTCTTTTAATACCAACAAAGAGCCAGTATTATATGCAAGACAGATAAAACGTCAGGAACGTGCGAGATTTTATCATCATCCACATTCGCCATCCTATCTTTATACTATCAACTCATCCCCAAGCACCAGACTCCACATACACATACAGAACTGAAAAACTAACTCCACCCCCACAAGATGATTACGACGCGGCCACATTTCTTTATTTGTGCTAAAGTTTAAGGGCTGAAAAATAAAACCTACACTTCATATTTTTGAGAGACTGGAGAGGAGTTCAGATCAATTGGAGAGATGGAGAGTGTCTTTGAGCGTTGATGTAAGGTAGAAGCAGCTTCAGCGGTGGAAAATAAAAATAAAAAGAGGAGTTTGAAATTTATTTTTGGGCAATTGTTTAGTAAAATGGTCATTTGATTTTTTCTTTTGTTAATTTTAATTTTGATATTTTTTTTTTTTTTAATTATTTTTTATTCCACGGTCTATTTTTGATTTTGATTATTAAATTTTGTATAAATGAAAAGAGGAGTTTGAGAAGATTTGAAATTGATTTTTAGGCAATTGTTTAGTAAAATGTTCATCTGATTTTTTTTTATAAAAAGTATTTTAATTTTAATACTTATTTTTAAAATTATTTTTTATTTTATGGTAATTTTTTTATTTTTGTTATTAAATTTTGTATAAATAAAAATTTTAATTAGTTTTAAAGCTTTTGATACTATTTATATTATATTTGATATTTTTGTATTTTTTTTTTTAATATTTAACGAGTAAAAATAAACAATTTAGAAGAAAAAAAAATTGAGTTTTGATTTTCTTTTTAATTACCTAATTTTTTTCAATAAAATAAGTTTAATAAATTTCAAATTAATAGAAAAAATTTTTATTTTTCATTTTATGGTCAATTTTTGATTTTTATTATTAAATTTTGTATAAATAAAATTTTCAATTAGTTTTAAAGCTTTTTATCTATATTTATAATTTTTTTTTTTAATATTTAACGCGTAAAAGTAAACAATTTAGAAGAAAAAAGAATTGATTTTTGATTTTTTATTTAATTATCTAATTTTTTCAATAAATTGAATTTAATAAATTTCAAATTAATAAAAAAAATTATTTAAAAAAATTAAAATGATTGAAATATTTTGAAAAAATCAATTTTTTTCTTATTTAAAACTTAATGTTTTTTTTTATAAATTATTTACATTATTTATATTTACTCTCGTATTTTCAATATTTATTCGAACCCATTGTTCGGAAGTATATCTAAAGCTCAATGTTATCTCATATAAAGAATAAAAAAAAGTTCATACAATATGAAAATAAATAAGAGTAATTCCAAATCGCTCAAATCATTCAAAGCCCTATAATTTATAAATGTCCAAAAAAACGTCCATCGAATAAAATAAATAATTTTTTATCCAACTATCGTTCGTTTTTTAGACTCCTTGTTTCACACTTCAATCTATATGTTCCATTGTTATTACCACAAACTACTACATAATTCATATAAATTGACACCTACCCTTACGAAGTCTATAATTATCTTTACCCAGAACGCCGTTTTCCTATAAATAACATTTATGAAATAAAAACACGTGTTTTTTTAGACTCTATCATTAAATTCCCTTTTCACACTTGCCAAGCGCATTTTTACCCCTGCATTATTGTTTTCATACCCGTTTGTTGAAAGCAAAGCTAAACCAAAGGTAAAGGCAAAGGCATTTTTTATGCGAGGGAAGTACTTTCAGTACATAAGTCAATAAATAGACTTATATTTATAAAAATAGCAGAAGGTATGAAATATGAATAATAAATTAAACAAGTATTTTTCTATTTTATGCTCTCTAAGATTTAATAAGTAAAAAACTACTAATTAATAATGATATAATAATTAATAGTGACTTAAAAAAATATCCAAAGTATAATACTAAATTTTAAAATTTTAAATTAATAAAAAATAACTGAGTAGAAAAATTTTTGAACTAAAAAATTTTATTTTATTCAACAAATTTTTCAAGACAATGGAACTCTTCAAAATGATTTTCTCAGTTGAAGAATTTTTTTTTAATTCAAGTTAATTATTTTTCAATATATACACTTATTAAATTTTCTGTATATATTTGTTTTATAATTAATTAGCAACCTTGCAGTCACTATGTGACTGCCGTGACTTGTAAAGTATAAATAAATAAAATTTTGCTTTATTAAATAATGAATTTTGTTAAATTGCACTGTACTTTCTTAAATAATGACGTTTTTAGAGATATAAGCTCATCCCGATGTCAAACTCATCAAGAGCTTTCATTTGAGTACCCACATGCATTTTTGATATATTTTTCATATATACATATATATAAATATATATAACCATATGAGAAAATGATATGGGTACTTAGATGAAAGTTCTTGATGAGTGTAACATCGGGATGAGCTTATATCTTTAAAAATGTCAATATTTCACAAGATACAAAGTCATTTCTTAATTATTGATATTTTTAAAGATATAAGCTCATCCTGATGTTACACTCATAAAGACCTTTCATTTGAGTACCCACATGCATTTTGATATATTTTTCATATATTCATATATATAAATATATAAAATATATGAAAAATGGATGTGGGTACTCAAATGAAAGGTCTCTATGAGTGCAACATCGGGATGAGCTTATATCTTTAAAAATGTCAATATTTCACAAAATACAAGGTCATTTCTTAATTATTGATATTTTTAAAGATATAAGCTCATCCTGATGTTACACTCATAAAGACCTTTCATTTGAGTACCCACATGCATTTTGATATATTTTTCATATATTCATATATATAAATATATGAAAAATGGATGTGGGTACTCAAATGAAAGGTCTCTATGAGTGCAACATCGGGATGAGCTTATATCTTTAAAAATGTCAATATTTCACAAAATACAAGGTCATTTCTTAATGATGTATCTAGAGATAGAGCATTTTCAAATGCAGCCTGAATACTTATCACTATAAATTGACTATCGGTGAGAATGAAATGAAACCTTGAAAAGACACAAATTTAAGTCGAGACCTTTGCAATGACACTAAATTTCATTTTAAAAAACCGATTTTATCATATGACTATCCTGGAAACCAAATTTTTCTTATTCTCTTAATAATTTAGTTAATATAGATAATAACAATAAACACTTATAAAGAGTATTATTATTATTATTATTATTATTATTATTATTATTATTATTATTATTATTATTATTATCCAAGTAATATTTAATAAAAAAAAATCATACATTTAAAAAAAAATTAAATTTAAAATGGATTTACTGCCAAAGGCAACAATAAAGTCGTATAGCTTCTCTTAAATATACACATATACATATATCTTCTCCATAGTAAAAGCAGACTCGATATCGGACGGCCATTATTCTCACACGGTTGATGATAGTGTGTGCGACAACGCCCGGATCTTTTTCCACCCCCTGTTATATATTCACGCGCAGACATATACCTCTTTACATGCATATATATACATAAATACATACGTATATGTACCCACATATAGAGAACAAGAGACGAGAAAAGAAGCAAGTAAAAGCAACCAAGCGCGAGCTAATATATATAGAATCGTCGTCTTATGTGGCAAAGGCAGCATAGCAGTGGCCATCCTTTCTACAACTCCGGGGGATCTTACTCTCATGTACATATCACACATATGAGGACATGGCTTTCAAGCACATACATAAGGATACAGACACTTTGTATTTGTGTAACTATGTACGTGGATGTGGAGGTTATCGCGAGAGGGTTCTCGCTTCTCATTCCCGCCCCTTGCCTTTCGCCGAGAAAAAATTTTCCTTTTTCTTAATTCTTTCTTCTTCTTGTTGGTTGCCGCAGCTACTGCTTTTCTCAATCTCTCCTCCTTTATTTTATTTTATTTTATTTATCTTTTTATTTTATATTTTTTATCGTCATCACCTCTCCTCTCCTCTTCTCTCCTCTCAGCGTTTCTTTCTTCTCTATAAAGAGCACGTCCCTCGACCCGGTTTTTCCTCGGTAAGGATCAGAGAAACCCGAGCTCCCGATTGGTTCCTCGCAGGGTGTGCAGACTAGTTGGTCAGTAATTATCATTAGCGCGTTTGCGCAATAACGAAAGCCACGCCAAGACCCCTAGGATATATACCGTAGGGTGTTTCCACGATTGGCAACCCTCTCTGTAATTAAACAGAACCAGCGCAAGCGCAATTTAAATTTCTCACACTTCTCTTTTATTTTTTCATTTCTCTCTTTGCTTCTATATGTGTATTTTAAATTAAAATTATTTTGTGTTATCTCGTCAGACCGTCAGACAGAGACCACGGAATAAGAAAAGCTCCTCTACCAACCAGTCCCCTTCTTCCCTTCTTCACTGTTCGCTGTTATTACCATTCTAAAACTCAAACCCCCACGAATAGAAACTCTTACTCTGCGACGAGTCCTTTGGCTTACTTTGGCTTCAGACTTCCCATTGCCATTAGTAATTATGATTTTCGGGTGACGCCCTTTATTAAACTATATCCAAAGTTACTTTTGCTCCAGAGCAGAGCTTGCGCAGTTTTTAATTACTAATTATCAATATTTACGCTCATGCTCAGATTATTTTTTAAATTTCACTGAAAATAATATATTTTCTCTAAAACTAAACGAGTAAAATTTTTAATGAAAATTACACCAAAATAATCTATATTATTAAGAGAATAAGCAAAATTTTGTGACTAGTCTATTTATATGATCAAATGAGTTTTTATAGTTAAATTTAATATCGTTAAAAAAGTCTTGACCTGGATTTGTGCTTTTTTAAAGTTTCATATCATTTTCACCGATAGTCAATTTACTATGATAAGTATTTAGGCTGCATTAAAAAATGCTCTATCTCGTGATACATAGCTAAGAAATGACCCTGTATCTTATTGACAATTTTAAAGATATAAGCTCATCCCGATGTTACACTCATCGAGACCTTTCATCTGAGTACCCACATCAATTTTTCATATATTTATATATATTATATATATGTATGTATGAAAAATATATCAAAATGTATGTGGGTACTCAAATGAAAGCTCTTGATGAGTGTAACGTCGGGATGAGCTTATATCTTTAAAAACGTCAATAGTTAAGAAAATACAGTGCAATTTAACAAATATCTTGTGAGATATTGACATTTTTTAAGATATAAGCTCATCCCGATGTTACACTCATCGAGACCTTTCATTTGAATTCCCACATCAATTTTTCATATATTTATATATATTATATATATGTATGTATGAAAAATATATCAAAAATGCATGTGAATACTCACATGAAAGCTCTCAATGAGTGTAACATCGGGATGAGCTTATATCTTTAAAAATGTCAATAATTAAGGTAGTACTACCGTTACCACAAGAGTCAAATCCCAAAATCTAACCTTATTCAGTTAACGTAGTAGATTTCCCTATATTCAATCACGTTGGAGAAAGAGAAACAGAGACAAATTTTGGATGTTTTTTATTAATAAATATATTCATATGCTCGGAAACCATACTGATTGTTATTAAATATGTTCTAGATGTTATTTTCTCTCGTTGTCTTAATTTTTATAAGAATCTGAACGTCCAGTTTTGTGAAATAGAATAAAGTCTGTAATTTTCCATAAGGATCAATGGTAAAGGCAAAAATATGTAATTATTAATATCTTTTTTTCAGGACTCGCCAGGCTTCCAAAAATTTTACTGCTTAATTATGATATTATAAAGTACCAATATGCCAAATTTCATTAAATTCTGAACACAGACTCTAAAACCGGTAGTACTACCTTAAAAAATGACCTTGTATCTTGTGAAATATTGACGTTTTTAAAGATATAAGCTCATCTTGATGTTACACTCATCAAGACCTTTCATTTGCGTACCCACATCAATTTTTCATATATTTTATATATTATATATATATATATATATATATATATATATATATATATATATATGTATATATGACAAATATATCAAAAATGCTTGTGGATACTCAAACGAAAGCTCTTGATGAGTGTAACATCGGGATGAGCTTATATTTTTAATAATGCCAATAGGTAAGAAAGTACAGTGTAATTTAACAAAAATCATTATTTAATAAAGCAAAATTAAAATTTTTTTTAGTTCATAAGTCATGGCAGTCACATAGTGACTGCAAGGTTGCTAGTTATTATTATTATTATTATATTTTTAATGATGTTAATTACAGAAAAAAGTGAATAAATAAATGACTAAAAAATAGTAAATGTATCTTTAAAGAAAACCGATTCTCAGATGTATAATCAAGGAATATGTCATTGAGTTTCTGCAGATAGATATGATTTTAATGAGATAACTCGTCTTGCAGCAATTCCCATGAGAAATAAACTTAGGTCACAAACCAGGTCGTCAACATAGAACACAGTGCATAGTAGTACATACATCACATCGCATTACATTACGTCGGAGTGATATCAGGTCGGTATATACTATACAGTAACTGGATCTAACGTGAATATATATTCGTGTACTTACGTTCTTCCATAATTGCAAACTTTGAAATTGGTAATTCTGCAGAAATGCCGCCACCTAAGTACGTTTTCATTCGGTATATTATATATAGAACCCCACATCCACTCAACCACATATATGTATATACAAATATGTATACTATATCCATATAAGTGTAATTTAATACAACTCTTCACATGCAAATAAGCATAAGTATTCCCGAGAATATTATTATACCATTGGTAGTAAAAAATAATGTAAAGTGACATTAAGAGCTTCCTCAGAACGGAAACATTATTAGTTTAATGTCGATGAGCGAGAAGTAAACAAATATATACGTATACATACATACATTCGTATGTAACCAAGAAAATCCATAAAAAAAATTATCTATACCTTTAATATACAGTAATAAATGCGACAATTTTACTAGTAATTGTTTTCCAACTAACTATAAAATTCTTTTATTCAATCATAAAAATAATATTTAACCAAATCCCTCCATCAATTTGCACTAAAGAAAAATACTCTATTTATCTTATATGGAATAATAAACTTTTATTGTAGGCATCGATCCTTTACGTCCTTTAAAAATTTAATATTATACGTTATATTAATGCACATACTTTCAATTAAAATTTTATTTTTCCTTTAGATATAATTTTTTATACAATAAATTACTTATTTCAATAAATAATGACTTTTGTTAAATTGCACTGTACTTTTTTAATTATTGACATTTTTAAAGATATAAGCTAATCCCGATATTACACTCATCAAGAGCTTTCATTTGAGTACCCACATGCATTTTAATATATTTTTCATATATACATATATATATTATATATAAATATGTGAAAAAATTGATGTGGGTACTCAAATGAAAACTCTCGATGAGTGTAATGTCGGGATGGGCTTATATCTTTAAAAATGTCAATAGTTCATAAGAAACCAATTTCAGTTCTTAATTATTGACATTTTTAAAGATATAAGCTCATCTTGATGTCACACACATCTAGACCTTTCATTTGAGTACCCACATGGCATTTTATATATATTTTATATATATGGTATTTGTGAAATATATAAATATATAAAATATATGAAAAATTGATGTGGGTACTCAAATGAAAGGTCTCGATGAGTGTAATATCAGGATGAGCTTATACTTTAAAAAATATCAATAAGTATGAAATGACTGTGTATTTTGACTACTGATGATATTTTTAACGATATAAGCTCATCCTGGAGTTACTCTTATCGAGACCTTTTATTTGAATACCCACATGGCATTTTTTATATATTTTATATATATGCTATTTATGAAATATATAAATATATAAAATATATGAAAAATTGATGTGGGTACTCAAATGAAAGGTCTCGATGAGTGTAATGTCAGGGTGAGCTTATATAAGCCTAAATACTTATCGTTATAAATTAACTGTTGGTGAGAATGATATGAAAACCTATTTTATCATATAAATACACTATCCATAAAATTTTGCTTATTCGTTTAATAAAATTTAGTTTTAAAGTCATATTAATTACTAGTTGATTTATTAATTTCAATTTTTTTGGTTTTGAACTAAAACAAGATTCAGTAAAAATATTTACAAAGACTGAAATTTTTGACCTTATATGTAAAAGGTAATTAGCGGATAAAATATAAAACACAAAGCACGTATGTTGATAAAGATGAATGGATTAAAGAAGGTATCATCAGTATAAATCTGACGGTGACGTTAAAATTGAATTTAAAGATCAAAAGATTCCGTAGTTGAAGAAATAAACCTCGGGGGTCCAAATACTTTACCTTAACCCTTACTCTCTCCCGACTCGTCTCATCACATCACATTATATAAAAGATAGAATAAAGAGACGAGCCGGGAGAATAAGAGAAGACATGAGGGAGGTAACAGGTGGCGCGCGGAACTAAACACTTCTTTTTCCCTCCTCTCCCTCAATCACTCTACTTATTTTTTAAATTTTTTACTCTTTATCTCTCGTACTGAATACTCCAGAATAAACGCGTGGACTCATCTCAGGACTCAGGATTCACTCTTTAGCTTTAGCTTTAGTCTTCAATGCTCAAACCCGAGCAAAAACTTGCTACCAGGTACTTAATGTCGGGCTTCACCGCCTGTTCCGTCCAGCCAGACACTAAACTCTTATTCCGACTTTCTTTGTCATGTTCTTTCAGACGATTGATATTTTTATCTTGCTCAGTTTTCAGAGTTTTCAAAGTTTTCAACACCAAGCTAAATTTTGAAATTATTTGTTTGATTCAATAGTTCATTTTTTGTCGCTCATTCTATTTAAACTAAATGTAGTTGAGAATAAATGGAACGAGCGAGCAAAATCAATTTTAATTGACTGAAAAAGCAGCAAATGAACGGCCCTCGAACGTCACCTGCTCGTCAATCCGTCGAAATTGCGCGTGAAGTTGCGATGATGAGACAAAAAATTACTAAAAAGCAATCAGTCGCGCAGATACCATGGAAAGTAGCTGAGATAGACAAGAACGAGAGGACAATGATGGAGACAAACTAAGGGATGAGTTTAGTGGAAAATAGTCGGTTGCTGAAAATTTCACTCCCTTCAAAAATGAACTAATGTGAAACTTCATGGAGAGAAAAAAATAGTAATAATAATATTTAACAGTCTCATTTTTTTTTAATATTAACCTGTAAGTGCGATATAAATAACAAAAAATCAATTTCAGTTTCGAGAAAACTGCTTTTTTTCAAATGTCGAGAGTAGAGCACAACCTCAACGCTTCGCTTATGAGGCGTGTAATTGATTCTAAAATCAATAAAATTTCCCAAAGTTCCTCAAATCTCATACTCAGGTTGAGCAGCCACATCAATCACCGCAAATACACATATCAAAAGTTGAGATGTAATGTCAATATACCGCAATCTCAGAAGAATGTCTTCCGTGCAAAATAATATAAACAATCAAAGTGAAAGCCGTTCGATAAGTATCATTAGCCAATTACCGAAATAAGAGATTGCTGTAGTATATATATATATGGTGTGTATAGAGTGAATAGAATGCGAGTAGAGGTTAAATAGCACGATCTGTCTATCCTCGGCTATGGTAGGTGATGAAAAGAGGTTTTACCATCTGAACGGTTAATTAATAACCGGGAGATAGGATCTCCGCCTTCTCGTCTCCTCGACAAGCGGTGGCTCTCCAGCACATTGCAAGCCTGCTTCCGTGGCTGCACTCTGGTTCGGTGTGCAATCAACCATCAGCCATCAGCCATCAACCTAGAACACCTATGCTCTTGAGTAGAGGACTGCACAGGTTATTGATGGCCAGCTTCCAGAGCTCCACCTTCACGTCAAAAAAGAAGAAGAGATAAACCCCAGCCGAAATGTGCATCTCCATGTTAGCTGCTACGCTTGGAACCGTTTATTAAAATTGAGAGTGATTAGACAGATGTTTTTTGCTACTGGTTCAATCTCGGAGAGAAAAATCTCCCGGAAAATAAAATATGCACCGTATTAAGTATTATAAGATAATAATAATGACCGTGATTCTGATTATAATTAGAGTTATAATTATAATTAAAATTAAAAATAATAAATGTAAAGTTACGGTGTGTTGGGATGATTAAAATAAATGCCGGCTGATGATGCTAAAGAAGCGAATAGCGAATACTCGGATGAGTTAAGTGTCCTGCTGAGAATATTAATTACATTCCGTGAACCAGTAGAGCGAGATCAGTGATCTTTCAGTGGCTACTCGTACAGGAGGCCGAGTTCGCCCCGCAAATTAATCATAATTAGCGGCGAGATGTCCTTCATCAAAAGTGCCGCGAGAGGATCTTAAGAGAAGCTGGACCGCTGGATATGAGAATTATGATCATACCGTGTATCCGTTGTTGGTACAACCTTAGGCCCTCAGGATTTGCACTATAAAAAATTACGCTCGACGCTGCTGTAAATTATTTCGTGTGAATATTTTTACACTGGCTGATGCACTAAGGATGTAGACAGTTTTGGTGTTTGATTTTTTGATTAAGAAAATTAAAATATCGACGGTCTAATTAGCAATTGGTCTAACTCTTTATTTTTTAGAAGGTGATTTTTTAACATTTTGATGCAGTAATAGTCTAATTATAAATTATTTGAATGATCCAAACCAAAATATTATACTTCTAGAAGATATTAAATTGTTTTTTAAAGTGATAATAAATTTTGAACTAATTGTTTTTTTACACAAATGGAAGATTTTCTAAAATGGAGCTAGACAATTTGCTAATTAGAATGTTGATATGTGATTTTGTATACAAAAGTCTTTCCACACGGAGAGAAGAGAATTATTGCATTACAAATATTTATTTTAATTCAAATAAATTTTACTTAGCTCAAAAATTTTCTTAATAATTCATTGAAGCTCATTCAATGAGCAGTCCAATGCATTTTGATAATTCATTGCATTTTAATTTTTCTTTTCATGAAACATCACCCGTGTAAAAATGATATGATATCATTATGACGCTCATAATGAATATCATAATGAATCTCATATTTTGACACTAATATGAGATTCATATAAAAGCCATATCAATACATTTAAAATCTGTAATAAGTAAAATACTTATGGAAACGAATTTTTTTTTTTTAACTAGATTATAAAATTTTTATTTTTCTTGTTGGAGAGAAAAAATTTCTAGTAATTTGATTATATTTTATTATAAAATTTGATCTACACGGATCGGTCACATGGGGATTCGTGACCAATCCATAGTGACAAACGCATAATTTCATACTGAAGTTATACTAGTATCTATGTGAACTCATGATGGAATCAGGCTGAATTTTTTCAAATACATTATGATATTGTTGCCTTTTATTCATAATTCAAGAAAAAAATTTTTTATTACTGCCGGAAGTTCGTTAGGATAGTATCTCCGTGATGATATTAACATAATTTCATTATGAAATCATAATGATATTGAAATGAATTCAAAATTTAATGATGGTCATATCAGCATAAAATCATAATGATATTGTTAGCCTTTTTAAATCGTGATATAAAGTTATTGAGTCATAACTATGAATAGGAAATAATGCAAAATAATTAAATTAAAGAAATTTTTAGGACAATTTCAATTGTTTTCAAAATAAAAAATAATTATCTTAAGACGAAAAAATTTTTTCAGTTAAAAATTTTTTTTTAAACCAAGATAGTCAATGTTTTTCTAAATATTCTTCCAAGTTAAGAAAGTTAAGGAGGAAAGTTAAGTAGTTCAACAGTATAGTGCATGATAAAAATACTGTTTTTCTCAATTATTATACTCTCTAAACATGAATTAGTGAAAATTCACTGGAATAAGTGAATATTCACTTTTTCTAAGTGCAAATCGAACCACAGTGGTACGATTGGCACTTCTAAAAAGTGAATATTCACTTATTCCAGTGATTTTTTACTAATTCATGTTTAGAGAGTATATTTCCTCTGATAAACAGAAAAAATGAAAATTTCACTAATCTACTTAACAAAAATTCGTTCTCACAGGTATTTTACTTATTACGGGTTTCTAAAGTATTGATACGGCTCTTATATGAATCTCATATAAGTACCAAAATATGAGATTCATTATGATATTCATTATGAGCTTCATAATGATATCATATCATTTTTACACGGGCAGTAACAGTTTAATAGTTTTGAATGTATTTTTTGAAAATTGTAAATTGTTGTCACTTCTGAACTATTTGACCAATTTGTCACATTTTTGGACTTCTTTGATCTCGAGAATTGTCCAAAAAAATAAGTGTGTTAAGATTCGTTAAGAATTTTAGATACAATTGTCGTGACAAGTTACATTACAACGTTGATTGTAAAAAATCATTTTAAAGAATTTTTTTCAGTTGAATCAAAAAGAAAAATTTTTAAATAAAGTGAAATTTGCTTAAATAAAAAAAAAGTTAATTAAAGATTTTTTTTTATTATATTGAAAACAATGAAAGTCTTGAAAATGATTTTTTTGGTTGGATTTTTTCTCCTGAATTCAGCTAACATTTCTATAACTTTATAACTAAATCTAAAAACTTTTGAAAAGTTACATTATAAAGATAAATTTTTATAAAATTTGTAAAAAATAATTTTGTGAAAAGTCACTCACCCATTTATTGAAGTTCGATTAATAAACCAAGACAAAGCAGATGTCGCTAATGAGTGCCAAACTTGAAGCAAAAGTGAATCGGATTTATTAGCGGACCTTGCCAAAAAATCTTCAGCGCTTTTGTCTGGCTGATCTTTGCGTTCTCCGACTCCTAATGGCATCCAGAGCTTAAGAATATCTTCCTGTATCTTGGTCTTGTCTACCCTGTACCACTGTAACAGAATAAGAAATATATTTCCATCTAAATTTCATTAATAGTAATTGTAAAATAAAATAAATTAAAATGAAGAGGCCATTTGTACGAAAAATTGAATCAGCGGGTTTTTGTCGGATTTTTCTCATGGCCAACGACAAAATAATAAACGTAGTTGGAAAGATAATTACGGATACTTTAACGTCTCAACGGGGGACACTAGTCGCTTTTTCATTCTCATTCACGCGCATTTCTCCTCACTTTTTGCTTCCCGGTGATTCGTCAGCCTCGGAGCCTTAAGCCTCCGCGGTTAACGCGAGACAAAAAATTATACGTTTCAAGCCAAATAAAACAAATTCTAATTGAACAAAAAATTTTTATTAGCTACCAGTGACACTTTAAAGAAAGCTTATGAATGCGGTAATTAACCCACAATATCCTAGATGAGTCAATTCAGAGATGGTAATTACATTTCTTCAATTATGCTATAGACTGAAGACTTTCAAATAACGTTTTAATTAAAAATGAATTGAGTGGACTGTTTTTCAAGGAATATTTTACTCCCAGAATTTATCAAATGCCACTTATTATTCTTTAAAATTGATTGATGCAAGTGGTAGAGTGATCATTACTCCTCAATAGAAAATTGTAATCAAAGTGTTGGCTTTTATTCACAATATTAAGCTAGATAAACAGTAAAGTTATAAATGTACAAATGAAATCAAGTTGGATCAATATATGTATCCGGTTGGACGTTGACGTTAATTGATTTCTCTAATTAAAGCAACGACATTTGAGAGATATCAAATCGATATCCATCAAGCAATTGCATGGGTGAAATCCATTAGGTTTCTTTAGTCTAGACAGCCCTACAACAACCGATACTTATACTATTATCATTAGTATTAGTATTGCTATTACTACTCTCCTACTGTCATCATTAATTAAATTGTTGGATAATAAAATAGTATAAATATAAACGATTTAATTTGTACACCCGAGACAGATCTCTCCACACACGCATCTATATATCTATATTATACACATTTATGATTGATTTAATGGAGGTTACGTTACTTGTAATGTGAGTGAAGGTCGAACGTCGGTTTATTCGACATAAAAACGACAATAATAAAATTTATAATATACAATACGTACAATATTAACGACATGTCTCGCATATCACGGTCTTGACTTTCCGATTGACAGTTAAGTCTACTACTCTTGCAGTTTCAGTATTCTTACTCTCATACTTATTCTCCACCAACTTTCTTGTGTTTAATGCTAATTTATTAGCAAACTAGGCTCTTTTTTTCATCCATGATTTATTGATCCGTTTTTGTTGCACAATTAACTTGGGTTGATAATGCCTAGCTCTTTCGGCGTACTGATAAAAAAATTTATTTGACTCAAGAGCCAAAATCTTGAACCAAAAATACCATTTTTTTCAAAATTGTATTCTTGGTTCAAGATTTTGGCTCTTTAGGTAATTGTCCTGGTTAAGACATAGCGTCAGAAAATAAAAAATTTTTGTATAGTTATTAAGGACATGATGATACAATTACCCTTAAAATTTGAAGTCAATTGACCATCTATAACCCGAGATAAATTCAATTAAAAATTGGATATTTAATATTGATTGCATACGCTCTCTGCAGTTCTGTACCAGTTTATTAGTTATAAAAAAAAAAAAACTAACAGTCAGAAACTTTCAAAAAACTGACAGTCTTTTAATGTATTTGTTGTGAGTTTAAAAAAAAATTTTTGACCGTCTAATTATTTATATACAACAGATTAAAGTTCAACAATTTATGAAAAAGTATAGTTTATGTCTTCATGAGTACAGTCTAGCGTAAAAATTATCAATTACTTAGCTTACATGTCCATATGCTTTTGCGGCGCATAGAATCTCTAATTTTTTGACAATATTGTACCACGACAACTACCTTAAGTCAACTTAATTTTTTTATCAGTGCGAGGGATTTGCTATTTTTGATTGGTTATATTAGCGATATTTTAATTTTCGAACCCAAAACTAAAAAAAAAAAAAGTGTGTGCGTGTAACCTTTACGCGCGATTGAAGTAAAACTTCTTTGGCGTTGACGGCATATATCACTGAAATGATTAAATTTTAACTTACATAATAAATATCATATTATAATTTGATTATATTTATTATTCATGTGCTTAACAAAGATTATTCAAATGTTATATTAATAAATTAAAGTTTTAGCGCCTAGCGGTAAAGTGACTAGTAGATCTAAATTCAAGCCAACGGATGGACATTCCATCTTCAATATTGGTCGAGAGACATATTCTCTCTTTACATAATTTCGATGAGGATCCACCGAACTTGAATACTAGTGAAGCTGAAAGCTTTTGTGGTATCTGTTCGAGTTATAAAGATGTTAATTAAATGAAAAAGTAAATGAGAGCAAAGACAAACTTTTGAAAAAATAAATGGGGTTGGTTGCCAAGCCAGGAATCGAACCTGGATCTCTCTGATAACATGTCAGGAGCTCTACCAGTTTGAAGATGGAATGTCCATCCGTTGGCTTGAATTTAGATCTACTAGTCACTTGACCGCTAGGCGCTAAAACTTTAATTTATATATATAATTCGGTCACAAAAATAATAATCAAAAATGTTATATTAATATTATTCATTCGAAATAGGCAATTGAATGTCATTATAATTTTTTATGTATTTTTCATTTATGAAATTATAGGTTTGTGGTAACTATAATGTGAAACATAAATTTTACTCTCTAAATTTGCTACTTTTTTTGAAAATACAGCATCTATCGTTGTACCGAAACGCGTTGTTGATTAAAGTCGAGAAGTATTCATAGATAGATCAAATTGCTATTCACAATTGATCCGTTTGAAAATATTGGAAATAAATAATCCTAATTGATTATGATATTTGCCACTAGCTGGCGTATAAGTCAAGAAGCGTGGAGTGCGTGGAGTATATGACATACACTTACTTAGCGGAAACTACATAGACTATATAGTAAGCGTTACTTCCGTCAGAAAAAAAATCTGAGTTACTCCCTAGTCATGCCTAAAGAAGTTTTACTTAAAAAATAAATTGAAATTTTATCTTAAATTCTTAAAGTGAATTTTAAAAATATAAATGTTAAAACTGTCGATAGAATAGTTTGTTCTTTCAGCAAAGTAATTTTGCAAAGTAAAGCGTACTTTGATTTAATAAATTTTTTATCAGAATTACAAATGGCTACTGGAGTAGCGTGCGGTCGCGCGTTGCCGGGCAGCATTCCTCTTGGTGTCATTAGTGGTAACTTCTGTGGCGCTCAAAAGTATCTTGGTTATATTCTCTACCTTTTCTCTCTTCTCCTCTGTTATGTCCTTTATATTCTATATCTGGCGTATCATGTTGACAAAGACCAGCAGCATTTTAAAAACGTATATGGTATTTAGCCGACGTCCAAAATAAAAACCAATAATTACCTTTAAAAATATTTTTCAATTCACTAAAAATTGCCCTCACATTTTTCTCCAACAAAAATAAATCCTTCTTTCTCTATACACATGCATACTCCATCACAAATATTTTAAATAAAAATTAATATTCACTTTTAATTAGACCAGAGATGTACAAAAGAATTTTTGAAACTTATTTTGAGTGTCCTGTTGGTGCATACGTTCTCAGAATTCCACAAGCGTGTTGGATTGCAAGACAAACGCATTCTCTTCCTGTGCTATTAAGTATTGCTCAGATGTCCTGCTTTTTTTTATTTTTATTTTTTATTATACTTCTTCAGCTTTAGCTTCTGCTTCTGTTTCTGGTTCTTCTTCTTATTTTCATTATTATTACTCTTCTTCTTTTCTTCATCTCCAACTGACGCCATGTGTGAAACGAGAATGCGTGACCGCGACGCGTCATCACGAATGTAATAAGTAATAAGTAATAATAAATAATGAATACACATGTATACACTTAACGCGAGTAAACAATAAAAATCTTATCACACACCACATACCACATTCTCTTCAACATTTGGTCGCGGATTCAGTCCTGTCGACTAATAAAAATAAACTAACCGCTGAACTAGTTATACTACTTAGTTCATGATTTCATTATTGCTCTTTCCGCATATTCATATTCGACAAATACACACCATAGTATTATAATACAATATTACCTTCTATTGCTATATGTCCTATATATCGTCTGTCTGTATCGTGACGAGTTATTCGTGCGTGATATCTTTTTCTCGCTTAAACCTACAGCCCGATCTTATCAGCGAAGATCGAGTTATGATTACAAACAGCTTTTTTTTTTTTTTTAACACAATTATTTTTTTTTCTTTGCGATTTTTTAAATTTGTCACGCATGTTATAGCTTCATTATTCCCAGATCTTGATAATTATTTACAACCAGTTATTATTTCTGTTAGTTAACTCAAAAAATATTATTTATTTGCTTTCTACGTTTGAACTAAATTTTATTGAAAACTAGGACGTGTGTTTAATTGATTTAGATTTAGATTGAATGATAATTATTTTTATTTTAATAATTATTCTTTAATCAACTCTTTCTTCTTTACTGAGTACACTTGTTCTTTTGGAACTTTTTTGCGGAAGTTTTGTTTCGATAAAAAGATTTATAAGAACTTAAAGACAGATCAATTATTGGAGAGAAAAAGTTTATCGGATAAAAACATAATTAGAGTATGGTTAATGTTTTTTATCCAGAAAAACTGGACTCTTGGGAAAGTATTTAAGAATAAATCGAACAGAAAATTTACTGTAATAATTTAAGAATTACATTTTTTAATACTTTAGTAATTTTTTTTTGATTAATTTTTTACATAAAAAATATTTAAGAATTTTTTTTGGCAGAAAATTTATTTTATTTTATTTTTTTTTAAAGACTATTGATATTAAATATCAAGAAAAAATTTTTAATATTTTTTAAGAATATGAGTAAAGAAAAAGTTATGGATAATCTTAAATTTATCGATTTTTTAATCTTATAAGGGCTTAAAATTCATTTTTAAGAGTACAATCTTCCTCAAGATGGACTTAAATCTTTAGTACAGACACTTTATTTTTATTTTATTTATTTATTTAATTTTAATGCCAAGGCAGAAGCCAAATGGCAAACTTAATACATATTAAAATATTAAATTAAGATAAAGTTCACGTATAATTTACAATAGCTAGTGATTTATCAAATATATTACACAAGAATATTAAATACTTATTTAACACTTATCCAAATTTATACAAGTTAAATTAAAGTTTAAAATTGAATTTAAGTTTAAAAATTTGAGACTGTAAAAGAATTTTGATTTCTATTTTACATAAGCTTACTGATTTTCCACGAATTCAAGATTTATAAAGAAATCTAAAACTTTAGTTTTAAAAGATTTTAGGGTTGTGTTGATGAGATCGGGTGGAAGATCTCGCCAAAGTCGTATAGACGATATTATAAATTGACGATATTACACTTTAGAGTGTAAAAAATTATAAAAATTTGAAAAAAAAATTTGTATGCTTAAATCAAGATAATGAAGCTTTTCAAAATGATTTTCTTGATTCAAAAATTTTTCTTTTGAATTTAATTTTTCAATATTTTAATTTTATTATTATTTAATATTTAATATTTATTATTTATTATGTTAATATTTAATTTTATTATTATTTTTTTTATGGCAAAAATTTCCATTTTATATAAAATATAAAAATCTAAAAAAAAAATGAATTTTAAAAATCAATAACTTGTTATTTTTTAAATTATTAATTTTCAAAGCGAGAAGTTTAAATTTCTTTCTACATTACTAACATATACTTGAATATAAATCCTATATAATATATAATATATAGTGTATAAATATATAAATTTAATATATTAGATTGAAGATGGTGGTAAAGATCTTAACGATGAGTTTAACGCATGATTGATTTCTCATATCTGTAGTATACGTACATAACAGTTGAGTCTGAGCATTAGATTCGGTTCGGGCGAGTGTATCGATGAGCCGACTGATAACGATCCAAAGTAGCGGGTGGTAGGTGGTAGGTGGCGAACACTTTGCGGAAATAACGTTACGGATCTGGTTGGATGTAGAACTGGAGAGGAGAAGGTGGAATAAATGCGCCGGGTGGACTTGAGTAAGTGTAGAACGTGATGGAGGTTCTGGGGCTGGGGTTGGGGCTGGGACTGGAGAGACCTCGGGTAAGAGTCAGAGTGAGGGTGAATGGAAGGTGCGGGGAAATGAATAAGTGAAGAAACGATGGGTAAAAATGTATGGTGAACTATGATGGGTATGAAGAAGGTGAGAAAGGTATTCGGCGCATCCGACAGCGATGCATCAAGACCGATATTCTCGGCGCAGCGCGAATGAACGCGTTCGTTAGTCGATCGCTTTGGGTTAAAAGCGCTCACGGTTAGTTAAACCGGTCGCTTTTCCAATCAACCTCCTCATTCTCACACCCCCAATATATTCACCCACCGTCTTTCTCGCTCTCAATCCAAATCCACCATCCACCCGAGATGATCCCGAAGGGCGAATATCTGATGCTTGATTGCAAAGATATATATTATTTTTTTACTCTACTTAAATATTCACAATTTAAAGGAAATTTTTCTAAACGTTTTTATGGGTAATTTCGTTGGCAATCTAAGAATTATTTTTTTTTTTAATATTTTATTCGGGAGGTATTTATTTTGTTAGAAAATTGAAAATTAGAATTAAAGGAAAATTTTTCATTCATCATTTAAGTATAAAGAAAAAATTTTATCCTTATTTTGGTAAAAAGAAAAAAGGATAATTTTTTTCTACACTGGTAAAAATTTTAACTTGACTCAAGAGCAAAAATCTTGAACCAAGAACGCCAATTGGAAGAAAATGAATTTCTTGAGCCAAGAGGAAAAATTCTTGAGTCAAGATATATTTTCTTAATTCAAGAGAATCTATCTTGACTCAAGAATTTTTCCTCTTGGCTCAAGAAATTCATTTTCTTCCAATTGGTGTTCTTGGTTCAAGATTTTTACTCTCGAGTCAAGTTAAAATTTTTACCAATGTAGCAACCTTGCAGTCACTATGTGACTTCCGGGACTTGTGAACTATAAATAAATAAAATTTTGCTTTAGTAAATAATGAATTTTGTTAAATGGCACTGTACTTTCTTAAATAATGGCGTTTTTAAAGATATAAGCTCATCCTGATTTTACACTCATCAAGAGCTTTCATTTGAGTACCCACATGCATTTTTGATATATTTTTCATATATACATATATACATATATATATATATATATACATATATATATATATATATATATATATATATATATATATATATATATATATATATATATATATATATAAATATATGAAAAATTAATGTGGGTACTCAAATGAAAGGTCTTGATGAGTGTAACATCGGGATGAGCTTATATCTTTAAAATTGACAATATTTTACAAGGTATTTGTTAAATTGCACGGTACTTTCTTAACTATTGACGTTTTTAAAGATCTAAGCTCATCCCGATGTTACACTCATCAAGAGCTTTCATTTGAGTACCGACATGCATTTTGATATATTTTTCATATATAAATATATATGAATATATGAAAAATAGATGTAGGTACTCAAATGAAAGGTCTTGACGAGTGTAACATCGGGATGAGCTTATATCTATAAAAATGTCAATATTTCAAAAGATATTTGTTAAATTGCACTGTACTTTCTTAATTATTGACGTTTTTAAAGATCTAAGCTCATCCCGATGTTACACTCATCAAGAGCTTTCATTTGAGTACCGACATGCATTTTGATATATTTTTCATATATACATATATATAATATATATAAATATATGAAAAATTGATGTGGGTACTCGAATGAAGAGTCTTGATGAGTGTAACATCGGGATGAGCTTATATGTTTAAAAATGTCAATATTTCATGAGATAAAAGGTAATTTCTTAATTACGTATCTGGAGATAGAGCATTTTTGAATGCAGCCTAAATATTTATCATAATAAATTGACTAATTGGTGAGAATAATATGAAACCTTGTAAAGGCGCAAATTATGGTCAAGACGTTTCTAATGATACCAAATTTAACAATAAAAACCCATTTTATCATATAATTATCACAGAAAAAAAAATGTTCTTGAATCAAGTATATAATTTTGAAGGACTTCATCTTCTTGATTTGAGTAAAAAAATTCTTAAACTAAAAAACTTTTACTTGGTTTAAGTAAATTTTACTTGATTCAAGAATTTTTCGTCTTGATTCTCAAGAATCACCCTCATCAAAATTATTTTCTTGATTCAAGAATTTTTTTCTTGAATTAAGTTAATTTTTTTTTCAGTGTCCATGTAAAGCAGGAATGAAAATCAATTACTCATTCAATAAAATTATTAAACTTATTATCGTTAAAAAAAAGAAATATTTAATAACCCTCAATTATTAAATATTTTATTGAACTTTTACTTCAAAAGAAAAGTGTAAAAAACCGACGATAAAAGGCCTTTAAGGAAAAATATGTCTTAAATCGAAGCAATTGGATGTAATGAGCGTAAAATAAAATATTTAATTGCAGTAATAAATTTATTGTTTTTTAACAACACTTATTCATTTAATGCATACAAATTTCCAAATAATAACAGGAGAATACGAGCCAGTAATTTTCAAATAAAGCCACGAAAAAGTAAAAAGGCACTATGAGAGTGAGGAGTGAGCTAAAGTGTGATTATGATTGTAATGACATGGATAATTATGGGTTACATTGTTTCAAAAAAAAATATTGTTTGACGATCGTGGTCGCTCGACTACACATATAATGTGAAACAATTTTCTCTCCGGACGCTTTCCAACGGCTATCGCGTGATGGGAAACAATATAATGATAATGGTAAGACTATTGTTATTAATCGCAGGCGCAGAGACCTGTCGGTTTCCTTGATATATACATATCTATATCTATATCTTTATATACATATATAAGATATAAGGTATAGAACCCTGTCGAGTACGAGTAGAGGCAAGGGTTTGGTAAATTATACCGTTATATTCGGGCATATAATGTTGCCCACAGATTGGCATAATGACTCAGGTGAATGACATGCCATCAATGCCGCGCTTTGTCCTCCACTTTTAAAGACACTTTACTTATATTACTTATAGACTTTGGGTATTACATGTGTGCAATAAATAAGGAAATGTTTCTCAATGTGTGGAGGCACTTCATAGCTGTTTATGTTACAAAAGTTCTCCAGGGCAATAATTGACAATTATACCGGGCGGAACCGCTAAAACCACCATTTACATTTGCATTTTTATCATTATTCGTAATCTCTCTCTCTAAAGCCACCACGTAATGCACGAAAAGTCTCTAATAGAAGCAAATGAGTAAAAATAAGTACAGCCTTTCAGATTGAGACCGAAAACCCCTCACGTGATGACGCTTTTGCGTCTGAGGTCCTCCTTAGAGAAAACTTTTACCGCAAAATTAAAGAAATGATATTTCTTATTTTTAAGAAACAAAATCAAAATTTATGAATAGCCTATTGTTTTTTGGCCATTCTTCGGCTGTAAGTATAAGCCCGGGCCGGTCTCCAGAGCCTCATCCATCAGTCACTCAATACTCATACTTAAAAATACTTTTCGTATTCGTAAGAAGAGGAGAGTCCTTTTATTTTTTATCCGTTAAACCTTTCATCTGTATTTGTATCTGTATCTGGCATGCTGGATTGTGGTATGAAGGAATATTTTATTCTGAGGATTTTATACTCGGCCGCGCCCTTTTTTTGGCAGTCCACGTTTTTGAGGACCTTTGATTCGATACTTCTCTGGTAAATTATAAGGATAACTGTTTAGGGGTTTTTTTATTCGGAGAATTTTTGTTATATTATAGGGAAAATTTTTAATAGTTTGGATGTTGATAAAAAAATTTTAATTGGCCAATAATTTCTCCTCTAATTTTTTTTTTTTTTTTTTTTTAATAAAATTTTGATTACTTTTATCATTATTAAATAATTAAAATTCTTTAAGAACTGAGATATTTATTTTCTTTCATTTTTGAAGAGAAGATTTAATTTGCAAGAGTATTTTAAAAAAAGATTTTTTTAATTCACTAATCTATATTAAGAGAATAAGTAAAATTTTGTGGCCAGTGTATTTATATGATAAAATGGGTTTTTATGATTAAATTTGGTATCATTGGAAAAGTTCTGACTTTAATTTGTGCCTTTAAAAGGTTTCATATCATTCTCACCAATAGTGAATTTATGATGACAAGTATTTAGGCTGCGTTCGAAAATGCTCTACCATTAGATACATAATTAAGAAATGACCTTGTATTTCGTCAACTATTGACATTTTTAAAGATATAAGCTCACCCCGACATTACACTCATCGAGACCTTTCATTTAAGTACCCACATCAATTTTACATACCTTTATATACATTATATATATGTATATATGAAAAATATATCAGAATTCATGTTTGTACTTAAATGAAAGCTCTTAATGAGTGTAAAATCGGGATGAGCTTATATCTTCAAAAAAATCAACAGTTAAGAACGTACAGTGCAATTTAACAAATATCTTGTGAACTATTGACATTTTTAAAGATATAAGCTCATCCCGATGTTACACTCATCAAGACCTTTTATTTGAGTACCCACATCAATTTTTCATGTATTTATATATATGAGAAATATATCAAAATGCATGTGGGTACTCAAATGAAAGCTCTTGATGAGTGTAACATCGAAATGAATTCATATATTTGAAAATGTCAACAGTTAAGATCGTTCAGTGCAATTTAACAAATATCTTGTGAACTATTGACATTTTTAAAGATATAATAAGCTCATCCCGATGTTACACTCATCGAGACCTTTCATTTGAGTACCCACATCAATTTTTCATATATTTTATATATTTATATATATGAATATATGAAAAATATATGAAAATGTATGTGGGTACTCAAATGAAAGCTCTTGATGAGTGTAACATTGGGATGAGCTTATATCTTTAAAAATGTCAATAGTTAAAAAAGTTCTGTGCAATGAAACAAAAGTCATTATTTAATAAAGAAAAGTTTTATTTATTTATAGTTCACAAGTCACGTTAGACACATAGTGATTGCAAGGTTGCCAGTATTTCTCTTAAATCAATTAAATTCTTTTTTTTCAATGTGGACCATAACTATTTATTAATCTTCCTCATAAATGTTGTTAGTTATTAAAGTAAAATTTTTTTCTGTCTAATGATAATAAGTCTAACTGATACAAAAAAATTAAAAAAAACAGCATAATAATTATTACCAAAATAATATCTCTGATTTGTTCCTCATTCCAGTGTACAAACTGAATAAACAAAAACAAACGATTTAAAATTCTTTAAATGATTGGAGCTAATAACACGGTCTTAGAGGGTTTGTTGTTTCAAAAATAATAAATATTACCAAGTGCATAAAAAATAATAAGTGCATAAAATACAGCAAAATGGTAGGTTTTTTGTGAGTTGAATCTCTTTACCTCCAACAACGGACAATTGAGCGGAACGGAAAAGTATTGACGGTCAGTAATTATAAATAACTGAAAGAATAAACGTTCACGTGAGAAAATAGCATCCCGAGTTCGGAGGTCTCGGCTAAAACTTAACGAACGAGAGTGAGAGAAAGGGATAACCGATAATAAAGAGCAGTATCCCGGTGGAGAGTAAGAGCCAGAGGAACGAACGCAGGCCACCGGTACGCGCGCGGGCGATGTTTTCAGGAATATCGAGGACGTAATTATCCGTAATTACCGAGCACAGGCTTGAATCTTGACCAGAGCTCTCAGTTAGGCCTCCAGTGTCGGTGGGGGGTATTGCCTGCAGTGGTTGGCCTTGCGTGGTAATTGTACTAATTATTATTGGCCCTCTCTCTCCCTCCCCGCCCTGCCTTCAGTCCTGTCCAGGATCCCTCATTTCTCTTTCTTCTTCATATGGATTGCCGATTTTATTCCCGCAGTCCGCGATCCGTCTCAATCCGCTTATATTACCGAGGAATGTAATGCCCGTCTTTCTTTTTATTTTATTTATATTATCGTACCCGATTTTAGTGCCTGTTCAACACCAGTATTACTATACTAAAATATTATTCTACTTGCTACTTAAAAACACACGCAACAAATCCACGTGTTAATTGCTAGTTATTAGTCGCTTTAATTTATCTTATCGTTAATTATTTTCTGTAGATTAGAAGTCTATTTTATTTGTACAACAAATATACTTAATAATTTTAATTCAATATTTTTTCTTATTCAAAAAGTTTAGACACTAATTTTGTGTTTTTTTTTAATTTTTAAAAAATTAAAAATTTTTTTGAATTAGTGGATTTTAATCGTTTATTTAAATTTCTTATGAACATTTTTTAAAGTTTTTTTACTCTAAATTTTTAGTAAGAAATAGTAATTTCTTTTTTTATTAATTAATCGTTTAATTTTAACTAGAGCCTTGCAGTCACTATGATACTGCCGGGACTTGTGAAATATAAATAAATAAAATTTTGCTTTACTAAATAATGAATTTTGTTAAATTGTACTGTACTTTTTTAACTATTGACGTTTTTAAAGATATAAGCTCATCCTGATGTTATACTCATCAAGAGCTTTCATTTGAGTACCCACATGCATTTTGATATATTTTTCATATATACATATATATATAATATGTATAAATATACTATATATATGTACATATGAAAAATATATCAAAATGCATGTGGGTACTCAAATGAAAGCTCTTGATGAGTGTAACATTAGGATGAGCTTATATCTTCAAAAATGTCATTAGTTGACAATATAGCATTGTCAGTTCTTAATTATTGACATTTTTTAAGATATAAGCTCATCCCGATGTTACACTCATCAAGAGCTTTCATTTGAGTACCCACATGCATTTTGATATATTTTCCATATATACCTATATATATTATGTATAAAATATATGAAAAATTGATGTGGGTACTCAAATGAAAGGTCTTGATGAGTGTAGCATCGGGATGAGCTTATATCTTTAAAAATGTCAGTGGTTCACAAGATACAAGGTCATTTCTTAATTATGTATCTAGAGATAGAGCATTTTCAAATGCAACCTAAATACTTATCATAATAAATTTACTATTGGTGAGAATGATAAGAAAACTGGAAAAGGCACAAATTCAAGTCAAGACCTTTCTAATGATACCAAATTTAACCATAAAAACCCATTTTATCATATAAATACACTGGCCACAAAATTTTGCTTATTTTCTTAATAATATATATTTAAATTTACTATAAACACTTTTTAAAGTTATTTTACTTCGAATTTTCAATAAGGAATTATAATTCTTTTTTTTTTTTATTTATTAATCATTTGATTTTATTTAAAAAATAAAATATTTTCGATAATATTTATTGGGAATTTATGAATCGAAAAATTTTAAATTTTTGTGATAAAAAATTTTTAAAGTGAGAAATCTTTAAATTATATAAAAAAATTATTGGAGTAAAATAAAAATCATTACATAATCTAAGATAAGAATGGAATTAATTTACAATAAAAAAAGAAATCTTTTATAAAAATAGCAAATATTTACTAAATACAGACTCTGCAGATAAATCACGTATAATTTAAAAATTGCATAAATAATTTATAACTATTATTAAATATTAATAATGAATATTAATTATTAAAGATTAAAAATAAATGAATACGTCCCTGTAACATAATACAACCGTGACCTCATTGTAAATAATTATTATACAAGACGCGCAAAATGAAGCATATTATAACTCATGGAGTCAATTCACAATTGATTGTTCCAATTAATAATATCATCATCACAGACGCTTAGCTTTACAAAGCGAGCCAGTAACTATAATCACCAAGTCATTTGATGATGCTCACGAGTAATTGATATATCCATACATATAATAGCAACATACCAGCTAGCAGCATCACCACAATGGAGCATTGCCAATCCCGGTCCTTCATTTTATCTCCACTCGCTAACTCTTCTCTCTTCATTACTACATACCCCCCACTGCACCCTCTACTCTCTATACCGCCCCATTCCGATCAAAAGTATTCAAATATAACATACATAGAGTCCGTTTACAATTAAATACCGCGCCAATTAAATTCAAGCCAATAGTCGTGGCGCCAACTTGGGCACGGCCTCATTTGACTCAATGTCTTAACCAGCAAATTACCCACTCAATATTTTTAATAAATCACTACATATTACATCAATATTATTGACGCTTCATTTTTCATTTTAATTTTCGCTCCATTCAGAGTTTACAATTTTTCATTCAGCTTAGCGGTTTATTTATTTCCTCGCACTCCTACGCTCTTTCAATAAGAATTCTCCTTTTTTTTTTTTTTTTTTTAAGTATTCATTTATGGTAAAAAAATAATCTTAGTTACGCAATTGAATCCTTAAATAGATAATTTTAATGCGATAATTATGTGTAATTAAATAAAATTATTGGAAAAAATATATAAATGGATTTTTTTAATCACTTGAGCAGACTGAGAGAATTTTTCAATTATAAATAAATAATGAGTTGAATATTAAATAAAAAATATATTTTTTTTTCAGTATTGAATTGAGCAAACACGACCTATTTAGATTTTAATTAAAAAAATAATAACTAAAATAAAAATTTATATTCCTAATTTTTAAAAACTTGTTAATGTAAAATTTTTTTATAATAATTCATTCATTTTTAAAAATCCTAAAATTTTTAAATGTCTGTTAATTTCAGTGGTATTTTCTTTAATGAATAAATTATTTTTTTTTATTTTCTCCGTCTACTTTCATCTCGAAGAAAAATCTATTAGTTTAAATAAAGATAAATAAATAAAAATAAAAATAATTTAGAGTACTGAATTTAGCAGACATCTAAAATTTTAATTTTTATAAAAATTCAATTATAATAAAAAAAATGCAATTCAATCAAATTGTGAGGAATTTTTTAAATGTTTTTTTTTTTTAAAATACTTAATTTGTTATAAAAAATGATATTAAAGTTAGCAGTCTCTTGACCATTTTTTATTTTTTTTTAATAATAATAAATTTTCTCCGAAAAATTATTTCCAAAAAATTGCAATGTTTATTTTTTTAATTTTCTAAATGTCAATTTTTTTTCTCATTTTCTTTGACATAATTTACTTGTTAAAAAAATTCTTAAAATTATAAAATATCTGCTAAATCAATTTTCATCAAAAAATGACATTAAAGTTAGCAGTCGCTTAACTATTTTTTGTTTTTAATAAAAATAAAGTTGCTCCGAAAAATTAATTCTAAAAAATTGCAATTTTTTATTTTTTTAATTTTCTAAATGTCAATTTTTTATGAAAATTAATTTAGCAGATATTTAATAATTTTTAGAACTCTTTTTAACAAATAAATAATGGTAAAAAAAATAAGAAAAAAAAATCGACATGTAGAAATTTTAAAAAATTAAAAATGCAATTTTTTTAAAATAATTCATTAGAATAAATTTAATTGTTAAATAAAATTAAAAATTGGTCAAGTGACAGATAATAACTTTAATGTCATCAATTTTTTTTCTCATTTTCTTTGATTTATTTTTTGAAAAAATTCTCAAAATTATAAAATATCTGCTAAATTAATTTATGAAAATTAAGTTAGCCGACATTTATAAATTTTTAGAATTTTTTTTTATTCAAAAAATTATTACAATAATATAAAAAAAAATTTTCACTTGTAAAAAACTTTAAAAATTGTGTATGCAATTTTTTAAAAATATTTTTTTGTTCTAAATTTAATTATTAAAAAAAATCAAAAAATTAAATTCATCGGCTAACTTTAGGGCAATTCCGCGGGAGACGATTTTTGACAAATTTTTAAATCACAGTATTTGTTACTTTTTTTTATGCCAATTTTTTTCAATTTGAGGAGGGTAAGAGCATTTGTGTTGCACGAACGTCGAAGTCTAATTTGAAAAGCAAATTAGTTTTGATAACTGCTACTAAAAAAAAATGTAAAAAAGTTGCAAAAAAAGTTACGCAAAATTTACGCGTTTCTGATGTTTACAGCGATTCTGAAGATGAACCTTAAGTCTGATAAATCGCCGACTATTCCAAACAAATAATTTATTTTAGTTACATAGGAAAGTGCTAATTAGTGATACAGCATCTATGATCTCATATCTTTAATTTAAAGTTACATGGAAATGTTTATATTCACTACAGTGAGACGTGTTGCACCCGCGACTGGATAAAAAGTGAATAATTTATAATATTTATTTCTTTTAATAATTTTATTTAAATTAATAATTAGTTTGTTTTGTATTATTTTAAAGAATGTAAAAATAATTTAATAAATATTTCATAATTAACATACTTTTTTCATTCTAGCTTCATGACCTTTAATGGTGGGCCGATTTCGTTGCACCCGCGATAGTACTTTGAAGCTCTCCTGTGTCTATTTAGACATTTTATTAAATGTTTTTTATATTAATTTTTGTAAAACAGATTACAATGTAATCCTGCGACCAGTCATTTCTTTAAAAAGAGTTTTTATTTTCTTAGTAAGAAGCCTTGAGTGAGTCTAAATGTTGCACCCGCGAGTACGGAATCGCCCTTTAGTATTATATTAATTTTAATTATAAAAATTTCAAAACTTGTTAGAGGTTTACTAATTTCAGTAAGGCAAAAGCCCCAATTATTGACGCTATAAGAGACAAAGTTATGATTTCATTTTTTTTAAGCAATCAAATATAAATATCGATGAATTTTGTTTGTGGTAATGTCTTCAGTAATGTTTTAACTAATTAATTTCTTTTTTTAAAATGATAATCAGTGATATTTACTAATTAATTTTAAATAATTAAATATATGATCTGGATACACCAATTATTGACGGGTTAAAAAACTGATTGATCTAATTATTGACGTACCGTAACCCCAATTATTGACGCCCCTACTGCACATGCGTCGAATCATTTGGTTATATTGTTATTTATCAAAAACTTGATATAAAGTAATCAATATTATTAAAGTTAATTAATAATAATTTCTATGAATGAATAATTATTATGAAAAATATAACAATTTATTTAAAAACTTATTTAACACTAAAACACGCCGAGTTATTTGACAGTTAAAAGCCTTGAATATAATCGCGTATATAACGTATTTTATACTTAAAAAAAAAAAGGCGTCATAGCACTGTCGACTGGCTGTTAATATGGGATTCACCATAAAAATTATGAACTAGTTATTGACTCCCATTATTTAAATATCATAAAGCATACAATTAATTTCGACTATTTAATTTTATAAATATTTCATATATTGTTAATTGAAAAAAAAAAATTAGGAAAACGGTTGACCCTGAAGGCCATCCCTGCAACTTCCCGCTAATTCCATACTTAGGCGCTTAAAATTGCACCAATGACGTTTTTGAGCTCTTCGAGCTCAAAAATACAATTTATGGGTTATTTTGAGCTCTCCGAGCTCAAAGAGATTGCTTTCCTATGCTTTAAAGCTCTTCGAGCTCAAAAGTCTGATAGAGATTTGATAAGACACTATTTTTTGAATTTTTAAACCGCAATAACTTTTGAATGAATAAACCGATTTTTACGCGGTTAGAAGCATTCGACGCAGTTTTTCAAGCCTCACAAAGAATCTCAAATTTTGAATTGATCGCGCTAGGAATTTTGGAGTAATTCGGAAAAAACACTTTTTTCAGTTTTCTTTCGTTCACGATATCTCTCGAACGAATCAACCGATTTTGACCCGGCTGGTGGCGATCGACGTGGTTTTTTGAGGTTAAGAGCTAATTAGTTTTTGGAATTGAACCTTTAAGCCGTTTAAAAATTATTCCAAAAAAACCACATTTGAAAAAAATTTTTTTTTCAGTTTTTTTACGATTTCTCAAAATCTATTGATCTGAATCGGTCCAAATAGTTTTAAAAATCTAAGTTTGGTCAAGCCCTTTCGAATGGCACCAACCGCGATGAAATCGGTCGAGCCGTTCAAAAGTTATAAGCGGTTCACATACTTTCACACACACACACACACACACACACACACACACACATACAGACACCGTGACAACCTCGCGGGGATAGTCAGGGAAGCTTCCTGTGACCTTCAAACGTCGAGATCTGATGAAAACTCGATTTTTGCAAAACGGGGTGAAAACAATAACTTCCCGATTTTTGAAAATCTTCGATTTTCTTAGCGGGAAGTTAAAAATAGATCATATAATTACATGAAAAAATTAATTTAAACTCGGCAGTTAAAAAAAATGCTTTTCTAACCAAAGTTGTTAAGAAAATAGACGCTCGTAAGCTGATTTGATGAACTGGTGCTAATTTTATTTTTTTTTAATAATTAATATTTAATATTTTGAACTGAATGTGATTTTTTTCAATTTTTTAATAGAATTTAATTAGAATTTAATAAAAATTTAATTGATCGTTATTCTTATTACAGATAATTTAATATATTTAAAAATAATTTAGGGTGTCAATATTTAGACCCCCGTCAATAATTGGGGCTTGTACCTTATTATATGTCTGAATAAATAAATAAATAAATAAATAAATAAATAAATAAATACATACACGTGTCTTGTCATAAGTGCGCAATCTTTCATCAGATTTCTGTTTTTCCCATAAAATTCTAGCAAGATTCCCATGAGGTTGATAATTTTTGATAACACATCCAGTAACACCAACACCACCTGGTACTGCTGAAAAACAACCATCGTCAACATTACGAGATTGACAACTGCATCTAGGCCTGACAGTTGACATAGAAGACGACGCAGCCGGACAGGATGTCATTTTTATAATTCACAAATATTTAATTAATTAATTAATCTTCACTTTTTACTGAGCGTCAAAAAGAATTTATTGATAAATAATAACTGAATGTCCACGTAAATAAATTTTCAACACATGCCACCGAGTTTTATTATTGGACACTTGTTAAATGCCACGCGCTTACATTACACGTATTTAAATTGCGTCAGAACACGGAAAGAACGGCAATAAGAATGACTAATAATAATCAATGGTCGCGGTATTTAACATTAACTTCTTATAAATTTTCAATTATATATTTTTTATTCTCATTAAATACGTAAACACTTCCAGCACATGGCCATATTGCGCCAGTGGCGCTGCTAGTGGCCTGGAACCGCACTAGTTTAATTCAACCAATCGATAATGCAGATTTGACAGTTTTTAAAAGCGCGCGCTTTTGCGACGCCATTATTTACCGCGTCATTGCGTCGTGCGCATCATTCTCACCTCAGAAGAGTCACGGCAAGCTTCAGGTTGACATTTCGCGGCTCTAATTGATGTTTTAATTCATTAATTAAGTAATTAATGTTTGTTTTTTGTTATTCAGTATTTATTTAAACTCGCGCGCGATTAATTTTCGATAAATATTAAAAGTACTCGCGTCGTTTATTTTTTTTTTTTTTTCTAATTAAATTTTAACCTACAAGGTCATTGTCGGAGATGTAAAATTGCGTATTGGAGTCAACAGAATGACACTTAGTATTTTTTATCAACATTGTCACTTTTTTTAGATATTTATTGAAGAATTATTTTATGTTTGATGGTAAATAATTTATTTTGTATGTTTATTTTCAGAATAGAACTTTTACATGGGATAGATTAAATGCTTTGCATTTGTCTGAGGGGAAATTAAATAGATTTGAGAAAATACATGCAACGATGTTGATAATAGCAGACATTTTTTAATATTTTTGATTTTTTGACGTAAATTATTTAAATAATAATTTGTCAATTTTAAATTAATTTTTTTATATTTTTTTGAATTAAATAAACAATTTATGGGATGTCTGATACTTTCAACAGCATTTTAATGTATTTTTATTTAATTAAAATTTAATTTAATTATCAACAAGGAAATTCTTTAATAAGAATTCAGTATTATAGCAGATATTTTTATAAAAAATATAATTAAATTTTTTATTAATATGAAATGAAGATTTTATTATTTTTTTTTTTAATGTTGATAATTATTTTACTTGGAATAATTTAATTTAAATTGAAGAATGATAAGGGAAAATTTTACAATTTTTGCAGTAGAATTCATTTTTAGATTTTTTTTATAAAAAATACAAAATAGAAAAAAATAATATTTTTTTTTCAATAATTATAGTAATTAAATGATAAATAAATTTTTTGAAATAATTAATGATAACTAGCAACTTTGCAGTCACTATATGACTGCCGTGGCTTATGAACTATAAAAAAATAAAATTTTACTTTATTAAATAATGACTTTTGTTAAATTGCACTGTACTTTTTTAACTATTGACATTTTTAAAGATATAAGCTCATCCCGACGTTACACTCATCGAGACCTTTCATTTGAGTACCCACATGCATTTTGATATATTTTTCATATATACATATATATATATAATATATATAAATATATGAAAAATTGATGTGGGTACTCAAATAAAAGGTCTCGATGAATGTAACATCGGGATGAGCTTATATCTTTAAAAATGTCAATATTTTACAAGATATTTGTTAAATTGCACTGTACTTTCTTAAGTAATCACATTTTTAAAGATATAAGCTCATCTCGATGTTACACTCATCAAGAGCTTTCATTTGAGTACCCACAATCATTTTCATATATTTTTCATATATACATATATATAATATATATAAATATATGAAAAATTGATGTGGGTACTCAAATGAAAGCTCTTGATGAGTGTAACATCGAAATGAGCTTATATCTTTAAAAATGTCAATAGTTCACAAGATACAAGGTAATTTCTTAATTATGCATCTAAAGCTAGAGCATTTTCGAATGCAGTCTAAATACTTATCATAATGAATTGACAATCGGTGAAAATGATATGAAACCTTGAAAAGGCACAAATTCAAGTCAAGACCTTTGCAATGATACTAAATTTCACTAAAAAAACCGATTTTATTATGTGCTTATCCTGGATACAAAATTTTTCTTATTCTCTTAATAATATAGATTAAATGAAGATTTTACTATTTTTTTTAAGAGTTGATAATTATTTTATTTGCAATAATTTATTTCAAACTGACGAATGATATGGGAAAAAATTTGACAATTTTTGCAGTAAAATTAATTTTTACATTGTTTTCATAAAAAATACAAAATAGAAAAAATTGATATTTGTTTAATAATTTTAATAATTATATTTATTAATTTTTTTTTTAATTATTAAACTCAGTTAAAATAAAATTTAAAATAATAAAATTTCACAACAATTTTTCCAAGTAATTAAAAAATGCCTTAAAAAATTAAAATTAATCAAAAAACAAAAATTGTCAGTCTGCAATTTCCCATATCACGACCAATTAAATTTATGACGTAATAATTAGAATTGATTGGAACGGATGCTGGGTGTTTTTCAAGGAAGTTTATCACGACTAAAAAAAAACCCCTCAGAAAAGATTGAACTAAAGCTAAACCAAAGCCTTACATTTAATTACACGTATACTAAATAATATAATATGATTTTTTTTTCTCCGAGAAGCTGGGCTTAACAAGCGATCGTGTTAAAAGCATGTAATGAAAGTCATCGAATGTTTTAAAATCATGACAATGGTTGTTCTTACAACCTGGTACTCGGTCTCACTGTATAATTAACAGTCCGGGCTCCGTGAAATTGATTGAGAGTGGCGTGTACTGTTTCAGGGTCTCAAAAACATTTGCTTGGTCAACATAAAACACCCATAACACTTGAGCTTGGATCTACCCAACACCATAACACAATAATAAATACCCACACCTACAGTACCTATCGTCCTACATGAAACAACAAATACAACAAATACATTAAAAACAAAAACACCGGTGATTAAACAAAAGTCACCGGGTTTGGCTTTGGCATGTGCTTTTATTTATCTCCAACCTTGATACAATTCCTTATAAACTTACACTTTATTTCATCCAACAGATCCAGTCTACCTGATCACTCTCAATACTACTCCAGCTCCAGAGTCCAGCGATTCCACGGTACCTTGGTGCGATGTGTTCGAGGTCGCTTGACGGGTGAGTGACTAAAAAAAAAAAAAAAATTAAATAAAAATTGATAAATATCTAGCTAGTATACAGAAAGAAAAATTTCTTGACTGGAGAACATAATTCTTGGCTCAAGAAAATTTTCAGGTGTCTGAAGGAAGATTGAAGTTGTGTTGGCCGAAGTAAAAATTTTTCTTGAAATTCTATTCGTGGTGGAAGTCATTTTTTCTTGATTCAAATTATTATAAACTAGCTGTTACTCGCCCGCTCCGCTGGGAGCTTTATAGAATTGCATTTTTAGATCTAGACTTGAAATTTAATTAGAGTATTGTTTTGAGTTGCACTAATTCCAAATTCTATCGAATTGGCACGTACCTTTTATCCATGTAATTATTCTAGCTTATATTCATTGTACCTTTCAATGTGCAATCATTATAACATTCCCGTGTCTTTCTTACAAAAATTAATAATAATTGATATGAAAAAAAAAATTTGTAATGAGCATTGAAAGTTTCAGTTAAAGAAATTGCAGGTCTCATAAGTGAAGAAATCTGCCTAGTATACAAACATAACCAATAGAATTAAAAAATTTATTTTAAACAAATGACAATCGAATAGAATAAATTTAGTTACAATAAAAATTCATTATTTCTAAGTCAAAAAAATATAGCTTCCGGATAAGTAGTCATCACCATATCATACACTAAAACCTTTTCCGAAACACGCTGCATCTTATGGTATAAGTATTATTCCGATCGGTTCAGTAGTTTTCGCAGTATAACCGAACAAAAAAACTGGCTTCCCATTTATTAATATAGATCTAGATTTGAAGTTTAATTAGAATATTGTTTTGACTTGCACAGATTCTCAATTCTATCGAATTGGCATGCACCTTTTATCTATATAATTATTCTAGCTAATATTCATTGTAACTTTCAATGTGCAATCATTATAAAATTTTCGTGTCTTTCTTACAAAAATTAATAATAATTGATATAAAAAAAAAAATTTGTAATGAGCATTGACAGTTTCAGTTAAAGAAATTGCAGGTCTCATAAGTGAAGAAATCTGCCTAGTATAAAAACATAACCAATAGAATTAAAAAATTTATTTTAAACAAATGACAATCGAATAGAATAAATTTAGTTACAATAAAAATTCATTATTTCTAAGTCAAAAAAATTTAGCTTCCGGATAAGTAATCACCAACATATCATATACTATAATCTCCGAAACACGCTGCATCTTATGGTATAAGTATTATTCCGATCGGTTCAGTAGTTTTCGCAGTATAACCGGACAAAAAAACCGACTTTCTATTTATTAGTATAGATACTTGATACAATAAATTTTTATATTTGATCAAGATTTTTAGATATTTTAGGGAAGCAGCGTTACCTACTTCAGCTTAGAAAAAAATTTTCTCACCTTGAGAAAATTTTTCTCTTGAATATTTGATACCCATTTTATATTATTTTAGCGTGCAATTTCAACATATTGAATGAAAAAAATGATGAAATATTATTTGATCTTCCCATTTGACATGTTAATCAATAAAAATATTAATGAAAATTTACTTCTATCTTTATATTTAATTTTTTAGAGCAAGAGAGAAATTTTCTCAAAACAAGAAAATTTACTTCTGTCAAGAACTAAATTTTTTGGAGCAAGAGCCTGAATTTTCTCAAAACAACAAGTTTTTCTTGACTTAAATAAATTTTCTTGGGTTAAGATACGTATTTCTTAAAGCAAGAGAATCTATTTTGTTGGAACACTGATAGAAGGATTTATTTATATTAAAAAATATTTGTTAATAGTTAACGAATCATTTATTAGAGACCACTTTTTAGTATTAAATAAATATTTCTTAATATTTAGAATGATTTGATTGTATTTAATAAATCTGATATTCATTTATTAAATATTAATAAATCTTTTTAAATACTAAGAAATATTTGTTAAGGACTAAAAAGTGATTTGTTAAGTATTAACAAATATTTTTAACTATCAACAAATCCTTCTATCAGTGAACAAGTGAAATTTCTTGTGCCAAAAAAAATTTTTTTTTTCGCTCAAGAAAATAATTAGGAAGAAAAATATTTTCTTGGCTCAAGTGAACCTTTTTTTTTGTGTACATACATTGTACATTTAGTAAGTACTCCTCAATACTTGTTCTTAGGTATCTTTATCACCATTATCATTATCATTATCATCATCATTATTATTTTGTTTCAATATATTATATTATATAGTATTCTATGTAACGAAGCCGATACTCTTTACATTATGTACATCGGCGTACACAAACTTTTATCCTCTTAAATATTTTATAAATTCAAATTACGTTAACAAGGTACTGAGATCCGTCCCTGTTAACACCTTTAGTATACACATAACACCAGGTTCACGTTTATGAATATTTGACGTTCTATATTGATGGTTCTGCGACTCTTGAATATTAAAAATATATATGTATATATTTTTTAATATACAGCCCGAGTTGAGAGAAGAGTATATAGCCACTTTTTTATATTTTATTTTAGCATTACCCGCGGGGCTAGGTTCTATGCTCTTCATGTATACATATATATATACATAGGTTCTTTCTGATAATTCATTAATTTATGATAAGCTACCCCAGGGCGAGCATACGCCAAACACCCGCCCGCTTATAAATCATTTTCGGCCTTGACGTTAATTGCGCGGCACCCCTCGTTACCCGAAGAAATGAGATTTTTTTAATTGGCGAATTTTTCACTGTCGCTGACACCGCGACACCTCTCCTTTTTTAAACTTCATCTTGCTATTGGTATTAGTGAGCTTAAATGTGTGTAATATATATATGTAGTGTACTTTGGGTTTCTTGGTCCTTTTGCTCAGCACCCGCATATACGTCTTCTCTTCGTGGGGGGATGTACGCCAGAGTCAGATCGCGAGTGTGCGAGCCGAGAACGCAGTTGATGAATAAAATTTCTCGTCTTGTCTCTCGGGAGTCATCGACTCTCTGCATATATCGATCCTACTATTTTATATACTGGAAATTCTAAATACCTTACCATAAAGTAGAGGAAAATAATGGAGCCAGACTGAGAGGGTACTTTGAAAAATAATGCATTTATAATGATTCGACTGGCATTTATAAATTACTTTTTTGGAGTAATTAATTATATACCAGCTTATTTTTTTAAAAATAATGTTGGATAAATATTTTTCATTTTTAATAATCAGTTAAAAATAAAATGCAATGATATTTTAATTGTTTTTATTTAAAACTAAATTTTATTCTGATTCTGTAAAATATCTTAAGAACATGTAGTACAGTCTAATGTCGGTAATTCAGTCTGGACTAATGACAACAAATGCCAATTGAATATATCGGTTAATTTATTTGGAACACATGTAAAAAAAAAAAAACTAGATAATTTATTTTTGGCACGCTTGCAGCCCACATAAAAGTATAGTAATTGAAATTTTTTGTTGATAATTAGTTTTTTACCCTAACCTAGCTGCATTTTAATAATTTTGGCTTATAAGTAATCTAAATTAAAATAAAGAGTAGCGAAAAAATTAAACCAATCTCAAAGATCATATTGGTTGTACGTTTATTAGTAATTTCTTTATACACAGAAAAACAAATTTACTTGAATTAATTAAATAATTTTGAAGAATTTTATCTTTTTGGTTTAAGTTGAAAAATTCTTAAACTAAGAAATTTCACTTGGTTTAAGTACATTTTATTTGATTGAAGAATTTTTTGTCTTGGTTCAAGACAATGAGCTTATTCAAAAATTATTTTCTTGGTTCAAAAATTTTACTCTGGATTCAAGTTAATTTTTTTTCAGTGTAGTAAAATTTATTTTGTGCAGTTTTACGCTTAAACACTACTTATTTATTTATAATTTTTTTTCAATGATTAAATTTAAAAATAAAAGAATCAATTTACGAAGGACTATTATTTACATACTCCTGCCAAGTTTCATAATTTTTTATTCAATAATTATTTGGTTAAAAAGCGTCCCAGTATTCTGTTCAAAATTTGAATATTCCCTGTCCTACATGTTCTTAAAAAAATAGTCATGCATTATTTTAAATTAATTTTTTAGGTTTCATCTTAATTTTAATCTGAGTATATAAATCAACATTTACATTGTAATTCTTAATAATTAATTAACAACACACGACTCAAACCACTGAAATATTATTTAAAACATTAAATAATTAACTATAAAGAAAAAAAAAATTAAACCGCATTATTTACTCATCGTGAGGTCATAAACAAATTCCCCAGTAAATTACCGGTAAAAAATGAGAGCCAGCGTACTTTGCGTGGAGAAAATAAAAATGAATAAAGGAAAGGAAAAGGAGTCGTACAAACTAAAACGTGCCCGGGAGTCATCTTCTTGTAGTTTTCTTTCTTCTCGCCGAAAACTTTTCCACTTCAAAGAAACGTTTTCGTTAAAAAAATCTAAAAAATAAAACCGTCTGCGGAAACGAGTTCAAAGGTACAAAGGAGGCACTCTCTTAGTCGTCTCTCCTACTTTCCTAGCGTTTGCTCCCTTCGATAACGCTCTACTTCCCTTTCACCCTCCTACCCTGGCATTACCATTACATATATTATATTCCACACACTCTCCGTCACTCCCTCGCGAATATCATCAGCGGGAGTTGCTCAACCGTGGACTGAAAACCCACGTATCATGCGACAAAATGTGTCCTATTTTCAATCGGATCCAACCGGGAGATTCGTCAAATTGTTCATTCGTATTGACGACTTCGAGTGAGAATAAAATTTAAGGACAACTGAACGTGCTTTTTCCCTCCTATCTCTACTCCCAACCAAACTTTTCTCACTAAAATTATTTTATTCTCATCTTCTATTCTTATTCTTACTCACACATGTCAATACTGAGTACACACTGCGCAACTTTTTTCCTGATTACAGAGAAAACATCAAGTACTACGTTAAATTTATTCAATAAAATAACTTCAACCTTATTCAAACTTATCCTTATTCATGGTTGTCTCTGTCAATATAAGCATCTGGCATCGTCTATCGTCTCGCCAGTAATTACCAGCAGAGCCAAAACTAATTTTTATATTTTTTTCGGGTATTATTTTTCATCGCGTGCATGTTTACACGTCAACTCATGTTATATTAGCGAAGTCATTGGAAGGGTACACACTTCAGTGAGAAACGCGTAAGATGAGTAGCAAAGGACAGTTATGAGTAGCAATGGACAGAGTTGTCAAGTCCGCGACTGATCCTTTCCTTCCAAAAAAGGACACTCTACTTAGTCTGCAGTCTCTGCTAACGCAAACTTAAACTTTAGTCACAGCTTTCTATATTCAAATGTATTTATACACATAAATATCACCTAAACCCATTGAGTCTTTTGTCATGATCGTCGACGAGTTCAAGTACTTACTTGATGTGTTGGGTCTTTACACTCAACACACGACACCAAAAGCACTTTGCTCGTCGCAAACTACATTCATTGTACAACGTGTTCCGTGCATTTATTTGTTCTATTGTTATGCTTGAATTTAATATCACAAACTTTTACTACATGCTTGTCGGAAATTTGAATTCTTATAAGAAAATATTATTTTTTTTTTTACTTTCACTAAAAATTGAGTTAAGGTACCGAAGAGATTAGCTAAGAAATATTTTTGATGAAATAATTAAAAAATGTATTGTCTTAAATTCTAACTTCTTAATTTAAGAGTTCTAGTTAAAAGAAAAAATATTTGTTAAATTTATATTATTAGGAGAATAAGAAAAATTTTGTTTCCAGGATAGTCCTGTGATAAATCGGTTTTTTTAGTGAAATTTAGTGTCATTGCAAAGGTCTTGACTTGAATTTGTGCCTTTTCAAGGTTTCATATCATTCTCACCGATAGTCAATTTATTATGATAAGAATTTAGGCTGCATTTAAAAATATTCTATCTCTAGATACATAATCGAGAAATGACCTTGTATCTTGTGAACTATTGACATTTTTTAAAATATAAGCTCATCCCGATGTTACGCTCATCAAGACCTTTAATTTAAGTACCCACATCAATTTTTCATATATTTTATATATTATATATATGTCAATATGAAAAATATATGAAAATACATGTGGGTACTCAAATGAAAGCTCTTGATGAGTGTAACATTGGGATGAGTTTATATTTTTAAAAACGTCAATATTTAAGAAAGTACAGTACAATTTAACAAAAGTCATCATTTAATAAAGCAAAATTTTATTTATTTATAGTTTACAAGTCATGGCAGTCACATAGTGACTGCAAAGTTGCTAGTAAAAATTAAAAAGAGCTGAATATCTTAAAATAAAATTGAAATTTTGAAGAAAATAATTTTCTTGAATTAAGTAATTAGTCGTGATAATGTACAATTATTAACCGACTGTATAATGTGGAATTTAATTATCCAGTATGACCTCTAATAAATAAAATTCAATGACCAACGTTAATTTCAATGGTGGTTATAATGGAACCAAGAATAAGAATAATAAGGAGGATAGAGGTAGTATAGCTTTGAGCGTCGAGAAATGAAGATTGAAGTAGTTTAATTTAATATTTTTATTATTATAGTTTTTTCATTATTCTTAAATTACTGCTAAGACTCGGTTATACATTGATTATATCCCTGGTAGACTGATTGCGAAAGAGCGTCGTAATAATGTTAATTTGGTAAGTAGAAGTGGACATCAGTGAGGAGCTGCCGGAGCTGCACCAGCAGGCGGTCAAATAAGAACCTCTGAGTAGTAGGCCGAGAGTGAGTTTAAGTACCAACGCCACACGGTAGCTCGACAGCGCTAATGCCTCGTTTTTGTCCCTCACTACCTCAATTTTTATTATATTTTTTTTCATTCTCCACGCAACTGCTATGCTCCTACACCCCTCACCCTCCCAGTTCACCACTGGCTCTTGCTTCTTTTTATTTTCATTTTCATTTATTTTTATTTTATCCATTTTTACTCTTCAACTTACCTCGTGGCTTCTGCTGATGCGTTTGTTCTTCCATTCGGACTAACGCAGCGGCTGAAGACGGCGCCGATGCCAGGGCGACATAATGACGATTGCTCGACCTCAAACCTCAAACTCTAACTGAATCACGAATCAGACAAGAAACTTTGAGATCACGAAACTTGCTGTAGAAAAAAAAATCATTTATACAATCTTTAATTTTATTATTAATCTTGAAGTTCGTTGACCGAAATAATTATTAATTAAAAAACTTCTCATTAACAATTTAATTGCTTTAATATTTTATTGACCGATAAAATAAATTATTTATGAGAAAACTTTTCTGTTTTGTAAAAAAATTTTATATTTAATTAAAAGGTTTGATCATTTTTTTTTTATTTACTTAATATAAAATAATGATGAATTTTTATTATTTGAATTTTGTACTTTTTTAACTGTTGACGTTTTTAAAGATATAAGCTCATCCCGATGTTACACTCATCAAGAGCTTTCGTTTGAGTACCCACATGCATTTTTGATATATTTTTCATATATATATATATATAATATATGAAATATATAAAAAATTGATGTCGGTACTCAAATGAAAGGTCTTGATGAGTGTAACGTAGGGATGAGCTTATATCTTAAAAAATGTCAATAGTTCACAAGATACAAGGTCATTTCTTAATTATTGACATTTTTAAAGATATAAGCTCATCCCGGTGTTACATTCATCAAGAGCTTTCATTTGAGTACCCACATGCATTTTGATATATTTCTCATATATATTCATATATATAAATATGTAACATATATATAAGTATATAAAATATATGAAAAATTGATGTGAGTACTCAAATGAAAGGTCTTGATGATTGTAACATAGGTATGAGCTTATATCTTCAAAAATGTCAATATTTCACAAGATATTTGTTAAATTGTACTGTACTTTTTTAACTATTGACATTTTTAAATATATAAGCTCATCCCGATGTTACATTCATCAAGAGCTTTCATTTGAGTATCCACATGCATTTTTGATATATTTTTCATATATACATATATATAAATATATAAAATATATGAAAAATTGATGTGAGTACTCAAATGAAAGATCTCGATGAGTGTAACATCGAGATGAGCGTATATCTTTAAAAATGTAAATAGTTAACGAGATACCGGGTCATTTTATAATCATGTATCTCGAGATAGAGCATTTTTGAATCCAGTCTAAATACTTCATAATAAATTGACTATCCGTGATAATGATATGAAACCTTGAAAAGGCACAACTCCAGGTCAAGACCTTTCTAATGATACCAAATTTAACCATAAAAACTCATTTTATCATATAAATATAGTCGCCACAATTTTTTTCTTATTCTTTTAATAATATAGATTATAATTGATGATACCAAAAAATTTTCCTCGGTCTCGATTTTTAGAGCCTAAATTATTTGATTGAAATCATCCATACACAAAGTAAACTTCAAACTTAATAAAATTGCAACATTGTATAAACTTTTTACCCCAAATAAAAGTTTCGACCTTGAAACTTAAATTCACAAATGGAGCCTCAATAATGTCGGAGTTTAAAAAATCAAAATAACCAAAACTCGAAGCAAAAATTGACAGAAAGAACGCGTGAAAAAGCATCCCCTGTAATTTTAAACAAAAAGCCGTACCACCCTAAAAACTAGGATTTCCCGAACAAAGACTTATGAAATAAAAGTAAGAAAAAATAACGTTAAAAGACTACTTATACATTATCCCGAGGCTCGTTTCGGGGTCGCGCGCATCAAGTTAGCCCTCGTTGAATTCCCGCGACAGGTAATCGATAATCGCCAATTGCCTGACTTGTTTCTTTACTTCTTTTTATATTTTTTACTGATTCCCATCACCCGGTCCCCGCGCCGAGTGGAACACATGTCCTCCGAGGTATCGTTACTAAAATAGAATCGAGAATTGAGAGGGTGGGTTGTGTGTATACATACAGTATTATATATATCAGACGAATGATTTGTGAAATCCCAGAAGTAGAAGTTGAAGAAAAAACACACACATATTCGGATGTCTATGTATTAGCCGTATAATATAATATCTTCTGTATACATACATATGTATATGTGTACAATAAATATATGTACATACATATATTTTATGCATGAAGCATTTACGCGGTTTTTCACGGGAAGAATTCCTAGTGGGATATGTTGACTCTGATTATTTCTTTATGTCGATCACGTATTTCACGAAAGGCAACGCATGACAAGAGTAACCCCTTGAAGCAACTTAGTTTTCTTTTACAACTCGAAATATATATATGTATTTATGTATTACACATGTCATATTTCTATATCTGTATCTATATATTTCTATCTTTATATAAATTTTTGGAAAAGTCACAATGAGACATCGGGCTTCTATTACGTGTGCTCTCCAATTTTCACCTACGCTAAGAAACTCATATTTGTTTTTTTTCTATTGTACCGAATTTTCATTAAAAATATTTTTTAAACTTCAGACTTTTGACACGAAAATCATATTTTTGAGCTCGAAGAGCTCAAAAACGTAATAAGTGAAATTTTGAGCGCTTAATTACGAAAGTAGCGGGAAGTTGCAGGGATGGCCTTCAAAGTCAACCGTTTTCCTAATTTTTTTTTTTAAGTCTTGTTAATAAATATCAAAGTAAAAAGTAAAAAATGATACACGGAAAAAATAAAACTTGAAAAATTACATTATAAATAGTAACAAGCGTCCCGTCGTATTCAAAACTAGAAAAATTATACAGAAAAAAAAATTTCTTGGCTCAAAAAAATTTTTGGGTGCCTGAAGAAAGACCGAAGTTATGTTGACCGAAGTAAAAATTTTTCTTGAAATTATATTCTTGGTGGAAGTCATTTTTTCTTAACTCAAATTATCATAAATACTTGATACAATAAATTTTTATCTTTGATCGAGATTTTTAGATACTTTAGAAAGCAGCGCCACCTACTTCAGCTGAGAAAAAAATTTTCTCACCTTGAGAAAATTTTTCTCTTGAATAATTGATACCTATTTTATATTATTTTAGCGTGGAATTATACATATTGAATGAAAAAAAAATAATGAAGTATTATTTAATCTTCCCATTCGACATGTTAATCAATAAAAATATTAATGAAAATTTACTTCTATCTTTATATTTAATTTTTTGGAGCAAAAGAGAAATTTTCTCAAGTCAAGAAAATTTACTTCTATCAAGAACTAAATTTTTTGGAGCAAGAGGCTGAATTTTCTTAAAACAACAAGATTTTTTTGACCTCAATGAATTTTCTTGGATCGAGATACGTATTTCTTTAAACAAGAGAATTAATTTTGTTGGAATAAGTGAAATTTCTTGTATCAAAAAAAAAATTTTTTTTTTCGCTCAAGGAAATAATTAGGAAGAAAAATATTTTCTTGGCTCAAGTGAACCTTTTTTTCAGTGTACAGTTCAAAATAACATTTTTCTAAATTCAAACTTTAAATGTTAATTTTCAGAGCTTTCCATGTAATATTTACATTTTACAATGTAATTCTTACAAAATCTGTAATAATTACAATCTCAAACTGTAATTTTTCCAGTTTTCATCACAGAGCGCCACGTTACATTATATAATGTAACTTTTCTATATTTCTTCTTTCCGTGATACATTATTGACATTACTACGCTCAATGAAATAAATTTAATTACTTTAATTAACTTTTATGTGGCAATTTTTAGGATTTCTTTGCAAGTAAATTATTGTAAAGAGAATTTATCAAAAAATGCGACTTGCAAAAATTGAAATAAAATATTCATGCAATTTTTTTTAATTATTAAAATTTATTTATCTTCAAACCAAGAAAAAATATAAATTGAGTCTTTTTCGGAATGAATTTCACTGCTGAGAGATAAAATCAATTAAAAATCATCAACTGTGAAGTAATATATATCTTGTCGCAAAAAAGTTTGAGGCTGGCAAAAAATAACAACCAATTTGCTCAAATAATTGACTTGTATGTTCAAAAATATTTTCTTAAAGGTTAGGCTAACTAAGGGACATCCAAAGAAGAGTAAATTATTGTGTAGAACATAAGTAAAGTTTACTAGTCAAGTGGAGGATAAATGAACTAAAGAAGGTATAAATTTATGTCAAGATCGGTACCCAGGAGGTATCAATCGAGTGTTTCTCTCGAAGAGGCGATAACACTTTTTATTAAGAATATTCCTCCACCCTTGCCTTGAGTGGATGGCGCTGATGATCTGAGCGATGTCAGCGGACTTGTGTTCATAAAGACGATAAGAGGTTACGGCTAAAGGGAATAAGGTGGCTTTAAGAATCAAGAAGAAATGAGAATAAGCTTCAGTTGAAGAAGATCTTTAATCTTGGCATGACGAGGCGCATACCTTCCTCAATATGGCACATACCTCTGTTGAAAGAAGAAAAATACGAGAAAGAAGAAGACGTGTGCTTTAAGAAATACTTGCTGCCGAAGAATATTTTTATGCTGGACGGAATAATGAGCCCGAGTGGAATTGGTCTCGCGCTATGAGTTAACAGCAGAGTTAAGAACCGATCTGGATGAAACAAAGAGATCTCATTGAAATATTTAGATTTAAACGGTGGGGGTGGATTGGAGATCTTCCACAGAGAATATAAAGTTGAGTGTGGTTGTTAAATATATATTGTAATATTATAAATAATATATAAAGCGAGTAATGGAAAATATCCTGGGAAAAGATGGTAATGGGGTACGTCGATTGGTGGATATGCTAGATGCTGGATGCTGGATTGGTATCGGTATTGATATGATAGGATTAAGGTTTGTTGTAAGTTGTAGGTGAGTGTACCTTTGTTGCTGACTGTTGGACTGAAGCAGAGTATCAGACTGGTGGTACCAGAGGTACGTGAGATAATAAGGTGTGCTGGTACTCGATGGTGTAGCGGGGAATGTCGATGCCGATGCCAGGAGTATAAACCGCACGCGGTGGAATTATTCAAATTGAATTCACCATGAATTATCATTGGTTGTGCCCGGTATTTCTGGGTACTTCTTCTTGGAGCGGCCATTCCGTGTCCAGGGAGCCCAAGCCAGCCCAGCCGATCTTGAATAATCGAAATGTATAACGGCCGCTTCTTAACCACTTTTATCTGATGTTGTTTTATTATTCAAATATTTTTATTTCTGTATAAGTAATAATGCTGGTGATCTGATACAAAAAATTTCATTTTAGAGTTGATTTAACTTTTGATTGAATTAATACAAGTTATTCTTGTATTTATTATTTTTGTTTACAACTCGGACTTTTTATGATTAAAATCTTTTTTTTCAGATGAATTTCAAATGAAGGAAAATATTTAATTTTTTAAAATACTGGAAAAAATTGCTGAAATGGTTGGATAATTTTAAATTTATAAAAAAAAAACTATTTTATTTTTGGAATGGATGTGTAAAAATAACATACCGCGTAAAATTTTTTTTATAAAATTATATACAACTTTTTTTTTTTATTCAAGTCAATTTTAGAATTTTTTTTTTCGATTATGTAAAAATTACATTTAGAGGAATATAAATTTGACAGTTATGTCTTGACATTAATCTATACTAATAAATGGATAGCCGGAAATACGTGCTTTTTGTTTTATATTTTATCCGCTAATTACCTTTTACTTATAACGTCAAAAATTTCAGTCTTTGTTGATATTTTTACTAAATTTTGCTTAAGTTCTATTCAAAACCAGAAAAGAAATTAAGTAATTAATATGACTTTAAAATTAAATTTTGTTGTTTTAATATAAATTCGAATCCAGTTTGACGTAAAATTAAAATATACATTAAATTTTATTAATAAAATGGAAAAATTAAATTTTAATTGAAAGTATATATCTATACTAATAAATGGATAGCCGGTTTTTTTGTCCGGTTATACTGCGAAAACTACTGAACCGATCGGAATAATACTTGTACCATAAGATCCAGCGTGTTTCGGAGAAGGTATTAGTATATGATATGTTGGTGATTACTTATCCGGAAGCTATATTTTTTTGACTTAGAAATAATGAATTTTTATTTTAACTAAATTTATTCTATTCGATTGTCATTTATTTAAAATAAATTTTTTAATTCTATTGGTTATGTTTATATACTAGGCAGATTTCTTCACTTATGAGACCTGCAATTTCTTTAACTGAAACTTTCAATGCTCATTACAAATTTTTTTTTTTCATATCAATTATTATTAATTTTTGTAAGAAAGACACGGGAATGTTATAATGATTGCACATTGAAAGGTACAATGAATATAAGCTAGAATAATTACATGCACTGATAGAAGGATTTGTTTATAGTTAAAAATATTTGTTAATATTTAACAAATCATTTATTAGAAACCACTTTTTAGTCCTTAACAAATATTTCTTAGTATTTAAAAAGATTTATTAATATTTAATAAATGAATATCTGATTTATTAAATACAAACAAATCATTTTAAATACTAAGAAATATTTGTTTGATACTAAAAAATGGTCTCTAATAAATGATTTGTTAACTATTAACAAATATTTTTTTGATACAAATAAATCCTTCTATCAGTGTGGATAAAAGGTACGTGCCAATTCGATAGAATTGGGAATTTGTGCAAGTCAAAACAATACTCTAATTAAATTTCTAGTCTAGATATAAAAATGCAATTCTATAAAGCGCCCAGCGGGGCGGGCAAGTAACACCATAAATTTAATAGAATTTTCTGTAATTTTTATACATAACTTTTTTTTCTATGGAGAATAAAGAAGTTAATCTTGCAAAAAATTTTTGTAATATTTTATTTATGTTTGCTATTATTGATTCTAAAACAAACAAACACTCAATTTAAATAACTTTTAAAAAATCCGCGGATCTTATCGATTAAACTTTAAAATGAGATAATATCTCAGTGTGCCCTTTAACTCAGCACATACAGCACATATGAACTTTTAAAGATGCTGGAAAGTGCTCAGACTCTCATGAAATTTTAAGTTGCGCTGAGAGGAGTCGAAATGCGAGATTTATACATTACGCATATACATCATTCGCGAATCTGTGGATGTGAATACATGAGTACATATCACAGAAGTGTATCGTACATATTATACTACACTACATATATAGAATAGGCTCGCGTTGCTTGTGAAAGGGAACGGTGGCGGTTGTATGCCTGGGGGATGAAGAAGAGAGTAAAGTGCTTCGCGGGAGGTATGAGAAAAAAACCAGGTGTTTTCATACATATATCCATATATCTATATATACATCGTTGATTTTTGCTCGACTTGGGTTTGCGTATCACAGGTGCGTCCTCCCGTGACTTTCGATGATTCGCGCGTGCGCACAATTACCATCGCTAAGTGAATGGCTGACGTTATAAGTTTAACTTTAAACTTTTGTCTTTACCTTTGCCTTTACTTGCTGGATTTTATTTTTCATACATTACACCCAACTTTTATGTTTGTATTTACTTAATATGAATATGAATTAACATCTATCATTTATGACAATTTTTTATGCTTCAAAATTACTTTTTACTCGATTAGAAATTAGATTAGAAATAGTCTAAATAATTGTTTCTTTTTTTAAATAAAATTTGATGAATATTAAATTTTAATTTTTAATTTTATACTGAGTAAAAAAAATTTTTTTGTCCAGAAAAAAATTTCTTGGCTCAAGAATCGTTTAAAATAAATTTTGGTTTTTTGACAAAAGAATATCAATATCTATCATGATAATAAAATATTGGCATTAATTTTGATAGATTAACAAACGAATAGGTTCGCTTGAATTAAATAAAAAATAATTCGATTAATTCGCTCAATTCTTGAGATAAGAAAATATATTCTTGAAAATTATCAAGAATTCTTGTGACAAGAAAATTTTCTAACAAGTAGTACTTTTTTTTCTCAGTATAATTTGCATAATTTTTACATGTCGAAGATATTTTAACATAATAATATAATTTATTTTTTTTCGATTATTTTTTATGCCTTTGTGATTATTAAAAAATGTGATTTAATCGATTTTATAAAATTAATTTTAAATAAATTTTTATAATAACTTTATAAAAATATTTTTAAAAAATATTAAAATCCATAAAAATGATTAAAAACCACTCATGTAATTGTTTATTAGAATGTTTATGTTATCACTAAATTTGAAATTTATTCAAATTTTAATCTGCTAACAGAATTTATAAATTAAAAATATCTTATGATAATAAAATGTATCGATTAAAGAATAAAAAATCGCTCCAAAAATGATTTATTCTAAAGTTTTGAGCTCTTCAAGGTACACAGAAAAAAAGATTTCTTGACTGGAGAATAAAATTCTTGGCTCAAGTAAATTTTCGGGTGCCCGAAGGAAGGCCGAAGTTGTCTTGGCCGAAGTAAAAATTTTTCTTGAAATTCTATTCTTGGTGGAAGTAATTTTTCTTAATTCAAATTATCATAAATACTTGATACAATAAATTTTTATATTGGATCAAGATTTTTAGATACTTTAGAGAAGCAGCGCCACCTACTTCAGCTGAGAAAAAAATTTTCTCACCTTGAGAAAATTTTTCTCTTGAATATTTGATACCCATTTTAGATTATTTTAGCACGCAATTATACATATTGAATGAAAGAAAGTGGTTCAATATTATTTGATCTTCCCATTTGACATATTCGTCAATAAAAATATGAATGAAAATTTACTTCTATCTTTATATTTAATTTTTTGGAGCAAGAGAGAAATTTTCTCAAAACAAGAAAATTTACTTCTGTCAAGAACTTAATTTTTTGGAGCAAGAGAAAAATTTTCTCAAAACAAGAAAATTTTCTTGATTTAAATAAATTGTCTTGGATCAAGATACGTATTTCTTGAAGCAAGAGAAGTAATTTTGTTGGAATAAGTGAAATTTCTTGTGTCAAAAAAAAATTTTTTTTTCGCCCAAGAAAATAATTAGCAAGAAAAATATTTTCTTGGTTCAAGTGAACCATTCTTTCTGTGTAAGAACAGCTTCCTAGGAACTTAAAATGTGGAGATCTGATGAAAACTCAATTTTCAAAAACTGGAATAAAAATAATAACTTCCCTATTTTTAGAAAATCATTGATTTTCATATCGAAAATAAAAAAAAAAATTATTTCCCATATTTAACAGTGGTAGTAACAAGCCCCTTAATTACACCCTCAGTAATTTTTCCGCCAATAAATCCCAGCAAATATTTACAAGTATTGTTTATTACACTATTGACTCAAATAGTTAAACTTGGTTATGAGCGTAAGGTCTCAAGGGCCAGTCATTTATCGTAATACTCTTTTAAAAAACATACGCGTTAACAAGACCCGACCACTACTCCAAGAACCGTTTACAAAAGAAAAAAGTAAAACGCTCGTAATATCGCGAGAAAATAATATAAGTCCACGTTAAACTACAAAGCATTTTTCCTCCCTCAAAAATATATTATTCATATTTATATTTATTTTAGAATTTTTATAATTTTCTAGGCAGCTGGTAACTCCTTGCATCTTGCATCTTACATTGAAGAGTACAGAGGCGTTTGGACCGCAGACCACACCGAGCCACGCACGATAATAACCCAGTGCTTGAAGTTGAGGGTGAGTACTACTATACGGTTATAGTTATAGTTATAAGTATCGTAAGTCGGTTTAGTTGGGCTTTACTACACTGGGAGTTTTTACGGTTCATAATTCAGTCAAGTGTATTTCAAACTGCTGCCAATGTTGCTCTTAGTTTTCGAGCCCGTTGTTTTCGTTCATCGTTCAGAATGTATATATATATATAAATATGTATACTTTCAGGTCCTCATAATTCGCTTCTCAATCCTCATTTCAGTCCCTCACCCGCGCCTCCTTCATTCTCTTAACTATCTGCATCCTTATGTACGTCCGCACGTCCAACATTTGCCATTATACTTATATTTGTGCTGGTAGAAGATGAGGATGGGTATATATACACCCATACATAAATATACATAACTTGAAGCTCATCACCGTGATTTAACACACAGCTTTCGTTAAAGTGAGAAAACTTTGATTACTCGACAATTTCATCATTCTCATTCCTCCTGAGATCGCCGTCGTATCACTTTTGTTTATTTTGTTCCGAGAATTATTCTGATACAATTGTAAACTCATCCATAAAGTAAATTGCTTGTCTACAAGCTGCAACCAGAACAAACACTAAAAAAATTAAAAACAAATATAAATAAAAAATAAAATATAATATTAAGTAGCAAGATGTGGACGAGGTAATGCTTCGGCATATTAAAGAACGAAAATTGATTTTGATTTGCCTTACTCTATAAATTCTTATCCATAAATGTTGATTTATTTTTTTACTTTACCCCGGCATTTACAATACTCTTGCACGAATGCATATTCTCGGTATCGATTGTGCGGGTGAAAGAAAATAAGAAGCGTCCCTCTTTAGTTACTACTCTACTGAGAAAAGAACAAGAGTGTATACTAATGTTGATGTAAATGTGGATGTAGATAAGGAGAAGAGAAGAAAAGAGAAGTATGGTTTGGGTACGGGGGACTTGAGGATTGTTCGAACGGCAATCATCGAAATGATTGGGAATACCCCATCTGATTTCTTTTACTCCCCCTCGTGCCTTGCCTCTGCTCGTCATCTGCTCTTTTATGTACACCATTCTCATTTTAGTTGTTTTATTATTTATTTTTAATACCGTCTTGTTCATCATTTTGTCTGTTGCAAATCGCGCCTAGTCTATTAGGATAATAATAACTATAAATCTCTACACTAAATGTATCACTACGAGGCTCCAATTTTATCGTGTCCTCAATTTAACTAAACTGTTATTATTGTTTTATTTTTAAATATTTTTACCATTTTTTATTATTTAAATTTTTTATCAGAGTTTTGTCTTAATTTTTGGAAATATTATTTTTTAACAATTTATCAGTGAAATTTTGGATAAAAAAATCTTTTGAAAATTACAGAAAAAAAATGTAAATTTTACATTAGAAAAATGCATTACATAAAACTGTATAAAATTTTATAAGGTCGAAATTCTTATATAAGTTTATATAAATACTTATTTATAATTTCATACACAGAAAGAAAAATTTCTTAACTGGAGAATAAAATTCTTGGCTCAAGAAAATTTTTGGATGCTTGAAGGAAGACCAAAGTTGTGTTGGCCGAAGTAAAAATTTTTCTTGAAATTCTATTCTTGGTAGAAGTAATTTTTTCTTAATTCAAATTATCATAAATACTTGATACAATAAATTTTTATACTTGATCAAGATTTTTAGATAATTTAGGGAAGCAGCGCCACCTACTTCAGCTGAGAAAAAAATTTTCTCACCTTGTGAAAATTTTTCTCGTGAATTTTTGATACCCATTTTATATTATTTTAGCGTGCAATTATACATATTGAATGAAAAAAAATGATTCGATATTATTTGATCTTTCTATTTGACATGTTAATCAATAAAAATATTAATGAAAATTTACTTCTATCTTTATGTTTAATTTTTTAGAGCAAGAGAGAAATTTTCTCAAGACAAGAAAATTTACTTCTGTCAAGAACTAAATTTTTTGGAGCAAAAGCCTGAATTTTTTCAAAACAACAAGATTTTCTTGACTTAAATAAATTTTCTTGGATCAAGATACGTATTTCTTAAAACAAGAGAATTAATTTTGTTGGAATAAGTGAAGTTTCTTGTGTCGAAAAAAATTTTTTTTTTCGCTCAAAAAAATAATTAGGAAGAAAAATATTTTCTTGGCTCAAGTGAACCTTTTTTTCTGTATGGTCAAAACTCTTATATAAGTTTACTTAAATATAAATTTTTCTTCATCAACGTTGTTTTGTAGATAATAATGTCATAAAATTTTTATGTAATCATTTCTATAATTCTTTTGTGCAGAAACAAATTCAAATCTGAGTTAAAAAATTTATAAACTCTTTCATTATTTCGTCTAAAAATTCACAATATTTAAAACAATGCTTTGTTCGGACTCTCATTGTTTTACAATTTAATATTTCATTTATTGTTATGTCCGTCCTCGTCGAATTCACCTACACCAGCAGAGCATTAAAAGAGAGTTTCAATATGCCTGGAAGGTGTTACGGCATAACTCCATCATTATATGTATATTGTTTCTCCTTTACTGTCTTTATTTATTTATTTTTATTTAATATCGTTATTGTTACTGTTACTGTTATTATTATTATCATCATTATTATTATTATAATCATTATATCCATCTCTCTCTACCGTGGCGAGATCAAGTCCGAGGAAAATTATATTCAGATGAGGAGGAAATCAATTCCACGATGGAATATCGGATGGTCTGTTCGATTAGTAGGGAGAGCCGAAGAAAGTGTGGAGATCGAAATATTGTGCTGGTATATATCGCGTATGAGGGCATGCCTCTATTTGTAATTTGTATTTTATTTTTTTTTTTTCCTCGTGTTCATATTTTCTTTATTCATTTTTTATTCTTCAGCCTCATTTTTATTATTTTTATTATTATTGTTCCTCTTAGTTTGTTTCTTATTTTTATTAGGGGGATTTTTTATTTGCAAGGGAACAACGATTATCCGCGGTGGAACGTGCAGCGGCACATAACGACGCGAGAATATCACCACGGGTAATTTATGCCAAAGGGATACACCAAGAATGTTGTTATTAAAAAAGTTTTAGTAAGAGTTGGGACTTTTTTTTATTTTTCTTCATATAAAATTATATAAACTTACGTCGTGACTTGATATATATTTACTCTCATATCATATTTACTACAATCACGGACTATTTTTTTTTTTTTAATTCCAATTCAACCTCTTTTGTCCCAAAGAAATTTTATTTTCTATGGTAACAAGCTAACACACTGATAGAAGGATTTGTTTAATTTAATAAGCTTTATTAACTGTTAATAAATGATTTTTTAACATCATAGGATTTAATAAATATTTATTAAATACGATTTATTAAATGTTAATAAATATTTATTAACAGTTAATAAGTCATTTATTGAGTACAATTTCTTAACTGTTAATAAATATTTATTAATGGTTAATGAATATTTGTTAACTGTTAACAAATATTTATTTAAAATCAAAAACAAAAATAGCAATTTTCTTTTGACACTTTTTACAATCTTATAGCTGGAATCCATTATAATAATAATTCAATTCTCTAAATAAATTAACGTTTTTAATAGTTAAAAATATAAAAGATAATTATGAGCTAAGATAGAATTTGCTATTTTACAATAAACGCTATTATAATGTGATATAATTAATGCAAGCGAAAAAAATTCACTAAACAAAATATTTATTAGCTGTTAATAAATATTTGTTCACTATTAATAAATATTTATTAACTATTAATAAATGTACTTTCCTCCCAAATAAATATTCATTAAATGTTAAAAAATATTTATTAAAATTTAATAAATTAAATAATTATCTTCAAATAAATTAAATTATTAATATTTAATAAATTCTTCTATCAGTGCGGACTATTTTTTCTTTTTAATTCCAATTCAACCTCTTTTGCCCCAAAGAAATTTTATTTTTTATGGTAACGAGCTAAAATTGCAATGACATTAAAAGCTTCTCAAAATGCGGCTGGTTAAAAGCACAATTAAACATTTTACAATAGAATATAATGTAATGTAGATAATACCTTTCTTATTCTTTGTTTAAAACTCCTCAGCGCGGATTCTGCAACATTATTTCATCTTTCTTGCACTAAAACTCGAACTCTTTCTCCGTTGTAGTCAAGAGCAAAAAAATATCCTCGCAAACTTTAATTGGCGATAAAATGCAACAACCTAACTCGTAAAAAAAAAGTTTAAGACTCAACATTGTATTAATTAGATTCATTATAATGTTCTAAATAATACCATAAAATTTTTTTTAAATAATCGTTACTCTTAAGTGGATGTTATTAAGTATAATTTGAAATACATTTAAAAGTAAACCAGATCACCGCAATCGCGTATAATTGATAGTTATTAATAATGATAATTATGTTTTTATACGTGGAGATTTTAAAAACTTTGATTTTAAACTTTAATTTTCCAGTTCTTAAACAATTTTTTTAATTCTTTTGGATAAAAATGAATTTACTCTGCAGATTTTTTTAATTAAATATCAAAAAATCCTTCTTGGAATAAATTTTATTCTGAAGGAATTAAATTAATTAGACTGATAGAAGGATTTATTAACTATTAATAATTTAATTTATTTGAAGACAATTATTTAATTTATTAAATTTTTATTAATAGTTAACAAATATTTATTCACAGTTAATAAATATTTTGTTGAGTGAATTTGTTTTGCTTGCAATGTCATATGATATGAAGATTGCTTATAAACAAAAATCATCTTTATAAATTATTTGCATTCATCATATTACATTATAATAAAGTTTATTGTAAAATATCAAATTTTATCACTGCTCATAATTATCTTTTATATTTTTAAATATTAAAAACGTTAATTTATTTAGAGAATTGAATTATTATTATAATGTATTCCAGCTATAGGGTTATCAAAAGTGTCAACAGAAAATTGCTATTTTTGTTTTTGATTTTAAATAAATATTTGTTAACAGTTAACAAATATTCATTAACCATTCATAAATATTTATTAACAGTAAATAAACTGTACTTAATAATTACTTATTAACTCCTAATAAATATTTGTTAACTGTTAACAGATATTTATTAATATTTAATAGATCGTATTTAATAAGTGACATTAACTGTTAATAAATATTTATTAAATCCTAACATTTATTAACAGTTAATAAAGCTTATTAAATATAAACAAATCCTTCTATCAGTGTAAAAATCATAATTAATTTTAATAATAATAATATTTTATTACCCGTAAAAACAGGTACATAAAATACATAGCACAAAAAAGTGAGTACGCATTAATATCTGTCCTATAGAGATGTTTTACATCTGTACATAGGACTGGAACAGTACACAGTAGAAAATTTTGCGTCAATGCGTCAAAAAATTTTGTGTTAAATATTTAACACTTTTATGTGTAAATTTAACATTTATTGTGTTAAATTAACATAGAAAAGTGTTGAATTAACACAAAAAAATGTTAAATATTTAACATAAAAATTTTTAACACAAAATTTTTTGACGCACTGACGCAAAATTTTTTAAAAAATTACTGTGTATACATAAATCCAAGAAAAACGTATAATTAAATTACATAGTGATATTTATTTGACGATCATAACGTGTTTTATATTATATATTAATTTGTATTATCCATTTTGTTAATTTATTTTTAATTGACTTTTTGCAATCTAGTTTTTTAAGGTCATATGGTAGTTTGTTATAATACTTGATAGCAATATAATTAGAGCTTTTACTTGATATAGTTTCGTTTTTTTTTTTTTTCCAAAATTTGAAGACTTAAGAAAGCACATCTTCCTCAACAAGTATAGGATTTTATTTGCAACAACCAATTATCAGGCTTAGCATCACATCGAGGCCTCTGGCGCCAGGTTAATCGGAATCGCTTTTCTTCACCATCCAGTACAACCAGCCAACGACTCTGAATAATACTATAAATATATATATATATATATATATATATATATATATATATATATATATATATATATATATATATATATATATATATATATATATAAAGAAAGACAGATAGAAAGAGAGCAAGAGAGTGAGAAAGAGAGACTAGAGACCGCGGTAACGTAACGTAACGTTGACTGCGAGATATCTTCAATTTATACTTATTCACGATCGTGCAGCTCTTTTTATTCTCGTTTATTCTCTCGGGGTAGAGTTTAGTTGAGTTGAAGCTCTTCCTTGGTTGGTTGCATTAGATGCCGACAGTGATTCCACGTCACACTTAGAGGTCATTACACGATGATTTAGAAATTTATTTATTTGCCGTATAATAATATGCATATTATATGAACAAAGCTAATATTTGACATATAATATCGTATTTGATAACTGCCGGAAAACAGTGATAGGCTTTAACGTATCTATCTGCATAAAATGAACCTCACACCGAGTTGAGATGATTGAAAAGAACAGTAAGAGTAAGAACAAAGAGCCGAAGAATGCATCAGAGACACTAAAAAATAACTGGACGGAGAAGAGATCAGCAATGTAGAAATATCCAAAATGTTGGGCGTCAACGGCACGCGCTTGGGTGGGACTCTTGCGTCTTGTTCGGTATTATTCAAGGGGGCCCTTGCTTTGGTTGGATTCTCTTCCCCTGGCCGATTTTTATCGGATCCGGGACTGCATATAATTATAATTAAAAGTGATCAAGCTGATAGTACTGTAAGCGGAGTGCTCGGGGCTTCATATCCTCCTTGATTTCTTTCCCCCGTCTCCTGGTTCGTACGGTCTTTGGTTCTTTGGAGAGGAACCTCGAACAAGAGGCAGTATCCGATAGCTCATCCTTCTCCGGCACTCGACCTTTGATGGAGCTCTCCCTCGAGCTGGGCATCAACCCCCTACCTGTGGTTAAGCGCACATTATGGAGGTAAGAATGGTGGCATAATATCCGCTTGAACTTAAGTTATATTCCTTGGGCATTGGGATCGTTCCAGCGGAGGTGGAGTCACTTCGAGAGTATGCTAATTCCGGCCTCGGGCCACCACGCAGCCCTTAATGGCTCCAGCTTAATCACTCTCGGTTCTTTTCTCAAGATACCAATAGTTTTATACTATAAAGTTAACTTTTACCTCTTCGAAACTTGACTCGAGCTGTACTGGCATTACATCCATCTATCCGTTCCTACAACTCAAAACTCCTTCGTCACGGTCTGGTGATAACTTCAGTGTCAAGTTCAATTATTCATACTCGAGGTTTAACGTCGGCTTTTTTAATATTTTTATTCATCTTGTATGATCTATCAAGACCTCACGGATCTTGTTATTTTTCGTCTCTGGAATTTAATCAAATTATTCCATTTTTTTTTGGAATCTAATTGAATTTTTTTTCCAGTTAATATAATTAGATATTTAACATTTGTCTTTTTTAATAAAAAAATCTCTAGTGATAATAATTCAAGATATAAAAAGCGAATCAATGCATTACTGTTAAAAAATTACATACACAGAAAAAAAGGTTCATTTGAGCCGAGAAAATATTTTTCTTTTTAATTATTTTCTTGAGCAAAAAAAAAGAAGAAATTTCACTTATTCCAACAAAATTAATTCTCTTGCTTTAAGAAATACGTATCTTGATCCAAGAAAATTTATTTAAGTCAAATCTTGTTGTTTTGAGAAAATTTAGCCTCTTGCTCCAAAAAATTTAGTTCTTGATAGAAGTAAATTTTCTTGTCTTGAGAAAATTTCTTTCTTACTCCAAAAAATTAAATATAAAAATAGAAGTAAATTTTCATTAATATTTTTATTGATTAACATGTCAAATGGGAAGATCAAATAATATTTCATCATTTTTTTTCATTCAATATGTATAATTACACGCTAAAATAATATAAAATGGGTATCAAGTATTCAAGAGAAAAATATTTTCAAGGTGAGAAAATTTTTTTTCTCAGCTTAAGTAGGTGGCGCTGCTTCCTAAAGTATCTAAAAATCTTAATCAAATATAAAAATGTAAGGTTGGCAATAGCCTAATCGGCTCGGTACCTGCATTTCGAAAGAGTGGGACCAGGGTTCGATTCCGGCGCGCACCAATATTTTTCAATGATTATAAACTAAGAATATGTGCGTTTCATTGCCAGCCTCTGTACCGGTCGGGTTTTCTGTGGTTTTCCCATATAGTTATGGAGGTAAAATGTCATTATAGAAGTACCTCCATACTATTTAAGACCGTAATGCAAATGCAGGTACTGATTATAACGCGTAAGTCGGCCACAGTCGCAGCACATGTGTGTCGGGCATGAAAGAAAAAATCCCGACATGCAGAGGGGTGGGGACGAAAAAGTGGTTGAGAGTTATAATGACGGGGTTGAGAGATTATATTGCGGAGAAAAAAAAGTGGAGAGAAAATAATTCCCAACCCTCCCTTGTAAAAACACTCTACAGTGATACAAGTAAAACCATCCTCAATTATAACCTCAAATATAAAAATGTATTGTATCAAGTATTTACGATAATTTGAATTAAGAAAAAATTACTTCTACCAAGAATAGAATTTCAAGTAAAATTTTTACTTCGGCCAACACAACTTCGGTCTTCCTTCAGGCACCCAAAAATTTTCTTGCGCCAAGAATTTTGTATATAATCAAGAGAAAAAAATTTTAAACCAAGAATATTTCTATATCGTGAGTATTACCTCTTAATGACCTTTATTCAACCAAAAATAACAATTCCCACCGCGTTAATTCTCTTCATGATAAAATTATCACCCGATGCCCAATAAATCCTTATTTACAAATCACTTATACCCAAGTAAGCCTATTTTGAAATCGATTTGTCCATAAGACACCTGCTCCTCGCAATTTAGCTGGATAATTTCATCTCTCCCCGGCATCCCAGTACCAATAATTCCACGGGCGTTCTCCAGCCACCAGAAAGAAAAGGGAGATAAAAAATAAATCGCGATCAAAACCTTGATCTGAGTTTATACATCGAGTTGATACTCGCGTCATTACTCATTGGCTAATTTCTCGGCCAGGCGTTTAGTCAGTCCTCAACATCTGCTGTGATGCTTCGTCGAGCCATCAAAATCGTAGCATAAAAATCTGGTGGTCCGGCACCTCCTCGGGGTGAGTGAGAATAGCCGATTTTCATCATCATCTCTTTCTTACTCGTAATCTTTTCATACAACCAGGCGATACCGATTTCTGGCTGAGCTGGTTATATTCATAGTAAGATAATCGGTTTGATTTCTCTCTTCGATTCTTTCCCTCACCCCGTTCACCTGGTCAGCTCTTATTCTCACTCCGGCCTCACCTCGCTCAGTGTAGTATCTCGCGTTCTCTTCTCTCTTCTCTCTTCTCTCCTCTCTCTTAACTTGGTATCGATCATCACTCCCCTTCTTATATAATTACCTTATTTCCGAATAATTGGCCAATTTATACTCGAGTTCCAGCTGAAAACAATCCGGCTGTCTCTCTCAATCGCGATCCCTTTCACTCCTTCTCTCTTTCAGTCCCTTATTTAGTCCCACATCACATCACACATAGATGGGCACACACACATGTTTGCACACAACATACCTTGACGGTGTTTCGCGGGCAGCATCATGCCCCATAGGGTCCCAAGTAGAGAGCGCTTATTTAATGTATATGCCAGTGTGATTAGATCAGACCGCGGTGTCGGTGTGTGGGTATGATAATTCTGCCCTCGAGGAGTCCACGGTCCAGTCCATGCTCCACCCACGCACACACACCACAAGCACCCTTCTACAAGTACCTGGTACGAGGTACACCACAACTTATTCCGAAGAATATACACTGGGCTATACTTGTATATTTATCCTTTTTTCCCAAACATTACTTTCTTTTTTTTTTTTCATCTCCGGCATCAACCAATTGGTTTGATCTCGCGGCATACGTTGTAATCATCCACTACGCGGTGTTATTTAGTCGCGACATACCTAAACGTCCGGCAAAATTCGCGCCTGGTTTACTGTAAGGAGCTCTGATTTAACGTCAGGATAATGTATGATATGAGACGAGGAAATTTTAAATAATCAGTTCTACTTGATGAATAAATAAATTTTTTTTTTATTAATAGTGTTCTTTCATATAGATAAAAATTTATTTCTGTTCGCTCGTAAGCAATTTTAGTATTTTTTTTTAATCTTCGTAAGAATTAAAGTTAGGTTTTTATTTAGAAAAAATTTGATGTGATTTTTCATGAGATTATTGAATAAATTAAAGACCATTAAAAAGTGGAAGCAACAATTTTTTTATTTTGTTGTCATAAGAAAAATTTTTAGATAATTGTGAAAAAAATCTGTAACAACACTGATAGAAGGATTTAGTTCTATTTAATAAGATTTAGTAACAGATACTACACAGTAGAAAATTTTGCGTCATTGCGTCAAAAAATTTTGTGTTAAAAATTTTTATGTTAAATATTTAACATTTTTTTGTGTTGATTTAATAGAATAAGTGTTAAATTTACACATAAAAGTGTGAAATAATTAACACAGAAATTTTTAACACTAAATTTTTTGACGCAAAGACGCAAAATTTTTTACTATGTAAATGATTTAGTAACAAACCTTTCATTACCAAATATTTAGTAATAGGTACTAAATCATTTATTAAAGCCCATTTAGTTCCACCAAATAAATATTTAGTAGTATTTAACAAATGATTTATTGGGACTCAATAAATCGTTTATTGGTATCAAAGAAATTAATTTTTTAACTAATTTTAGCGTGTAACCTAACTTTTTAACTTAAAATAAATAAAATCAATTAAAATGAATAGTTTGAAGTAAAAATATAAGGTATTATGAAGAAATGAATCTCGATAAATTATATTTTTTTGTTTGAGACATTTATAAAATTTAAAATTAAACAAGTTTTTAACATATCAATAATAGACAAATTGAAAAATGTAAACTAAACTCCACTGAGAAAAGACATAAATAGAAGCAATTTATTGGGAATATGTGTGTTTTCAAAGGGAAGATAAATCTCCCAAAATCGAGCTGAATAAAATAATCTAAGTCAAAGAATAGGTTATGTATCACATAAACATTGGAATTAAAACATAGCCATCTACCGACAATACTTACCAAATAAATATTTAGTACCTGTAACTAAATATTATTTGGTGGAAATAAATATTTATTTCCATGTAATAGGGCTTTGTTCATATAAACAAATCATTTATTGAACTGTAACAAATAATATTGATGGATACAAAATATTTGTTTCTCCCAAATAAATGAATAAAAATTTTGTTACTAAATCAGTTTAGTACTCCGTACTAAATCCTTCTATCAGTGTAGTAATCAATTAGCAAAAAGTTCAACAAGGTTTATAAAAGTGCATTTATTATACATAAGGTCGATGAAAAAAAGGGATAAAATGTTAAAGTGAAACTTTAAAGTAAAATTTATCGATTAAAATAGAGCATTATGCATGGATTTAGAGTAATGATAATGATTCTAAATACGGAAACAAAAGTAAAACTATTATATCTAAAACTTGAAATTTATCCGGTATTTTTGCCCTCAACTCATCACGATTACTGAATTTTACCGGTGTGGAGATTAATGCCCGAAGTGCTGGTAGCTATCACGAGAAAAGGCCGATACTCACGATCGAAGCACCAACCAAGAATTATATCGCTTCACGTTATACTTTTGTGTTTTAGCACAATAAGATAACCATTTTTTATTTTTAGTTAAATTATAGATATACATACTCATATTGTTAGATATTATATTCTGTGTGCATGTAGATGTATATGGAGAAGAAGAGGCTGTAAATATGAGAAAGATATGGGTAATGAAAATAAATATAAATAAACGGTTTTAAGTCTTAAGATCGGAGAGAAAGAGGCGAGTCCGAGGAGTGTATAGCAATTAAGCCGATGCTTACGATGATAATTAGTGGAAGAAGGTTCGAATAAGGCAGCTGGCCGGCGCGGAGGTATATATCCTCCGTACCTACATTTACCTACATAATTATCGGTATGATTATTATATCTCCAAGTGCTCGAGATATGCTCAATGTTTTCGAGTTCAAATACATTTGCTCTTATTTTAATCCACTGGCCATCGGAGACCAGCCACACTGTTATCTTGTATCGAAACATCTTTTATCAGTTTGTAGTGAGAAGCTCGATCTTTCTAATTCACGTTACAGGAAAAATTTTATTTTAATTTTAATAACTCATCAGTAACTGTAATGCTGAACAAAATAAGGTATGTTGATTAAGAAAATGGAAAGAGTAAACGGGATTTAAGATGCGCGCGCATCCAAGGCGACATTTTGTGAAACTATCGACGTCATTTCATTATAACAGACTTTGAACTCTTTTAAATTATTTAATGATTCAATTTATAGTTAACTACACGCAGAAAAAAATTTTGTTAAAATAACCTAAGATATGTTGTAGTAACAAATGCATTTGTTAACATAGGGATAACAAATTATATGTTAAAATAATAAAATTTAGGTTATAGCAAGTTATTGACATGTTATAACAACAAAACAATTTGGTTACTATAGCAAAATCTTTAAGTAGATTCGACAAAATAATTTAGTTAGTATAGCAAATTTTTTTGTTGAAACAGCAAAATTATTCTATTAAAATAACAAATAAATTTGTTAGATTAAATTTTATAAGAATCCATAATTTAAAAATATGCTATAATCAGTGATATCTGATTTGGAAAATATTTTAGCAACAAATTAGTGTTGTTATTGCAATAAAATGATTTCGTTAGGATAACAAATTGATTTAGAGATTTAACCGACTGGTTTGTTAGTACAACTTGAAACATTTTGTTAATACGACTAATGAATTTGTTACTATAACTACACTCATTAGTTACCAGAACATATTTTTTAGTTATCCCGTCTTTTGTTATTTCAACAAAATCATTTTTATGCGTGTAGCTGTTACTCGCCCGCTCCGCTGGACGCTTTATAGAATTGCATTTTTAGATCTAGACTTGAAATTTAATTAGAGGATTGTTTTTTTGACTTGCACAGATTCCCAATTCTATCGAATTGGCATGTACCTTTTATCCATGTAATTATTCTAGCTAATATTCATTGTAACTTTCAATGTGCAATCATTATAATAATCCCGTGTCTTTCTTAGAAAAATGAATAATAATTGATATGAAAAACAAAATTTGTGATGAGCATTGAAAGTTTCAGTTAAAGAAATTGCAGGTCTCATAAGTGAAGAAATCTGGCTAGTATATAAACATAACCAATAGAATTAAAAAATTTATTTTAAACAAATGACAATCGAATAGAATAAATTTAGTTACAATAAAAATTCATTATTTCTAAGTCAAAAAAATATAGTTTCCGGATAAGTAATCACCACCATATCATATACTAAAACCTTCTCCGAAACACCCTGCATCTTACGGTATAAGGATTATTCTGATTGGTTCAATATTTTTCGCAGTATAACCGGACAAAAAAACCGACTTTCCATTTATTAGTATTCAGAGTTTTTAATCGATTTTATTAATTCTGTAAATCGAAACTATATTAATTTCTAATTTCTTATCAGTAAATAATTATTTTATGGGTAATAAATTATTTGTATAATATACGATTGAGTTTTACATAAAACAGAAGGACATTACAAATCAATATTCTTCGAAAACAAGTTTTCTAAAAAGCACACGAACCTAACAACCCAATAATTATTACCCAAAAACTAATAACAATAATCCCGAATTCTCAATTATCTTCTTTAACATGCCACAACAAGTCTCTATATACTCAGCCAATCAGCAAAATAACTAGAATTAGAATAAGCAGTCTAGCAAAAGCGATTAATACAAAATTATCATCTTCGGTTTATAGAATAATAGCTTGCCGTTTTATTTACCAACAATTTAAAAGCAGTAGAGCTGAGCTTACAAGAGCATTTTGAAAATTACCATCCAGTAAACTAACATCCAAAGACATACTCAAGCTGAAAGCTCCCATCAACTTCGCCACTTGACGAGCTTACATCACGACATTCCCCGAAGTCTCTTACTCCGGAATAGCACATTCGTGTTGTACTTGACGAGTTAACGGCGTGCCTAGGAGGACGCTTTTACAATTCAACTCTTGAGAATTTAAAAATGCAATAGAAGCAAACACAAAACTAGTTAACTCAACAGTAAAATCCTCAGCTTCTTTCTTTTTCTTACCCCAGCGGTATATAACATTCAGTAGCTTACATTAGATCTATCTTATAGCTCGTCGTGAATTTACGTCTTCTTATTCTTATACAAAGCATCATCACATTAGCCTTATTATTATTTCTCTTTCGCGGTAGCGAAATAAAGGCTCTAAAAGATTCGGCAACGCATAAAGTGAGGTACAAATAATGCCTAAGTACATAAATCTTAATGCGTATGTATGTATGTGTGTCTCTTGGAAAGTTTGATCCCATTGGGTAGCGATAAACAAACCCTTGATGGAGGATTTTAATGGAGGCATAAACATTATTCAGAGTCCGGCATTACTCAGCTACACAGACAGAAAATAAGACTCAACACATTAAAGCTGGGCTGGAGCATGGGGATGGAATTGGGTTGGGATTCGAATTGGAGTTAGGCTGATAGGGTGGAAAGAAGAACCGGTAGACTGGGGTTGGGTAAGCACCAGAAGAACGAACTCGAGTAGGAGGCGAGGTGAAGCGAGGGCGGGTAGGGAGAACTGGCGATTTTATAAAGCTACGGTTGTGAATAAGAAAGAACACATACGGCCTTAAAAAGATGCGATCGATGTGTGCCTCTTTGCCCTGTTAGAATTCTTCTCCCCAGGCCGGGATAGGGAACAGAAACTCCTAACTCCAGTTCCAGCTTCTTCTGCGTCTTGTTCTTCCCAAAGGTCGAGGTGCACCCCGAGCTCCCCCTTGTGGGGGTAGTTATACAAATTTCCCAAAGTGTCTAGCTTCCCCTTATCCTTATTCCCTTTTCTACATAACAGTATGTGTGCTACTGGCTTCTGGTACCGAGTAGCAGCCCCCAAATACTTCGGTTCACTTATACTCGTTTTACTTTTCTCGTCTCTTCTTTCAACATCCCGCTAAAAGGGGGGCCACCTACTACTGTACTATACTCCCTGAGAAAGAGACCGAGTTTAAGGAGCCAGGAGCTTCCACCACGTAGCCATGGCAACCGGGGGCGGGTCTTTGCATATTACACTCTTCTGTGTGACACACAGGACTGCTATATGTTATGTGCTGTATGTACCACACACTACATGCTAGATAGCGTGGTGTGCGCCTTATATGTAATTTCCATGTGTGAGAAATTTCAAGATCAATCGTTGTGACTTTTCTGCTATATGTGTAGGTGTATACCCTACTTCGAATGACGTGAGGACATCTACATGTGTGTAGAGTACTCTCACCCCTTCCGAGTTATTTCTGCGTATGTGTAATGTGGGATGTAAGAAAGTGGGTGGGTGAGAAAAGGAATTGCGGGAAAAAGAGTCGCCGAAGGCAGATGAGGAATTGTCACCTCACCTACGAATGAGAGAGCCTTTTCTGAGTGGAGGGAGATAAAGAAAAGGAAATCTCTGTCTCCCTTTCTACAAGGTTCTATCGCGCTTTTTTATTTTCTAGAGTCAAGGATCCCGAAATCTCGTGCGTTTTCTCCCTGAAACGTCTCGCGGGTTGGTTCTTTATCGACATGTCGCGAGCTCCCAGCCGCGGGATAGGAAAATGGTTGGAGATAAATATGCAGCGGCTTGATAAATCGGATGCGAGAGAAAATCTTGTTTTTGATTGTTGAGATTCTTTTTTTTTTTTTTTTTATTAATTAACTTGGTTCAAGAGAAAAATTCTTGAACCAAGAATATAATTTTGAAGAGGGTGATTGTCTTGAATCAAGACGAAAAATTCTTGAATTAAGTAAAATTTCCTTAAATCGAGAAAAATTTTCTTAAATCAAGAATTTTTCTACTCAAACCAAGAATATTGAGCTCTTCAAAAATATATACTTGATTCAAGAACATTTTTTTTTCTGTGTACAGATTTTATCGAAGCTGTTTGAGCTTTGTAGCTTGTAGGTCGGCTTAATATAACATGGCGGCTACTAACAGTGTCACTTTTTAAGTGCGATGTTAATAAATCAAAATATTTATCATATTCAGAAGATTTTCTTCTTGAATAGAAATAATTATTATTAAAGGCGATTTAATAATTTATTAAGTTGATAAATTTTCATTTTTTTATTGGTAAATATTATTAAAATAATAATAATAATAAGAAAATATTATTAAAACTAATATCTTATCAAGGTTAAAAAAGTAGCATGTAAATTTCGTAAATTATTTTAAATTAGAAAAATTTTAATAATTAATTCTGTATATAAAAGTTTCAGAAGAAATTACCATTAAAATTAATAAAAAGCAGTAACTGCAGTACACAATACCTAGAATTAACGATGTTTATGTCTCAATTGTGCAGGTAGCGTGATTTCTACAATACTTTGCTTGAAATTGTTGGCCAGCGCTTTCATTATTTACCGGGCATTTATAGTCACCCTTCAAAATCTCCATACATTATTTTAAACTTCTTTACATTTCAATACTCTTTAAATTTCCTTTTATATCTTCAATTTTTCAGATCTAAAAAAATTTTTCTTAATCCCAAAGACAATATCAAACATTAAACTATCCGTTTAAATTCAAATAAATATTTAACAATTTTATTTATATTTATATTTATCTTTAGTTAGCGCGCGATCTCGAGCGTGCTCATCCGGCACTTTGATGACGGTGACTGGTTTTTTTAACCCCTCAGGAACTTGGTCCCCTTATTGCGATTGACGAATGTCGATCGCTTGGGGGGTGAGGTAGGGTATCGGCTGCCAGGGAAAAAGGGGTACAGAACTTACAGCAGGGTCCTGAGAATCTGAAAAAAGACAGAAGCTGGAGATAGGACGTCTGTCACTCTCTCACCCGAGTTGGAACTTTTTAAAAAGTACTTTCTGGCATGCCAGGATCAGGGCAGGGAAAAGGGGGTGCTCACATTATATATTTTTTTTTTACTTTATTTTTTGCGTTCGGGTATGGGTGACGTGTTTTTCTGGCAGCCAAGGGGTGCGCGCCCCTAATTATAAAATAAAAAAAATCAATAGCCTACCCCACGCTTAGTTTGCTTTTGCTCTCTCTCGTCTCTCATGTTTAGTAACATTTTCTCACTTTGGTGGTAGTCGGTGCCTTTAAGGGACTTTCTATTCGTCGAATGGAGCCAGTCGTCAACTGCTTGGGAGTAGTCGAAAGTGAAGAAGAAAAGTAAAATAAAAAATAACCAGGGTGACTCTCTCTACTCGCTATTCGCCCCGTTTTTCCATCATTGCCACCCCTCAGCTCACAGGGCACGACGCCTTTCCACACACGGAAATATACTATACTATATACTACACTGCTGATATTTTTTTATTTTTTTTTTTCACTCGCGACAATCGCAATCGCAGCGTACAGTTTTGTATTATATAGGAGAGACAAAGACTCAAGATGAATAAAGAGGGACAAGTATGCCAAGTATGTTGCCATATATTGAGAGGGAGGGAGGAGACGATGTGAGTAAATATATGGGGATGTTACTGGAAAGATATAGCTCGGAAAAGTCCACGGATAACGGAAAAGACTCGGTGCAATTTTATTGCGTTACGCTTATTGCGTTTCCCGCATTTTATACTTACATACTCACTCCCTTTTATAAATCGAGTTTTAATACTCTACTGCAATCTCATATATATCTTGTTATTCTTAAACTCTTAAGCAAATCCGTCTAGATAAATAAAACTTGACTGTTTTGTTGAATTAAAACTAAAAACATTTCTTGTGCTTAAAGCTTTAGATTTCTGTAAATTTTTACAAACTTTTATTCAAACTAACTGAATAAATAAATACTATTTTAAATATTTATATAGCTTAAATAAATCAAAAAACATATTTCGGTTTTAAAAGACCACACGGAAATAAATTAACTGTAATAAATAATAGTCGATTTATAATAAGTAATGATCAACTGGAAAAAATTACTATTTCAAACAGTAAAATCGTGATTTCAACAATCACTTTATAATATTTATCATTTAAGTACTACACAGAAAAAAAGGTTCACTTGAGTTAAGAAAATATTTTTCGCCCTAATTATTTTCTTGAGCGAAAAAAAAATTTTTTTTTGACACACGAAATTTCACTTATTCCAACAAAATTAATTCTCTTGTTTCAAGAAATACGTATCTTGATCCAAGAAAATTTATTTAAGTCAAGAAAATCTTGTTGTTTTGAGAAAATTCAGCCTCTTGCTCCAAAAAATTTAGTTCTTGATAGAAGTAAATTTTCTTGGCTTGAGAAAATTTTTCTCTTGCTCCAAAAAATTAAATATAAAGATAGAAGTAAATTTTCATTAATATTTTTATTGATTAACATGTCAAATGGGAAGATCAAATAATATTGAATCATTTTTTTTTTCATTCAATATGTATAATTGCACGCTAAAATAATATAAAATGGGTATCAAATATTCAAGAGAAAAATTTTCTCAATGTGAGAAAATTTTTTTCTCAGCTGAAGTAGGTGGCGCTGCTTCCCTAAAGTATCTAAAAATCTTGATCAAATATAAAAATGTATTGTATCAAGTATTTATGATAATTTGAATTAAGAAAAAATGACTTCCACCAAGAATAGAATTTCAAGAAAAATTTTTACTTCGGCCAACACAACTTCAGTCTTCTTTCAGGCACCTGAAAATTTTCTTGAGCCAAGAATTTTGTTCTCCAGTCAAGAATTTTTTCTTTCTGTGTACAATTTATTATTTATATGCAAGAAAATACTATTTCAAACAGTAATATTCGCTATATAAAAGTCGAAAATGTTAAAGTATAATAATGAAGAATTTTGACTTTGATATTTATCATTTCGTACCTAAAAAATGATGAGTGAATTTTTTACTTTTTTCCGTGCAAGTTTGGATTTTTAAATAATTTTATTTTTTATAAATTCCACAGGACAAAAACAACTATTATTAAAATTTTTTCTGCACTAGAAACACCTCCCAGATAAAAACCATCGATAAAAACCTCGCGGAAATCTATTTAAACACCCCGCGATATAAATCTAAAGCATACAAAAATACATAGATTTAAAATATTTATCCTGATCGCACAGACTCATAATGAACCCAGTCTTGGAAGCCACTTGAAGATCGACAGCCATCGAAGTATCATAAAAAGTTAAAAATAACGTTATCCCTAAACTTACTATCATTTTCCCTCATATGAACTCAGCGCCTCTGGCATATCGATTCGCTCGGATAAACACTGAGCGATAAATATCGTGGACACCGGGTAAGAGATCGGCATATAAATATATATATAAAAATAAAGTGTATATACACAGTAACACAACCGTCATTTAAATGTGAGTTGTGGGATATAAATAATATACGTGTGCAAGAGTATGCGGTTACCCGAATGTAAAAGTGAAGAGAAAACGAAAGAAAGAGAGAGGGATAAACGACGTCTAGCCAAAAAGACCAAACCAAAACTTGCAAGTTCTTCTTATAGGAATCCGCGGTAGGTTACAGAGCGTGAATAAGAGGGTGGCTGAGCAAGTTGTGGGTGGACAGCAAGGAGGACACATCGATTTAACCGATTCTTTCTTTATTTTTTCTTCCTCTTCTTCTACTCTAACTCTACTCTAACTCTTATCTATACTTCTATTCTTGGGAGCTGTTTTTGTCTCGGCACGCGCGACAACACATTCAAATAAGTAAACCCACCACCAGGATCTCCAGCGACCATCAACTCTTCCTTCTTCATCCCTTTCTATCTATCCTTACTCTTATCTTCATCCCTCGTTCTTGTCCTGATACCTTGGCCTTATACCCAGGGTAACCAGCAGCATCACCATCACCATCACTACTAGCGCCATCGTTTCTTTCAGGCGAACGTCCTGCCTCCACCCCCAACTCCTAATGGGGTGGGTCACGACGACGAGATTAAAAGAAGAATCAATAGCACCCCACACCCCTTCTTTTAAGCTCCTACTTCTTAAACTTGTTGTTCTTCTTTTTCTATCTCGAGCTTGAGTTCTTCCTCTTCCTCTTCCTCTTGTACAAGCACCGGCGACCCACAACCTCAAAGGCCTTCTCCATATATTGAAATGCGCTAAGAGGACGCCGTCTCATCCCCCCATCATTCAATTCTCATCCCCCAAGGCACTACCACTCTCAACCAAGCCCACACCCACGCTGTACAGCTCACTGAGAACATACTACGTTATATTCTTCTCCAGTCTCCAGTTTCCAGTTCCTCTTGGACAAACACTCTAGGATGATCTGAGGCTCTCTGCTCCCTCTCCGCTTCCAGGTCTTTTATCCGAGATCCTCTTTGTCTTCCTCGTTTCAGCAATGTCATTATATTTATTTGTTTATTTTTAAATGTCATTTGCTTTTCGATTTGTTTATTCAGCACATGTCAACAGAAGAAGTAATTAAATTAATTATGTTTCTTTGAATTTTAGGTGATTTTTTTTGTGTATTTATAATTAATCGTGATAACAGGGATTATTTAATTGTTATTTTTAAACTTGGGGATTTTAGATTGGAGATAAAGGTCAATATTTGATATCTAATTGATGAAAAAAATTTTCATTTTATGATTTAAATCTATTGAATTATAATTAAAGTATTTAATCATTATTTAATAATGGTTACTTCTACTATAGAAAAAGAAAAAAAAAATAATAATAATAATAGTAATTAGCAACCTTGCAGTCACTTTGTGACTGCTGGGATTTGTGAAATATAAATAAATAAAATTTTACTGTATTAAGTAATGACTTTTATTAAATTGCAGCTTTCATTTGAGTACCCACATGAATTTTAATATATTTCTCATATATACTTATATATAATGTATATAAATATATGAAAAATTGATGTGGGTACTCTAGTGAAAGGTCTTGATGAGTGTAACATCGGGATGAGCTTATATCTTTAAAAATATCAACATTTCACAAGATATTTGTTAAATTGCACTGTACTTTCTTAACTATTGACGTTTTTAAAGATATAAGCTCATCTCGATATTACACTCATCAAGAGCTTTCATTTGAGTACCCACATGCATTTTGATATATTTTTCATATATACATATATATATAATATATATATATATATATATATATATATATATATATATATATATATATATATATATAATATATGAAAATTGATGTGGGTACTCAAATGAAAGGTTTCGATGAGTGTATTGTCAGGGTGAGCTTATATCTATAAAAATGTCAATAGTTCACAAGATACAAGGTCATATCTTAATCATTGATATTTTTAAAGACGTAAGTTCATCCCGATGTAACACTCATCAAGAGCTTTCATTTGAGTACCCACATGCATTTTGATATATTTTTCATATATACCTATATATATTATATATAAAATATATGAAAAATTGATGTGGGTACTCAAATGAAAGGTCTTGATGAGTGTAACATCGGGATGAGCTTATATCTTTATAAATGTCAATGGTTCACAAGATACAAGGTCATTTCTTAATTATGTATCTAGAGATAGAGTATTTTCGAATGCAGCCTAAATACTTATCATAATAAATTGTCTATCGATGAAAATAATATGAAATCTTGAAAAGGCACAAATTCAAGTCAAGACCTTTGCAATGACACTAAATTTGACTAAAAAAAACCGATTTTATCATATAACTATCCTGTACACAAAATTTTTCTTATTCTCTTAATAATATAGATAATAATTGAACATTAAAAAAAAAAAGAAAAATTTTTAAACTGAGAAATTTCTTTTGATTTGAGTAAATTTGACTTGTTTCACGAATTTTATTTTGTTGATTTAAAATATAAAGGCCGATTTTAGAACAATTAAAGACTCAGATAAACATAAAAAAAGTATTAAAACCCACAAAAAAATCTAATAAAAAAAAACTTCTCAGGATCCTAAATTAAAAATTACATGATGTAAATTATAAATTATGATTGAAAGTTTAAACTTAGAAAGGAAGATGCTCAAAAAATGAAATTACTCAACCATATAAAAATGTGTGCATAAGGTAATACCTCCTCTTGAGAGTACAGGACTCGCCCTGGTGCAAACGTTAGTAGTCGAGCAAACATTATCTTTAATTCTGTTGACATTGTCCCTGATTAGAGAGCTCTTAGAGTACCCACTCTTCGATTCCCTTCCCCGTTATCGTCCTTTTTTTATATATTTTCTCGTGAGGCTTTTATCTCATATTTTAAATGAATTCTGTTATCGACAGGACTCGTCGATGATGCCAAGGCGAGGGCTTTCAAACACACGTGACACCGGACAGTGTTTAAAATAAAATAAGGATGGGGAATAAAGGACCAAAAAGTATTAAAGGCAAACATGGTGATGTGTTCATGATGATATGAGACTACTTTCCTTCTCGTCCCTTCTCGTCTTTTCCCTTTACTTATATTACACAAAGTCAAACTACCCCGGCATGCTCATGCTCATGCTCATTCTCTTGCTTATATAAGCAAGACCTTTCTTACATTATGTACTTTATTATCATTATTTTCATTACTATTATTATTATCATCATTTTATTTGATCCTCTTACGTTGCCCTTCCTCTCCTTTCTTCTCGTATCGCTTATATTCGCTTTTTCTTCATCACCATCGTCACACGTGTACAAGTTAAGGTATAAAGTCTACATATTCATAAACTCATACGAGATATTTTTCCAACATTAGATCCTCGGGGTTGTATGTTTTACTTAATATGTAAAATTTTACGCTGACGAGCGTTAGGGGTTAAATTTATTTTTATTTATTTTCCCCGAGACTTTTCGCGAGACTACTATTGGTTAGAGCACTGAGAGAAGGGCGTTGGTTAAATTTAACCCGCGTGTGTGTTATTTCGTTTAGTTATTTCTATTGGTGTAAGGCGCACATATAATAATCTTCACTTACAGGATCTAAGAACACACGTAACCGGTCTAGTATCTAGTTGGCGAAACGAAAATGTTGATGCACGCGGGTGGTGGGTATTCCTGGAATTTCTACACGCCGTGAAGGGGATTAGTGTAGCAATTTGCGTTTCCGCATTATTGCTTTGCATAAATTATCCTAATGGATGTTGGCTCTTTCTTGTCAGCTCCAACTCGGCTCCTGAAATGCATTGCCGACTATGTTTTATAAATACTCTTATGCGCTTTTCGTGTCAGCTAGACGCTGGATATATCCTGTAGGTGTAGTAAGAACGATTGTTATGAGTTTAAACATGTACGCTTTAAGTTATTATGCGTGACTTTTGAATTATGGCTGATCATTAATGTAAGAATGGTGACATTAATACACTAAGTTTTATTGAAATTTTAAGAAAATTTTCGTAATCTTAATACACTTTTGAGTAATTTTAGTTGACAATATTTAAGTATAAAGAATAACTCTATATTAATAAATGGAGAGCCGGTTTGTTGTTCGGTTATACTGCGAAAACTACTGAACTGGTCGGAATAATACTTATACCATAAGATGCAGCGTGTTTCGGAGAAGGTTTTAGTATATGATATGTTGGTGATTACTTATCCGGAAGCTATATTTTTTTGACTTAGAAATGATGAATTTTTATTGTAACTAAATTTATTCTATTCGATTGTCATTTGTTTAAAATAAATTTTTGAATTCTATTGGTTATGTTTATATACTAGGCAGACTTCTTCACTTATGAGACCTGCAATTTCTTCAACTAAAACTTTCGATGCTGATTACAAATTTTTTCAAATCAATTATTATTCATTTTTGTAAGAAAAGACACGGGAATGTTATAATGATTGCACATTGAAAGTTACAATGAATATTAGCTAGAATAATTACATGGATAAAAGGTGAATGCCAATTCGATAGAATTTGGAATCTGTGCAAGTCAAAACAATACTCTAATTAAATTCCAAGTCTAGATCTAAAATCTATATTAATAAATGGAGAGCCGGTTTTTTCGTCCGGTTATATTGCGAAAACTACTGAACCGATCGGAATAATACCTATACTATAAGATGCAGTGTGTTTCGGAAAAGATTTTAGTTTATGATATATTGGTGATTACTTATCCGGAAGTTATATTTTTTTGACTTAGAAATAATGAATTTTTATTATAACTAAATTTATTCTATTCTATTGTCATTTGTTTAAAATAAATTTTTGAATTCTATTGGTTATGTTTATATACTAGGCAGACTTCTTCACTTATGAGACCTGCAATTTCTTTAACTGAAACTTTCAATGCTCATCACAAATTTTGTTTTTCATATCAATTATTATTCATTTTTGTAAGAAAGACACGGGATTGTTATAATGATTGCACATTGAAAGTTACCATGAATATTAGCTAGAATAATTACATGGATATAAGGTAAATGCCAATTCGATAGAATTTGGAATCTGTGCAAGTCAAAACAATACTCTAATTAAATTTCTAGTCTAGATCTAAAAATGCAATTCTATAAAGCGTCCAGCGGAGCGGGAGAATAATAGTTAGTTATTTATAAACAATGGATTAACTTAAAGTTCATCAATTACGAATTACTTAGTTACAAGTTCATGTACTTTTTCGGCGCGTATAATCTCTAATTTTTTGACAATATTCTACTACGACAACTACCTTAAGTTCTTAAAAAATATTTATTCTACACGGAGAAAATAAAACAGCAATGATTACTGTTTCGTACAAATATTAGAAAAATGTTCATAGTCAGTAGTGAGTGTTGTACGAAACACGACTGCTTAGTGCCAGAACACGACTCAGTAGTGTGCAGACAATAGTCAGTAGTTTTTATGTGGCGCTCTCTACTGTCCCAAACATTTTAACCTTATTTTCTTCCAAAACAGTACTGAGTACTGCACAAAATAGTAATCAGTGTTGTTTTTTTTTTCTCCGTGTACACAGATAAAAAAATTTTCTTAATATTTGATAAGCGTTAATAAAACTGTTGATAAATTTTTCATTTTAAAAATAAATAATTTATATTTTTTAACAGTATAAAATTAAGAAAAAATAAATTAAAATTTGGGTTGTGTTAGATTTTTCGTACTTAATATGAAAACCAGAAAGGCGTATTGTATGAAGACAATTTTTTCTATCAATATATTATTTTTACTTTGACTTATAAGTAATCTAAAAGATAAAAAACAACATTCAAGTTTCAGGACCTCCGAGTAAGTAACCGTATTCTGAATTTATTTTAAACCCTTAATTCAAACCGCGGGACGTTAAAAATTGAGCATATGGCTGGAGTAAGTTAAACTAATCCGAATGTACGAGGTACGTGTGAATAAAAGGCAGGAAAAAAATACAGGCGCGTTCATAAATTAAAAATAAATAAATAAATAAAATAAAATGAAATGAAAAAGGGCAGGCTGAGGTATAAGGCTTAACTCTCAGCCTTTGCTCGGATAGGATGGGATGAGAGACGTAACTTATGTCCGGCAACGAGTTATTATTTACTTATTAGACGTCGGACGTAACACACGGTGGGGGTGTGAAAATGAGCTAAGACCTGCCGGAGGAGAAATTAAAAACGTGACTCTACTGAACGGGTAGCATTGCAGACAGAGCCGACTCCAAGAGTGGTATTAAGAGCGGGAGGGAGACCCGCGAGCACTAACGAGAAGATACGACCGGACCAGCCACCACAGTCAAACACCATACCAAACATACTGGCACGCCGCAACCGCCACGCTGTCTTATTATATGTAGTTGTTCTTCTGTACTGTGTACTGTATACTGTACTTGAGCTGTACACTATTATACACAATATACACCCAGTACTGAAAGCAAAAAGCACTCCTCTCTTTTTCTCCTCACCTCCTCTCGCTGCTCCTGCTGTTGTAGTATTATGTACTGTGTTATGTTGCGTTATTAGTGGCGAACGCGCGCAGCTTACGACAAGAAACTGTTACGCTCGAAAAGTGATTTAGATGATCCTCGTTATCCTTTTCATATTTTATTTTTCTCTTACGACTTAACTTTAATTTATAGATTACATTTCTTTAATGCCTTCTCATTCTTTTCTTTTTTTAATATTCTTAAGTGATATTTATTGCTAAAAATTCAAATCTCAAATTAATGGACCAAAGATCTAATTTTTAATGTTTCAAATAAATTCTTTGCCTACTTTCTGAATTGAGAAAATTTTTGAGTCGAAGAAATAAAAATATTTTAATAAGTTGTTCTCAGATGGACAGTTGCTAGCTTTTGAGGGCGCATATCAAGTGAAATCATCAGAAATAAGGTCTCCACTTATGGAATTGCATTTTTAGATCTAGACTTAAAATTTAATTAGAGTATTGTTTTGACTTGCACAGGTTCCAAATTCTATCGAATTGGCATGTACCTTTAATCCATGTATTTATTCTAGCTAATATTAATTGTAACTTTCAATGTGCAATCATTATAACATTCCCGTGTCTTCCTTACAAAAATGAATAATAATTGATATGAAAAAAAAAATTTGTAATGAGCATTGAAAGTTTCAGTTAAAGAAATTGCAGGTCTCATAAGTAAAGAAATCTGGCTAGTATATAAATATAACCAATAGAATTAAAAAATTTATTTTAAACAAATGACAATCGAATAGAATAAATTTAGTTATAATAAAAATTCATTATTTCTAAGTCAAAAAAATATAACTTCCGGATAAGTAATCACCAACATATCATAAATTAAAATCTTCTCCGAAACACGCTGCATCTTATAGTATAGGTATTATTCCGATCGGTTCAGTAGTTTTCGCAATATAACCGGACAAAAAAACCGGCTCTCCATTAATTAATATAGATTTTAGATCTAGACTTGGAATTTAATTAGAGTATTGTTTTGACTTGCACAGATTCCAAATTCTATCGAATTGGCATTCACCTTTTATCCATGTAATTATTCTAGCTAATATTAATTGTAACTTTCAATGTGCAATCATTATAACATTCCCGTGTCTTTTTTACAAAAATGAATAATAATTGATTTGAAAAAATTTGTAATCAGCACCGAAAGTTTTAGTTAAAGAAATTGCAGGTCTCATAAGTGAAGAAGTCTGCCTAGTATATAAATATAACCAATAGAATTCAAAAATTTATTTTAAACAAATGACAATCGAATAGAATAAATTTAGTTACAATAAAAATTCATTATTTCTAAGTCAAAACAATATAGCTTCCGGATAAGTAATCACCAACATATCATAAACTAAAATCTTCTCCGAAACACGCTGCATCTTATGGTATAAGTATTATTCTGATCGGTTCAGTAGTTTTCGCAGTATAACCGAACAAAAAAAACCGACTCTTCATTTATTAGTATAGATTAGATCAAAAATTTTTTTTTAATTTTATTTAACTCACAACAAATATATCAAAAGACTGTCAGTTTTTGGAAAGTTTCTGACAGTTAGTTTTTTTTATCTTAAAAATTTAGAATTTTCTGATGCTTATACCTTAACCACGACAACTACCTTAATATTTAGAAACACAATTGCAATTTTAAAAAACGATATTTTTCTAAAATAAAGTATTTTTTTTTTTAATGTACATCTCTTGGCGTAAAACTTAAAAAATATTTAAAATGCAAACTCGATCACGTAAAAAATATATCCGGTTGTTTTGTATTCTTTTTATTACAGAATAGATGTTTCAATTTCAATTTTACAAAGAGCTCAGATAGAACATCAACTTTGAAACGTGTACTGACGTCACACACACGAACTCACACGGGAGATATATAGCGAATAAATACGTATCTAGATCGTACATCTTGGTGTGTTATAGACGGAAGATGGAGTTGAAAGTGTTCTCGAGTTCTTGGTCTCTTTGAGCTCTTAAGGGTGAGAGAAAAGAGAAAAAAAGTACCGGAGCACTAGGAAACCCCAAAGGTTATCGCGAGGTCGATACGGGACCGTATATACATTTTATGTGCCGCCTTTATTTCGATACGACTCGAGTAAAGTTCGATCCCAGTACAAACCTAATTTGCGTTCCATCTCGCGAGCAAACACTCGCTGGCTTTTACTCTAGTGTGTAGTATGTAGTATGTAGTGTGGATCTAATGCCACTGGTGATGGTATATTGCCGCTACCGTCTCTATTTCTATCCCGAGTATTATACATATAGTTTGGATCAGCCTCAGCCTTAGCCTCAAGCTCACACCCCACTCGCACTCCCCATACTCAAGATGATACTCACCCTCATACTTCACCACGACCTATTGGCTCTGCATCATCCAGGTGTATCCCAATACTTTTTTATTGCTTTCTACGGATTCTCCAATTTATCCGCGGCTTTATGGACCAGAAAATTATAAAATAAGATCGAATAAAAATAATTTACCAGACTCTTTAAAGTTCATATTATAAAATCAATGTAATAGTTTTTTTTAAGTTTCAATCTCGACTTTTTATTTCAAATTTTTCTTTAAAAAAATTATTCAGATTACTTACCATAAAAAAAGAATTTAAAATTAAAATTTTTGTATATTTTTTATGATAAATTACGAAAATAAAGACACCAAATTCTTCAAATTAGAATAAAATTTTCACTTTTTGATTTTTTTTAGTCAAGAATAAATAGGAAATTTCATCAAAAAGCCAAGAAATTTAAACAAATGAAAAAATTGTTAGAATATTGTATTTTTTAATTTTTTTGGAACTAAGCCAAGAATCGAACCGAGATCTGATAATTTAAGCAATTGAGCACCCAACAGGATCAAAAAATCAAGGTTCGATTTCGAACTTGTTTTTACCCCCATGAAAAAAAAATATATAAAAAATATGTATACACGGAAAAAAATAAACTGTAGTAAAAAAAAAATGGATTTATAATAAGTAATGATTAACTGCTAAAAATTACCATTTCAAACAGTAAAATAGTGATTTTAATAATCACTATGTAATATTTATCATTTAAGCGCTACAATTTATTATTTAAATGGCAGAAAATACTATTTCATAGAGTAATATTCGCTATGTAAATGTCTAAAATGTTAAAGTATAATAATTAAAAATTCAGACTTTGATATTTATCGTTTCGTACCTTAAAAATGATCTTATGATACGTAAAAAGTATGAAATAAAGTTAGTAAATTTCTAATACAAGCAACGTCAATATTTACAAAGTAAAATGGTAAATTTTAAACGCAACGCTAAAAATCAAACTGTAATTATTGACTTGCTTGGACTGGTAAAATGTATATTTTAAAAGTATAATTTTGACTGTTTCAAATGTTGAATTCTCCCAGAGTGAGACCCCCTTCTCTTTCATTTGAGTTCCCCTTCTCCTCATAATATGGACTATATATTGAAATGGCAATTTTAACTGTTTGAAACTGTAATTTTTTAAGATGAGTCGTTATTTACTATAGTAACAGCTACTAATCACTTATTTTGGATATTAAATTATAAATTGTGGCTTTTATACTTTCTACATCAAGTTCTGTAATACATAAAAAATACATAGATAAAAATATATCTAAAATATATCTAAAATATATTTAAAATGTTTATGGAAACCGGCCAAAAGTTAGTGATTAAAATTATATTTACTATACATAATTTATATATTTTTTATAGATTTTTAATATATTTTTTATGCATTTCGACATATATTTTTTTATATTTTTTTTTCATGGGAGTAATCCCCATATTTTTTAAATATTTTCGTTTCCAGTGACGAAAAAATTATATTTTTTAATAAAACTCATCAAATTCAATGTCAAAAGTAACATTATTTTTATGATATTTATTTTATTTCCTTTAAAAGTTCATATCCTAAAAAATAAACAAATATGCTGCTTTAATTCTGAACAAATTAATTAGAAAAAAAATTTCATCATTAATCTTGTAAAAATCATCAATTTTTTGAAAATCAATTAATCATATTCAATAAATAATTTTCAAATTATTCTCCAAATATAAAATCAAAAGCAATTATTTAATTAATAACTATTCTAAAAACTAAATAGGTCAGGGTAATTGATAAGACAGTGATTCAATTTTCTGATAAACTAGCGTTTAATAGAATACGTCGAGGTTTAGTACAGTTTTAGTTTGTTTCATCTTATTTGAGTTGTTATTTATTTTATTTATTTAATCATTATCTTCATTATTATTCTTATCATTATCATTATTAATATTAATATTAATCATATTATTATTATTATTGTTATTATTATTATTTATTAATATTATTAGTATTATTTTATACGTAAACCAGATGAGCTTGCGATACTGTATTACAGTAGGGAGTGGCACGCAGGGCTGGGGAAGAAAAAGGAGAGTATCCAAATCAATTTTATGTATCCATATACATATACATACATACATATATATCAGTAACAGTATCAGTATCAGTATAATCATTTACAATATTTTTGTTTTATTATTTTATTATCGGGAGTGTGATTTCAGGATCGGTATCATAACTCAGGATATTAATAAACAACTCGCAGCTTTCACAGATGATAAGCCGTTTTGTGGTAGATTATAGATATTTATTTCCAAAATCACTCTCTTTTTAATTTAATTCAACCACCATTACATACCAGCTGTCAATTATCCTTCCAATAAGTTCAAATTTGTAAGAGCAATCGAGTCAATGGCCTCTGTTCTACTTTTTTCATATTTTTACTATTTAAATTCACCGTAAAAAAAATGTTTTTTTTTTTTTTAATATTTATTCAAGCGTATTTGAAACAATAAATAAATTTTATTAAAATTTTTTTCAATTACTCATTAAAATTTGAACTAAAAATAATCTACCACAAAATAACAATTCTGCAAATAAATATTCCAAATAATTGATATGTGAGTTACAAAAATGACACTAACTCATTTTAAATAACAAAACAATAATAACAATAATAATAATAACAACAAAAATTTTTACATATGATCAAAAAAATCTTTGGTACATTTGAAAAAAAATTAACAAATTACAGCTTATAAGATATGGCACGTGGAATTGGAAATTTTTACACAAAACTCCCATTAGTCTAAACTAAAAACAATTAAAAAATGTGACATTATTATATCAGTGGCATGTATGCATTAAAAAATGACAAGACAAACAAAACCCTGGGCGTGATTGCCAATTTAATAAAATTGGAACAATTTTGAAGAGTTAGTCAACAATATTAGTGTACAAGATTTGTAGGAATGTATGTAGTCGGAGCTCGTATTTTATTAAAGCTCTTATGAAAAAAATTAACATTACCTATTATTACTATGACATATTAAATAAACCGAGTTTTGGGTGATGGCGCCCAACCGCCCGATTCATTACTGCTTTTACTTTAACTTTAACTTTTATTTATTTAATTATTCTTTATTAATCATATTTACTTTAATTACGGGGAGGTGTACGTATACCTGTCAATCGGTCTCACCCTCAGTGTATTATTAATCGTGTGTGTATTATTACTTTTTTATTTAAACTTTTTCGTGTATAAAGGGAAAAACGTCTGCAGTGTCTTTACTTTACGGACTACAGCTAGTCATACCATTATGTATATTTATATTTTTATAATATATATTTATATATATATCCAATAATATATATATATATATAATATCATCGTATCATTCATCATTATCATTATAATTAAGTAGTACAATAAATTACTTGCTTAGATATGAAATCTAGTAGGAACATGATTGCACCGCTCCAGCAGCCCGTTTTTTTTCGGAGTCGGGCCATCGCGTTGGCGCTCTTTCTCTCTCTTGTTTATCGCTCAATATTATTATTATTATTATTATTATGATTAATGTTCAAATTTTTATTTGCGCTTTTAAGTTTTAATTATTAACATCAAACCTGACATTTTAAAAATTCTCCCCGGAAAAATTCAATAATCTCGTTCACTTTCACCATTTGTACAGTTTAATTAAAATAATTAGCCTGCAATACAAATATTATTATGATACTCAGCCCGATTTTTTAACCGGGAGGCAGTCTGGCGCCCAACGTGTCCACAAAATTATACTATACACTGCAACTAATCACAAATTTTACGACAAAAAAAAAAAAGTGCGAAACAAAAATGTGAATGCGTAAAAATAAAAGTGCTTTTGGCTAATTGGTGAAAAGTGCGCGTATCCGGGTAGACGCTTAAACAAGTGCTTAAAAAAGTGCCAACGGTGCCTTCGTCCACGCAACTGGGAGCCAGTGTTCGGGCCCCGTGCCTCGGGGTCGCCCCCAAAGGCTCCCCGGGAACCCTAGTTTTTTTTTTTTTTTATTATTTTTTAATATTTTTTAGCGATTATATTAATTAGATATACACATGGCAATCTCTCACAAGAATTAGTCGCTACCATATCAATAGTATCATTTAATAGTCAATTTTTTTTTTACTTTTTTTTGTTATTTTTTTAAAAAAAAGACAGATTTTAGATCTGAAAAAATTTATAAATTAACAAAATACTTCAATAATAATTTATATTGGTGATAAAAATTCATAACTTAATTTTTTAATATTAATAATTCACAATAATTAATTAATTAATAACTTAGTTAATAATTGTCATAATAAATTAATCAATTAATGAGGTACTTTAATAATAAGACATAAAAATATTAAAAAACTCAACGATTTAAAAATAAAACCCCTTCCCTTCGTTTAATTTTACCTGCATCGCTTTTTTTATCCTCCTTTTTAGTCGCTTTCTTACTTTTGAGTACTCAGTCGCATCACAATTTATTAATTACTCATTAATAAATTCCCAAATATTTTTTATCTAGAAATTTTAATTTTTTAACTCGAAAATTTTAACGAGAGAAAAATTTACTTCTATTGATTTTTTATCAACAAACAATTGTTTTTTTCGTGCAAAAGATGAGGTGGAAAATTCAGAGTTGATAGAAAAACTATAATTATTTATAAATAAATAAATGTAAAATTTTCAGAGATTTTTTTTTAAGCACACGGTAAAAAAATATTAAATTATAAATAAAGGAGCGGCAGTCGTTTTTTTTTTAAATGTTATAATTAATAGTTAATAATTAATAGTTAGAAATTGATAATTATTAATCAATCAATAATAATAAACAGCATCTTATCCTTAAAATCCATTATCACTCATTCATTGTTGCTTTAGGAACAGCTAGTAGCGAGGTTCGGTAACTCTATCACTTATTTGTTCGTACGAGTACAAAAGTCCAAATAATAAAGTTTATTAAATATTAATACTCGTCTAGTTACAGTCGATTCCCTCCCGATGAAAATATAATTTATTTATTTTTTTATATTTTAATAATATTATATTATATTTCCCTCCGGCGAAGAATCCGCGAGCACACGTACGTATTTAACTTCTAAACGATGACATAATATAATATGCATGTAAATTGCTGCCCGGATTTCTATTCCCCTTGTGCTCTGTACTCTGTACTCTTTACTGTTAACCAGAACCTGACTTATTTATGATTAATTTATTATCTGTATTTTTCTATTCACCCTTTACCTCTCTGTCTATTTTTTTCTTTAAACCTGGAATACAATTCGTTGTTGTCAAGCCTCGATGATTCTTGGAAAAAATATACAATTTTTATTTTTCGTATTCTTTAATATGTACTTCATTTATTAGATTACATTGTAGGACGATTGTCACCGCAATGCACACGAAAAGCTCTATCGATTACTCTTTACAACTTTTCTTTGTAAAAAATACCCGATATAAATAGATGGTAAATAATATGGTACTGAACTAAATTGCCGATACACGACGGAAACAATTATTTTTATTGATATTGATTTTTTTTCTTTGTAAAATAAAATAATGTCTTTTATGTATAGTCCGAATATAAAAATTTTTTTATTTGTCCAAATATTTTTGTTAAATATTTATCAAGTGTATTTTATGTCCCAAAATTTTTTTGTTCGGAAAAATGATTTTTTGACCCATTAAATTTTTTTTAAAATTAAAAATCACTTTTTTAATTAATTAAATCTTTTGCCAAATTAAAAACAATTAAATCTAAATTCATTTAATTTTTTGGATCAAAAATTTTCAAACCTTAAATTTTAGACATTAATTTTTGGAACAAAAAATACGATAATTTATTTTCTATTTAATTATTAAATTTTTTAGTACCAAAAATTGTAAAAAAATCCAAATTAAAATAAAGAATTGTATTAATTTTCCATAAAAATTTTTTTTTCGTAAAAAATAATTTTTTAATCCATTAAATTTTTTAAAAAATTAAAAATCACTTTTTTAATTAATTAAACTTTTTGTCAAATTAAAAATAATTTTTTAAATCAATTAAATCTAAATTCATTTAATTTTTTTTTGGACCAAAAATTGTAAAAAACAATTTTTGAAACCAAAAATTTGAAAAATTTATTTTTTATTTAATTATTGAATTTTTTAGAATCAAAAATTTAATAAAATTTCAAAATATAATAAAGAATTACATTAATTTTCCATAAAAAATGATTTTTTTGATCCATTAAATTTTTTAAAAAATTAAAAATCACTTTTTTAATTTAATAAACCTTTTGCCAAACTGAAAATAAATTTTTAAATCAATTAAATTTAAATTCATTTAACTTTTTTGGACCAAAAATTTGTTTTTTATTTAATTATTAAATTTTTTAACACCTAAAATTGTAAAAAAAATCCAAATAAAAATAAAGAATTGCATTAATTTTCCATAAAAATAAAATTTCCAGTAGAAAAACCAACCGGGCAGCTTTTTAACCTTAACACCCTCCAATTCCTTTAATTGCTTGATACTTTACAAAGTTAAATCGTATATAAGCCATCCTAAAAAAAATATAACCCTATACTTTCACATTAAAATTACCAATCAGATGAGATTCGTTCTTCAAAACCCAAAACTAATTCTTACGCTTAATAATTACCCTTAGAAATCGATCACTAATAATCACGAGGTACTTGACTAACCTTCGATGGGCGACTACCCGTTTAGATATCAGATTATTAATTAATAATTCACAATAAATCGAAATCCCCCGCACTACTGAGTAAAAGAAGCACTTCCGATTCCTCACTATACACTCATGTAAATATAGTATCAATAATTCAAATATAATAATTAATAATTAATAATATAATAATAATAATAAATATTCGTCACCAACGTTACATATAATATAGAAAAGCATTTATTTTAGCGACAGGAACTCGAGTTACTTAATCTTAAAAATATTATTACTTTTCCGCTTTCGTTAATAAATAAATTAATTTATATATTCAATTACAATTATAATTTATAATTATCTTCACGTAAAATCATATTGTTTCAATCCCATTGGGCGAATGATTGCAAGTACAAACGCATTTTCATTCTTAGAGAAAAACAGACTTTAATGCTTTAAAATCAGACCCTCAATTATTTAAAACTTCCTTATGAGAATCAAATTTTAAAGCTCATATTAATTATAATAATTAAATTACTTACGTACGTGTGTAAAAAAAGTTCTATTTATATATCCGCAGTTTCTATACGTCACAACATTATTATATATTTATATATTTATCTACTTAAATATATATAATATATTTTTTATTTATATTTATATTCTTCAACTTAATTCCATCATAGTGATTTATTTTTATATATTTATTAATTAAATCTATTAGTGGTTTTTATTAAATGTGTGACTGCTCACTCCAAGTCTTTTATTGTTATTATTTTTATTTTTAATCATAGTTTTTCATAAAAAAAACGTACCTCTGAATATAAATTGGTGTTTAATTAAAAGCGACTGATGTACTCGGCTTACTCGTATTATTAAATGGCGCCCAACAACTCTACGCTCAAAGATAAAAACTGATAATCATTTTTATATTTATTAGTCGACCCCTTGTAAAATTTGAAAATAATTATTTTTTAAAAACTTCATTCGCATCCGCAATAATTATCGATAATTATCATTATCATTAATCGAAACCGTTACTATTAACAACTATAAATATTGTTTATTATTGTTATAATTATTAATCTTACTATATTTAATATTAATCATTTTTTTCTTCATTTTATTCACCATTATTAAATATAATTTATTAAATATAGGAACCATGTTGCTGGGTTTTCATCAATTTATTATTCGTATTTTTTTTTTATTCCGTCATTTGTAGTCGCACTCACTGCAATTGGTGCTCGAATTGTCAAGTCTTGTGTTAATGATTACGATCAATCATTGTCGTTTCCTTTAATTAGGTAAATCGCGTATCTCCCCGCGAGTTTGAATTTTAAAAATTCAATTACAACTCGCGTCCCAGCATAAAAACCGTGCGTTAAAACTCCTAGTCTGTGTCGATCTTAGTTTTTATTTTATTGTGATTGTTGATAATACAAGATTATGTGTGTATTGATATCTAGTGTCAGTTCCAGCTTTTGTTTTTTATTTAAAGTCACATTCGAGTGGTGGGTGACAGTGATTTGTTTTATTTTTACAACGCTACTCTTTTTTTCTATTTTATTTTATTTAATTATAAAAAGCTTAAATTATAGTGTTGCAAATAAATTTAAGTGTCTTGATGCGCGCGCATTAACGCTGGGAACCTTGTTTTTTTTGTTTGAAAAATAGTGACTGTTTTTAATCAAAATTCATTGAATTTTTATTTTAAAAAAATATCAATTAAATATTTTTAAGTTCTTCGTTGTTAATTTTTCTTATGTGAAGAAATTTATTGCATTTTTTAAATAAATGATATATTTTATTTTATCATTTATTAAATTAAAAAATTATTTTACAAATTTAAAAAAATTTCCATCGAATTTTAATATAAAACAGTCGAAAAATTGTTTAAAATACACGGAAAAATTTTTTCTTAATTTTCTATCAAATCTTTTTAATTTTTTATTGTTTAGCCAATAAATAATTTATTTTCCAAGTAAATACTACACTAATATTCTCTTGAATAGATTCAACAATCACTTGAATTTGAAAATATTTATAAAAAAAACTTTCCGTGAATTTTTAATGTTAGAGTCTGTAGATAAAAGTGTCAGAGAGAGAAAGAGAGAGCAAGTGAATAGAAAGAATGTGACAACAAAATGATATCCCTACCTAAAAACAACCTCCAATTACCTTCTATTCCCCTTAAATTATTAATAATAATAAAACTTTACATAGGAACGTTAGTCAGACCATCACGACGCCTTTGTCGTGCCATTTCTCTCATTACATCCCAATTCCGAAATTTTCACGTACGTTTTCGCCCAACTAAATTACAATCTCAATATTTCACAATAATTAATAACTAATAACTAAAAATAATCACCATATAAATATAATTAATAATTAACTTAGAGGAACTTCGTTGAGTGCGCGCATCGAGACGCGTCTTGCCTACTAAAATAATACACACAGTACAACGAAACTACAGTAATGTACTATTTAAATAACAAAATCAGTACATTAGTTTATTTTCGTTTTCCTTTAATTAACATTAAAGCCTGTTTACAAATCACTTATATCCTCTCGTTACAATTCTTGTCTTTATTTTAGTCCGTACACTTATCATTATCATTATCATTATCACTATCACCTTCGCACCGTAGCCCCATAAATTGAATAATAACAATCATCATCATTTAAATATTTGATGATAATTATTATTAGTAATTTTATTAATTAATTATTTCTTACCACCCAAGTAACCAGTTTATTCCTAATTAATTAATTAATTAATTAAGTAATTATTAAAAAATCATTCCCTTTTTCATTTAAAAGTCTTTAATCGGTAAATTGAGCTCTTGATGATGAAAAAAAAAATTTAACGTGCTCCGGCCAAGGCCGCAACTTCCTGGACCAATTTTTGCCGCTTAGCTTCGCCATTATTGTTGTCCTGAGACACAACCGCGCTCTGAGTGCTCGTGGACGTGCTTTCTGCGGCTGCGCGAGCCGCAAGAAGCGTAATTTGGTTTACAACGTCCTCCATTTCGTCGACAAGAGGGTTCGCTTCTTCATCGTTAGCGTCTTGGCCGAGATTGAGCCCCAAATTGAAGTCCGGGCTGGAAAATTGACCGAAATTTGAAGATCCTGAAGTTCGCTGCTGAATTTGAAGAGACTCGAGCCTCGCGCGGTGTTGTACGGTCTCCGCGTGGCGGCGCCACTCGCCCAGGGTGCCGTAGGTCCGAGTAGAGGCCGCGGTGTCGCACAAACTGCAGCTAAAGCGGGCCTGGACTAGACGCAAGGCCCCTCGGCGCTGCTGGTTGCCCAAATAGCAGGACCGCTGGTGTGTCAATAGCGAGGATTCTTGAGGATAGGCGCGACCGCAGCGCCGACAGACCAGACAAACTTCGGATTCTATTTCGCGGCAGTATGACGGAAGTGTGCACGGCTCTTCATTACCGACCAGCGGGTTCGGTAGACGCACGGTTTCCAGGCCGGGGTGATTCGGGTCCTGTTTCAGGAAGGCTTGCATCAGCGAACGCGGCACCTGAACAGATGGACCGTTCTCCACTGGCAGCGACATCAGTCCTATGCTTGGGTTTAGGCTTGTAGTCGCTACTGAAACCAAATAATATTTTTTTTTTATTAATTTTTTTTATAAATATTCATTTTTATAATTATAAATGAGCTTATATATTAAAAAATGTCAATTATTCAGAAATGACCTTGTATTTTGTCTACAGATGATATTTTTGACGATATAAGCTCATCCTGATGTTACGCTCATCGAGACCTTTCTTTTGAATGATTACATAACATTTTTTATATATTTTATATATATGGTATTTGTGGAATATATAAATATATAAAATATATGAAAAATTGATGTGGGTATTCAAATGAAAGGTCTCGATGAGAGTAACTTCAGGATGAGCTTTTATATCTTAAAAAATGTTAATAATAAAGAAATGGCGTTGTATTTTTTCCTATTGATGATATTTTTAATGATATAAGCTCATTTTGGAGTAACACTCATCGAGACCTTTCATTTGAATACCCACACGAATTTTTCATATATTTTATATATTTCAAAAATATGAAAAATATCATATATATAAAATATATGAAAAAAGTCGTGTACGTACTTAAATGAAAGGTCTCGATGAGCGTAACATTAGAATGAGCTTATATCCTAAAAAATGTCGATAATTAAGAAATGACGTTGTATTTTGTCCTCTGATGATAATTTTAACGATATAAGCTCATTTTGAAGTTACACTCATCGAGACCTTTCATTTGAATACCCACACGAATTTTTCATATATTTTATATATTTCATAAATATAAGAAATATCATATATATAAAATATATGAAAAAAGTCGTGTGCGTACTCAAATGAAAGCTCTTGATGAGCGTAACGTCAGAATGAGCTTATATCTTAAAAAATGTCAATAATTAAGAAATGACGTTGTATTTTGTCCACTGATGATATTTTTAACGATATAAGCTCATCCTGGAATTACACTCATCGAGACCTTTTATTTGAATACCCACACGAATTTTTGCCCATATATTTTATATTTATGATATTTCTCATATTTGTAAAATATATAAAATATATAAAAAAATTCATGTGGGTATTCGAATGAAAGCTCTCGATGAGCGTAACATCAGGATGAGCTTATATCTTAAAAAATGTCAATAGTTAAGAAATTACATTGTATTTTGTCTACTAATGATATTTTCAACGAAGCAAACAGGAGATTAAATTTTTTATATTTGATTTTTTAAAAAATTTGTTCCATAAAAAATAATTATTTAATAAATATCTGTGAAAATTCAAATATTGGCAATATATAAAAGCCTATCAAAAATAAAAATTAAAAAAGCCCGATTCTTAATAAAAATATTAAAGCATTCTGTTGAGTCTCGATTCATCGCATTAAACTCCTGTTCCATCTTTACTAAACCACGGCTATCGTACAATAATTACAGGAGAGTGTTCGGTGAATAACCAGGGGTATCATTAACACTTCCTGCCTCGTAACGACTCTCATCTGGTATCAAGTACAAGCTACGTTACCCACGCGCGTCATCCCATAAACCTGTCACCCATTTGATTAGCCGAATCAACAAACATGAAATGAAATCATCAGGCATACACTGTACCAAAAAATTCGCATTTAAACTTGAAAAATCCCCCAACAAATAATTATCTATTATTCTAACAATTAACTTGAATATTTTAAATGGGAAAAATTTGTTAAAAAACAAACTCCAGCCCTAATAGTCGATTACCCGCTAATCCGTCATATTAAATATTTTTTATAATTTCTCTGAACGATAAAAAATAAAGAAACGTGTTCGAGTGTGAGTAGACAACGATAGAGAGAAATTATCCCATCAATGTATCTCGGCCCCACGGGCAGGCTAATAACTGCCAATTTACCTGTCCCAAGGCGAAACAGGTTTCACATAAATTCTACCTCGATCATGTCTATACTATACCTACATACCTATAACCCGGCTAAATGTATATACCTCTATACATCCTCCCATACATACAAACATATATATTAATATCATACATCTACATCTACATCTACATCTACATCTACATCTACCATATTATGACAACTAAGTCAGTACAAATCAATTCTAGATTCTAGATGAGAGTTTAATCGAACATGCCTCTGCCTCCTACTTTTCTTATGTTGCTATCTTTTCAATACAACTTACATTTTTTTTTTATTTTCTTTAACTCATACTGTCAGTCATAATAGATTGAAAAATTTCAAAGGCAAATTTACGAATCGTGATGATAAAAATTTACAAAACTCAATTTTTAGTTTTGTTTTGCAGAAATTAAAAAAAAAATATCTGGTCATTTGATATTTTTCAAATATCAATTTTTTTATTTAAATGCTATTTTTTTTACTTAATCTATACTAATGAATAAATAATGAAAACTACTGTACCGATCGGAAAAATACTTATACAATAAGATGCAGCGGTTTTTCGGAGAAGGTTTTAGTATATGATATGTTGGTGATTACTTATCCGGAAGCTAAATTTTTTTGACTTAGAAATCATGAATTTTTATTGTAACTAAATTTATTCTATTCGATTTTCATTTGTTTAAAATAAATTTTTTAATTCTATTGGTTATGTTTATATACTAGGCAGATTTCTTCACTTATGAGACCTGCAATTTCTTTAACTGAAACTTTCAATGCTCATTACAAATTTTTTTTTTTCATATCAATTATTATTCATTTTTGTAAGAAAGACACGGGAATGTTATAATGATTGCACATTGAAAGTTACAATGAATATTAGCTAGAATAATTACATGGATAAAAGGTGCTTTGCCAATTCGATAGAATTTGGAATTAGTGCAAGTCAAAACAATAATCTAATTAAATTTCAAGTCTAGATCTAAAAATGCAATTCTATAAAGCGTCCAGCGGAGCGGGCAAGTAATAGCTTGTATTTTATAAATTAATATGTACTTTTTTAAGGTCATTAATGTTAATTATCTTTTTGGAGACTTTAAAAGATTAATAAAAAAATTTTTAAATGATGATTAAAAAATCTACACTAAATGGAGTGCCGGTTTTATTTTGACCGGTTATACTGAGAAAACTACTGAACCGATCGGAATAATACTTATACCATAAGATGCAGCGGTTTTTCGAAGAAGGTTTTAGTATATGATATATAGGTGATTACTTATCCGGAAGCTAAATTTTTTTGACTTAGAAATAATGAATTTTTATTGTAACTAAATTTATTCTATTCAATTCTCATTTGTTTAAAATAAATTTTTTAATTCCATTAGTTATGTTTATATACTAGGCAGATTTCTTCACTTATGAGACCTGCAATTTCTTTAACTGAAACTTTCAATGCTCATTACAAATTTTTTTTTTCATATCAATTATTATTCATTCTTGTAAGAAAGACACGGGAATGTTATAATGATTGCACATTGAAAGTTACCATGAATATTAGCTAGAATAATTACATGGATAAAAGGTGAATGCCAATTCGATAGAATTGGGAATCTGTGCAATTCAAAACAATACTCTAATCAAATTTCAAGTCTAGATCTAAAAATGCTATTCTATAAAACGCCCAGCGGAGCGGGCGAATAACACCTAGTGTGTAATAATTAAAAAAATTTCTACGATTGTTCAAATAAATTTATTCGGTCAAATAATAGTAATAATGGTCATATTTAGATGAAAAATTGACATTTTTTTATTCTGCTTGTTTTTACGGCGCATTTCTGATAAAAAATGTCGTGAAAGAAAAGAATGAAAATTTCAATAGCTTTTTTGTCTTCAAAAGTTGAAAAAAAATTTGGCTCTCATGTTTTTGGATGAAATTTCTATTTTATCTTTTTTTGATGTTTTTAAGACATATTTTTTTGAAAAGTAGTAAAAAAAACTAACAATTAAAAAAAAGCAAAATATAACAATTTTTTTATAAAATTTATAAATTTTTTTGAAAATTTGTTAAAATCGTGATAATTAACTTTTTTTTTAAGTTTATTTTTTTATGTAATTAAAAAAAAAAATATATCAATAAAATAAAATAAAAATTTCGTTGAAAAAAATGAAAATTTAAATGGTGGACTCCATTCGTATATAATTAAAAAAAAATTAATAATTTCAAAGTCTTGCAAAAAAAAAATAGAAATAAATGGATTTTTAATTACAACCTTTTCACTAAAGAATTTACTGGCGAAAAAAATCCAGTACTGGGAATTCCGTAAAATAGTTAATGATTTAATAACAGTAAACATGAATAAAGATATCATGAGTCTATAATTATGAATAAGTGTGTAATAATATTAAAGAAGATAAAACTATTAAAAATACATATATATCACTTCCGTGTTTATTTAATGGTCTAATATATAGATGTGTGTATGTGTGTATATATGTATATGGGTATGAAAGTGAGAACCACTGTTCAAACCCGCAATCTTTTATTTGACCAACGTTCTTCCCACGGACGCGTTTATCCGTCTTTGCTCGATCGCGTCTCTCGTGTCAACAATTCTCATATTTTAAAAAAACCTTTAATTTTATTTCCCGTGTCTGCTTAGTGCTCGAGCCTCGAATCCCGAGATCTCTTACTCTATAAACGATTTTGCACATTATTACATATCATACATTACTCATAAGAGATTATGTGCTACGGAGAATATACAATAACATTGCACGCATACCCCATGCTATTGCCATTACATACGATCTTTACGCGAGTATGCCGAGCACCAACACCTAGAATCAAGTCCACTGGAAGCAAACATCGTTGGCTGGGAGATAACGTATTTTTTTAGTGAATAACATCTCTATCTTTTAAATTATTTGTACATAGAATTATCGATTCCGATAATTTGTAAGAGAAACTAAGGTCACGAAAGCCTTGAAAAAATAAATAACATTTCTGGGTTTCATGCTATGTTGTGGATGATCTTAATGTTTGACTTTTTTTTTTGAATGACTAATTAAAAATACTCGAGTCTTTTACTAAAGTCAAAAGTAATAATATTTGAGGATGTTATATTACTTTCTTATCTGGAATAATTTATAAGTAGTTAATTAATCAAGTAGATTTATACCTAACGTGTTTACTTGGTTGTAATAATTTAAACTTGAATTTAAAGTCTACGAAATTTTTACTCGGGATTAGAAATAATAATTCTGTTGAAAAAAATCTTTTTACTGTATTTAAGATGTCTGATTAATTTAAAAATTTGTATAAAGGATTGATGATAATAGAATTATTAATTGATTTTATTTTAGTGTCCTGCGTAAGGATCATCGTGGTAAAAGATGACTAATTTTACGGTTTAAACATACATGATCTATAGCACCACAGTAAATATTTATCTTTTTTGAATTCAATGAAATACAAGCAATTTTGCAGTCACTACGTGATTGCCGGGACTAGTGAACTATAAATAAATAAAATTTGGCTTTATTAAATAATGACTTTTGTTAAATTGCACTGTACTTTTTTAACTATTGACGTTTTTAATGATATGAGCTCATCCCGATGTTACACTCATCAAGAGCTTTCATTTGAGTACCCACATGCATTTTTATATATTTTTCATATATACATATATGTAATATATATAAATATATGAAAAATTGATGTGGGTACTCAAATGAAAGGCCTCGATAAGTGTAACATCGGGATGAGCTTATATCTTTAAAAATATCAATAGTTAACAAGATAACAATGTCAGTTCTTAATTATTGACGTTTTTGAAGATATAAGCTCATCCCGATGTTACACTCATCGAGAGCTTTCATTTGACTACCCACATGAATTTTTTATATTTCACAAATATGAGAAATATCATATATATAAAATATATGGAAAAATTCGTGTGGGTATTCAAAAGAAAGGTCTCGATGAGCGTAACATCAGGATGAGCTTATATCTTAAAAAATGTCAATAATTAAGAAATGACCTTTTATCTTGTGGAATACTAACATTTTTAAAGATATAAGCTCATCCCGATGTTACGGGATTATTTTTAATTATACCAAAAAATTTGAAAATTAATTTTAGTTGAAAAAATTTCATAATTTTATAGAATAAAAATTTTTTTCCACATCTTTAGATTTTTTGCAATTTAAAATTGATATTTTCATGTTAACAGTTTTTGTAATGTAAAAATTTGATTTCCAAAAATTAAAATTTTTCTGTATTTTTGACAAGACTTTTTTTTTTGTGTCAAGTGCTTTTAAGGAAATTTTTGTAAAAACTTCTCTCTTAAAAATTTATCCATAAAAAATTTCCTCAAGCACCTCACAAATTTTCTACAAAAAAATAAATTTTTAATTAATCATTATTTTAATTTCAAACTTATTAAAAATCTTAAAAAATTATTTTCTACTCCTTTAATTTGGCTTACTATTAATTTTGTCGTTTTTCAACCTATAATTTATAAAAATAAAAATTTTTTTCTTTATAAAAGAGCTTAACGTGAGAATGTAAAGCTCAACTAGGCGAAATATAATCAGGAAGATTTGCGATGATGATTGGTGATAGAGTTAATAGAATACACTTGGCAATTTGTGTGTGACACCCTTGAAACAATCGGCTTAATAAGAGAAACATGAATCGAGCGTACGAACATACACATGTGTGTGAATGTATAATGACGTTAATGAAATGAAATGAGTATGGAAGGACCGAGGGGCGAAGAAAGAAGAAGATCATCATGGATTATTGCTCTTAATGAGCACTGGTTATTTCTTTGAGTGGCTTTGATTTGCTTGCCCATCAACGCCACCCCACGCCCCACGCTCATTTCTCACAACACACTCACACACGCTCAGTACTTCATACTTCACACTCGCGGGTGTATTATATAAATTATGTGTATATTTATACTTTATATTGTATTATATTATATATGGTAGACGGTGGATGCTGGTAATGCATACGAGCGTGTAAAATAAGTTTATAATGTTTGAATTAACACGAGATTGCGCTTACATTATTTTATTTTTAATGTACCAAGCACAAGGGAAGAGAGTAATAATAATACAAGACTCATTTGCGTATGGATTGAGATAGTAATACTATATACGTCAGGTTTAAGTCTGCGTTATGTGTTTTTCTTAAATGTGCGGCCGGAGATTGTTATTGCCCCTCCCAGTACAGTGATTCTCAGTTTAATTATCACTTATTATAATTACTTGATTTATTTATCATCGATTTTTATTTTTAATGCTATTCATTAAAATTACATTAAGTGATTGATTGAATAATTATATAGATAATCAAAAATTAAATTTATAAGTAACGATAAAAATTTTTTACAAAAATTAAGTTGTAAAAAAATTAGGCTAATTCATTAATTTTTTTATAACATTAAAAGTATGAAATTTTGCACCAATTAATTACCATTTAAAAATTTTTTAATAGTCTTAAATATCTTTAAAAAAAAAAATTAATATAAAAAATTATTAAAAAATTCATTTTTATTTATAAAACATTTTTTAATCTACATTATTATTAAGAGAATAAGCGAAATTATAAATAGTCAATTTATAATGATGAGTACTTATGATGCATTCGAAAAGGCTCTATCTCTAGATAAATAATTAAGAAATGACCTTGTATCTTGTAAACTATTGACATTTTTAAAGATATAAGCTCATCTCGATGTTACACTCATAGAGACCTTTCATTTGAGTACCCAAATCAATTTTTCATATATTTATTTATATTATATATATATATATATATATATATATATATATATATATATATATATATATATATATATATATATATATATATATATGTATAAATGAAAAATATATAAAAATGCATGTGGGTACTCAAATGAAAGCTCTTGATGAGTGTAACATCGGGATGAGCTTACATCTTACAAAATATCAATAAATAAGAAATGACCTTATATCTTGTCAACTATTGACATTTTTAAAGATATAAGCTCATCTTGATGTTACACTCATCAAGACTTTTTATTTGAGTACCCACATCAACTTTTCATATATATATATATTATATATATGTATACATGAAAAATATATCAAAATGCATGTGGGTACTCAAATGAAAGCTGTTGATGTGTGTAACATCGGGATAAGCTTATATCTTTATAAATATCAATAATTAAGAAATTACAGTGCAATTTAACAAATATCTTGTAAACTATTGACATTTTTAAAGATATAAGCTCATCTCGATGTTACACTCATCGAGACCTTTCATTTGAGTACTCACATCAATTTTTCATATATTTATATATATTATATATATATGTATATATGAAAAATATATAAAAATGCATGTGGGTACTTAAATGAAAGCTCTTGATGAGTGTAACATCGGAATGAGCTTATATCTTTAAAAACGTCAATAGTTAAAAAAGTACAGTGCAATTTAACAAAAGTCATTATTCAATAAAGCAAAATTTTTTTTATTTATAGTTCACAAGTCACGGCAGTCACATAGTGACTGCAAGGTTGTTAGTTATCATTAAAAAATTTTTTATTAATCTTAAAAATTTCCAAAAAAATAATTAACATTAGTGACCTTGAAAAAAAGTACATATTTATTTATAAAATATTTTTTTTGAACCCCGATACGGTACCCAAAGATTTGGGAGCATATATTTCGAACATACACCTTTTAAAATTATCAGAGTCAAATATTAACACATTAAGAATCAAAGATAAAAATTGACGGTCATGAGTTCAGATAATAACCACTATCTAATAAATTATTTATTTTAATAAAAGATTAACACGTATTTGAATACGCCGATAAAGTATTATTAAGAGATAAACAAGCTCAACTGGTACCTTTGTAAGTAATAACTTCAAATAGAGCCATAGACCCCGGCTAGGCAGCATTATATTACACACTAAAGTAGTTAAAAAGAGTATCAATAAAGAGCCTAGATCCTCGTCTTGAATTTCTCGGTGCCTTATCTCCTCATAAGTAAAACAGGGAAATTCCAGAGTCGTGAGCCAGAGGGCGAGCTCCGTCCGCATGCGGTCAGTGCTGGCCTCAACTGAGGAAAACAGTGCGGCGTAGGCGTAGGCTTGAATTCCTTAACCCTTGCTCTTCTCTTCTTTTCTTTTCTCTCTTTCTCTCTTTCTTTATTTAACTTATTTTAAACAAAACTCATCTACAAGAACAAGAAAAAGAATATAGTAAAGATATTTCCGATGGTTCGTGACTTTCTGTCTCGTTTGCACGCTCGTTAAACGACTTTTCCACTTCTTAATCCCTTTCACTTGTAAAAGATACCTTTTATTTGCCTTTATTTATTTTAGTTAATTTTATTATTTTTGTTTTTATAAATATACATATATATATATATATATATATATATATATATATATATATATATATATATATATATATATATATATATATATATATATATATATATATATACGTCTACAGCAGAAGAGGCATGGGCTTGTGCTTCTTGTTGTCTCGAGCAGACCCGTTATCGTGAATTCTTGCTTCGGAACGACTGTTTCACACCTCTGCGAGCCCCGAGAATTAGGAAATAAATTAGTGCGAGACTAATTTCGTTATCTCGTCGATGCTCTCGGCTCGCAGCGACGACACTTTTCTCTCTCTTCTCCTTAATTTTTTTTTTTACCATGTCGTGCTATGCTGTTCTATACAGGATGGTATGTACAATCAGAGATGTCGTCAATGCCGACCGCCCGAGGAACCAGTTCCATGAAGTAGGCACTTTTGACCGCAAGTAAATATCTTCGACCGCCGCTGAGATTTTTTAGTTTCTCTGTGCGACAATTACGATATTACTCTGATCGTTTTTTTTTATTCAAATTTTGGACCAGTGCACGCAGAAAAAAATTTTTTTAAGATATTTTGTGGTAACAAATGTATTTGTTAATATAGAGATAATAAATTATATGTTAAAATAACGAAATTTAGGTTATATCAAGTTATTGATATGTTATAACAACAAAACAGTTTTGTTACTGTAGCAAAATCTTTAAGGTAATTCGACAAAATACTTTAGTTGGTATAATGAATTTTTTTGTTGAATCAGCAAAATTATTTTATTAAAATATAAAAAAGAAAATTTGTTGGAGTAACAAAGACAATTTGTTGAAGTAATAAAGAGAATTTTTAATAATACACTAATAGAAGGATTTAGTACGGAGTACTAAACTGATTTCGTAACAAAATTTTTATTCATTTATTTGGGAGAAATAAATGTTTTGCACCCACAAGGAAAAAAGTAAACTGTAAGAAATAATAAATAACAGTCGATTTATAATAAGTAATGATCAACAGCTAAAAATTACCACTTCAAACAGTAAAGTCGTGTTTTTACTATTCACTTTACAATATTTACCATTTAAATGTTACAATTTACTCTTTACATGGAAGAAAATACTATTTCAAACAGTAATATTCGTTATGTAAATGTCTAAAATGTTAAAGTATAATAATTAAGAATTCAGACTTTGATATTTATCATTTCGTACCTAAAAAATGATCTTATGATATGTAAAAAGTATAAAATAAAGTTAACAAATTTCTAATACAAGCAACGTTAATATTTACAAAGTAAAATGGTAAATTTTAAACGCAACGCTAAAAATCAAACTGTAATTAATGACTTGCTTGGTCTGGTAAAATGTATATTTTAAAAGTATAATTTTTACTGTTTCAAATGTTAAATTCTTCCAGAGTGAGACCCCCTTCTCTTTCATCTGAGTTCCCCTTCTCCTCATAATATGGACTATATATTGAAATGGCAATTTTTATTGTTTGAAACTGTAATTTTTTAAGATGAAAGAGTCGTTATTTACTATAGTGACAGCTACTAATCACTTATTTTGGGTATTAGATTATAAATTGTGGCTTTTATACTTTCTATTCCGAGTGAATATTACAGTTTACTTCTTTCCGTGAATCAACATTCTTTCACGGGAAAAAATTTCTGGGAAAATTTACGATACAACTATTGTAAAGCTGGACTATACTTTGATTACTATTAATTTTCAAATATTTTAGAAGAAAAAATACTATTTATTCATGAAAAAATACGATATTACTATTGTAAAAAGTAAGAGATGAAAATTTCCAGTGCTGCCTCTGTATCTTTCCAATAGAACTATAGCAAATTTTACAATAGTTGAATTGGAATGTTTCTCAATTAGTGTGAGTGATGGCCGTGCACAGCGCTAGACTCCGAGTTTATGTAAATGTTAAAGGATATGTGTCTTAGTTTACCTCAGATAGCGTAGAGGGAGAGTCTCTGGCTGCCAACACAGAGTTCTGGGTTCGATCCCAGATAGCACGAAAATGTCGGATTCTTTTTTCGATTACTGTACAGGTACCAATTAGTTCAACCTTCTATCTCTCTCCCTCCCTAATATTTCTTTTGAAAAAACCAACTGTGAATTTTTAAAATAGTTGAATGGTAAAGTTCACAAACACATATTGTATAATTTGCTCTATAGTATTCGACTTTTTAAGACTCTTGCTTGTCTTATTTGTTGGATAAAATTTACAATAGTAGATCGTAAAAATTACTAAATAAGAAGTATAGTCCACCGTTACTCTTTTATTTAGTAAAAATTACAATAGTAAATTAGTAAAAACTCCTTCAATTTTATTTCCGTGTTGTTAATGCTTTAATTTCAATGTTTATGTAATACATAACCTATTCACTGACTTAGATTATTTTATTCAGCTCGATTTTGGGAGATTTATTAAACTTTTAAAAACATACATACTCCCAATAAGTGTCTTCTATTTATGTCTTTTCTCAATGAAGTTTAGTTTAAATTTTCCAATTTGTCTATTATTGATATGTTAAAAAACTGTTTAATTTTAAATTTTATAAATGTCTCAAACAAAAAAATATAATTTAATGAGATTCTTTTCTTTATAATACTTTATATTTTTACTTAAAATAATTTATTTTAATTATTTTTATTTATTTTAAGTTAAAAAATTAGGTTACACGCTAAAATTATTAAAAAAATTAATTTCTTTGATACCAATAAACGATTTATTGCGTAGCAATAAATCATTTGTTAAATACTACTAAATATTTATTTAGTATAACTAAATGGGCTTTAATAAATGATTTAGTACTTACTACTAAATATTTGGTAATGAAAGGTTTGTTACTAAATGTGATTAAATAGAACTAAATCCTTCTATCAGTGCAGAACATATTTTTCAGTTATTCCGTCTTTTGTTGTTTCAACAAAATCGTTTTTATGCGCGTATGGTTATTTTTGGATTGCCTCGTATGTTTTTAATTGATATCGATGAATTATTTGGATATTGTATTTACTAGAGAAAAAAAAAATGTCCCATCGGATTTTAAGGTGTGTCATAATTTATTCCTGATGAGTCAAGCATAAAGTCATCACTTATCCCCTCCGTCTATATTATATTTTTTGTTTCACTGGAGATAAAAAAATGATACTTGCGACAACGGCGACTAATTAATTAGTAATTTATATCGTAAGTGTCTCGATAAAGCTGTATAATAACTCGAAAAAACTAATCTCGATGGTTGTCTACATGAGGAAGATAAAGATCCCGGGGCCGGCCGTAAACAAATTCCGAGGCCCAGTAAGACATAAATAAAATAAAACCAATAAGTGGTGGGCTATTTTCGGTGGAAATCCCTCAGCGCACTCTCCAGTGCACAGGTGATAAATATGGATAACCTAATCTGAGGACACGGCTTTTTTCATTTATTCATCAATGTGTACCTCGCTTCGAACTTTTTACGAAATTATGAGGATAAATATTGTGGGACCGAGATTTCGAGGAAAGGTTAATTTTTTAATTGAGAAGGTGTTTTTTAATTATTGTGAAGAAGATAGTTAATTTTTTCACATGAAAAATGATAATTATTATGCTAAATAATATAGAGGATTTTTCAGTGATGAGAGTCATTTTTCCAATTATAAATTGTGAAATTTAAGTTTTTTGGATTAACATCTCAATATGGTACATTCTTATTAATATAAGAATAAAAGTGATTCATATATGTACAAAATGTAGAAGTTAAATCAATCAATGAAGAAATTTTTGAAAATAACCAAGACTTATTAATTCAAAATGGAATAAATATTTTTTAGAATAAAAATCAGTTATTTTTAAAATTCATTAAATTAAATTTTAATTTTAAAAATTTTTATTTTTAATTTTAATGTAAAAAATAAAAATTTTAAAAATTCATTTAAAAAAAAATTTTTTTTATCTCAATTTTCTAATTTCAAAAATATATTTGAGCTAAAAAATTAACTCGACCCAAAAATCTTGAACCAATAAAATAATTTAAAAAAATTTCACTGTTTTGATTGAAGCAGAAACTCTCGAACTAAGTTAAATCAACTTAAACCAAGAAAAATTTCTTAATTAAAAAACATTTAATATGGAAGACCCCATTGGTGGCACATTTAACCCCTAATAGTGGCACTTTTTCTTTCAGAAAAAAAAATGTTCTACTTGGAATAAAAATTAAAAATTTTTTTGATCTAAAGGTCTTAAAGATTAGAAATAATATATTCATTATTGAAATAAATGATTTCATTAATTGAATAAGTATCCGAATAAAAGAAACTGTCAGTAGTGAGGTCCCCGCCACTAATGGGGTCTTTTACCCTATGCTTGATTCAAAACAAAGAAATTAAAAAAAAATTTCGTTCTTGCACAGAAAAAGAAATGATCTTGAATTAAGTATATATTTTTGAAGAACTTAATATCATTGATTTGAGTAGAAAAATTCTTGATTTGAGGAAATTTTTCTTGATTTAACGAAATTTTACTTGATTCAAGAATTTTTTGTCTTGATTCAAGACAATTACCCTCTTCAAAATTATATTTTTGGTTCAAGAATTTTTCTCTTGAATCAAGTTAATTTTTTTTTCAGTGTGGTTGTCAATTTTTGTGTCATATTATTGGAGCATTTTTTAATCTTTTGATTATTGGTGATATTTTTGCAAAAGTCCCCAAATATTTCCTACTGAATAAAAAACAAAAAATTACGAGTTAAAATTTTCACTCAACAGTTCATGACTCTTAAGGTTGCTCAAAATTCCATCCAAATAATTTTTTTTCTCTTCTCTCTACTAAAAGCTCCAAGCGAGAGGACAATTAAATGATTAATATTAAAATTTAAGCTAAAACATAAATAATCCGTCCCCGTGGTAGTCGGTAGTTAGTCGCACTTGATTTGCCGTCGGTATCACCGAGTGCCAGGCAGGAAGGCCCGTATTATCGGAGCAATTGTCTCACCCCGCCCGTCATCGGAGCCCAGAGCAACGCTGTGCGTGTTGTAACGAGTATAAGCATCATCCGAGACACATCACATCATCAGAGACATTATCTGAATAATCCGGAGTAGAGAGAGAAGAGTCAGCATGTATTTATGTGTTTTAGTTATTAGTTATGTATGTGTGCCGTGTAGTTAATCATTATCACTCGGCCACCCGCACCCTGCCCAGTTTCTGCTCTTATTAATATCTGGTTAGTGATGTTACTGTCACTTAAACTTGTGTTGTACAGTACAGTACTGTACATACTGCATGGCTAATGCCAATAATAAGCACCGCCGATTATTCCATTAAATTAATCCCGATCGGAATAAAACTCTCACTGTTAGTTGTCATATTGTCATATTATCATCTGTCGGCGAGCAGTTCCGAGTTAGAACACTGGTTTATTCTTTAATTATTTAAATGCGATCGCCAGAGTCCACACTCTAAATAAAAGAGATGAGGGATAGGACTTATGATCATGATGATGATGATGATGATGATGATAATAAAACAACGCAATCAGTATGATATCTTTGTATTGGTAGGACACTTGCATGGATGTAAATACACACCCGGAGCGTCCATTCAAAGAGGGCTTAACTTAAATATACACACATATATTTATAATACTAAATTAACTTTGATATAAGTACTTTGATCAAGGACGTACGTTGCCATCAGCTAACTTGTAAATAAAATGTATTGATAATTATTGTCCATAAATTAATAACTGACATTAATTATAAATAATTGTTGTAATTTGTATTATGCATTGTTTTTGTCGGAATTGTTATTTATTGAGATTTAGACTCTGAAATTTATAAGGAAGTTTTATTAAAAAATAAAAAGATATATAGGAGAATACAAATAGATTTTTCTATCGGAAAAATGATCGAATAATATTTGTTAGAGATTAGAAAGGAATTTGGAGTAGTGAATTAACTGTTTTTGATAACAGTATCTTATGGGAGAAGGCTGAGTCAGTGTAAACTTATAAATTATTATGAAGGGAAAAATTTATGTGATAAAAAATTAATTTGAATAATAATGATAATTTAGTAGTGATAAAATTTTTAGTTACTTTGTTGACGAAAATTTTTTTTAATATATCTTTTATCCGCGTTTTATAGAATTTTATTTTCAGATCTAGACTTGAAATTTAATTAGAGTATTGTTTTGACTTGCACATATTCCAAATTCTATCGAATTGGGATGTACCTTTTATCCGTGTAATTATTTTAGACAATATTCATTGTAACTTTCAATGTGCAATCATTATAACATTCCCGTGTATTTCTTATAAAAATGAATAATAATTGATATAAAAGAAAAAATTTGTGATGGGCATTGAAAGTTTCAGTTAAAGAAATTTCAGGTCTCATAAGTGCACTGATAGAAGGATTTATTTGTATTAAAAAAATATTTGTTAATAGTTAACAAATCATTTATTAGAGACCATTTTTTAGTATCAAACAAATATTTCTCAGTATTTAAAATGATTTGTTTGTATTTAATAAATCTGATATTCATTTATTAAATATTAATAAATCTTTTTAAATACTAAGAAATATTTGTTAAGGACTAAAAAGTGGTCTCTAATAAATGATTTGTTAAATATTAACAAATATTTTTAACTATAAACAAATCCTTTTATCAGTGTGAAGAAATCTGCCTAGTATATAAACATAACCAATAGAATTAAAAAATTTATTTTAAACAAATGACAATCGAATAGAATAAATTCAGTTACAATAAAAATTCATTATTTCTAAGTCAAAAAAATATAGCTTCCGGATAAGTAATCATCAACGTATCATATACTAAAACCTTCGCCGAAACACGCTGCATCATTGGTATAAGTATTATTCCGATCGGTTCAGTAGTTTTCGCAGTATAACCGAACAAAAAAACCGGCTCTCCATTTATGAATATAGATTTTAAATCTAGACTTGAAATTAAATTAGAGTATTGTTTTGACTTGTACATGTTCCGAATTCTATCGAATTGGCATGTACCTTATATCCATGTAATTATTCTAGCTAATATTCATTGTAACTTTCAATGTGCAATCATTATAACATTCCCGTGTCTTCCTTACAAAAATGAATTATAATTGATATGAAAAAAAAAATTTGTAATGAGCATTGAAAGTTTCAATTAAAGAAATTGCAGGTCTCATAAGTGAAGAAATCTGCCTAGTATATAAACATAACCAATGGAATTAACAAATTTATTTTAAACAAATGACAATCGAATAGAATAAATTTAGTTACAATAAAAATTCATTATTTCTAAGTTAAAAAAATATAGCTTCCGGATTAGTAATCACCTACATATCATATACTAAAACCTTCTCCGAAACACGCTGCATCTTATGGTATAAGTATTATTCGGTTCAGTATTTTCGCAGTATAACCGAACAAAAAAACCGGCTCTCTATTTATTAATATAGATTAGGTCAAAAATTTTTTTTTTAAACTCACAACAAATATATTAAAAGACTGTCAGTTTTTGGAAAGTTTCTGACAGTTAGTTTTTTGTTATCTTAAAAATTTACAATTTTCTGACGCTACATTTTAACCACACTACCTTAATATTTAGAAACATAATTACAATTTTGAAAAACGATATTTTTCTAAAATCAAGTATTTTTTCTTTTTAATGTACATTTCTTGGCGTAAAACTTAAAAAATATTTAAAATGCAAACTCGATCACGTAAAAAATATTTAAATTTAAATTTGTTATTAATTTAAAGGATGATTTTTTTTATTACAAAAAAATCTTGAGGCGTGCAAAAATTTGAAGAATCTTCAATTTTTGTATTTTAAAATTTTTTAATGGCTTGTAATAAAAATAATAATAATTAATAGGCCTTAAAAAATTATTATCAAAGGTAGGAGATTTTTAATTGTCACTTTTAAATACTTGTTGATATTGATAATGGTGAGGTTTATAGTGTTATAAAAAAGAGTAATTGAAAAAATGTTTAATAGATAATAATAATTAAGAAAATTGAAGAAACTAAGCCTAAATAGAATAACAGTGAGAATAAAAGGCATATAAATAAAATGAGAATGACTAGTCGTCCCCTTGACGCATAATATATAGTGTAGAGCAACATAAAAGCATCATCAGAAACTATGAAATTACATAAATGTAGTGGTCGTCGCAGTCGAGTGAAAATCTGTGATGCTCGATGCTCGGTGCTGGTAACACGAGCATCAAGACTGTCCATTACCACTGGCCGAGGTCTAATCGTCTAATAATCGAAGCGAGGTAATTACACGAGGATATAATATGTAGCCAGTACGTCCCACGTCCGGCGCGCCTTAATCATTAAATCGTCATTTAATGATAATGACAATCAACCAACGTTGACTGGCTACGGGCATTCTCTTTCTAGTCTTTCCTCTCCCTCTCTCTCTTTCTCTTTTTTTTTCTCCTGGTCGTCTCTCTCTTCCATTCATTAACAGTGCTCCTCCATTTGTTTTTATCTTATTTATTTATTTTTTACCATTATCCCGGTATAAATATTCATCTCGACACCGAGTTCCGAGTTTACATATAATACCGTTGTGGATAAATGTCTTTCTAATATCCACTTGTAGCCATTAATAAAAATTCTAACGATAAAACCCATCTTAAATAACTTTTAATTTTTTTTTAACGCTATAAATTACTTTTAATTCACTCACTTAGAATTTCATTTTCCGGTCGCTTGTTTATTTATTTATTTATTTATTGACACTTACTGCTTACATTTAAGTCCCGGATTTTTAAATTAAATACTAAGCATAGTTATTTATGGTCATTGACTATTTACAACTAAATTAGATTATTATAATAATTTTTATTGATTAATAAACAACAATAACAGATTAAATTTTTGTTAACCAATCTATTTATTAATCATTAAATTTTATTTTTTTTTTATTTATCATATATTTTGGATAAATTTTGAAGTATATAATTTTTATTTTGTAAATAAGAGATCAAGGTTTAAAGATAGTAAGATATTCTCTGGAATGTAGACGAAATAACTACTGATATTAATTTACTTTAATACAATTGTAAATAAAGATTATTTCATTCTATCACTTTAAAGGTAAAAATAAAATTGTAAGTTTAATCTTCTGATAAAAATATTTTTTTAATGCAATCAAAAATTTAGAATAAATAAAATTTTTTTTTATTTAAATTTTTGATAAAAAAATTATTTTTCACACTTAATTATGAATAATAAAAACTAGCAACTTTGCAGTCACTATGTGACTGCCGTGACTTGCGAACTATAAGTAAATAAAATTTTGCTTTATTAAATAATTAATTTTTTTAAATTGCGCTGTACTTTCTTAAATAATAACGTTTTTGAATAACGTATAAGCTCATCTCGATGTGACACTCATCAAGAGCTTTCATTTGAGTACCCGCATGCATTTTTGATATATTTTTCATATATACATATATATAATGTATATAAATATATGAAAAATTGATGTGGGTACTCAAATGAAAGGTCTTGATGAGTGTAATGTCATGGTAAGCTTATATTTTTAAAAATGTCAATAGTTAACAAGATAGCAATGCCAGTTCTTAATTATTGACATTTTTAAAAATATCAGCTCATCTCGATGTTACATACATCAAGACCTTTCATTTGAGTACCCACATGGCATTTTTTATATATTTTATATATATATGGTATTTGTGAAATATATAAATATATAAAATGTATGAAAAATTGATGTGGATACTCAAATGAAAGCTCTTGATGAGTATAACATCGGGATGAGCTTATATCTTTAAAAATGTCAATAGTTCACAAGATATTTGCTAAATTGCACTGTACTTTCTTAACTATTGACATTTTTAAAGATATAAGCTCATCCCGATGTTATACTCATCAAGAGCTTTTATTTGAGTACCCGCATGCATTTTTGATATATTTTTCATATATACATATACATAATATATATATAAATATATGAAAAATTGATGTGGGTACTCAAATGAAAGGTCTCGATAAGTGTAACATCGGAATGAGCTTATATCTTTAAAAATGTCAATAGTTCACAAGATACAAGGTCATTTCTTCGTTATGTACCTAGAGATTGAGCATTTTTGAATGCAGCCTAAATACTTATCATAATAAATTGACTATCGGTGAGAATGATATGGAACCTTGAAAAGGCACAAATTCGAGTTAAGACCGTTGCAATGACACTAAATTTCACTAAAAAAAAACCGATTTCTTCATATGACTATCCTGGACACAAAATTTTTCTTATTCTCTTAGTAATATAGATAATAATTAGGTATTTTCTCTTATGAATAAAAAAAAAATATTAATTTCTGCGACAGGTCTGTATATAAATAGTAGATAAAAATAATTGAAAAAAAAAGTCCACGAGGTCACTCGATAAAAATTGATTGGGGCAAAAAGCAGGCGAGTAATTTGCCCCTTTAGCATGATCATTATCCCCGAGGATTTAAAGTCGCTAAGTAAAAGAAGAATCAGCTGGTTTCGGTGAGCTGAGCAAGACCTCGACCAAGACCACTACACCAGACAAGTAACTGCTTGAGCTCTGCTCTCATTACATGGTATCCTCGACAGCAGAGAACACGAGAAAGAGCAGTGAGCAGTGCTAGATTTTAAAGCCCTTCTTCTTTCTTTCAGTAGATTGTAAAGGCAAAAAAAATACCAACCATCCGACCAAGAAAAAATAAACAGAGAAACGAGGAAATAAGAAAGCGTAAAAGAAATGAAGAAAAGACACCCTTGTGCTGCTCCCCGCCCACCAAGTTAGCGGATCGAGGCTCGTTAAGATATCGCGGAATCGTTAAAAATAATTGTCAGCCGGATAATTAAGGGGTGAAACCCCTTCGGGGTAAAAAGAAATACTCCGGAGACGACGGATCATTCCTGAGCTTTCTTTTCTTAGCTAAACTTTTTTTATTTTTATATTCTGCTCTTTAACCACCTTCCCCCATGTCATATCTGCTCTAGTCTATTTTTTTCCACTCTTTCTCTTTCCCTTTACTTTGTACCACCACGACCCGTTGCCCCAATCTGCTTAGTACAGCAGTACCTCATATTCATCGACCTTTACTGTGTGTGTAAAGTTTGTTGGTACATCGTTAGGGCGCCTCAAATTTCAACTTTTTATTTTCAATTTTTACCATGTCGAAAGAAAGTAGAAAGCAAACTTGGGGTTTGATCATGCGGGAAAGTACTACAGTACTCTGCATGTAGATGCCAATTTAGTCTGTTCGAGTGAACTCCTATCAGCTTTTTACGCAGATCAGACGCAGTCGCTAAAATCGAATTTCATACTCAAATCTTTACGTATTTTTCTACTTTACGTATTCTTCTCTCATATGTTATGGAGTATTATATACTTGTGATGTGAGCCAAGCTCGTTTATTCACATGCTCGACGTCAACGGGCTCTAATATCTAGCGTCTACTTGACGTTTATTCTACTGGAATAGTCTGAGATGCCTTTGCTACTTTTTTAGATTGATGTTTTTTATTTTGCTTTTCTGATAGAAAATTTGGATAAAAAAATAAATTTTTATTTCCTCTAGAAATTTTTGTGACAATTAATAATTAATTGAAATGAAAATTGATGTTAGATAAAATTTTCAGGAGAGTCAAAAAAATCATTTTTATTCAGTCAATTTTATCAAGACAAAAATTCTTTAATTAAATAAAAATTACTTAAATCAAGATTCGCTAAAAGAGCCAAATTTCTCGAATTAAAATGAAATATTAATAATTCTTAAACATGCCAAATACTTTTATTTGAATTTTAAATTTCAAATTTCAAGTCTTCTACTCTTAGTTATTCTCAAATTCTTAACGCTAAATTCTAACTTTATCTTGATGTAAATTACTCTGAACTAAAAAAAAAAAATTACTTTTTCTTTTTCACCTATTGAATGTAAAAAATAAAGCATCAAAGTCCCTTCCTACCTGCAGTAGGGAAATATCGAGGGTTTTCTAATGCAACCACGTATCTCGATTTTTGAAGATGAAAGGGTTCAACTGAAAAATTAATAATTAACTATAAACGCGTTACTGAAAAAAAAATATTAATTAGATTAATAATAAATACGATAGTATTTTTAGAAAATACAAGTGATAAATATTGTTTTTAGATGAATATTAATTTTTTATAAGCTATTTTTAACCTCATCTCTAAAATCGTCATTTTTGAGATACGAGGTTGCGTTAGAAAACTATCGATATGTATTCCTTCGATGGGCAATGAAGAATTATTATTATTACCGTACTTAAGATAGTACTACCAGTTTTAGAATTGACGTTCAGAATTTAATGAAATTTGGCATATTGGTACTTTACAATATCATAATTAAGCAGTAAAATTTTTGGAAGCCTGGCAAGTCCTGAAAAAAAGATATTAATATCTACATATTTTTGCTTTTACCATTGATCCTTATGGAGAATCACAGACTTTATTTTATTTCACAAAACTGGACGTTCAGATTCTTATAAAAATCAAAACAATGAGAGAAAATAACATCTAGAACATATTTAATAATAATCAATATGGTTTCCAAGAATATGAGAATATTTATTAATAAAAATCATTAAAAATTGATCTCTGTCTCTCTTTCTCCAACGTGATTTAGTATAGGGAAATCTACTACGTTAATCAAATAAGGTTAGGTTTTGGGATTTGACTCTTGTGTTAACGGTAGTACTACCTTAAATCAAGATATATTTCTTAGTTCAAGAATTTTTCTACCCAAGACGTTAAAACTCTTCAAAATAATTTTTTTGGTTCAAAAAATTTTGCTTTTGATTAAAGTTAATTTTTTTTAATCAGTATAAAAATATCAAACTTTCTGATATTATATCAAAAAATATTTTCACGGACATTTAATTTATTATTATTACAATTATAATTTCTTAAAAAATTGTAACTTTAACCTCCTACCCCAAATCCAAGTAAAAATTATCTTATCCACAAATCTCCAGCTACAATTTCTCTCAACAAAGCCATTTTATTTATCGACAATCCCCAAACCACTCGCCTCGAATCTGACAGCTAAGAACAGAGATCAGACTGAGAATCAATAATCAATAATCAATAATCGATCCAATCTGAGTAGAGCATTGAGAGCATTGAGAGTAGTCTCAGCTCACCGCGAATCTTCAATTCCACTTGTAGTATTATATAGTTACTTCGCTATATATAATACTAAAGTTTAGTTATTTGTGGTGAATGTTGCTCTTACTCTTACTCTCAAACCCTTACATCGCGATCGCGAGTGGGTAGACCAGAACACTACAAACGAGCCCAAGAATACATGTCTATACGAGATAGAGAACGCAAGTCGATCTCTCAGGACTCGTTTGCATAAGTGGATCGTATTAAGCGCGAAATCGAAGACTCGAGGCTTGTATTATTTCGCGTGGATGTATACGAGATAGAGAAATGTTTAGCTTTTTTTTGGCTTGGCGTCTCGGAATCTCAAGCTCCAGTGTGTACCTTTACTTCTTCACTTATTCTTGCTCGGATTTTAATTTTTTCAGCATCGACTCGACTCTTTTCACTCGCGATTGCGATCCCGCTGGTACAGCAGTACTCTATACCGTGAATCTAACTGAGGGGATGGCTGGGAAGGCGAGGGGAGCATTGTAAATATTAATGCGGCCGGGCTATGCCAAAGGAAAATATTTGAATAATAATTACCGCGGCACCCTCATCCTCGTCCTGATCTGCCCTTGTTACGTCTCTAGTATAATAAAAAGCTTCACTTTCTTCTCCTTTTTTTTTATTTATTTTCGTTCTTTTTGTTTTTTATTTCTTTATTTTAGCTTCCTGGATCTTCTTTTTTTGTCCCTGGGTTTTCCTCGGTCTACGCGGTCTATCTCACTATCTTAGACCCGAGGGGGGGATCACAAGTAAGAATTAATTCTTAAGTAAGACGTGAGGGTCGCGAGGAATTTTATAATTAGAAAGATCCGGACAAAGCGAGCAAACAATGAGACTTTGCCACTTTTTACCGGGCAAAAGACGAAAGACCAGATAAATAAAAGTCTAACAAAATAATAATAATAATTATTATAATTATTATTACTATTATTATTGTAAATAAGTAAGTTTTAAATAAAATACTTAATAACTGGGTAAAGTTTACAGAGCTCCCAATGAATATTTTAATATTCACCTCTACTCCACTCGGGACACTTCTTTGTAGCTCGTTTTCTTTATTAACGGCTACAATGGATTTAATTATCTTTGTTTTTAATTGGACTGGAATTATTACGGATTTATCCTTTATTAAAGGCAAACAATTCCGAGGAAAAGTATCGAGTTTTAATTAGTGGTGAATTATTTTGTTTCACGACAAAAGTTTTGTTTTTTAATTTTATTTAATGTTATTATTTATTATTATGATTATCTATATTATTAAGGGAATAAGCGAAATTTTGTGGCTAGTGTATTTATATGATAAAATGGGTTTCATGGTTAAATTTGGTATCGTTGAAAAGGTGACTTGAAGTTGTGCCTTTTCAATGTTTCATATCCTTTTCTAAAATAGTTTATTTATTATGATAAGTTTTCGAAGTAGTTATAAATAGATTCGAATTTAGCGAGAAACAAAATTTGTTTATTTATTTATTTTGTTTTGTACACGTCAATGTGGTTATAAGTCAAAAATTAATTTATATAATTAAGAGACTAAGAAAAATTTAGTAACGGGTATATCTTTATAATAAATTGAGTTTGATATTTTTTAGCGATAGTTATTCATTATTTAAATAATTGAGAGAAAAAGGAAAATTTTGTGACGAGCATATTATTATTTTTAAAGAAATTTTTATGCTTTAATTTGGTATCATCAGAAAGGTCTAGATAAGAATTAGTGCCTTTTGATTTTATATATTTTTTAGTAGTCAATTTTTTATGTTAAGTTTTTGGAGGAGTTTTTAATAGTTTTTGGTTCTATAAATTTGTTCGGTCACATTTGTTCATTAAATTATTTGTAATTGATCCTGTGATAGCATTATTATTTTTAAAATTTATTTAACAAGTACCCAAATTATTAGTGTGATTATAAAAAAATCATAAACCAAAGTTTTCTTATTCATAATTCGTAAATCTCGGCAGTTGCATAGTGACTGCAGGTCGCTAGTCTATATCAAAAGAATGAGCAAACTTTTGTGACCAGTGTATTTATATGATAAAATGAATTTTTATGGTTAAATTTGGTATCGTTGGAAAGGTATTGACCTGAAGTTGTGCCTTTTCAATGTTTCATATGCTTTTCTAAAATAGTTTATTTATTATGATAAGTTTTCGAAGTAGTTATAAATAAATTCGAATTTAGCGATAAACAAAATTTGTTTATTTATTTATTTTGTTTTGTACACGTCAATGTGGTTATAAGTCAAAAATTAATTTATATAATTAAGAGACTAAGAAAAATTTAGTAACGGGTATATCTTTATAATAAATTGAGTTTGATATTTTTTAGCGATAGTTATTCATTATTTAAATAATTGAGAGAGAAAGGAAAATTTTGTGACGAGCATATTATTATTTTTAAAGAAATTTTTATGCTTTAATTTGGTATCATCAGAAAGGTCGAGATAAGAATTAGTGCCTTTTGATTTTATATATTTTTTAGTAGTCAATTTTTTATGTTAAGTTTTTGGAGGAGTTTTTAATAGTTTTTGGTTCTATAAATTTGTTGGGTCACATTTGTCCATTAAATTATTTGTAATTGATCCTGTGATAGCATTATTATTTTTAAAATTTATTTAAAAAGTACCCAAATTATCAGTGTGATTATAAAAAAATCATTAAGCCAAAGTTTTCTTATTTATAATCCGTAAATCTCGGCAGTCGCGTAGCGACTGCAGGTTGCTAGTTATTTTATTAAATATTCAATTTAAAAATTCTAAATATTAGATCCTTAAAATTTTAAATGAATTTTGATTAATCATTTTAATTATTTTATTTTATTTTCAACAGTGCAATTAATTTATAAATTAATGGTCAATAATTTAGTGCTAAAAATTTTTTCGCTAAATAATTATCCAATTAATTAATATTAAAATAATTAATAATAATTAACAGAGAATATTTTTTAGAACAAAATAAATAAAGCAATTGTAATTATTTATATCAGAAATATATATAGAGCATGACATATTAGACATTACACATTAGGGTCTTCTTAGTGACCCCTGACCTCTAAGCTCGCCCGTTAATATTTAGTTCCGCATTAAACTCATAGTAATTCACGACGTAACGAATATCACGCCAGCACGTGATTAGAGTAATTAACGTCGGTGTTGTGTACTCAGGGCTAGACGGTATAGTAGTATTGAGGGTGGGTATGTTCAATGTTCTGCCACTGCCGAAGAAAGAAGAACTAGGCCGAGACCGTTCTGCGAGGGATTAAGAAGCCTTATCGGACGTATTAACTCCAATGCGACTTCTCTCTCGCTCTACGTGTAATTTATATTCGTAACCAACTTTACCGGCATTATACTGCTGCCTAGCTCGTCAATTACTCAACCGCCAGCGCACCGTTAAATTATTTTCCAGTCAGAGTTTATAACTTTTAAATAATCCGACTGTTCAAAACTCTGCCTCACCTCACTTCACCTCACTTTGCCAAAGATCATCTTATACCTAAGCCCAAAGATTACTTTTTTAAATTGTTAAGAATTTTTTGATAGTCTTCCTCGGGCGATATTAGGCGGTCATTATCGGCCAATTATCTATATGCACTTTTAGACACACACTTAAGTTAATAATAATAGATGTGTGGTATTCTATCGTGAGAACCATTTACTTGTTATTTTTTTTTTAATTTTTTATTTCAGAAATAAAATTATTTAAAAAATAAAATTTTTAATGAAAAATTTTATTTTTTTTTAGAAATAAAATTATTTAAAAAATAAAATTAAAAAAAAAATTTTTTTTTTAGAAATAAAATTATGAATAAAAATAAAATTTTTAATGAAAAATTTTATTTTTTCTTTAGAAATAAAATTATTTAAAAAATAAAATTTTTAATGAAAAATTTTATTTTTTTTTTTTAAATTTGATTGAATACTTTTTTTTTTAATACACATAATTTATCTCGAAAGTTTGAGTCACTAAAGTCAGATACGTGATGGACAGACGGGTTTTCGTAACTCGATTAGAAATCACGGTATAATTTTATTTCCCGTACAGCTTGTGTGACAAATGGTCATTAGAATCGGCAAAGTTCCGCACCATTCGAGTTGAGTTGAGTTGAATCGATACAAATGTCTAGTCTCGACATTATACATTGTACATTGTAATAGTTATACAGTATTATAATGTGAATGTGGAATGTTGAAGTATATAAATGTATGTAGCTTGTGTGCAAATTAATAAAATAAAATTCAAATGATAAAAAAAAATTATTAAATAATAAAGTGGAGGTGGAGCTGAATTATCCGCGAATAAAGTGAAATCGTTTTATATATTTGCCGTGAGGGCTTTACATACATACATATAAAATATAAATGGAGAAATAAATTAACGAGTAATTTAACTTGGTTGTTATGCTCGGGAAAACGTAATTGCTCTAGTTATCAATCAGAGGTAAAATAGTCATGACGACAATTCATCTGTTGGAATTTTATAATTTATTTTATTCAAGAGCTTTCACTTTTATTAAATTAATTATAAATTATTTATTAGGTTTATTTTATTGATAGTTAAATTTATTACTAATAAATCAATTAATATTATTACTATTATTATTATTAAGAGAATAAGATAAATTTTGTGTCCTGAATAGTCATATGATAAAATCGATTTTTTTAGTGAAATTTAGTGTCATTGCAAAGATCTTGATTTGAATTTGTGAATTTATAATGTATTTAGGCTGCATTAAAAAATGCTCTATCTCTAGCTACATAATAAAGAAATGACCTTGTATCTTGTAAACTATTGATATTTTTAAAGAAATAAGCTCATCCCGATGTTACACTCATTGACACCTTTCATTTGAGTACCCACATCAATTTTTCATACATTTATATATTTTTCATATATGTATATATGAAAAATATATAAAAATGCATGTAGGTACTTAAATAAAAGCTCTTGATGAGTGTAACATCGAAATGAGCTTATAACTTTAAAAATGTCGATAATTAAGAAAATACAGTGCAATTTTACATAATTAAGAAACGACCTTGTATCTTCTGAAATATTGACATTTTTAAAGATATAAGCTCATCCCGATGTTACACTCATCGAGACCTTTCATTTGAGTACCCACATCAATTTTTCATATATTTATATATATTATGTATATGTATATATGAAAAATATATCAAAAATGCATGTGGGTACTTAAATGAAAGGTCTTGATGAGTGTAACACCGGGATGAGCTTATAACTTTAAAAATGTCAATAGTTAAGAAAATACAGTGCAATTTTACGTAATTAACAAACGACCTTGTATCTTCTGAAATAATGACATTTTTAAAGATATAAGCTCATTTCAATGTTACACTCTTCAAGACCTTTCATTTAAGTACCCACATCAATTTTTCATATATTCATATATATTATATGTATGTATATATGAAAAATATATCAAAAATGCATATGGGTATTCGAATGAAAGCTCTCGATGAGTGTAACTTCGAGATGAGCTTATATCTTCAAAATATATATTATATATATGTATATATGAAAAATATATCAAAAATGCATGTGGGTACTCAAATGAAAGCTCTTGACGATTGTAACATTGGGATGAGCTTATATTTTCAAAAACGTCAACCGTTAAGAAAGTACACTATAATTTAACAATATTCATTATTTAATAAAGCAAAATTTTATTTATTTATAGTTCACAAGTCACGGCAGTCACATAGTGACTGCAAGATTGCTATTTATTATTATTTTTCAAATAATAATAAAGTTTAAATTAAAATTAAAAATTATAAGTGTAGTCATAAATTTTTATTGGAAAATGATTAAGTTAATAAGTAATTAAGGCAATCAGCGAATTAACGTATTCACATTGAGAACTGTATAAGGCGCGAATAAGAGTTAGGGGAACAAAGTGCGTGGTAGCACGCGATCCTACACTACGTGGGTTAACACGACGCCTTTCTGTCTACATCACTACAGCTCTACACTCGCTGATTATTCAATCCTTTACTCGGGTTTAAAACTTTATTACAACGTTAAGTAAAGAGTAAAGGGGAGAATCCTTCCAAAAAGTTATTCATTTAATCACGAATATTATATATTGCATTCATACTCGATAGAGCTCAAAAGGCTTTATTCATCTTTATTATCACTTGGTACATATTACGTTTATAATATTATACTTATACCACTAGTCGGTCGGGTTAATAAACAATTTATTATATTAAACGACGAAATAAAATTTAGTAAGTGTGAAGATTGTCAGGGGAGATTAAACTGGGGCGGGCGGAATCCACGTGGTCAAGAAGCTTGACTATCTCATCGCTCTTCACACCCGGACACGACACCTATTGTGTGTGTGTGTGTGTGTGTGTGTGTGTGTGTGTGTGTGTGTGTGTGTGTGTGTGTGTGTGAGTGAATGATATAACTTGTTACTTGTTACTTGTAACACATGTGTGAAAGAACTAAGACACAGTTGAAGGTGTTGCGCTATAGTTACTGTAAAGTATATAGGGGAAGATACAAGATTAGACGATAGTACCGATTGAGAAAAGGCTGTCGGTACGAGCAACTTGTACTAATTAAACGCTCTTTAACCCTAACCGGAAATACTTGGTCACTGATGCTATCCTTGGTCTTATAGTTTTTATTGTTTTCTTTACTTAATCGCTCTTTTATCTGTTTTATTCTCTGGGGTGGGAATTTTATTCATTTTTATTCTACTTAGCTATTATTTAAGTAATTAATTTCACACTAAAAAATCAGGAGCTGAAACAAGTTTCATGTGCTAAATTATTAACAAATACTTCAAATTTAAGTTTGTAAAGATTAAAAAATAATAAATTAATAACATTACTACGATTAATTAAATAAAATTAATTTTTATACGGTAATTTTTAAAATTTTTTAATAAATAAATTATTATAGAGAGAATTTATCAAAGAAATACTTGTAAAAATTAAAAAAAAATATATAAATGCAATTTTTTTTTTTTAATATTAAAATTTATTTGTTATTTTAAGTTGAGGAAAAAGGTCATATTAATTTTTAAAATATTTAAATAAGAATTTTGTTATTTTTTAACGAATCAAAGCTTTTTTTTTTAATAAAAAAATTCATTGTTTAATTGTGAAGTAAAATTGAAGACAAAATAGCAATTGAAGTTATGTACACTGAGAAAAAATAATTTTGATAGATTAACAAACGAATAAATTCACTTGAATTAAACAAAAAATAATTCGATCAATTCTGGAGAGAAGAAAATATATTCTTGAAAATTATCAAGAATATATATTTTTTGACAAGAAAATTTTCTCAAGAGTAGTACTTTTTTTTTCTCAGTGTAAAATTATTTTTTTTATTACCACACTGAGAAAAAAATTAACATGATTCGAGAGAAAAATTTTTGAACCAAGAAAATAATTTTGAAGAGGGTAATTTTTTTGAATCAAGACAAAAAATTCTTGAATCTTAAAAAAAATTTATTAGTTCAAGAATATTTCTACTCATATCAAGAAAATTAAGTTCTTCAAAATTATATCGACGGTATAATTAGCAATTGGTCTAACTCTTTATTTTTTAGAACGTGATTTTTTAACATTTTGATGTAGCAAGAGTCTAATTATAAATTATTTGAATGATCCAAACCAAAATATTATATCTCTATAATATACTAAATTGTTTTTTAAAGTGATAATAAATTTTGAACTAATTGTTTTTTCGCACACAGAAAAAATAATTTACTTGAATCAAGTAAATAATTTTGAAGAATTTTATCTTCTTGATTTGGGTAAAAAAATTCTTTAACTAAGAAATTCTTTTTGGTTTAAGTAAATTTTACTTGATTCAAGAATTTTTCGTCTTGATCCAAAACACTGAAACTCTTCAAAATTATTTTCTTGGTTTAAGGATTTTTCTCTTGATTCAAGTTAATTTTTTTTCTGTGCACAAATGGAAGATTTTCTAAAATGGAGTTAGACAATTTGCTAATTAGAACTTCGATATACTTGATTCAAAAACATTTTTTTTCTGTACAATCAATTTAATTACCGAATTTAATTAATCAAAAAAATATTATGCAAAATTAAAAATACCGGAATTAAGACTCTTTGCACAAAATTACAATTTAAACAACAAATTTCAGTAATTTACATTGAAAATTCAATTAATTATTCTAATTGTCACCATAAAACTAAAGCAACTCTCAGCAGGTGATAAAAAAGATGAAAATGAGGCGTTAATGGAGCGTCAGCTACGCAATTAAGGTTTCCCTTGCCGGAAAACAGTGTCTTAGTCTCGTCTGAGTCCGGCGAAGGGTGCGAGCTGAAACGAGCGGTAATTAATTAGCGCGAGTTAACATTTAATTTAGGGGTAAACGAGTTGGAGCCGAGAGCTGGGTTTGAGCTTGGAGTTTAGTAAAATTAAAAAAGGAGCGTGATAATGACTTTGGACGAGAGAGGGCGAAATAAAGGGAATAATAAAAGGTTTGGTGTTTCCACCAACAGACCAACACAGTATCAGAGCTCGAGAGATACGGCGACCTGTTGCTCCTTGTTCGTATCAGAGCAGAGGAGAGGTGAGGTGAGGTGCCTGTAGCCGATTCAAGGGTTGAAGAGCAGAAGGGTAGAGGATGAAGATACGGATTGAGAGACAAAAGATGACGCGAGTGTGAGTGGACGGGTTAAGTAAAAGAGCAAGCGGTGGGTAAATATTGTTTGAGGGTAGCATGCCAACACTCACTCACACTCTCGGGTTTAATGGTGATGTTGATGCTGTGCGAGCCGGCAATTAAGCCATCAACCCCTCAACTCAACTCTTTCCCTCGTACTTAATGAATCAGCGATACGATAGGAGCCGACCCCATTCCCATTACATTAGCTAACTAACCCCGAGTTATTTGCATGTCCAACCCTGAATGGCTTACTATGTAGAAGGGAGTAGGGTGCGCCGCGACCTGCTCATTCCTCTTCCTCTTCCCGTGATTCTCTGAGACAATTATCAGACTTTACGGCAGGTGCTTAAAGGCTTAAAGCTCAAGGCCCGTTAGAGACTCATTTAGTTTATGGAATGAAAATAACTTAAATGATTTACCCTTCAAACAATCTGCCTTTCTTTGTTCTCTTTTTTTTCAGGGCTTCGGGTTTCATGTTAACAATTTTTTATCGCTATTTTTAAAAGTCTTTTGGGATTTAATTGAGTTGTTTTATGTGATATCTACTGACCTAATGACTTTCTGACACATTCAGAGCTTAATCTAATGCAATTAAATCGCGACGATCGATCAAGTGTAAGTTCATATTCGTGGGGGCTTCTAGAACGTTTGTTGGACTATTTATTTTTTTATCTTTGATAGCTTATACGGAGTCTTTATTTTGAGCTTTTAAAGCTTTTTATTGACTCAAGAATAATTTTATTATTTAAAATTACAAGTTTATTTGATGAAAAAAATTTGTAATAAAATTTTATTTTCTACTTTTGATTCAATTGAAAAATAATTTTGAATTTAAAATAATAATTTTATTTGATGAATTATAATATAACTAGCTGTTACGCGCCCGGCGCTTTATAGAATTGAATTTTTAGATCTAGACTTGAAATTTAATTAGAGTATTGTTTTGACTTGCACATATTCCAAATTCTATCGAATTGGGATGTACCTTTTATCCGTGTAATTATTTTAGATAATATTCATTGTAACTTTCAATGTGCAATCATTATAACATTCCCGTGTATTTCTTATAAAAATGAATAATAATTGATATAAAAAAAAAAATTTGTGATGGGCATTGAAAGTTTCAGGTAAAGAAATTTCAGGTCTCATAAGTGAAGAAATCTGCCTAGTATATAAACATAACCAATAGAATTAAAAAATTTATTTTAAACAAATGACAATCGAATAGAATAAATTTAGTTACAATAAAAATTCATTATTTCTAAGTCAAAAAAATATAGCTTCCAGATAAGTAATATCACCAATATATCATATACTAAAACCTTCTCCGAAACACGCTGCATCTTATGGTATAAGTATTATTCCGATCGGTTCAGTAGTTTTCGCCGTATAATCGAACAAAAAAACCGGCTCTCCATTTATTAGTATAGATTTTGAAGAAATTTTTCTTGTATTTAAAAATTTATTCAGAATTTTTATTTTGATTTTTTAAAAGTCATAACTGATTCCATTAATTCAATAATAATTTTGAACTTAAAAAGAAATTTTTATCTGGAATTTTTTTTATATTCAATCATTTTTCCAAAATTTTTAAATTTATTTTATTATTTTTATTATTATTATTTTATTGCATTAAACAATTACAAAATTTGTTTTTAGCAAGGGGGGTAACAAATATAAAATATAAATTAGGGGAAACATAGATAATTAATAAGTTTAACAAATAAGTACATCAGAAAAGTTAATAATTCGTTAGTTTTATAAAAATAAATTTCGATTCGTTTCATTTCATCACATTTCGGTTCATTTTTATTACAATCCATCCGCGGGAACAAAAGTAGGATCATTCTAAAGGTGTAGGGCCCAGGCTCTGAGTTGAAGAGACTTGGTGATGTAATTTATAATAGAGTGCAGAGTTCTTGTGTCGTTCGAGGAGAGCAAGGATGAGATTTGTTCATTGCTGAGTATTGAGTTTTGCAAGTACTGCGCTCTGAAACTTGTGAAGTACGGACAATCAGTCAGGAGATGCTCAGTGGTATCAGACGCCTTTGAATTACACAGTTGACAGGTCATGGACGGAGAGAATCTTGTCATAGAGTTGTTTGCAATCAGGTAGCAATTAAATTTGTTCGATAGCCTCAGTTGCGTTACCAGACGCTTGCTGTTGAGAGGTAACTTCATCAGGAGATGACTGGCCGGTGTGTAAGGATCAGGAAGCTGTAGTGAAAATATAAGCGACCTTGAATTTCTTGCAGCTGTTAAGTCTTGACTATGTAGGTTTGATTTGTACCGATTAAATAAAGATTCGTATTTAGACTCAAGTAAAAACATGGTCGACAGAGTTTAAAAGTTCTAGAGCGTCACAATCTGTCAGAAAAGCTCTCAGTTGTGATGCCCAGTTGAATGGGGAAGTAATCGTGCTGTTTTTAGCTAGACTGAAAAGGCGTAGCAGACAAATTTTATGCAAGCAGTTACTATTTGCTCTGAGAGTTTTGGTCAGCCAACTCCAGACAGTCTTCATGGCTTTAAATGCGACATGTTCCAATCCAAACTCGAGACGAACGGCCCAGTCAGGAGTGCATTTGGGTAGTTTAAAACAATTTCTTGAAGAAATAAGTCTGGGCAGGTTCTAAGGAGTTTCTGTACCATGTTTCCCCATGCTGGAAAGGCGTATAAAAACAGATGAAACCATGCTGTCGAAGATCTTGATAAACGCATTCCATGAGTCACACTTTGCTTTTGACAATATGGACAGGGACACTCCGGCAGCACTTTTTGCTTTGTTAATAGCTGAGTTCAACGCTGAAAGTCCTTTGGTAGACGTGGAAACCTCAACTCCCAGATACGTGTAACTCTTGACCAGCTCCAAACAGGTTTGTTTATATGTTCTGAAGTGACACGGACAGTCTCGTATTCTCCCAGCTGCTTTAAAAACTAGGATTTTTGTTTTGCTCTTGTTGACTGTTAGTTGGTTTAGGTCGCAGTACTCTTCCAGTGCTCTAAGTTTGCGCTGGAGGTCTATGTGTGAATGGGCAAAGATAACGGTGTCATCAGCGTACAGCAGCATGAGTATATCAGTGACTCCGTTAATGTCGAGGCCATAGAGACCTTTGGAGCGGAAGAAGAGTTCGAAGTCGTGGAGGTACAAGAGAAACAAGTCCGGACTAAGCGATTCACCTTGCAGGACGCCTTCTGTGATCTCGAAGATGTCCGAGAGGCCTTCCTTAGTTCTGACTTGCATGGACGCTTGGTCGTAGAGAGATTTAATAGTCTTGATGAACTTGCTGCTGATCTTCAGGTTATCTAATTTTTGCCAGAGACGTGTATGGGGTACAGAGTCAAAGGCTCTTTGAAAGTCCACGAAAATTCCATAAATTTCTCTGCCGTCATTATGCCGGAATTGGATCTGGATGGCACTGAGTAGAGTGAAGATGGCGTCTGTGCAGCTGCGACCCTTCCTGAACCCCATCTGGGAGTCTGGTAGAACATTATTTATATCCGTCCATTGCACCAAACGATTTTTCAAAATGGTGGTGAAAATTTTGGTGACAATATTTACCAAAGCGATTCCACGATAATTGCTTGGATCAGATTTATCTCCTTTTTTATGCAACATTGTCATCCAAATCCTCGCCCAGCATTTCGGGACCTGTTCTTCATCTAGCACTCTGTTAAATAAGACGCACAGCAGCTCTTTGTGTTGTGAAGAGAGAGTTTTATACAGCTCATTGATCAGTAAATCTGGGCCTGCTGCTTTACCGGGTTTTAGAGAGTTTAGAACCGAGTTGAGCTCCGAGAACGTAATTTCCGCGTCTAGGATATCATTTGATGGGCTAAGAAGCGTGATAGAAGTAAGAACTCTGTCTTTAAATATTGTAGAGTAAAAATTATTCCAGCAATCAATCGGGATGTCATATGTGCTGTGTTTATAATTAAATTTCCGAACAGCAGCCCAGAAATCGGCCGGGGCCTTGACATTGGCAAAAGCCAACTTGATGCTGTCTATATGCGCTTTTTTCTTCATTTTACAGACCTCTCGGTATTTGTTCTTACATATAGAGACCTCGTTTCTGAGATTGCTGTTGTTTCGGTCACTTTTAAGATTTTTTAAGGCTTTTCTAAGTTCGCTTCTGGCTAATTTACAGCATGAGTCAAACCATGGGTTGCGTGGTGTCCTATTTTTTGAAGAGGGACCGAAATTCACCACCAGTTTGGCATTTACAGCTGCGGAGAACATGTGGTCATGTAAAAGAGTCTGAATGTTGTCCGTTGAGAGAGAAGATATATCCTGAGAGATAAAAAAGTTTGACAGCTGTACAAGGTACTGGTCAGCAGCATTGTCGGACCATTTAATTTTGCTCAAACGAGCAATTTTGGCATTTTCGTTGGTGACAGGTTGGGAATAGTCTTCCAGAGAGATGCTCAAACAGACTGGGTGATGGTCGGACAATGATGGCTCCAGAATGACTTCCAGATCATTTACGACGTGTAAAGATGAAATATCTATCCAAACTAGATCAATAATTGAAGAGCCAGAGCTGTCAAACGTTGGTTGAGCTGGTGAATCACTGATTGACCTTCCATTGATAAGCACGAAGTTGTTTTCTACCATAAATTCCATAACCCTACGTCCCCTTTCACAGGTAAAATCGTCCGTTGAGCGAAAAATGTCGTATAGTTGATACCCAGTGAAGAGATCTGTCGGCCAGGGGTTTAACATCCCAACTCTTGCATTCATGTCCCCTCCGATAATAAAAACATCAAAATGCCGAGTCTCTTTAATATCATCGATGGCGCCCTGCAACAAATCTAACAAGTATTTAAGATCAAGACATTTGCGCAGGTATACTGACCCAAGGATGATTATAGAAGAACCCAGTTTGATTTCGTTGAAAATCCACCAAGGTGAGAATACAATTAGCGAGGATTCATGCTTTTTGTTTATAGCTGTCATTAATCCACCACTTGCTCTGCCAACCGCGTGCTCCCTCAACGCCTCTGACCAGTACGTGTCGAAGTTTCTAAGATAACCAGGAGTGTATGAGTGTGTTAACCATGTTTCACAAGCTGCAATTATATCTGAGCCGCTGATTAATGAGCTGTGCTCAAGGTTAGAAAATCCATGCAGATTCCAAAAAGAGACTTTGTATGTTGTAGTTATTCCCACGGATGAATAATTTAGTTTTTTGTAGGTTTCTCGGGCTTATCACTCGTATCAAAGTGCGTTTGCTCTTCTTTGTGCTGAGACATCATCCTGTTTGACTGGTCAGACCAAGTATAGACTAAATTATCGACCAGGACTTTAGTACCCTTTCTTGAGCAGGTTTTCCCCTCTTCTCTAAGTTCTTTAATTAGTTTTCTGACGTTCCAGTCAATATGTCGCTCACGAGCAGTTCTGTCCGGGTCAATAAAGATTTTCGATCCCTGAAGTTTGGTTCTTTTGTTTTTGAGGATGTGACTCTTGATGCTGACGTCGAAAGTATCGGCTATTAACCTTCTGGAAAACTCAGTGAGGGAGATACTAGGGATCTTAACTTCAAACTTAGACTCCAGAAAGATTTTAACCTCCTCCGTATGATTACCAGAGGTTAAGGAGAGACCAGTTATTGAGATTTTAGTCCTTTTGGTTTCTTTTTCTAAAAAATCTATGCGTCTGTTGAGTTGGTTGATAATTTCACTACCATTTGAGGTGGTTGGAGTTGATATCAAATTTTGCAAGCTCATCTTTTTCACAGTGTTTTCTTCAAGAGCTTTAAGGCGCTTATCAAGATCGGTCTTGGAGACCTGCAGGTCCTTCTTTAAAGAGTCTAAATTTTTTTGTATACCCTCAAAAGCCACAGTATCATCTTTCAGTTTCTTATTGAGTTTATCTGTGAGCTCTTTATGTTTCTTCGCCTGGTCTTTTCTCATATCTTTCAGCTCTTCCATAATTTTCTCCATAATTACAGTATCGTTGCTCTCGGTTAGTTCAATGTTCGTAGGACTCCCCGGTGAATCGACAGTTTTAATTAATTTCTGGGGCTGGTTCAACTCAGCTGAAGGGGATTTGTCGGTACTATCCCACTTTCTCTTGGGGTCACGGATGTAGTTTGTTATTGGTGTGCAGGAGTTGGCAGCTACAGCCAGAAGTTGCTGCGTTGTTGCGCGACCTTTTTTCGAAGGAACTGCTGGAGTAGAAACTGATTCCGAATCACCCGCTTTCAGAACTAGACGGGGTTTGGCTATCAGCGACGCTGTTGTTGAAGGGTCAGAACCTGACCGTGAGATGTCGTCAGCTTGCATTTACGACGGCTTGTTGTTGTAGCGCAGCAGGTTATGGAGATAACAATAATGAGATTACACGAGGTATCTGAAATAGACAATTTACACCACAGGCTCACAGTATCAGAGATAAAATTGATCGAAATCTTAGTGACACAGGTTTCGGTAAAAATTTATCACTTAAAACGTATTAATTATTTAAAAATAAAAGTCTTTAAAGATTAAAATAACGGAGCGTTATAAAAACACGTCTACTCACTATGGATGCACAGTAGCGCCCCTCAAAATTTTTAAATTCAACATTTTATTGTAATTTTTTATAAAAAAATTTTTAAGTCAAATGACTTTAAATCATTGGATTATCAATTTATACAAACATTCCTTCAGTACATCATGCAAACTCAAGCGAAATCATCACAAAAGAATTCAAAAAAAAAAATAATAATAACTTGTTATTTTATTCGCGTCGTGACAAATGTTTAAAGCGTACCAAAATTAGCAACTACCATAGAGTATTCGCATGAATGTGGTGAACCGAGAGAACCACGGATGAATACCGATCCAAAAGCGCCACCTGTCCGAATTCAAGTATTATACATACAAATATTTAACATAACATTAGTATCGTGCATTATGATTTAATCCACAAAGTGCATCGCCTCGCTAAATCTTGTTGCATACCAACAATGTCCGGGCCAATGCAGGGAGTTTACTTTTAATACTTTATTTTATTTAACTCAGTTTATAATTTTATTTCCATCCAGAGTTTTATTTATTTTGTACCTGCCGGAGGCATAACGATCGGTACGTGAATTTTCGCTTATTGGTATGCTCACCGTGGTGGCTGTCTCTCGTGAATTATCGCGAGTGTCAGCGCCGAGGCTCGACCTTTGTTGCCCATCAGGATCAACAGTTTAATTTAAGGTCGTATATGTTTTTAATTCCTGGTAGAAAGTCATATTATTTGTAAATAATAACCACTCGCTTTTTTATATACTACACTTTTTTTTACAATTCATTATATTTATTTTTTTTTAGTTTACACTTAAAATAAAATTTTTTTAAGTAATAATGTGATGAATTATTATTCACAGGAAGTAGTAACAGTTAATTTTATTTTTCGAGTTTTTTTTTATTCTTGAGAATTCAAGTTTTAAATTAAATCAATGAAAATAAAATAATAATAATAACAATAACGATTTAAAAAATCGTCAAATAAAAAAACTATTCTCTTAGTTTAAGATTTTTTTTATTGATTTAATTTTTAACTAGCAACCTTGTAGTCACTATGTGACTGCCGTGACTAGTAAAATATAAATAAATAAAATGTTGTTTTATAAAATAATGACTTTGGTTAAATTGCATTGTACTTTCTTAACTATTGATGTTTTTAAAGAAATAAGCTCATCCCGATGTTACACTCATCAAGAGCTTTCATTTGAGTACCCACATGCATTTTTGATATATTTTTCATAATATATACATATATATAATATATATAAATATATAAAAAATTGATGTGGGTACTCAAATGAAAGGTCTCGATGAGTGTAATGTCAGGGTGAGCTTATATCTTTAAAAATGTCAATAGTTAACAAGATAGCAATGTCAGTTCTTAATTATTGATATTTTTAAAGATATAAGCTCATCTCGATGTTGCACACATCGAGACCTTTTATTTGAGTACCCACATAAATTTTTTATATATTTTATATATATGGTATTTGTGAAATATATAAATATATAAAATATATGAAAAATTAATGTGAGCACTCAAATGAAAGGTCTCGATGATTGTAACATCGGGATGAGCTTATATCTTTAAAAAAATCAATAGTTAACAAGATAGCAATGTCAGTTCTTAATTATTGATATTTTTAAAGATATAAGCTCATCTCGATGTTACTCTCATCGAAACCTTTCATTTGAGTACCCACGTGTCATTTTTTATATATTTTATGTATATATGGTATTTGTGAAATATATAAATATATAAAATATATGAAAAATTGATGTGGGTACTCAAATGAAAGGTCTTGATGAGTATAACTTCGGGATGAGCTTATATTTTAAAAAATGTCAATATTTCACAAGATACAAGGTCATTTCTTAATTATGTATCTAGAGATAGAGTATTTTTATTATTTTTTTTCTTAACAAAATTCCACTACGAAAAAAAAAAAATTTCTTTTCTCTTAATCAACAAATATAAATTAAGATTATTTGCAATAGATTATATCAAAAATAAATATTTGTTAACATTAAAAGAATATTAACCCTGATTTGAATTCTAATGACCACCGACTAACGACCTAAATACAAAACTAACGAGTAAAAAAAAAAAAAAAATGAAGAAACAAGTAGACAATAAGGAAGCGGATAATCATAAAAATATTATCAAGTTGTTACTAAATTGCCGTAGTTTTTGGCACACTGCGAAAATAACCAGTGATATGAAATCTTTTATTACACAACAGAGCCCTAATATAATATCAAAGTACAAATATACAAGTATACAATAGCTAAAATAGTATTTGGGAGCCGAGGAAATAAAATATTGGCCGAGTTTTTTCCGGGCAATCTCAATCTCAATGTTAATTACCGGCATAACGGCATAAGAATACGGAATCGGAGGGAGGAATACAAGTGAAGGCTAAGGAGGACTTGTGAAAGATAGAGGAGTAATAAATGTGAGTTATGTCGGCCGTTAGATAGTTGAATCTCTGTATTCTGTGGTTAAACTCTCGAGCTCGTCGTTAATATCTTCATTACTAAATCATCTGATGGCACCCCTTACACAGTAGGGTCGTAGTCTCGGTTCTCGGGTCTACTAGCGCCAAATATGCTACAGTCTCATTGCTACCGCTGCACACGCAAGCCCTCTTTCTCCTTGCCCATTTTCATTCGCGTTTATTCCTCTCCTCCCTACACAACATTTATATCTCCGGTTCTGTGTACGTGGATTTTATTTTTCTCTGGCTATATTACCTACATACAGGAGTAAGTAATATACGGGCACCCGTCCAGACCAGCGTCAGAAAAGCTCATGTCTTATTCTCTTGTCTTGTTCTATTCTTTATTTCTGGAAATTCGCCATTCTAATTTACACACGTGTAACTATTTTATTTTTTTATTTTCAATTTAAATTTCATGTTTTAGTTTGAATTTTTAAAGGGACTGCAGTAAAAAAAATAATTTTTTTTTGAAAAAAATTTTTAATGTACACGATATATTTTTAAAATATCAATAAACATATAAAAATTTAATTTATATTATTAAGAGAATAAGTGAAATTTTGTAGCCAGTGTATTTATATGATAAAATGGGTTTTTATGGTTAAATTTGGTATCGTTGGAAAGGTCTTGACCTGAAGTTGTGCCTTTTCAATGTTTCATATCCTTTTCTAAATAGTTTATTTATTATGATAAGTTTTCGTAGTAGTTATAAATAGATTCGAATTTAGTGATAAACAAAATTTGTTTATTGATTTATTTTGTTTTGTACACGTCAACGTGGTTATATGTCAAAAATTAATTTATATAATTAAGAGACTAAGAAAAATTTAGTAACGGGTATATCTTTATCGTAAATTCGGTTTGATATTTTTTAGCGATAGTTATTTATCATTTAAATAATTGAGAGAGAAAGGAAAATTTTGTGACGAGCATATTATTATTTTTAAAGAAATTTTTATAGTTTAATTTGGTATCATCAGAAAGGTCGAGATAAGAATTAGTGCCTTTTGGTTTTATATATTTTTTAGCAGTCAATTTTTTATGTTGTTTTTGGAGGAGTTTTTAATAGTTTTTTAGTTCTATAAATTTGTTGGGTCACATTTGTCCATTAAATTATTTGTAATTGATCCTGTGATAGCACTATTATTTTTAAAATTCATTTAAAAAGTACCCAAACTATTAGTGTGATTATAAAAAAATCATTAAGCCAAAGTTTTCTTATTCATAATTCGTAAATCTCGGCAGTCGCGTAGTGACTGCAGACTGCTAGTCTATATTAAAAGAATGAGAAAAATTTTGTGGCCAGTGTATTTGTATGATAAAATGGGTTTTTATGGTTAAATTTGGTATCGTTGGAAAGGTCTTGACCTGAAGTTGTGCCTTTTCAATGTTTCATATCCTTTTCTAAATAGTTTATTTATTATGATAAGTTTTCGAAGTAGTTATAAATAGATTCGAATTTAGTGATAAACAAAATTTGTTTATTGATTTATTTTGTTTTGTACACGTCAACGTGGTGATATGTCAAAAATTAATTTATATAATTAAGAGACTAAGAAAAATTTAGTAACGGTATATCTTTATCGTAAATTCGGTTTGATATTTTTTAGCGATAGTTATTTATGATTTAAATAATTGAGAGAGAAAGGAAAATTTTGTGACGAGCATATTATTATTTTTAAAGAAATTTTTATAGTTTAATTTGGTATCATCAGAAAGGTCGAGATAAGAATTAGTGCCTTTTGGTTTTATATATTTTTTAGTAGTCAATTTTTTATGTTGTTTTTGGAGGAGTTTTTAATAGTTTTTTGGTTCTATAAATTTGTTGGGTCACATTTGTCCATTAAATTATTTGTAATTGATCCTGTGATAGCACTATTATTTTTAAAATTCATTTAAAAAGTACCCAAACTATTAGTGTGATTATAAAAAAATCATTAAGCCAAAGTTTTCTTATTCATAATTCGTAAATCTCGGCAGTCGCGTAGCGACTGCAGGTTGCTAGTTAAAACAATTTAATTTGTAGAAAATCACCAAAAAATTATCAGACAAAAATGATATTGTTAAATTATATAAAAAAAAATTAATGACTTTAAATTAAAATCATCTTTTCATAATTCAATTTTTTTTATAAAATATTTTAATCCTTGCTTATAAATTTTAAACTATTAAAAATGATTAAAATAAAAATAATTTGAGTATATTTGTTGAAAATTGAAAACATCTCTTAAAGTTTCCTTTCTTCACTTGAACTAAAATTATAAATTTTATTCATCAAACATATTCGAGATAAAATATGTAATTCTTGACCTTCTGATAAAATCTCATTGTTAAAATGATTTGAATAGCTACCACAAGGCTTGAGCCAGAGTTTCTTGTATCAAGTTCGTCGAACTCAACTAAACGTCACGAAGAACGTGCAGCCAACACCGTGCAGCCACAGCTTGAGTTTGTTCTCGCGTGAGAAACAAAAAGTGTGGATTATGTACATCCTAGCTCATAGATCTTGCTGTTAGGACGGATACTTGATTATCTTTCCCTCTATATATAGAAAAATATAGATAAATACAAATATATTCGCTCCTCTCCTCATTTTATATCTCTATCCACCTATCAGCCCGAGCCAAATCTAAACCTGCAGCTCACGAGACCAAAAAGGTCCGACTGAGGGGGCTCAGCTTTTTCCGACGTACATTAGCAGCCTTTTGCCTCTTTCTAACCCCAGGGTAAACTATAAACCATTCTACTCTACTCTACAAATCTTTTTTTTTATCACCTTCTAAAACCTCCCTTTGTCATTTTTCCCAAATTTTAGATGACATAAATTAAATTTAAACATTTTGAGCTCTGTTTTTTGGCCAAATTACTTTAAGTTCATTAAAACACGCTCATAAACAAATTAATTTGATTAAACTTAAACAAATTTTCTACTAAAAAAATCATTAAGAAAAATTTGACCTTCTTAAATCGGTAAGAAAAATTTTTGACACCAAAAAAATAATTTTTAAGAGAATCTTTATCTTGAATTAATCAAAATTTCTTACTTTAAAAATTTTTCTACCCTAATCAATATGATAAAAGCTCTTAAATATGATTTTTTTGATTCGTTAACTTTTTTTCTGTGCAAATATTGAAATTTTTTTGTCAAAAAATTGAAATGTTTCATTTTAAAAAATTTTTTTCCGAAGAATAATTGTTTTTTCCTTCAATATAAAAATCCTTTGAAATAATGTTCTTGATACAAAATTTTTTTTTTCAATTCTTAAATATTTTTATCAATTTAATTTTCCATCAGCAACCTTGCAGTCACTATGTAACTGCCGTGACTTGTGAACTATAAATAAATAAAATTTTGCTTTATTAAATACTAACTTTTTGTTAAATTGGACTGTACTTTCTTAAATGTTAACGTTTTTAAAGATATAAGCTCATCCTGATGTTACACTCATCAAGAGCTTTCATTTGAGTACCCACATGTATTTTGATATATTTTTCATATATACATATATATAATATATATATAAATATATGAAAAATTCATGTAGGTACTCAAATGAAAGATCTTGATGAGTGTAACATCGGGATGAGCTTACATCTTTAAAAATGTCAATAGTTCCCAAGATACAATGTCATTTTTTAATTATGTATCTAGAGATAATGTATTTCCGAATGCTGCCTAAATACTTATAATAATAAATTGACTATCAGTGAGAATGATATAAAACCTTTAAAAGACACAAATTAAAATCAAGATCTTTGCAATGACATTAAATGTCAATTTAAGAAACTGATTTTATCATATGACTATCCTGGACATAAAATTTTTCTTATTCTCTTAATAATATAGATTAAACATATTAAAAAAATTTTCATCTTCTATCCCAATTTTCCTTTCAATATATTCCCTTGAAGTATAATTCAAAAATTCCCTCCTACACGTAATAACTATTAATAAAAAAAAATAAAAAACGTAATAAACGGCGTGCTCTTAATTTGAAAAATTAATTTATGATTCTCTTTATATCATTATTTTCGTTAATTTTATTCTTAAATTGTGGAGTCAACCGGAAAGCTTTTAGCCCTTACCCTCCTTTCCTTTATTACCGGGGGACATCCATCATCTTTGTATGACGGTGAGATAAAAAAAACCCCTATCAACATAGCACCCCTGTACCTATCTTTCTATCTATCTATCTATATCTATCGTTCTCACTTTGTTACTTTTACTTTATTTTTTATTCAATGGCACTCTTGTCACGCGGAATTTTAACGAGTACGCTTCGCTTGAGTACCAATCAACCAATGGGTTGATCATCATCGTCATTATCATTATTATTTTTATTTTTTATTCTATATTATGATCATTATGATGGACCCATATGTCAGTTTACCGCACAACACCCGTCAGGAGTAAACTTTTGTCTAATACTAAGCACGGAACAAAGTGAAATAATGTAACACAGAATAGAATTAGAAGGGCCCTTTCGGTTCGTCTGGAAAATATTAGGCCCTTCAGGGTAGTAGTCGAATGTCGAGTGTGGAGAGTTGGTTATTATTTTTTTCCTTTCGTTACTTATGCTACTATATTCTAAACTATACACTGTACGGGGAGGAAAACGCTTATTTATATTTATGGTCTCGGTATTAATGTCGGTTATTTTTTACGTTAATAACTTGACGGGTGTGAAGTTTTGTCTAGGGGAAAGAAAAAATAACGATAAAAAACACGGGAGTACTACTTGGTTAAAATCGCCAGTAAATAATTGGTTTTTTTTTTTTTTTAAATATTGAATTTAATACGAAAATTATCCAAATTTTTTAGACTAAAATAAATTTTAATTAGCTGAAACAAATACTTAAAATAATTTATTTCAAGTTTAAATTTGTAAATATTAATTATAATTTTCTCAAAAATTTGATTTTAGAAATTTTTAATTCTTGTTAATTAATCTCGAAGTAAAAAAAAATAATAAATTATTAATATTATTGAGTTTAATTAAATAAAATTAATTACTTTAATGTTACTGAAATTAATTTTTATACGACCATTTTTAGGATTTTTTAATCAATAAATTATTATAAAGAGAATTTATTAAAAAATGCAACTTGTAAAAAATTAAAAAAAAAATTAATGCAATTTTTTTTAAATATTAAAATTTATTTGTTTTATCAAACTTATAAAAAAATTTTATTGATTTTAAAAATTTTTGAGTGAGCATTTTGTAATTTGAGTTTAATTAAATAAAATTAATTACTGTAATGTTACTGAAATTAATTTTTATACCACCATTTTTAGAATTTTTTGACTAATAAATTATTATAAAGAGAATTTATTAAAAAATGCACCTTGTAAAAAATTAGAAAAAAAATCGATGCAATTTTTTTTTAATTTTAAAATTTATTTGCTTTCTCAAACTTAAAAAAAATTTTTATTGAATTTAAAAATTTTTAAGTAAACATTTTATAATTTTAAAATGAATAAATATTTTTTAAAAATTTTATTTAAGAAAAAAAATAAAAAAGTCACTCCGCGGTGCTTCTTTTCATTAATAAAATTTATTTCAAAGTAAATTTTGCTATAAGAAAGATTAAATCATGCACTTGATAAACTTTTTACACTGTACAAATAAATTTTAGGGACAGAAATATTTTTTTTAAGTAAATGATGTTTTTGAGTAAAGTATCGTCTATAAATGTGGCGATTAATCGATGGCTATTTTTTCGTGGGGTGAGCCCCCGTGCACCGTGTACCGTGTGGGTAAGTGCATGGCCGGTGATTATAGTTCGATGACAGGTTTTGCACGACGTCTATTAGACGGACGGCTCGATGACAGTAGAGTAGAAAGTTTTTTAATGACACTCACTATTTCCTTTTCATATATGATATATGTCTATAAAAGACTCTCGCGGTCTCTCTCCCTTTACTTCTATGACCTTTTATTTTATCATCCGTCAGTGCTGTCGTAGCAATCACGTTTTGTTAGCATGAATTTTTTATTTTTGCGTGCTTTATAAAAAAGATAATTTATGGAAATCGCGAGGCCTATCAAGAAAATTTTATTATAACTTATTATCTATTTACTTGAACTTTTAACAATCATCACTTCTGACAAGTGATCAATTTTCACTTGCTCAATAATTTTCGACAATATTTTTTATACGATCGACAATAAAAATTTTGTTTTAGTTCAAAAAATGAACATTAACGTCCCATTTGTCATTGAAATTTGAATAATAATAATAAAAAATTTTTCTTTATTTTCACCCTCGACTTTTTTAACCGACACAGTTTTTCCCTAACTCTTTTCGCCATATTATTAACCGGGTTGTAACAATAAGTTTCACTGAAAGTGGTCAATGTTACAAATTTTTTCAAGGGTCATTTTAAAAGAAACGGGAAAGCAGAGAAAGTTTATTGATGCGTAAAAAAAAAAAAAAAAAAAAAAAAATGAAATGAGTAATTTTTAGGGGAGACTTTCATTGACTGATTAAAAATTCATTGGAATCATTCGATGTAGTGCGTGCAATTTTATTTTCCCTGGTAACTTTTTTCGTTCGTGCACGTAATCATCGACTAGAAATAAAACCACAATTGAATAATAAAATAATGAAGAAGAATAAGGACTAAGGAATAAAAAAAATATATAAATAAAAGAAAAACTATTCAAGTGGGCATTTAATAGGGATAAATTTTCCATAGTCATTGATAAGTGTCACGTCGAGTACGAAATGATAGACTGTGAATAAAATCGCGAAAAAGCTATCAATACTTATCCATTATTCTGGTAATAGGAATAATAATAATAATAATAATAACACTTTTTAAAAAATTCATAAATAAAAAAATCATCTTAATTCTTTTTTAGTCATTATTATTATTATTATTATTATTATTATTATTATTATTATTATTATTATTATTATTATTATTTTCTATAAATTTTAACATGTTGGCTAAGTAATAATAATAATAATAATAATAATAATAATAATAATAATAATAATAATAATAATAATAATAATAATAATAAGCCTGCTGTGATCACTAACCGCCTTGTTGTGCGGAGTGGTCCAGCAGTAATGGATGGAGCTCAGGCTGGGCCCTCGGAGAATCGGACTCCGGGGACAACCCCCCTGAGCATTTAATAACATAATAATAATAATAATGATAATGATAATGATAATAATAATTTTTAAAAATCCATTAATAAAAAAATCATCTTATTTCTTTTTTAGTCATAAATATAATTATAATAATAATAATTATTATTATTTTCTAGAAATTTTAACATGTTGAATAAATAATAATAATAATAATATTTAAGGTGTTTAATATATCTATATGTACATATATATATATATATATATATATATATATATATATATATATATATATATATACATATATAAATATATAAATATATGACTCAAAGATCGGTGTTTATTGATAAAGATAGATAGTTATTATTATTATTCTAAGCCGAATACTCCCGATCCAAATTCTTGAAGAATGACTAATTTTTGATTATTACTTCTTCACCATAATATTTTATCGGTATGAGGTCTCATACCATCAGAGAAAATTTAGGTGAAATTCACAATTAAAATTCGTTTATCGACAATTACTGTTAGAGAAAGATGTAATTTTTACTCAGTGTAACTTTTTTCAGTAACTGAAAAAATAATTCAGACAGCCCAGACCAGGACTCGAACCTGAATCTTTTGGTTAGGTGGAATTGTGAATTTCACCTAAATTTTCTCTGATGGTATGAGACCTCATACCGATAAAATATTATGGTGAAGAAGTAATAATAAAAAATTAGTCATTCTTCAAGAATTTGGATCGGGAGTATTCGGCTTAGAATAATAATAATAACTATCTATCTTTATTAATAATAATAATAATAATAATAATAAATAAGATTGAAGAAAATAGACTTGACTAAGACTCCCAAGTTTGACAGACATTTTATTTATTCATAAATCATATGAGAACGAGAAAAAGACAAGAAGTTGAATAAAATTTAAATTTTGGTTGCAAGTAGCAATGAATAGTCACGTGATAGTGATAGCAAATAAGACAACTTCTATCCTCGAAATAAAAAAAAAATAAATAAATAACTAAAGGCGTGATAACGGGAAATAAAAGAGTCCCAATGTATAGATAGTCTTGGTATTGCACTAGTGCAGAAGTATAAGTATATCAGGCTCTCTAAAAGCGTATATAAATAACATGGTAAACGACCACGAGACAGTCGATCTAATAAACGAAAACCAAGACGAAGACTGGTGAGGAGTAAGTGTAGGTGGTGGTTGGTGGTTGGTGTTTGGAACGAGAGAATTTCGATTACCAGCCGATCGTTTTCACGCCACGCCATCTGAGCGACTTGTCACTTTGCTTTGTCCGTGACACTTTGTTTAGTCGATACACTTCTATCGTTTCATTTCAGCTTTTTTACTCTTGTTCTGACTCTATTTCACCGCATCTTTGTATTATTGTAGACTAGAAAAAAAGGGTGTTTTTTTTTTTTTAAATTGAGTAGAGATGTAAATAAATTTAGTTTTTTTTTTTTTTTTTTTTTTTTTTTATATAGAAATGAATTGATTATTCAAATTTTGAGTGATTTGAATTGTTAAGGTATTGAAATTGAAATTTATTAATTAATTAACCAAACATTCAAAAAATTTATCAAATAGTTTGATCTTCTTAAGTAAAAAAGTTTTAAAATTAGAAAATTTAAAAATAAAAATAAGACAAGATAATAAGAAAAAATCAAAACTATTATCATTTATCATAAATATTTATCATTATTCAACACCTTTAATTTTGGACGGTCGGTAACGGGGGTCGGGCGGGGAGTTGAGGACAAGGGGACGTTAAACGTTCTATGAAATGACAATAATCGCGGCTTATGAATGACAATAGAGTGGAGAGAATAAGACTGTGAGAAAAAAATGTGTCTGTTTACAGAAGCGTGTGGCGGCGTAATATGCACGCTTGATATTATATATTATATATTATATTATTATTATGTGTATTATGATGATTCGTGTGGCTGTTTTATACCGTTGTTACAAACACCAGACACAATGAGTCTTTAAAATATGTATACAGTATACAGAGAGTGTGTATATGCAGCGAGCACGAGAGACGAGAGGGCGCTCTGCATGACAATGGTTCTAAGTTGTTAGTTGTTACCATTTTTTGTTTTGTTCTCGACAATATTTCTATGGGTCAGGGGTCTGGGTGACGCCCTGCAGATCTGTTTCATGCTCACGCGAGTTAACGAGATAAAACTCTATCACAAGTGAATATCATCGCGTTATTATCTTTTTTTCTTTCTGACGCTAACATGCTTCCTTTTTTTATTTTACAAAGCTAATTATACACAAACCGACACTTTCAATCCATTATTAATTTATTTTTCTATGCATAAATTATTTTATTACTTGTTCTGAATTATTTTATCACATTTTATCTGTAATAAATTTTTTTTAAACCGCAATCCGTGGTCGAGTTAATTTTTATGAGGTTAATATAAATCCTGTTGTCAATAAAAATTAATTAATTAATCCCAACATTTTTTTATTTATTATTAATCACAACATTAACAAATTTTGAATTTTTTAATGATTATTACAGTTAATTTAATTAAACCCAATTTAAAATGACAATTACAATCATTACCATGCTAATTTTTTGAGATACGTATTTATTTTTTGGTGAATTGTAAATAGACATTTAATTTATTTAAATAAAAAATTATACTGAAAAAATTACTGAGCCAGGAATTGAACCCAGATCTCTCCGACTAAAAGTTAGTGCAAACTATAATTTAATTTTTGCATTTTTTTATCTTTTAAATAAGTCAATTTAATTAAGTATCAATTGAGTGTAAAGTAGAATAATCATTGCTAGCAACCTTGCAATATAAATAAATAAAATTTTGCATAATTCAATAATGACTTTTGTTAAATTGCACTGTACTTTTTTAACTATTGGCGTTTTTAAAGGTATACACAGTAAAAAATTTTTCGTCATTGTGTAGAGTATTAAAATTTGTCTGTTGAATATTACACTCTAGTGTGTAGAATTTAACATTCTAGTGTGTTAAATCATTAAATCAACACATGAAAATGTTAAATTCTACACACTAGAGTGTAATATTCAACACACAAATTTTAACACTCTACACAATGACGAAAAATTTTTTACTGTGTAAGCTCATCCTGATACTATACTCATCAAGAGCTTTTATTTGAGTACCCACTTGCATTTTTGATATATTTTTCATATATACATATATATAATATATATATAAATATATAAAATATATAAAAAATTGATGTGGGTACTCAAATGAAAGGTCTTGAAGAGTGTAACATCGGGATGAGCTTATATCTTTAAAAATGTCAATAGTTTACAAGATATTTATTAAATTGTGCTGTACTTTTTTAAATATTGACATTTTTAAAGATATAAGCTCATCCCGATGTTGCACTCATCAAGAGCTTTCATTTAAGTACCCATATGCATTTTGATATATTTTTCATATATACATATATATATAATAAGTATAAATATATGAAAAATTGATGTGGGTACTCAAATGAAAGGTCTTGATGAGTGTAACATCAGGATGAGCTTATATCGTAAAAAATGTCAATATTTCACAACATAAAAGATCATTTCTTAATTATGTATCTAGAGATAGAGCATTTTCGAATGCAGCCTAAATACTTATAATAAATTGACTATTGGCGAAAATGATATGAAGCTTTAAAAAGATACAAATCTAAGACCTTTCTAATTATCCAAAATTTAACCATAAAAACCCATTTTATCATATGAATACACTGGCCACAAAATTTTTCTTATTCTCTTAATATACATTATTTGTGTTTAATATAGAAAAAATAAAAAAAAATCATTGTTATACTAGGAAGATTTTTAATTTATTTAATTCAATCAAAAATTGGGTTTAACTGTGATTATTAAAAAATATTAATATTTTTCCTATTAAAAAAAAATTCAATTAACAAAGTACCCCAAAAAATGTCCTCCACCCCGATCATTAAAAAGTAATAATATTTACGAAACATTGTGATTAAGGAAGTGGACTATATTTGTAATTATCGCGGTTAATTTTTTATTGTTAACCACTAATTGATCCAGCAGCTGTCTGTCCCCTAGTGTATACACATATACTACTTGCCGAGCACTTACACTCTATCCTGATAACTTTTCCGCCCTCCTCATCTCTTCGCACTCTACTTCCTCTAGTTCTTTTGTTATTTATATATTTATGTGAACAAACATTACGCAGCTCCACATACATACACACACACACATACGTATACTAGACCAATATTAATCCTATAAAATTACCCGGGAAAAAAATAATTAGTGACACCTGCACACAACTGTCAGAGGGTCAGGGGACCAAATTAAGATAATTACATTTATAACGACGAGTTCATTATCATCAACAAAAATAGTTCACTAATTTGTTGCGTCATATGTCACTCACAAATAATTGTGTTTTTTTATTCTTCATTTTTTTTTATTCATTATTTATTTAATTGCCGTTTTTGTTTATGAGTAGGGTTTGAATTTTTTGTTAACCTGCAGTAAAATGTCTAACATGTATTAATTTATCCATAAAAAATTCCCCTTAATAATAATAATATCAACGCGTGAAAACAAATGTAATGCAAGTGCAAGGTGGCCAGATAAAATAAATAAATGATAAAAAAAGCAAAGGCCTGTTTGAAATACTGGTTTAAATCGGGTAATTCATTTTGATGAGTCGAGAGTGAGTTTTAACTACCCCTGTCGAGGATTAGGTTTCGAATAGGCCGGCCCCTACTCGGTGTTAAGTTTTTTCACCAACTTTTAGTCAAGTGCTAAATTAGTCAAACCTCAAATTAGTCAAACCGTCAGCATCCCTTGTTCTCAGCTCGGGGTTTGTTTTCAGTCGGCTCGCGTTCGTTACTTTTTTTGCGGGCTTTTTTCATTATGTATTTCTTTTTTTTATTTTTATTCTAAGCGGTTCTTTCTCCCCTCGACATGCAAATGAGCCTCGAGTGCATGGATCACTCCACGGGAAAAAAAGACGAGATCCCTGCCAGGACCCCACAGCGTAACTCGAGGGCTGCTGTTACAAAAAGTGTTGCAAAAAATAACGGCAAAAAATTTCTGCGGGTACTAAGTCAACGGGATACTACAACAGTGAGACGTAAAAAAATTTTATCCCCGCTAAACCTGTCACTTGTGTCATTAAGCCGGCAATTAGGTCACTTGATAGTCTAATTATTTTTTTTTTTATTCTTAATATTGAAATTTAAACTTTAAATTTAATCAAAAGTTAATTTTTTACGGGATGATATTTTTTATAAAATTAAATTTAATACAAAAAAGTGTTAAATATTTAACATAAAAATTTTAAACACTAAATTTTTTGACGCAAAATTTTTTACTGTGCACATTTTTTGTAGAAAATTTAATTTTCTGCAAAAAAGGTCAAGCTTTTTTTTATATCTTCGATATTTTCGGTGAAAATTGAATTTAAACGTATAAAGTATTTAAAAATTAGATAACAATAATTTTTGTATAAGATTTTTTAGATTAATTCGTAAAATTGGATAATAATTAATAAAAATAAATAATCTATTAGGTATAATCTATAGTTAAGGTAATTAGTCTCGTTGTTACTGACCTGTTGGTGGCCAGGACGCGACTGAGACTGGGAGAGAGCCTGGCCTGCATGGTTAACTTGCATCGCTGAAACTATCACAAGCATTTTTTTTATTCCGTCACGAGGGCTCTACGTAAAAGTTATACAATTTAATTTATTCATTTATTTATTCATCTAATAATACAACAAGCGGTTATTTAGCATGACCAATAGAATACGTTCGGTGTGAACTCTACGAATTTCGAAGCAGGCAATGCTAATTTAGTTAACCAGTGTCCAAGTGACACAAGTTTTTATTAATCAGACTCGCTATTTAGTTAGAACTTTATTTTAGTTTTAATTTTACTGAAGAATCAGGCCAAACTCTCTCGAAAGATTACCGGTGGTGCCTTCAACGATAATTTGTAGAATTCTTTAACGAACGACGCATATTGTATTTAGGCTACTGCAAACTGAAATACCTACACATTTACTTATTCATTACATTTTACACTGACAGAAAACGTCTAAAAGTTTAAAATTAATAAGATAATTTAAAATTTCTTCATCTTGTTATCAATTTTTTAAATCAATTTTATTTAAATTATAATGTTGTGTCCTATATTATTTTCGGTCAGTGTATTCACAATACAATTATAAAAACTACAGTCAAATCACTGCTCTACCTTCAAAAAAATGAAAATAATTAATTATATTAACGTAAAAAAAATATTTTAATTTTTGAAAAATTTATTATATGTAATAAAAGTCTTATTATTCAAATTTTATATAAAATATATAAGATGTAAGATGAAATTAGGATCCTAGCGAGTATCTTATACCAAAAAAAACACTACATTTCTTTAAAAAAAATATGTGTATGAAACAGTATGATGAGTATTTAGGCTGCATTCGAGAATGCTCTATTTTTAGATACATAATTAAGAAATGACCTTGTATCCTGTGAATTATTGACATTTTTGAAGATATAAGCTCATCCCGGTGTTACACTCATCAAGACCTTTCATTTGAGTACCCACATCAATTTTTCATATATTTAGTATATTTATATATTTCACAAATACCATATATATAAAATATATAAAAAATGCCATGTGGGTATTCAAATGAAAGGTTTCGATGAGTGTAACATCGGGATGAGCTTATATCTTTAAAAATGTTAATAATTAGGAATTAACATTGCTATCTTGTTAACCCGTGATATTTTCAAAGATATAAGCTCACTCCAACAATACACTCATCGAGACTTTTCAATTGAGTACCCACATCAATTTTTCATAATATTTATATATTTCACAAATACCATATATACAAAATATATAAAAAATACCATGTGGGTATTCAAATGAAAGGTTTCGATGAGTGTAACATCGGGATGAGCTTATATCTTTGAAAATGTCAATAATTAGGAACTGACATTTCTATCTTGTTAACTAATGATATTTTCAAAGATATAAGCTCACCCCGACAATACATTCATCGAGACCTTTCATTTGAATACCCACATCAATTTTTCATATATTTATATATATTATATATATGTATATATGAAAAATATATCAAAATGCATGTGGGTACTCAAATGAAAGGTCTTGATGAGTGTAACATCGGGATGAGCTTATATTTTTAAAAATGTCAATAGTTAAGAAAATACAGCACAATTTAACAAAAGTCATTATATAATCAAGCAAAATTATATTTATTTTAGTTCGCAATTCTCAGCTGTCACATTATTACATTAAAAATATATCTTAAAATATACTCACAATAAAAGCATAAAAATATAAAAAATATATTTATATATTTTCATAAAATTCAGATCTATATTAAATATATTTTTTCTATATTATACAAAAAAATTTTTTTTCAAGTGTAAGATATATTTTTAATACATTTGAATTATATTTAAAATATATAAGAATATCATCTAAAAGTTAAATACATTAAAAATCTTTTTTTTGTATATATTTAAGTCGCTTTTAATATTTTAAAAATTTTTTTCATGAGGACAGACTCCAAGAATAAAAAAAAAGATTTATCTTTTTGAGTAAAAGTTTAAGTTTCAGTTAAATTATATTAGCCCGTGTTTGGAGTTCGCGTCGAGAGTCTCGCGGGGCAGCAAGTCTCGGTCTGTGTTCGCGCGTCGGTGTAACACCAAGGAAGCACATATCGATGCTCGGTGGCCGAACTCCGTACCACCTCAAGCTTTAAGGTTTAAGGCTTACATTATATTAAGGATACTGCAAGTAAAGGTATAGAGCGCGGGTTAGGGTACAGGCTCCGGCTTAGGGACGCAGGGCGGGGGCACGGTAGCGATCCGTTTCCCTTCCCGACAAATAAATAAAATAAGACCTAAAGCGAGGGAATAAAATGTGATTTACAACGCAGGAAAGACAATGGCCAAGCGGGCCCGCGAGTTTAACTTGAGCGAGAGAACTCTGAGCAGCTAGCAGCACGATAATGTATGCGGATGGCGCGGACTGGTACTGGGGTACACTAACTTGTGATTGGCCGAGCGCCGACGCCAGCGCTACAACGGAAAGCGATAAATAACTGGCTAGCAGATAAAACCTTTCTTTCTTTCTTTCTTTCTCTGTACTGGTTAGGAGTCGCCTGGTTTCTCGGTCGAAGAGGACTTTTCGTTTCTTGGTCTCGGGTTTAGTTTTCAGTCTGGTCTGCCCCTGCCCTCCATCCACTCGCCCACCTCCGTGATGACCCAGACCAACAGACACCCAGACGTCCATCCCATTACTTATAACTTCTAACTCCTAGCTCCTAAATTCTATCTAATTCGCTAGAAATTTATAGACCAGTGTCTTTCTGGTACTTCGCTTGGAGCTAATAGTGAGCTAATCCACTCACTCTAGCTCGCTTGCGCATGCGCAGGTCGTTGATATGTCAGCGCTGAACTTCATAGCGAGAGCAAATGAACTTCACTGAGGATTGACTATAGCTAATTTATGGTTTTTATACGCTACTGCTGCATTGATGAAAAAATTAGTTATTATTCTATACACTGAAAAAAAATTTATTCTTCTAATCAAGGCAAAAAATTCATGAATGTATAAATTATTTTTGATTCAAGAAAATAAAATTCTTTAAAACTAGCAACTATAAATAAATAAAATTTTGCTTTATTAAATAATGACTTTTATTAAATTGCACTGTACTTTTTTAACTATTGACGTTTTTAAAGATATAAGCTCATCTCGATGTTACACTCATCAGAAGATTTTATTTGAGTACCCACATGCATTTTGATATATTTTTCATATATACATATCGATGTTCTAATTAGCAAATTGTCTGACTCCATTTTAGAGAATCTTCTATTTATACGAAAAAAACAATTAGTTCTAAATTTATTATCACTTTAAAAAACCATTTATTATTATTAATATCTAATAAAGATATAATATTTAGATTTGAATCATTCAAATAATTTATAATTGGATTATTGCTACATCAAAATGTTAAAAAATCACCCTCTAAAAAATAAGAAGTTAGACAAATTGCTAATTAGTCCGTCGATATATATATATATATATATATATATATATATATATATATATATATATATATATATATATATATATATATATATAATATATATATAAATATATGAAAAATTGATGTAGGTATTCAAATGAAAGGTCTCGATGAGTGTAATGTCAAGGTGAGCTTATATCTTTAAAAATGTCAATAGTTCATGAAATACAAGGTAATTTCTTAATTATGTATCTAGAGATAGAGCATTTTCCAATGCAGCTTAAATACTTATCATAATAAATTGACTATCGGTGATAATGATATGACACCTTGAAAAAGCACAACTTTAGGTCAAGACTTTTCCAACGATACTAAATTTAACCATAAAAACCCATTTTATCATATAAATACACTGGCCACAAAATTTTACTTATCCTCTCAATAATATAGATGATTTTTTTGTATTATGTTAATGTTTTTTTTCAGTGTAAGATTTATTAACTAATAATAGCTGATTTTTTAACATAATGATTTAATAAGTATTTATTAACAGTTTGTTAATATTTAAAAAATCGTAACAAATTCTTATTAACTCTTGAATTAACCTTGAATTAAAAGTGAGTATAAAAATTTAACTTTGGCACTTCTTATTACTTCAATTTTCAATAAAAAAATTTCATTAGATCAAGTACATGAAATAAGTTTATTATAACAAGATAGAGAAAATAAAATTAATAATAAAAAAATAAGTTATAAGTTATAAAACTTAATTTAATAATTAACTGCATAAAAACTCTCGGTCAGATTTAAAAAAAAATTATATTTTATACATATTTAATATCGACTAACATTTTCATATTTAAATCGTGTAAATATTCGATCTACCTCAAGTCTCAAAGAAAAATTACAAGAGATTTTTTATCAATTTTAATAACTAAAATTTTCACACCTGAAATTTTTTTTCCAAACTACTAACGACAACTCGCTGTCGTGGGTTAGATAAAAATGTTTAAAAACTCTCGCGAGCTGTTAAGAAGACTACCTCGGATGAAAAGTTGAAGGGACTAAGTAGAGGGTCGCGGCGGAGATGTAAATTCCGGCGGAAGGTCCACGTCCTAAAAGTGTCCCGGGGGTGTCGGGAACAATAGAGGGTGGTTTAAGAAGATCGATCTCGAGTTTTGTTGTAAGTCGCGGAGAGGGTGTCAATGAGGGTTGAACGACCTTCTGAGATATTTTAACAAAAAATTATACGTTTTAAGAGTAACTGTTTTTTAAATTCTGGTTTTATCTCTGCTCAGTCATTCTTCTGATTATAATTATTATTATTATTATTGCAACTTATATTTTTATTTTCAATATACATTGTAAATTTATTTTCGTTTTCTTTCACTTGATATACGTGACTGTAACCTCTGCGACTTTCGACCCCAGAAAAAGTCCGGGGTTTCTTCGTGGGTCGCACACAAGAGTACAGATACAGATACAGATATATATGTTCGGGTATTCGTACTACTCGAGATATAATACAAATACGAATACATTGTATGTTAGGATACAGACACATGCTTTTATATATATGCTCGTCTTTTCTTGGAGCCGCGAACGTGACGCGATTCAGTTCTTTTGCGATTGGTTACCACGAGATCGAATGAAGATCGAATTATATTGAAGACGAGGGTAAAAATAACATAAATATAAGTTACTAAAAAACGTGTCGTGATAAAAAAAATTATAGAAAAATTCTCAGAATATTTTATGAATATTATTCTATCAAAGCTTGTCGTATTGGTCAAAAATTTGTTTAGTAGCTTATTAAAATAACAACAGATTCCAAATTAGATTTTTAGGAGAGTAAAAAAAAATTGGTTATATTTTAAAACTTAACTCTCTTATATTGAGAAAATTTTGCGACCATGCGCCATCTGTTGGAGACTTTTGATACTATTTTCGATCAAATATTATATATGCACATATCAGGCAAAATATGGGCGTTTTAAGTCATATAAGGACACATATAACCATATTAAATAATTCTTTCATGCTCTCAAATACTAAATTAGCAAAAATTTTCACTTTTGACAAAAATTTATTGAAATTAATTGTTTTAGAATAAATCTATAAAAAATTAAGTAGATCTACACAGTAAAAAATTTTTCGTCATTATGTAAAGTGTAAAAATTTTTAGGTGGAATATTACACTCTAGTGTGTAGAATTTCACATTCTCATGTGTTGATTTAACACACTAGAATGTTGAATTATTATTAGTTTGTGTAAAAACAGTCAGTAACAGAAATATTTATGTTAAATTTGACGAAAAATTTTTTACTGTGTATCCTAATAGGGTTACGGCTGCCCAATTTCAAAACTCAGTCACTGACAATTTTAAGATTTAAAAAAATTTTTTTTTTATTTTAAAAAAGTTTGTGCGCCAAATAGATAAAAAATTTGATTTATGAATAAAAAATACTTGAATATAAATATTTTAAAGAAAAATACTAGAAATTAAGGTCTAAAAGTTATAAAAACTGCAGCAATACTAAGAAAAATCAAGTATAAAAATTTTTCAGTTATTGTATTTTAAAATTGGGCAGCCAGTTAACTTTCAAGTTATTTTTTATTAATTTTAAAAATTAAAATATCCACACTGAAAAAAAAATTAACTTGAATCAAGAGAAAAATTCTTGAAATAAGTAAAATTTACTTAAACCAAGAAAAATTTCTTAGTTTAAGAATTTTTCTACTCAAATCAAGAAGATGAAATTCTTCAAAATTATTTACTTGGTTCAAGTAAATTTTTTTTTCTGAGCAAGTTTACTACAGTATTATATAATAAAAAATTAATTTTTTCATTTGTGGAATTTTACTTTGCAATTCATTAAAAATCTACTTCTTGAAAATCTTATACTACTCTCTAAACATGAATTAGTGAATATTCACTTATTTAAGTGAATTTTCACTAATTCATGTTTAGAGAGTAAATTTTACTAATAAAAATTTAAGAGAATTTTTTTACTAATTACCATTTATACGAATTAAAAGAATTTATAAATATTAATTGCTAGAAGTGTATTTCAGATATTTTTAAAAAGTAATTATTAACTATATAATATTAGCTTTTCACTAATTCAGTTTTATAAAGCGAACAAATAATGAAAAAAATTAATAATAAAGATTGAAAATGAAATATTTGATTAAAATGAAAAATGAAAAACACTTGTATCTTGTATCAATTCCTACTAGGCGAAATTTTTTTAATAAAAAAAATATATTCAGTATAAGTTGACATGTGTATTGCTGGAGGTAAAAGATTGTGTACATTTAATCGACATGCTGTCGAATCGATATTCCATTATAAAATTAATGTTCCGCCGTTAACGGGTCACTCGATTTCAACCACCGGGTGGTTATAGTGGGGTACAGCCCAAAGCCCAAAGTAAAGTAAAGCAAAGCGTACATGTAGAATGTTATGTGTTGTATGTAGTGCAGTGTGTACCCTCAAGGGGTGTGTTCGACTTATCCCAAAGCATTCGATCCTTATTTACGAGCTCTGGGTTACAAACGCGAGCCCGGACAATGATATCGGGAAAAGGGGTCGACAAAATGAAAAATATAGAAACGGATTGCTGAGGGACTGAAATATCGGCACAGATACTGATATATAATATAGACGTAACCTATAAATTTATACACGATGTACGACTGTACAAGTACAAGCATAAAGTCATAAAAAGACGGAGACCGACTTGCCGAATTTATGCAAGGGTCCAAGAGTATCATAGTCTACAAGTTAACCCACTGAATGGTTGCGAATAAATCCGATGGGTGGAGAGACAGACCAAAAAGTAAGAAGTTGATTTTTAAAAATATAGAATAGGCGGAGAAGAACCCGCTGAAGGGTTGCAAAGAATGGACGTGAATTAGTCCCGGGATCGAACTCCCCATCGTCCTTTCCTTTGGTAATTTTAAATTTATGATTCGCACCATACATAAGCCTTTTTTCTTTATGTGCTTAGACGGCAAATGAGGAGAAAATTCGACGATTGTTACGGTTCAATCTCTCTCGTATCGACTCCTCGCGATTTTTGAGTTACGATTTTACTTTTTATTAGAACATCTGGTTAGATACATCGGTTATTTATTAGGTTGTAAATTACCGCTATGGATTTTTTATAAAAGAAAGTTATCAACCCCTAAAATGGTCGAGAAGTTTATTTTGGAATTGAGTCTTCAGGCTGTTTGATTGATGGAAATTTTTTTATTGGATATATTCAAAAAAAATTGCATTTAAAAAATTTATTTTTTAAGTTTTAATTTTTTTTTATATTTACGATATATTGCTAGCAATATTGGGAAGTGTTTGCAAATTTTTCCCAAATTATTAATTTAAAAAAAAAATTGGTGATATTTTTATCTAATTTTTAACTTGTCGAAAATATTAATTTTTTTATTCAATTATTCATTAATCTGTAATTTTCTTTAAATTGAGTATCAAACATAGGAAAAATTTTTTTTATCCAAAATTAGTAAAAAAAGATCAATTTTAATTTATTTATAAAAAAATCATTAAGTTAAATTATTTTGATTATTAGTTTGATTATCTTTTATCAAAAAATTATTAGTTCAAAAAATTTGTTGCTTATTTTAAAACAATTTCCAGTAACCAAATGTATCCAAAGTCAGTGAACTCCTGACCTATTGTAATTAAGAATTTTGTATAACTATTCTATTAAATGCTAATTAATTATATATGTCTAGCTGTTACTCGCCCGCTCCGCTGGGCGCTTTACAGAATTGCATTTTTAGATCTAGACTTGAAATTCAAATAGAGTATTGTTTTGACTTGTACAGATTCCAAATTCTATCGAATTGGGATGCACCTTTTATCCATGTAATTATTCTAGTTAATATTCATTGTAACTTTCAATGTGCAATCATTATAACATTCCCGTGTCTTTCTTACAAAAATGAATAATCATTGATAAGAAAAAAAAAATTTGTAATGAGCATTGAAAGTTTCAGTTAAAGAAATTGCAGGTCTCATAAGTGAAGAAATCTGCCTAGTATATAAACATAACCAATAGAATTAAAAAATTTATTTCAAACAAATGACAATCGAATAGAATTAATTTAGTTACAATAAAAAATCATTATTTCTAAGTCAAAAAAATATAGCTTCCGAATAAGTAATCACCTACATATCATATACTAAAACCTTCTCCAAAACACGCTGCATCTTATGGTATAAGTATTATTCCGATCGGTTCAGTAGTCTTCGCAATATAACCGGCTCTCCATTTATTAGTATAGATTTTTCGAGTTTTTTTTTCCGTGTTTATAACGATATATTACTAGCAATATTAGGAAGTGTTTGTAAATTTTTCCCTAATTATTGATTTTTGAAAAAAAGAAATTGGTGATATTTTTATCTAATTTTGAATTTATTGAAAATATTAATTTTTTTATCTAATTATTAATTAATCTGTCGATTTTTTAAATTAAGTAACAAACAGAAAAATTTTTTTTATCCAAAATTAATCAATAAATATCAATTTTGATTTATTTATAAAAAAATTATGAAGTTAAATTATTTTGATTTTTAATTCGATTATCTTTAATTAAAAAATTAATAATTTAAGAATTAAGAAATTTGTTGCTTATTTTGAAACAATAAAAATAATTTTCTTGCTTAAAAATATTTTTTCTTAAATTAAGTTCACTTTTTTTATCATTATAAAGCACGACAGAATGAGGAAGTGTCAGTTATCCTTTGTTCTATTTTATACGATAATCAGCAAAGCCATTTTTATTTAAATAGTGTCAGCAGACTGACCAACATCAATCATCAATACCAACGCTTGTGCTTTTATTTCTAATATAAAATATAAAAGCATAAGCCAATAACGGAAGTGAAAAAAAATTGGCTTTTAAACTCGTGCCAACTAAAAATATGTAAACCCAAACAAAAATTTTACACATTCATCATGTAATGCCTCCATATCTTGATTAATTATCTATCCATCGCCATCGGGATCGGATATCGAGGTCACGTGGAGGCTTTTCAACGGTTTCAACTTTAGCGGGATACAAAAGCGCTAAAAAATGAGGAATAAAGCGCTCAGGGAGCCAGAGAGTGAAAAAGAGAGACGGGAGATCAAAATGGGTAGTTTTTACCTTTATCACTGGCCGGCACTATTACTGGCAGACAGGAGTAGACATTGCTCGGGAATGGCAATCATTTAGAACAGCAATTACCAAATGAAAGAGCTCTTTAAAACTCGGGCGATGCACTGCCGGGCCTGGGCTCACTCCAAAGAGCGAATATTCCGGTCCGGTTACCCCGCCCAGAAAAACTCTCTAAAGGTTATTTCCGGTCCAGCGGATAGCAATGCTAACCAAAAATCAAACCATCCCGGCATTCTGCTGCTCTGCCATCCCAAAGGTCCCGTATCATCTCTTTCAGGTCATGCATTACCCGGCTTTACATATGCACTACAAATAAAAAACCTTTCATTCAATATAAGCTTCTTTTTATCTTTAAACAGCGATTGGTCCTCGCTTCGATCTACATTTATTTTATCCGGATGTAATAAAATTTATAAAATAAAAATTTTTTTCATGTTTCAAGTTGTCGTCCAGTATGTAATGATTATTCAGGCGTGATTAATGGTAATTTTAATTTTATTTCTTAAATTCTGTTCTTAGCAAATATTTATTTTTTTTTTATAATTTTTATTGTAAACACTAAAAAAAAAGTTAACTTGAATCAAGAGAAAAATTCTTGAACCAAGAAAATAATTTTGAAGAGTTTTATATTGTCTTGAATCAAGACAAAAAATTCTTGAATTAAATGAAACTTATTCAAACTAAGAAAAATTTCTTAATTTAAGAATTTGTCTACTCAAATCAAGAAGATTAAATTCTTCAAAATTATTTACTTGATTTAAGAAAATTTTTTTTTCTGTGTAGGAAAATTTTTTTTATCTAAAATTAATAAAAAAAATTATCAATTTTAATTTATTTATAAAAACATCATGAAGTCAAATTATTTTGATTATTAATTCAATTATCTTTAATCAAAAAATTATTAATTCAAGGAATTTGTTGCTTATTTTAAAACAATAAAACTTGGTTCAAAAAAATTTATCTTATAAATAACTTTCTTGATTTTCTTTAAATATAAAATTTATTTTTTTTTAGTTCAAATTATTTAATATTATCAAAATTAATCAAAAAAAATTTTTTTAACTAAAAAATCAACCTTTTTTTGTCGAAAAAAAAATTCTTGAAGATTAAAATATTCATAGTTTAAAATAACTTTTTTTTGTGTAATTTTTTCCATAATTATTTAAAAGAATACCAACTAAATTCTGCCTTTTAAAAATATAACCTAAGACACCTAAAAAATCATCAAAATCTTAATTTATCCTTATAATAATTTGAATTTAAAATATATTCACATTGAATATAATTTAAAATTTCATAATTTTTTTTTCTCTAACAAAAAAAACTCAAAAGCTTACCCCACTGTGTATAATCTAAAAAAAGAACCACGAGCGTGAAATCAATTTAAAAATAAAAAATTCCGCTCGCCATCATCTCGAAGATAATTCAAATCAAAAGAAGGGGATCGGTATATTTATCCCTGAATTTTCCACCGCCCGTATTCTTTATTACTCGCGTGAATTTAAAAACGGAACTTCGTCATCATCAACAGCCCCAGTGATTTTTTCGATTTTACTTTACAACCCCAGGTTGTTAACGAGCCGACTCCTCTTCCACTTTGCTATGTAATGATATGAGAGACAAAGAAGAGTGGAGCTCCTCGGCAGAGCACATGCAGACGGGTACGAAGGATAAAAAATAAACCGAATATAAGTTGGGTTTGAATCTCGAAAAAGAATAAGCTATACCCCGGTATGGTAAGCAAAAAGAAAAATAAAAGTTTAAAGAAAAAGGAATGGAAGCAAAAGAGTATCCGAAGGACTTTAATATTCCAGAGCAGGTCTTACCCCCCCTCGGGATTCCTTAGCCCCTATCGACTTGATCCCACCCCCAGCTCCAGCTCCAGCATCAGCATCAGCATCAGCATCAGCCCCTTCTACTCGTGTCGAGCTACGAATTTTAATAACTCCGGGAATGCTCAGAATCCAATAATGTCCTTTCGTCTGTTGATGCGCGGACGCGGTAGTCATTCCATATACGTATGCGTGTACTCTCACTCGTATGTGATGCCTTTGCTGTACTTCCAACTTCTTATTCGTTCTTTATCCAGCCCGGAAATTTACCTCAAGCTCACACACACACACACACACACACACACATGTATACACCATATGTAGCTCACATGTCGAGACCCTAGGGTTTTACGTGCCGCGAACCCCGTGGAAATCTCATATTCCGAGATGACGACGCGAGTCTTCGACTCGTTTTCTTCCTCCTCGAATATATCCTATCCCGAAGACTTTCTATATCACCCTCCCCTTATCCCGGCTCACCTCTACTCACAACTCCGATGTTTTTATCGTTCGACACTGTATATACCTCGTAATCGGATTTTTATTCTTTGTCTTCCACGCGTTTTTATACTCTCGAGAGTTATGAAGACAACTCAAAGCTGTTGGGATTTTTTTCGTGCCTTTGATAAGGAAAATTATTTATTAAGTCTCTATACTGAAATACTCGTCGTAGATCGTTATAAAATAATCATTCGAAAAAAAATTTTCACATGTGCTCTGAAAAAAAAATTTTTTTTTCCACCTACGATACTAAATTTTTTTACTCGAGTTTTCTTGATTTAAAAAAACTGGTATTCTTAACCTTAAAATACCACGTTTTATTATAAGGGTAGTTTTTTGACAGTGAGAAAACTGTATTCTTATAGTTAAAAAACTTTCGCATTTTAATCATAAGAATACCAATTTTTTTATCCATAAGGAAAACATTTCCTTGGTAGAAAAAAACTTTTTTTTCAGTGTGGCCATATATAATGACAAAAAAAATGTTCTTGAATTAAGAATATAATTTTGAAAAACTTAATTTTGATTTGAGTAGAAAAATTCTTAAACTAAATAAATTTTTCTTGATTTAAGAAAACTTTACTTGATTCAAGAATTTTTCGTCTTGATTCAAGATAATTTCCCTCTTCAAAATTATTTTCTTGGTTCATAAATTTTTCTATAGAATTAAGTTAATTTTTTTTTCAGTGTAAAATTAAAAAAAAAAATTTTTTGATAATTATTTATTATCTATTCTCTTGTATAAAAATTTAATCGGATTTATTAAAGTAATTTTTGCTCAAATAAAGCTATTTGTTTATTTACACATTATAAAAAAAAATAAATACTTCATAATTAAGGCAGATATTGATATTCTTTTGTTAAAAAATTAGTAAATTAAAAAATGGTTCATTTTAATAAATTTTTCGACTAAGATAATCCTTTTTTGGAAAATTAATTTTCTTTTTATTAATATATGGTTATTTATGGCCATTTTAAGCTATGTACGACAATATAGAAATTTTTTATTTTTTCTAGAAATGGGACTCAATAATTATTATGTTACTTAATCAAATAAAATTTGATTTAGTTTATTAAATTAAAAATTAATAAAATAAGCTTTCTAAGAGTTAAAACAATTATTTCTATTTTATCTCCTCAAATTTAAGTCTTTTATAACGAGACGATTTAGCGATCATACGCCATCTGTCGGAGATTTTAAACACTAACTAATAAAAAATTATACATGGCCATATTGAATCGTATAATAATAAATAATAATAATTTTTATATCAGTCCATCATTTTTTGATATGGACAAATTGTAAGAAAATTCTCTGAATGTTATAAAAAAAATAAAAAAAAAAGGATAATCGATGCAATCGAACAGTAGGCTGGTATATCCGAGGGCGTCGAGCCGCGAAATGAATTTTTCTTCGCCGAGACCGGGATAGACGGTTTCTCGAAGACTGAAGACGGAAGGGGGTGAATATTCTCCCCCTTCTCTGCTTAGTCTGAAGAGCAAGAGGGAGTCTGTAGAAAGAATGATGACGGCGCGTTAGAATAAGATTTGTGAATACATTAGAGAGGGTGGACTCTGGGCAAGGATATTTAGCTTCTCGACGGACCAGAGAGTAAGATATCTGCGGAAAAGCTTTCCCGCTCCGAAAATCCCGATCTTTTTTTAACTTTTCTTTTATTTGCTCCGTATATTTATCTCTCTCGATCGGACGTCGGGCGATTCGCAACACCACTCTCAACTCGTGTGCTTGTAATCAGCATGGATGGAGTGGAGGAGTAAGTGTGAGTGAGTAAAGAGCTCGGGGATAGGGAGGAAGGCTGTAAGGCGTCGAAAAGCGCTCTCTTAATTTACCGGATGGTAAAATGTGGCGACTCGTTTATCTCGCTTTAGTCTCCAAGGATTTTTTTCTTGTTACCCTCTTCCTCTTCCTCCTTATTCTCTTTCCTTTATATATATATATATATATATATATATATATATATATATATATATATATATATATATATATATATATATATATATATAAATGTGCATGAAACTAGTACTCACACAAATAAACTTTATTTTTCACTCGGTTTTATATTCGGGCAGTTGTTAGTGTCGGTTTTATATTTATTTATCTTTTTATTCACTTTGTACAGATCTGAGAGTGGTATACTCTTGTCGGTCGAGTGTTAACACCGTAAATCGTCGCTGCTACGAATTTAGTTAAACCCCCTACCCAACCAGATAGTATAGATGAGAATAAAGGATCTACCGACTGAAGTAAAGGAGTCAGTAGAGGTTTATTAACTTTATAAAACTCTTCATGATAAATATGACCCAATAAACCACCTTTACTTTCATTCTATTTTTTATACAATAACTATCCTTAATTTACGACCTTGCATACGAAATTAGGGATTAATTTTAAAACAATAATTTTTTCAAACAATACAAAAAAAAATTCTTGAGTTTAAAGTAAATTTTTTGGGTAAAATTTATTGAAAGATTTTTTTTAAATGAGGAAAAATATTTGAATGTTATTGTAGTAGTTTATAATCTCTGATTTATGATTATTTTAGTGAGTATAATGTATCATTTGATATCGAGTGAAAAAATAATAAATAAAATTAGAGAAACGTTACTCCATTTGTCAAAGCGGTATCATAAAAAGTAATTGGCTCGTGGAAATTTAATGGGAAGAATAAATGGACTTTTCTCTGCTCTTGAGTACACATATATATATACCCATAAATATATAATGTGGTATGATGTAGTATGTAGGAGATAGAGAAGAGGATTGTGTGCATCTTTTAGTAAAGCATTAAATCAGATTCTGAATTGAATTAGATAACTGGATTTATTTAAATTTAAATTTAATTATTTTTTTACAAATTTTTATCATTTGAAAATTTAGATTAAAATTTTTTAATTAAATTTATTAAGTAATTATATAAAATTTCTAAAACCACACAGTAAAAAATTTTGTGTCAAAAAACAGTGTTAAAAATTTTTGTGTTAAATATTTAACACTTTTATGTGTAAATTTAACATTTATTTTGTTAAATCAATACAAAAAAGTGTTTAATATTTAATATAAAAATTTTTAACATAAAATTTCTTGACGCTATGACAAAATTTATTACTGTGCAAATAAATTTCATCCAAAGAAAAATCAAAAACTATTAAAAATTCTCATAATTTAAATTTTCAATTACCGACAACTAAAAATCCAAAAACCCGATAATAAACTAGAATAACAATTCACCGGTGACGTGAGTGACAACAAGTTAAATGTAAATAAAGGTTGCGAACATTGTGGTTGAGTAGACCGAGCAAGTGTCTTACTGAATGTTTTAAGCAGTTACTCTAACTAAAGAGAGATTCAGAGTCTCGGCCGCCAATTATCTCAAGTTTGTCTCTCTCCACCTTGATCGCGATCCTCCAGAGTCAATCCTCAGTACCGAGTACTCGATAGTCCTCTTATTGTTCTTATTCACCCGACGGAGCAGAGATCAACAGTATTAACACAAAAGAGCACTTTTCTCTCTATTACTCGTCTTCTCTTTTTCTCCCTCTCCTCTGTATCCTGATTCATTCCGTGTTTTTTTCACGCGGCAAAAACCGACGCACTGATTAAAAATTATCACCACGGACTACAAAGGTCCTGGTGAATTTTTATTATTTTTTACCGATCTCAACCGAGAAGCTGTCGCTTCTATAAGTTCGACCACCGGTTTTTGTTGGTTGGTTTTTTTTTATACGCCTTTGTATTTAATTCTTACTCAAGTTTGTATAAAAAATTAAATAAATTTTTATTTTTTTTTAAATTAAAATGAAATCTAAATTTGTAGAATAAAGACTTGACACAAAATTAATTACAAAATATTTGATCGCCATTCGTCTTTTAATAAATTTCTAATCAAATGCATCGGGGACTCGACTAGTAGAATAATAAGAGCCGGTTGATTGAAACTCAATTGAATTTATAGAGATTGCTAAGAAGAAGAATAAGAATAAGAATGAGAATAAGTAGACGAAGAGGAGAGCAGAAGGACATTTGATTGAATTTATTGATTGCTAGCCATCGCGAGGTCCGAGTTTTATTCACTATGTGGGTGAAGCAGCTATCTATATATCTATATATGTATTATATATAAACATGCTGTGTGTAAAAAAGGGAGAGATTAAGAGAGCCAACGGGAGAGAGGAGTGTGTGTTGCGTATTCAAGAACAAGAATATATCGATGTATATTGTATCTGTATATATATTAGAGGGGGTGTGTGACGGCACATTCCACGGTCCATTCAGACAACTATCCTCTTTCTGCTAACCGTTGTCAGACATACTCACAGACAGGCAGACGCCCGACGAGCGTCTACTCTTCCAATCGGGTCAATGCATTCCTCATTTGTAAATCTACATTTTTAATCTCTATTCATATGATAAAATATTTTATTCAAGTTTGTATTGATAATCGGAGAATTATTTTCGTGTTTGATGGAAAATAATCTTGTATTTTGGTTATAAATTGTAATACAAGTTTTAGAGACAAGAAAATTTATTCTGGCTCCGAAAAAAAACTTCGGTTTTTATTACAATATTTTCAGTTTAATTAAAATTGTTTTTATCTATAAAAGTCTATTACTATACTGTTAAAAAATTAAATTAATTAAAGAGAAAATATCTTGAACTAAGAAAATAATTTTAAAGGGCTTAATGATCTTGAATCAAGTAAAAAAAAATTCTTTTTTTTTGTTACTGGATTCATAAATTTTTCTTTTTAATTTAAGATTTTTATTCTTAATTTTTCGGCGAATTAAAGTCAATTTCTTATTCTAATTTTTGTCTATATAATAAAAAATTTTTTTAATATACATTAGATAAAAAAATCCATAAAATTAGAAGTAAGTTTATTGATTCGTACGGTGTTAAACGATAAGAATGATAAAGTAAAAAATTCTAAAAATAATTTTTGATATTAATCCAATTTTAATTTTTAAAAATTTTTTTATACAAAATATCCTTTCAAATTTAGATAATTTATCCCCAGCTTTGTTATTTATACAAATCGACGGTCTAATTAGCAATTGATCTAACTCTTTATTTTGTAGAGGGTAATTTTTTAACATGTTAATGTAGCAATAGTCCAATTATAAATTATTTGAATGATCCAAACCTAAATATTATACCTCTATTAGCTATTGAATGGTTTTTTAAAGTAATAAATGTTTAACTAACTGTTTTTTCATACAATTGAAAGATTTTCTATAATGGATTTAGACCATTTGCTAATTAGAACGTCGAAATTACACTATTATTTAAACTTAGTGAGATATTTTTGAGAAATTTTAATAATTTAGTAAATTTAAATGATACTAAAATTAGCCGACGTTGAAAAATTTTTCTATTTTTTTTAACAATTAAATTTCAAGTAAAAAAATACTTTAAAAAAATTACACGTATAATTTTTTAAATTTTCTACATGTGAAATTATTTTTTTTTAATTTTATAGTAACAATTTTTTCAATAAAAATTTTCAAAACTCGGCTAATTTAATTTTCATAAATTTAAATCATTGATACACGGAGAAAAAAGTATTGCTATTATAGCGATCCAGTAGATCGTGAACGAAGTATTGTGATTAGCTCAAAACAGTATTGTCATATTCACCATACGAATACAGTTATGCTCGAAACAGTGAATACTGAATACCACGCTCAGCTGTATAGTGAATATCTCAAAACGTTTTCTTACTACAGCGAAACGGATCGTGATTATCACTATCCACAACGCGTTCAGCGCTACCATACATAACCAAGTCTGAAACTTACGAGTTTATTTATTTAGAATTTTGGTGATGAAATAGCGATAATTGCACCAATTTATATTAACAGCGATATGGACAATTGGGTTGTTGATAAATTACTCGAGTGGAATCTTGAAAAACTCGTGTCATTTTTTGAAGGTCTAGTAAAGAAATAAATCTTCCTATGTTAACTGTGTTAATGCTGTGTCCGTGGTTATTGTATATAATTCTACTGCGTTGATAAAGAAAAACAATAAACATTATATATTGTATTAAATGAATAACATTTGTGTTTTCATAAAAGGTTCTTTTAGCATAAATAATTTGATCCCATACTACTTTACGCAAAAATATGTTATTTTTTTTTTATAAAGTACATGGAGTAATAAAGAAGTAAAAATTCCATTAAAAAATATTTTTCTTATGATAAAAATAATTGCGTATTTTTAATGAATATATCAATAATACAAATTTCTAGGCTAATATTTTTAAAAATCAAAAAAAAAAGTCATAAAATAAATTCCAACCGTTGTCAGTCATTATTTAAACATTTTTAAACCTAACCGAATTCTTGACTGTCATATAAACTACACAAAAATTTTAAACTAATCAAGCTATACAAGGAATTCGTATTTATGTTTATAACAATAATATACGAAAAAACTAAAAAAAAAAATAATCTGCAATAACATATAATTAACATTTAATCAAAAACAAATAATAATCATCTATAAACCATAGCAATATAGATATTTGATATCCGAATCCATGTGGATCGTGATAATCACGATCCACTAGATTGGACATATGCGCATCTAAAGTATAGTCATACGTGGATCGTGATCATCACTATACTGTATCGTGATAATAGCAACACTTTTTTCTCCATGTACTTATATCAAGTTCTAAAAGAGTATATTTTATCAATTTGAGACTAAAAAATTGTCATTACAAATTATTATCAATTTCACTTGTAAAAATTAGACAAAAAATTTTTTGAATTCAATGAATAAAATTGTTAGAGATCTAAAAACTTAATTACTTAAAAACTGTTGAAAGTTAAAAACTATCCAGCTTTATTGTCCCGAAGAATTAGATCCGGTCGAGTGGAGTTCGGGTTAATTAAAAGTAAAAAAATGTGTTTAATGTGAAATGTGAAAAGACAAAGCTGAGAAGGAGCCTGAGAGCTGAAGCTGAAATTGAAGAACCAGAACTTGCATCTTTCAATATGTGCCGTTCAAGTATAGCTATAGATAGATCTATACATCTCTCTTCTCTCTATTGTATAGAGTGTGGGTACGTGTATAGATGGAATGACGTGACACTACTGGAGTTAAGTGGCGAAACGCGGGCAAGAAGTTGTATAGGTAGGCCGTGTATAAGATGCTAAGATGGACAAAACAAAAAGTTTTGAATAAAAAAAAAAAGGTTTGATGTTAAGCTGGTGTGAGAGGCGGCTAAAACAAAGGCAAGATGACGGAGGTGTGACGAAATACCACGTCGACCTTGTGTGTCTATTCAAGTTTATAATAAAAATAACAAATTATTATTTCGTTTCAAATAATTAATTTCATTATCTTTCTTAATTAAATTTTACCTTTTTGTTATTTTAAATAGTAATTATCGGGTTCGCTCCCATCAACAGCTCGAGGAATTTCTGCTTGAGAAGCAATTAATTTTTAATTTATTAAAATATTTAAGTGCCACTAAAAAAACTCGTCAATTATTTACAAAAAATTTTTCACCATTTCTTGTTAGTAATTTTTCAAAAGATAATCGCAAAAAAAGATAAACTCATTTTGTGAAAGTAAATTTTTCATTAGAGATAAAATTGCCGTAAGCCCATGAATAAAAAAGATAACAAACGATTTTACTGGTTATAAATATTGATTAAAATAAAACTGTAAAAAAACAAATTTGAATAAGTGACTAGATAAATGGCTTTGAAGTATAAGAAAAATTATTTGTCGTGGTTAAAGAGATGGAAAGATTTCAACTCCGAATAAATGTAGTTATAAGCGGTTGATTTGACGTAGAAAAATAGTTCCCGAGAAATGAGGATCCAGATCGGGGAGAAATTATTATTCTTCGTCTTGATTGGAGTCCCCGGGGATCCTGCCCTACTATTCCTACCCCTCCCCACTCTTACTTCTTTGATTCAAGCAATATCAATGGCTTATCACTAATACGATATTCCCTTCAATGCGCGATGATTGCGCGGCCTCGAAAAATCTACTTACTCAACCCCCAACCCCAACTCCGGCCTCTACCCCTGCGCTAATCAACTAATAACCGACATTACCTAAACTCACAATTACCATCCAAATTCATCAATAAATTTTGCCCGAAAAAAATTTATACACATTTAAAAAATTGTCAAAAAAATCAAACTATTCTACTGATTAGAAGGATTTTTTTTATATTTAATAAGCTTTATTAAATATTAATAAATGATTTTTTAACATCGTAGAATTTAATAAGTATTCATTAACAGTTAATAAGTAATTTATTAAGTACAATTTATTAACTGTTAACAAATATTTATTTAAAATAAAAAGCAAAAATAGCAATTTTTTTCGATACTTTTTATAACCCTATAGCTGGAATACATGATAATAATTCAACACAGAAAAAATTAAACTAACATTCAATCGGGTTCCGGTTAATTTTTATAGTTTCAAACAGTAAAGCGGATATCAGGATGGCAAAAATATAAATATTACAGAACTTAGTGTAGAAAGTATAAAAGCCACAATTTATAATTTAATATCCAAAATAAGTGATTAGTAGCTGTCACTATAGTAAATAACGACTCTTTCATCTTGAAAAATTACAGTTTCAAACAGTAAAAATTGTCATTTCAATATATAGTCCATATTATGAGGAGAAGGGGAACTCAGATGAAAGAGAAGAAGGTCTCACTCTGGGAGAATTTAACATTTGAAACAGTAAAAATTATACTTTTAAAATATACATTTTACCAGTCCAAGCGAGTCAATAATTACAGTTTGATTTTTAACATTGCGTTTAAAATTTACCATTTTACTTTGTAAATATTGACGTTGCTTGTATTAGAAATTTACTTACTTTATTTTATACTTTTTACATATCATAAGATCATTTTTTAGGTACGAAATGATAAATATCAAAGTCTGAATTCTTAATTATTATACTTTAACATCTTAGACATTTACATAGCGAATATTACTGTTTCAAATAGTATTTTCTTCCATGTAAAGAGTAAATTGTAACGTTTAAATGGTAAATATTATTAAGTGAAAAGTAAAATCACGATTTTACTATTTGAAATGGTAATTTTTAGCAGTTGATCATTTCTTATTATAAATCGACTGTTATTTATTACAGTTTACTTTTTTCCGTGCACATTTAAAAAATTATCGTCATAAAAAATCAAACTAGTACACTGATAGAAGGAATTGTTCATATTTAATAAGCTTTATTAACTGTTAATAAATGATTTTTTAACATCATAGGATTTAATAAATATTCATTAACAAAATAAATTATTTATTAAATACGATTTATTACATGTTACTAAGTAATTTATTAAGTACAATTTATTAACTGTTAATAAATATTTATTGATGTTCAATGAATATTTATTAACTGTTAACAAATATTTATTTAAAATAAAAAGCAAAAATAGCAATTTTCTTTTGACACTTTTTATAACCCTATAGCTGGAATAAATGATAATAATTCAATTCATTAAATAAATTAACGTGTTTAATATTTAAAAATATAAAAAATAATTATGAGCTGTGATAAAATTTGGTATTATACAATAAACGTTATTATAATGTGATATAATTAATGCAAATAATTTATAAAGATGATTTTTGTTTATTAGCAATCTTCATATTATATACAAAAAGAAAAATTTCTTGACTGGAGAACAAAATTGTTGGCTCAAGAGAATTTTCGGGTGCCTGAAGGAAGACCGAAGTTGTGTTAGCCGAAGTAAAAATTTATCTTGAAATTCTATTCTTGGTGGAAATAATTTTTTCTTAATTCAAATTATCATAAATATTTGATACAATAAATTTTTATATTTGATCAAGATTTTTAGATACTTTAGGGAAGTAGCGCCACTTACTTGAGCTGAGAAAAAAATTTTCTCACGTTGAGAAAATTTTTCTCTTGAATATTTGATACCCATTTTATATTATTTTAGCGTGCAATTATACATATTGAATGAAAAAAAAAATGATGAAATATTATTTGATCTTCCCATTTGACATGTTAATCAATAAAAATATTAATGAAAATTAACTTCTATCTTTATATTTAATTTTTTGGAGCAAGAGAGAAATTTTCTCAAGACAAAAAAATTTACTTCTATCAAGAATTAAATTTTTTGGAGCAAGAGGCTGAATTTTCTCAAAACAAGATTTTTTTGGCTTAAATAAGTTTTCTTGGATCAAGATACGTATTTCTTAAAGCAAGAGAATTAATTTTGTTGGAATAAGTGAAATTTCTTGTCAAAAAAAATTTTTTTTTCACTCAAGAAAATAATTAGGAAAAATATTTCCTTGGCTCAAGTGAACCTTTTATCAATAAATTTTCTTCAAAAAAAAAACTGATACACATTTAAAAAATTATCGTCAAAAAAAATCAAACTATTATATACCGGAATACTTAACAGCAAAGTACACAGCGGTTTTATTACAAGAGAAATTACAATGATCCCTCGGAGGGTGCAGAAGCCCATCGAGTACCGAGTACCGAGCACCGAAAACACACACAGACACACAAAAGAGAGCCAATCGTCCTAACTTGATGAGTTTTTCTTATTTTCCCAGCGGAGTATTAAAAACGGGCGTTTGGCATGCAAGTCCCGCCGCCGCGACTACCGCGGATTTATTTCGACTACCCTCTACCCTCTTCTTACTATCTTAGACCTTCTTCATCGCATTTATTTATTTAATTTTTCCCTTCTTTATTTTTATTCGAGTGGAAGCGCGTCTATGTCTATAATAATAATAATGTAAATAAATTTTATTTTAGAGATCTCGAGACTCTGCTTAGATATTTATTTTTTCATAGCGCGTATACGTAACAGCACGTTGACATGTCAGGTCTCTCTCCCTCGACCCACATTTATTCATTTATTTATTTATTATTTTTTTTTTTAATGCAACTCATCCCATATACTTTTCTTGGCCTGTAACTTTTCTCAGTATATAAAAAAAAAAAAACAAAATAAAATAATAATAATAAAAATGATTATGATATAATATACGTGATAAAGTATGTTTGTTAAAGTAAATAGACAAGTAGTTTTTTATGAAAGGATAACTCGTTAAAAACAACAATGGGATCATGAGAGACAATATAAATAAAAACACACTTAAGATTCATGATACTGCGGTAGTAAGTTAAATAAACTTTTTTAAAACTTTTATGCTGATTGTTAAAAATATTTTTAGTAAACTTACGCTTTATCAAGAGCATTTATCTCACAATGATACATTCATTGTCTCGGTCATTAATTTTATCCATTTTATATTTTACTGGCTAAAATTTACAGAAGTTAAAGAAAGAATTGTCTGTCTTATATCCATGGCAACTTGAAAGCTTTTATGAACAACAAACTACCGACTTTTATTATTATTATTACTAGATTTATTTGTTCTAGTAGGTGAATAATTAACGTCACTGGCCACGCGACTATCATTAATACTATATGGACATCGTTTATTTTATTAACGGCAACTACTTATGCTCATATGTACACGCAGAAAAAAATTTTGTTAAAATAACCTAAGATATGTTCTAGTAATAAATGCATTTGTTAACATCGGTATAACAAATTATATGTTAAAATAACAAAATTTAGGTTGTAGCAAGTTATTGATATCCGAACAAAAACAGTTTCACTGTAGAAAAATCACGCCAAGTCCACGTTCATAAGACTATTAAGAAAAAAAAATTTTATTTCTTTACAAAAAGATATAAAATAAAAAATTAAAAAATCCAAGTAACCGATATGGTTGTATATGATTTTCGGAAATTAAAAAAAATTTTTTTGTAAATTTAAAAATTAAAAGAAACAATTTTGGAACGTATTTAGTTTTCTAATTTTTAAAAAATTATAATATTATAAACATATTTCAGATTTATTAAATTTCTATTATTATTATAATTTTTATTTTATAATAGTTTTAATGAAATAATATGAATTTTCCATAATTTAAAAATTTTTTTCGGGTCTATTTTTTCCAGGTCTATTTTTTCCGGTTTATTTTTTCCGATTACCACTTCTACCCTAATTATAATAAAAGAGTTTTATAACAAAAAACTAAATCTTTTTATATTATTTTGCATCTTTAAATGTACTATTCTCATTTTAAGCGACTGACTAAAATTCGCAACTTAAAACTTCAAAATAAATATATTTCTTTCAAACTTGATCAAATATTGATTTTTTTCTTTAAAATATATTAGTTTCCGAACAAAATAACGTCAGTTTTTTTTCGATATCGTAAAAATCAAAATTTCTGCGACTTTTTTCACAAAAAAAGTTAAATTTCGTAAGTTTTTCTTTTTAAACAATCTTTTAGTATTTTTAAATTATTAGAAATTAAAAATAACTATCAAGATATTTAGAGAAAATTTTACACTGATAGAAGGATTTGTTTATAGTTAAAAATATTTGTTAATATTTAACAAATCATTTATTAGAGACCACTTTTTAGTCCTTAACAAATATTTCTTAGTATTTAAAAAGATTTATTAATATTTAATAAATGAATATCTGATTTATTAAATACAAACAAATCATTTTAAATACTAAGAAATATTTGTTTGATACTAAAAAATGGTCTCTAATAAATGATTTGTTAACTATTAACAAATATTTTTTTAATACAAATAAATCCTTCTATCAGTGTATATTAAAGTTTCGTGCTAATTATAAGTCAATAATAATGAGCACTAAAAAAATAATTAATTATAAGAATTAACTAATTTTTTTAATACAATTCTTCAACTTTTAACTGAATTTTTTTATAAAATTATACATGATTAAAAATCAAATTTATTTATTATAAAAAAAATTGCAAATATAAAACTTTTCATCATAAATTATATAAAAAAAAATTATAAAGTTATAAAAACTAATGCATGCGCAAAGATGATTACATATTTCCATTTTCTCGTATGTGATTCAGCTCCGACATTATTAAAAGTCGCTTATGCATGTGGGATGTGTGACGTGGGAGTCTGGAGCTTTTTCGCCCAGAAAAGAACTCGCGAAGGAGAAATTAAAGTAGATCCAAAGTTGGGGTTGGGGAGTTAAATAGTTACCGAGTAGAGAGCGCCGTCGGGTTTTTGGTTCCGCTCGGGAGAAACTGTAAAAACAACTTTCATGAGCGAAATGTTCTCGTACGTGGAGATTGGCTTTATACTCTCAGGTAATACTGTGTGCTAAGATAGGGCACCAATAAGAGCGAGCACATATGAGCGAGAGAGAAGAAAATAAGTTGGGCGGCACGAACTAATTTCAAATTCATTCTCCAGGAAGGCAGTCGGGCTCGTCCGGCTCGCTCGCTCGTAGAAAAATCTCATTTTCTTTGCCCTAAGGGTCGCAGCCACTCTAGCGCTTCGCGACCCACGTCCTCTCTCCATCCTCCATCCTCCGCCCTTCATCTTCCAGCCCTCCCTCGCCAGCTCATCCGGAGCTGAGCCGTTCACCTGTGTGTCACGTATGAGCATGGAGAAACCCTCCACATGTACTCTCGAAACCCCGGACTAGAATTCGCGAACCCGGGCAATATTTGCCTAAGGAAATTCTTGAAGTTTACACACGAGCCGGAGCCGAAAGGGGAACCTCACTTAATTTTCTTTCTTCCCCAAACTCCAAGCTCATATTCAACTCTCGTATCTCCGTAAGAGTAACAAGTCCATATAATATTTCCTCTACTTTTTTAATATCCTCCGCACTCGAAAGCTCTTTAGAAATTTTTTAATTCAATTTTCAAAAACTTATAACGTTTTTGAAATAACTAAATTGGAAAATATCATGAGAGGAAATTTCATTTCTTTCAAAGACAAAAAAATTAATGAGAAAGATCTAAACAGTTTCGGCTTAAATAAACTTTTTTTTTTTAATCAAAAATTTGATTTTATAAATAGGTAAAATTATTAAATCTAAAATCTATGGTCTAATTAGCAATTTATCGAACTCCTTATTTTTTAGAGGGTGATTTTTAAATATTTTGATGTAGCAATAGTTCAATTATAAATTATTTGAATGATTCAAACCAAAATATTATACCATTATTAAATATTAAATAGTTTTTTAAAGTGATAATAAATTTTGAACTAATTTTTTTTTTCGTACAAATGGAAGATTCTCTAAAGTGAAGTTAGACAATTTGCTAATTAGAACGTCGAAATAATTTATTCTTGCTCCAAAATACTTAGTTTTTTAAAAAAATTAAAAATTTTATGGTTCAATAAACTTTTTTCCTGTAAATTATCTTCATTATAAAAATTTTGGTAAATAGTTACAAATGATTTTATTTTTCATTTTTTTGAACAAAATTTCTATTTGATTTTATTGATATATTTTTTTTTGAAAAATATATAAAAAAATTAACAATTTAAAAAAAAACTTGATTTTCACAATTTTAACAAATTTTACAAATTTTTTTTTTAAATTGTGATATTCAACTTTATTTTTAATTGTTCGTTTTTTTATGTACTTTTCAAAAAAAAATATATCAAAAACGATAAAAAAAAAAAATAAAAAATAAACTTTATCTAAAAACATGAGAGCAAAAATTTTTTCCAACTTTTAAAGATAATTTTTTAATTGAAATATTAATTTTTTGATATTTTAGATATCACCACCATAACGGCTGCCCAATTTCAAAACACTAACTAACATTTAGAAATTTTTAAAAATTTTTCTTATTAAAAAAAAGTTTACCTGCCAAATTGATGAAAAATTGGATTTATGAATAGAAAATACTTGAATATAAATATTTTAAAGAAAAAATACTTGAAATTAAGTTCTAAAAGTTATAAAAAATACAGCAATATTAAAAAAAAATTAGGTATAAAAATTCTGCAGTTATTGTGTTTTAAAATTGGGCAGCCGTTAAATCCGCCGTAAAAACAAAGAAAAAAAAAATTATGATGATTCATCAATTCATCTATTTTTTATGGCCAAAAATAGGTTTAACTTCACTTGTAAATAATTACCAAAATTTTTCCAAGTCAATTAATTATTGTCTATAAAGAATAAAAAAATTTTTTTTTACTTTAAATTGAAAATTTAATAAGAATTTTGAAAAACACTTTCCATTGACATAAACTCTTTTTTATTATCGTATATTTGCAGTAAATAAAATATACACTCGAGACAAATTGCCAAGGGTGAATTTTCTCCCTTCGGCTTAGTAGATTTCTCAGTAAGCGTATTTTGAATTTTCGGTGATCGAAAAAGCTTTGAAGAGAGCGGGAAGTTCTAGCTCTAACTATAGAAAAATCTTGTGACGACTAGAAGCGAGAAGTAATAGCGACGGTTTGAAACGGCGTGTCTGAGGGGAAGATAAATATACGTACGCAACGTGGGACGTCTCGTTATCTGGGTGGAAATGGGAAAACTCAAAGTTAGATTTGGTTTTTCAAACGGTAGCTATTATCATGAGAATCCTTATTTATTGAGAATCGATCCTATTCAAATAGCCGAGAATCTTTAGCTTTTCGTCTCGGATTTGCTTAAGCTCAGCTTGATTCCCTTTACCTCTTTTGCTTTCTATAATACCGCTCACAATCTATTCGGAGCTGCCCAGATCGAGTGAGTGCAGTTTGCTTAGTCGCGCTTGAACGAGATGAGATGAGATGAGATAAGGGTGGGTGGTAGTAGTCCCACATACGACATGTACGCGTTAAATGCTACTTGCGCGTGTGTTCATTTAGAGGGTGGTTACATAGAGGAGGCGTAGCCGGACTTTAACCCCCTGCAAGGCGGTCGTGGACCCGTGCCGGTAATCCCGCCCCCGATTCTCACCCTCGCTGCCTGCTCTTATTTCACTCCAGCTTTAGCTCCTGCGCAACGTTTCAGTTTCACACATCCTTACCCTTAGTTTTATAATTTTGCTCCCCCTGGAAGGAATCCAGCGCCATCAAAGGAGCCATTGATCCTTTTTTTTTTTAATTATCGCTATTAAAAATTTTTTTTCATGATTTTTTACTCAAATTTTGAATAAAAAATGAAAGATATGAATTTTTTTTAGTTCAAATATTTTTCAAACTTTATTATAAAAATTGAAGACTAAAATTTTTTATTTTCTATAAAAATTAAATATATTACTGAAATTTGAAAAATTAAGTTTTACTTCAATGTTTTGAATCAAAACTAAAAATTCTTGAATCAAATAAAACTAGCAATCTTGCAGTCACTAATATGTGACTACCGTGACTTGTGAACAATAAATAAATAAAATTCTGCTTTATTAAATAATGACTTTTGTTAAATTGCACTGTACTTTTTTAATTATTGACGTTTTTAAAGATATAACCTAATTCCGATGTTATACTCATCAAGAGCTTTCATTTAAGTACCCACATGCATTTTGATATATTTTTCATATATACATATATACATATATATATATATATATATATATAATATATAAAATATATGAAAAATTGATGTGGGTACTTAAATGAAAGGTCTTGATGAGTGTAACATCGGGATAACCTTGTATCTTTAAAAATGTCAATACTTCACGAGATACAGAGTCATTTCTTAATTATGTATCTAGAGATGGAGCATTTTTGAATGCAGCCTTAATACTTATCATCATAAGTTGACTATTGGTGAGAATGATATGAAACCTTGAAAAGGCACATCTTCAGGTCAAGACCTTTCTAATAATACCAAATTTAATCATAAAAATCCATGTTATCATATAAATACACTGGCCACAAAATTTTTCTTATTTTCTTAATAATATAGATTTATCAAAAAATCTATAAAATACATAATAAATATTTTTTAATTGAAAATATTTTTCAAAAGTGTATTTTATAAAAAAATTCATAAAAATTGCTTTTTTTCTGGTCTTGATTAAACTTTTGACTCCATAATTTTATTCAACAAATTTTGGATCATATTTTTCAAATTTTGATAATCTCAATAAATGAAGTAAAATTATTACCACAATATTTAAATAAATTAATTATTAATTCAAAATTCCCAAAATTTTCTTTACAAATTAATTCAAAAATAATCTCTCCAATTGCTTGAAAATAATTAGTAATAGCCAAGTAAAACACAAATATCCTAATACTGGTCTTAATTAAAAATCGCGGGTGAGTAATCAGACTGTCAGAAAAGCGCAGCAGCATCTGTTGGCAAAAATAAAAGAAAATAAGTATAAATTCCAGCGAGTACGCGGACAGCCATCACTCTCTTTCATTGTAGGGTGCCCTTTAGTGTGTATTTATTTCTCGTGAGGTCCTCAGATCCTCTCCACATTCGCCTGAATACTTATATTATACTTATACTGAAACTAAACTAAGCGGTGAGCAACAAACACGGAGTAAGAATTCACGGTGATGGTACTATATACAAAAGTAGAATGAAAGGACGAATGCCCAGAGAACAGAGGACAGATCGTCAAGTAGCAGACGGACCAAATAACTTGTTCTTATTTTAACTTGTTCTTATTCTTATTGTTAGTTCAACTCTTACTCTTATTATTCTCATTGCTTATTCTCTTTCCTCCGTCTTACAGATCTCCGGTTTACATTATTATTTTTATTTTACTTTGTCTTTTATTTATTTTACTGCACACACACACACACACACACACACACACACACACACACACACACACACACACACACACACACACACACACACACACACACACACACACACACTGGCTACTCTCGAGCTGAAACTCCTTCCTATTCGCGATGAGACAACGACCAGCCACACTTACGACTCACAGATATAATACCGAGATACTTTATTCTTCTCCGTATATAAATAATTTTATTTTATATACAATTATGCATGTATGCCACGCAATACCTATGCTCACGTGCATCGGAATGTCCTGCCCAAACAGCTTAAATAATAATAAAAGAGATCAAATGAGAGTTACTCTACAAAGAGGACAACTTTTAACTGGGAGTAGATGTAGAAGAGGACGGCTAATATTGTGAGGAAAATAAGAAAAAAGAGGAGCAACCAACACACTCTTTACATTTCAAATAAGTCTACTTGGACGTGTATGTCCTTATATGTATTCATTATTGGCCAGCGGAGCTTCTGCGTTTGTATCATCAGCCAAAAGACCACTCTGATCTGTACTACTAAGTAAGCGTACTAATTCTTATTTTATTACTAAGTTAAAAAAAAAATTTATTTAAATTTTTTACTTAAAATTTACATTTTTGATTTTTTTTGTTGAATTATTAAAAACAAAAATATTTTTTTTAAATTTATAAAAGATTTTAGAGTTAAAATTTGAAACATTTCTCACTAAAAAATGAAATTTTTATTTACTTAAATAATTATAAAAAGAAAATTATTTTCCAAAATCCTGGCATATAATTTTTATATAGTTAATTTTCCGTATGAACTATTATTATTGCTATTCTCATCGCAGTAGTAATAGGTTGTCCAAATGAAATAAAGAGTAATCGTAAATCTCAAATCATTTTGTCCGAAGCAGTCATGCAAGCACTCGACAAGCTAAGTCTCTTTGAGCGAGGTGTAATGAATATTTTTTAGCCTGGTGGACGCGAGTGTCAAATAGGCTTGACACGGAATGAAAAACCCCGATGCAGTTATAGGGAGTCTCTCTTCTATACACAACAGTAGACTCTACTCACCGTTTTGTAGACTCCGGTGAGTCAGGATTTTTATTTCATTTTATTTTTTCTCGATTCGAGAGTACAGATGATCATTCACGCTGCCCGAGGGGCTCAATGACGCCATTAGCAATCGATATGTCGGATTTTATATATATATATATATTACACCTCATACTCATACTCTCAAAGCAACAATCTGATTTTTATTATTTTATTTTTTATTTATCATCTTTTTGGTACTTATTTTAATGACTAATAAGCAATGTTACTGCCCGTGAGAATCAAAAGACACTCTATAGAAAATTTGGGATCATTTTGAAATGATTGAGTTATAAATTGGTTTAAAGATGGAGACTTTAATCACGCTTGTCGCTTCCAATTTAAGTGTAACTGCAAAAAAGATAATAAAAGTCCGCGTATATGTGTATGTATGTGTTTGCTTAAGGAATCGCTTCGGATTCCTATCCATGCCAGACTCCTAATGACATTCTCGATTCTCGATCAAAGGAAAACCAAGTATAAGTAGAGGTATAAGGCGCCACCCTTTAAGATATACGCTGATGAGGATACGGAAAATTTAAAGCTCTTTTAAGAGTTTTTGCACTTATCTTAAAATGAAGGATCATTCCGACCACGTATTCAGCGAATCTATCATATCATCGAACCCTCATTTGCTCTGGTACCAATAATTCCATTAAAATTACATTTTTTATCTATTGTATTTTTTTCTATTTTTTTTTGTAACATTCGCTTGATAATTGAACAATAGTCAAAAATTATAGAAGAAAAATAAGAATAAAAATTTTAGTTATGTCAGTAAAATATATGAAAATTAATATAGTTGTAGAAATAATTTAATTTTGATTTTTAGTTCAAAATGGTTCAAATTTTAATTAAAAATTTCGTAAATTTTTTGAAATAATTTGTGCTTTAATTATTTAATTAAAAAAATTAAAAATTCTTATTTTAAGTAAAAAATTTTAAAAATATTTATTCCAAAAAATTTATAAATTAAAAAAAATTTTTTTTTTTAATTTTTTGATACAGCTAGTTAAAATTTCAGTTTACAGGAAGTAATCATAATCATGATAATTAATAATAAAAAACTAGCAACCTTGCAGTCACTATGTCACTGCCATGACTTGTGAACTTTAAATAAATAAATCTTGCTTTATTAAATAATGACTTTTGTTAAATTTTACTGTAATTTTTTAACTATTGACGTTTTTAAAGATATAAGCTCATCCTGATGTTACACTCATCAAGAGCTTTCATTTGAGTACCCACATGCATTTTGATATATTTTTCATATATACATATATATAATATATATAAAATATTGATGTGGGTACTCAAATTAAAGGTCTTGATGAGTGCAATATCGGGATGAGATATCTTTGAAAGTGTCAATAGTTCACGAGATACAGGGTCATTTCTTAATTATGCATCTAGAGATAGAGAATTTTCGAATGCAGCTTAAATAATTATCATCATAAATTGACTATTGGTGAGAATGATATTACACTGGCCACAAAATTTTGCTTATTCTCTTAATAATGTAGATTCTTGGCTCAAATAAATTTTATTTTAATCAATTATTTTTCTCTTTAATCAAATTTATTTATCAGTATAAAGTATTTTTTAAAAATAATTTTTTTGGATCAAGTAGTATTTTTTCAGTGTGACAATAAAATTTTTAACATTATGACAAATTAAATATCCAAAGAAGCACAAGCTAGGTATTATAGAAAAAAATTTTCTTGAGGGGACCAAATAAAGAAGACATTTAGTTGTAGCGTGTAGTGTACCCCTGAGGACAGTAATGTAAGATAACATAACAAGGTAGGGAAGGTAAGGACGAACGCGTCTGACCAAGCATACCGAGTAGGCATTACCTGATTGTTTTAAGACGAGCAAGTCGAGGTTCACGTAGTACATTCCACTACTTAGTCTTTTTCATTATTCTTTCCTACAATGTACCAGTTGTTTATTATTTTGCTTGTTATTATTGTTGGTACTGCTGTGTATAACTTTGATCTTGGGCTGTGGTCTTGTTACGGACAGTGGATTAGTGTTTAAAGAAGTAACGAGAGTAGGTCTAGTCCCGGGATCTGGAGTCACCACGTACTCGCGGAAATTGGCCGGCCGGGAATTACTGATAAACGGTCGGCTGGTCGGTTGGTTGGCAGCAAGGGCTGCGAATAGAAGAATAAACTGATGATGTCGTGGTGGAACTCCAGTAGAGGCAAACGAGGAGAAACGACCGCTTATAAGAGCACGTAGGATCGTGGCTTCAATTTTCCGGCATTTCTATTCCAGGTTGATACTGAGAACGAGAACAAGTACGAGACTGAGACTGACTGAAACTACACTGCTACTCTCTTTGCTTGCTCACAAACCCATGCTAAATTATTACTCTACATTTTGTCTAGTTATTGCACTGCGCGGTTCCGAGTATATTAAATTCATAGCCCAGAGGAATTTTAAATTTATGCTACCTGAGTTAAGATGTTTTTATTTTTTAAACACTCTTTTATTATTATTTTATAAATTACGTTTTATTATTTTACTTATTAAATTACCGACTAAAAAATATTATGAAAATTAAGATAGCAGGGAAGTGGACAGTGAAATGATGTAAATCAATATACTAATTACTAATTTAGTCGCTGAATTAGTAATTAGTATATTGATTTACATTATTTCATTGCCCACTTTCCTGCTATCTTATTTATTATATTAAATCATGGACACAACAACTCATAATAATTAGGAAAATTTTTAAATTTAAGTACTCTGAAAATAAAACTACTTGTTGGAAAAAAAGTAAAGAATGTCATATTAAATAAGAATTGATTAAAAAAAAAACGAATGTTAGATAAGCTTCTTAGAAAAGTCAAAATATAATTTTTATTTATTACTTAATGTCTCAAACTTAACTCTCTTATAATGAGACGATTTAGCGACTATGCGACAATTAGTGTCTTACGACCTTAAAATCTGATAATTTATTAAAATATTTATTTACTCATTCAAAATTGTCTAAAAAATTAGCTAATTTAAAAATCGTCGTAATAATAATAAGTTTATCAATTTTAGTGCTCTTTGGTGTGTAATTAAACGGTTAACACAGATTGAATTAGCAGAACAAATTACACACTTAAACTTACACATTACTCTGGACAGACATCAAGCATTATATTACTCGTTGTTAAACGTAGAAAAGCATGAATAAGTTGACGGAGAAAATTGTTAAGTGTCTACCGGTAGGCGGACAACGTCAAGAGCCAGGAGTTAATATATAAATAAAAGAGTTAAGACGGAATGAGCAAAAAATGTGTGTACACCTGGTTGGAACAAGCCCTCTACTCGGTGTATTACGACAACTACAACTACTTTATTTAGCATATCACCGGGCCAACATCCACAACGTCCCAGCTCGGTAATTAGAGGCGTGCATAATTAAACCGGGCGCTGATTGTTGACACGGGGTGTTAGCGAGCCACCGATTATGAGTGTCTTCTCGGAGTAGAGGGCGCGACTCAATTAGAGCCTCTTTCTCAGCGCAACTTCAGCTTGTTTGTACGTTGTTTTCTCGAGTTTATTTTTTTAGTTATGCTCTTGAATTATTATGTACTCATTACTTATTCAATTAACTCCCGCTCATTATCGTCCGTCTTGTTTTATTTATTCAAATATTAAGCCCAGTTTTTTATTTGTTGTTTTTTTTCTTATAATTTTATTCGTTATATAACAGAAAAAAATATACATAGATTTATAAATATGTTCGCTTTTTTAATTATTCATAGCCCGTGGCTTTGTAAATTTATCAAATGATGGATGCGAGGTGGCCCCCTCTTAATTTATTCCCCTTGTGTTGTGTTAACGTGAGTTGTCTTTCTTATTCATAGAAAATATATAAAATAAAATAAAAAAAATTCGTTTAGTTATTGTAAACCTAAATCTGTGAGATTTGACACCGGATTCCCGTTCCCGCGATTCGGTGGTATTGTGTTTATTATTATTTTTATTTCATTATAATGATGATAAATAAAATACACAAAGAGGGTGTGGAATAGACAAAAAGGATCGGTATTATGTTGGCATTGCGTAGCAAATACCCAGTACGCTCGCATAAAGAGAACTGAAAAAACATATCACCCTGTAAGTAAACTCAATCGATCACTTTAACGTATCGTCCATCGGAATAAATTATATCCCGTATACACCATGATTCTGATTGACGTTACTCGATACAATATATGCATGTATGCATAATGAATAATAATCAAAATAATGATAATCATTTGGTGGAAAATTTTCGTCATTAATTTTTAAAATTTTTAAACTAATCAAATTTTTATTAATAGTTAATAAATCATTTGATGAATGTAATTCAATAATATTTTATAATTACTGTGAACAAATTTTTATACTTGGCTATATCAAATTTCGAAAGAAAAATAATAAAATATTTTACTGTAATTTTTTTAGAAACGTATGATTTATTTAATATGATTTATTAATCAAAAATTAGTTTAATAGTTAATCAAACTGAAAATAATGTCAGATATGCTATTTAGGAGAGTTGAAAAAATTAATTTTATTTTATATCTTTATATGTCAAAATTAACTCTTTTGTAAGGAGATAATTTAGCGATCATGCGCCACCTGTTGGGAAATTTTGACACTATTTTTGCTAAAAAAATTCCAATAGATAAAAAATATGACAAATAATTTATCTATATTATTAAGAGATTTGGAAAAATTTTGTGTCCAGGATAGTTATGTCATAAAATCGGTTTTTTTTTTTTAGTGAAATTTAGTGTCATTGCAAAGATTTAGGCTACATTCGAAAATGCTCTATCTCAAGATACATAATGAAAAAATGACCTTGTTTCTTGTGAACTATTGACATTTTTAAAGATATAAGCTCACCCCGACATTACACTCATCGAGACCTTTCATTTGAGTACCCACATCAATTTTTCATATATTTATATATATGTATATATGAAAAATATATCAAAATGCATGTGGGTACTCAAATGAAAGCTCTTGATGAAAGTAACATCGAGATGAGCTTATATCTTTAGAAACATCAATAGTTAAGAAAGTACAGTGCAATTTAACAAAATTCATTATTTAATAAAGCAAAATTTTATTTATTTATAGTCCGCAAGTCACGGCAGTCACATAATGACTGCAAGGTTGCTAATTAATAAATCATTAGATTAATGTAACTCAACAATATTTTGCAATAACTGTGAACAAATTTTTATATTTGGCTATATCAAATTTCGAAAGAAAAATAATAAAATATTTTATTATAATTTTTTATTTTTTTCATAAACGTGTATCCATTAAGCATGTTTTATTAATCAAAAATTGGTTTAATAGTTGATTAAAATAAAAATAATGTCACTTATGCTATGTAGGAGAGTTAAAAAAAAATTATTTTTGTTTTATATCTTTATACCTTAAAATTAACTCTCTTGTAAGGAGATAATTTAGCGATCATGCGCCATCTGTTGGAAAATTTTGACACTATTTTTGCTAAAAAAATTCCAATAGATAAAAAATATGACAGACAATTTATTTTTAATAAATAAATAAATTTATCAAGTTAATAATAAATTCTTCCATCAGTAAACCACAAATTTTTTTAATTACTCTAAAAATTTCCAAGCATCAAAGCAAGAATTCCTCAGCAGAGCAATAATAACAAATAAAATATTCAAAAGAATACAAGCAAGAACGCTATTTTTACGAGTCTGTCTGAGGTTAAGTCCTCGACTCTCGAGGTCCAGGTTCGACTGCTCGCGGTCTTATAATTTACAGCCCTCCCAGCATATTCATACACACACAATACACTTACTAAGTACTATACAACCGAGCTAGCATATGAATGCCTGTAGTGTCCAACCAACACGTTACTCATTCTTGTATCAGACTTTACCGATTTCTTGGCTCTGGTCAGCAATGCAACGTGGGCTGTTATAGTTACTCGGGCACTTACTCTTCTTTCAGTACTCAGTATACTAGTTGAGTGGAACCTTAAATAAAATGTCTGGGGTATTTGTTATTTATTTACCAGTAGTTCACAATTGATGTTTAATTTCCCGATGTATCGCTAGTCCAGACAAGTTGCAATCGCTCTATGGAGAATTAATCAGACTACAGGCTTTATATAAATTTATTTACAAATATATGTCGCGAGAATTCGAGTAAGTGTGGGATGGACTCAATCTCTCGGACTTATTCTTTGGGCTGTACCAGAAGTACGAGATCGAGAATAATAAAATAAAAATAAAAGTCTGGTAGCGTTGGAATTGTCGTAAACTTTCGCCTTCTTCTCAATACTGTATCTACTTATACTCAATTCCTCATTTAAGTTATTTTATTTTATTTATTTATTCTTGCCTGGACAGAATGAAAAAAATGTTTATAAATTAGCCGTTAAATTTTTATTACCGATTTAGGTATTAAAATTGAATGTTTTGTTGCTGCTGAAAAGAGATTCACGGGAGGTTAAATGCTTATGCAGATTGCCAGGAGTCTGGAGCATCCAGCAAGTTACGAGAGGGATGACTGCTTACTGCATGTATATTGTAAATGTTAACGGAAATGCGTTTGGTTTGGTTAGCAAGACCAAGAGAACGCGATATGAGACAGAAGACAGAAGACTAAGAGTTAAGTGTTTGTGAGTGCGAATATATTAGTCTGCGGTCGAGACTCGTCGTCAATCCGGTGGCATTTATTCTTTTCATTTCAATTTTTTTTATTTTTTCTTTACTCACTACATTCTATTTATGTCCCGTCATACGTGTAATTTTCACTTTTTTAACTTTTATTTTTATATTATTCTACTAATCATTATTGTAATTTATGTTACTGACGTATGTAAGTATAGCACTCGGGAAAAATCAAGAATTTAGTGGATGACTTTTTTTTTATAATAATTATTTTTGAATAATTCAAATTTTTTATGATAATAAAAATTATACATTTGACCATTTGCAAAATTGTTTTTTTTTTTTTTTAAGTCAATTATTGTAAAGAAAAATTTGGTAATTGTTTAATTTTACGGTATATCTAATCTTAACCCCTAAAAATGATTTTTAAAATTTTTTATTGAACAAAAAAATTTTTTAAATGTCAATTTTTCAATGAAAAAAAAGATACATTTATTTATAATAATTTTCAGTCGTACTAAAATAAGAAATTTGGATGAAAAATGCTTAAAAATATTAATTGTTCGATTTTTAAGGCCAAAATAACCTTAAATTTTTTTTTTATCTTGTGTGTGGGTATTTGAAAGAATTTTTAAATTTTTCTACTTATTTATTAAATCCAAAAAAAAAAATCAATTGCTAATTTATATATTATTATTTTTTTCTCTTTAATTTTTATATTATTAACTAAAAAATTTATATTTTTCAGCCAATAATTAAGTACCAAATCAAAAGTATAAACTTTTATCGAATAAATCAATTGTTTGATTATTAAAAAATTTCAACGAAAAAATAAAGAATTACATCTTGAACTAGCAATTTTGCAGTCACTATGTGACTGCCGTGACTTGTAAATTATAAATAAAGAAAATTTTGATTTATTAGATATTGACTTTTGTTAAATTGCACTGTACTTTCTTAAATATTGACGATACCCACATGCATTTTCATATATTTTTCATATATACATATATATAATATATACAAATATATGAAAAATTGATGTGGGTACTCAAATGAAAGGTCTTGATGAGTGTAACATTAGGATGAGCTTATATCTTTAAAAATGTCAATAGTTCACAAGATACAAGGACATTTCTTAATTATTGACATTTTTAAAGATATAAGCTCATCTCGATGTTACACACATCGAGACCTTTCATTTGAGTACCCACATGGCATTTTTTATATATTTTATATATATGGTATTCGTGAAATATATAAATATATAAAATATATGAAAAATTGATGTGGGTACTCAAATGAAAGGTCTCGATGAGTGTAACATCGGGATGACCTTATATCTTTAAAAATGTCAATAGTTCACAAGATACATAATCTTAATAATATGGACGATTAAACAAAATTTGTCAAATTTTAGTCAGAATATTTAAAAATGTAATAATTCATCTTTCCATTCAGACTTTATTTTTTTTTTATTAAAACTCCGTAACTCAGAGGAATTAAAAATCCACTCCTGACTTCTTGCCGCGAATAAAAAAAAAATAAAAAACACCTGGGTAATAAAGTTATTGAATCGTTATATTATAAATGATAATTATAAAGTGTTGTATTTTTTGAGCTCGAATTCTTACGTGGGCTGGAAGGTGTCGAGGCCCAGCGGGGTGCAGCGGGAGTAGGCGGTGTTGTTCGCGAGTGATAGTAGAGGAGGAGGAGGACATGCTGTATGCTGGTGAAGCTAAAAATAATAATAAGTAAGTAAGAAGGGCGCGAATCCTTGACGGGATACCGAGTATTATAGCGCTATCTGTATCCACGTATGTTGGAGATACACGATATATATACGAGCAAGGAAGACCGTAGACCGAAGAGCGGTCTTTTTGCTCCCAGACACCCACGCGGGGGGAGGTGGAGGAATGCACGAGACGCAGTCATAACAATAAATAACTCCGGTGTAGCTATGTGTTGTCTGTTCTCTACTTGGTTGTATGCTCTACCTCGTACTCGGTGCCTTATGCTGGATGCTGGATCCTCAATCCTGAGTGCCGTATGCAGCTTGCAGGAGCACTACCACCGTATATTCGTGTCTCTTCACCATTTGCTATTGCTATCAGCCTCATGTGTGTATTTGTATTTGTATTTGCTCATATATGTGTACAATAACAGAGACTTTAATCGAGTTACCTCCTGCGCAGGAGCTGCCTACGATCCATTTATACATTGCGATGTTTCTTGTGCTTTTGATAACACAAATCTCTCCCTGCCATGATCTTTGGTAAATTATTTACTCATACTGTTTTATGGGCTTTCAAACAAAACTTAACTCTATTTATATCTTTGTATTTTATATTTATGGAGGGCTGAAGGTTCCTTAAGGAAAAAAAGTCACTTTATTTTAATGCGAACATATCGAGGGATTTTCTTTATTTTTTTGTTTTTTTATAGAAAGAATTTTAGGAGCTGAAAATTTAAAAAATCTCGGACATTTTTTGATCAATAGATAAATTATAAAAGAATTTTTGAAAATTGTAAAATATAAAGATGCTTTAACGATTTTGATTACAAATAATTAGTTTTTAATTTGGAAGCTTCGAGAAAAATAAGTTTTATTTTAATTTTAAAGACTGCCGTGACTTATAAACTATAAGTAAACAAAATTTTGCTTTATTAAATAATGAATTTTGTTAAATTGCACTGTACTTTCTTAAATATTGATGTTTTTGAAGATATAAACTCATCCCGATGTAACACTCATCAAGAGCTTTCATTTGAGTACCCACATGCATTTTTATATATTTTTCATATTTATACATATATATAAATATATGAAAAATTGATGTGGGCACTTAAATGAAAGGTCTTGATGAGTGTAACATCGAGATGAGCTTATATTTTTAAAAATGTCAATAGTTTACAAGATACAGGGTCATTTTTTAATCACATATCTAGAAATAGTGCATTTTCGAATACAGCCTAAATACTAATCATCATAAATTTACTATTGATGAGAATGATATGAAGATTTGAAAAGACACAAATTCTAATCAAGACCTTTGCAATGACCCTAAATTTAATTAAAAAAACCGATTTTATCATATGACTATCCTGGACACAAAATTTTTCTTATTCTCTTAATAATATAGATTTTAATTTACTATTTTATTAGCTAGATTATTTTTTTTGAGCTAATTCGCAAAATTTTTATCTATTGTAAATTATAAATGATTTTTTTTTTTATTAAAACCTTGAATGTTTTTGTAAAAAATAAATAATTTTTTTTTTTAATTAAACTTTGATCAATTTAACAATAAAAATTTTAATTAATTATCAAAAAATAAAATATAAGCCATAAATTTTTTTTTTTTTCAAAAAATTCTAAAAACTGTCTCAAATAAAATAAAAATAGGAATATTTATAATTTAATTCTCCAATGATCCTCAAAAATTAAAAGGCATACTTAATTGTGAAATAGGGGCAATAAAAATGTGTATAGATGTTTTTTAGCTACTAAAAGAATAATAATAGTAAATATTGGACTGTCAAGCGGTGGCTTTCAATTTGGAGGATCGATAGCGCGTCGATGCAATCGGCGAGAGCGATCGGGTAAGAAATAAAATCGATGGCGAGTCCCCAGTAGAGTAGAAGCAAAGTACTATAGTAGGGTCCAGCATCGAGACCCAGCAGTCCTCTGGGCCGAGGAGTAACAGCAGTGGTTTTATTTAACTAGAGTGGACTCGGTCGGCGAGAACTAGGTGGTCGGCTGTGAGTTTTTGCTCCCCGGTTAGGTATCCGTGCCCGCTTGGCGAATAGAAAACAATAAAATAAAAGTAACACCGCGATCCTCGGATCCAATAACCCGGAGCAGTTAATAAGACAAGGATGCAGAGCGGGCCAAGACCGCGACCGCTCGCCTGTTATAAATAAAAAGGAAAAGGAGTAAGGAGGAAAATAAGATTAAGAAGGCATAAGGAATAAGGAATAAGGAGAATCAAGAGGAAGAGGCTCTGCACGAACGAGTAGAGGCCCGAGCTGAGCCCAGACAGCTTGGAGTCACGAGTGATTCAAAGCCTTCTGCCTCTACTCGGTCTCTCCCTCTCCTACCAGCTTCTTTTCTTCCTCGTCCTCGGCTTCGCGACTCTTGCAAATCTCCAGAGTCCGCAAACAATTGTTTTCAAAATAAACCAACAAATAAAATAAAAATACTTAAATTCGTGAGTTTTGTTAAGCTAAAAACCTTTAGCTCCGGTTTTAAACACCACTGCTACTTATTATTTTTATTTTTATTATTATTATTCTCTTTTATTCTGTACTTGTGGGTCTTATTTTTGAAAGGATGATTACACTACCTTCGGGAATGCCCGTAATTTTTCGCTTTGTGTATCGCGATCTCTGTTTGTTGGGTCCGCACTGTCGAGTGTTGAAAGCTCTCTGTGTGTGGAAAATATCATTAATGTAGCCCTTTGAATTATCTTTACAAAAATGCGGAAAAATTTATTGAAAAAATTTTTTTTATGTTTAAATGTTCTGCTTTTTAAAAATTTTTCGAAGAAATTTTTTCTTTATTTAATTTTTGAAGTAAATTTTAAAGAATTAATATCTTAAAAATTTAATAGTGAATTTAAAATGCATTTATATTTATTATAAAACTAATTAAAAATTGTAATAATTGTTGATAAATTTAGGAATTAACAAAAACTCTAATTTTTTTCTGCTAAATTAAATAAATTACAAATTTATTTTTATTTTATTTTATTTATTGAATAATTTAAATTATTTTAAAGTTATAAAATATTTTGAAGAAATTAAAAATCTCCATTTTTATAAACTTTTAGTTTGGAATTAAAATTATTAGTAAAATTCAAAAAATATGTAAAAATTATAAGAGACCTTTCATAGGAAATTAAATTTTCTTTAAAAAATGTCTTGTAATTTTTACATATCTCTTATCATTTCGTCAGAATTTATTTATTTGTAAAAAATAATTGAAAAACTGAATTTTTCTGACAAATAAATTATGTGAAAATTAATTTAGCAAATATTTAATAATTTTATATATTTTATAAGAAATAAATTATAGCAGAAAAAAAATTGACATCTAGAAATTTTAAAAAATAAAAAGTGCAATTTTTTAAAAATAATTTTTGGAACAAATTTTTTTGTTTAATAAATTAAAAAAATTTTCAAGTGACTGCTAACTTTAATGTCATATAAATTATTGCAAAAAAAAATTAGGAAAAAAAATTGACATGTAAAAATCTAAAAAAAATAAAAAATGAAATTTTTTAAAAATAATTTTTTCGAGCAAGTTTCTTAAAAAAAAAATGAAAATATGATCAAGTGACTGCTAACTTTAATGTCATAATTAATAATTTAAATAATTATTGTAATAATTTAATAATAAATAAAATTTTAATTCTAAGATAAAGTGTAATCTATAAACTAAAATTGAGTTTTTTTTATCGAAAAAATTAAAAAAATAATCTGTAAGGCTTCGAACAATTGAAGTACCTTGCGTAAGTACAAACACACTCAAATAAAAAACAATCGGTTTAATTTAAAAAAAAAAAAAACAGCGACGATCCCCTGGCTAATCACGTTGATTTACGTGGTGTTTATACTTATTTATATTTCGAACGTTTAGTGCAGCGGTCGAGTGATCTATGACTCTTATTAACTGGTCTTGTTAAATGCGGCCTGGGGCCTCGAGAGTAAGAAGGTCCTTAAACAAATCCGCGAGCGAGTATTGAGCGTAGTAGTCTGCTCTTGTTATTCTGTCCTCTTGCTCCGCGGGTTCATAGTTGTCATCTTTTTACTTTGGCAAACTAAATAGTTGTTGTTATACTATTACATTATGCTTGCCGGTGCACCAGCACTTAAAACTTTTCTCGTCCAATCTACTCCCCGAGCTTCTATTCTAATCCTTGAGATAGCTGAGCTTCAGGCGAGCCCGTGATGCCGTGTCCGTGCCCGTGACCCGAGCCTTCATAAACTAGGACCTCACTGCCATATTTTAAATGCACATAACCCAGTACAACCAAGAAGGCGTGTACACTGATAGAAGGATTTATTAACTATTAATAATTTAATTTATTTGAAGACAATTATTTAATTTATTCAATTTTAATAAATATTTTTTAACATTCAATAAATATTTATTTGGGAGGAAAGTACATTTATTAATAGTTAACAAGTACTTATTAATAGTTAAGAAATATTTATTAACAGTTAATAAATATTTTGTTGAGTGAATTTGTTTTGTTTGCAATGTCATATGATATGAAGATTGCTTATAAACAAAAATCATCTTTACAAATTATTTGCATTAATTATATTACATTATAATAACATTTATTGTAACATACCCAATTCTATCACAGCTCATAATTATTTTTTATATTTTTAAATATTAAAAACGTTAATTTATTTAGTGAATTTAATTATTATCATGTATTCCAGCTATCGGGTTATAAAAAGTGTCAAAGGAAAATTGCTATTTTTGCTTTTGGTTTTAAATAAATATTTGTTAACAGTTAACAAATATTCATTAACCATTAATAAATATTTATTAACAGTTAATAAACTATACTTTATAATTACTTATTAACTGTTAATAAATATTTGTTAACTGTTAACAAATATTTATTAATATTTAATAAATCGTATTTAATAAATGATTTATTAACTGGTAATAAATATTTATTAAATCCTATAATGTTAAAAAATCATTTATTAACAGTTAATAAAGCTTATTAATTATAAAAAAATCCTTCTATCAGTGTATGTACTCCGATTCGATGTAATCATGACGAGAAATAACTGCGACATACTTCTTTTATCTATACTAACAAGTTACTTGCAAAAAATCCTCGTCACTCTGATTAAAAATGTCAAAAATTTTAGGAGGGGATGATTTTTAATTATTTTAAATCCTCTAAAGTGAATTTTTTATTTTATTAAGGGGGGAAATACGTGTAGAAGGCCGTTTTCATGCTGATTTTCATTCATTTTTTGAAGGTATAAAAAATTAATATTATTTATTGAAACTATCAGGTTATTTTATACATTTATTTATGAGTATTTTTTTGTATTAAACAACAATATAAGTTAACAAATAGCGGAGATATCAGCTGATACACATCGTAGGTTGTCATCCGACTTAGCAGTCTGTGTGCAGTATGGAAGCCACAATTTTTATTTGAAATCAATGGCACAGAAAAATTACTTCATTTATATGTGTATCTTACATATGAACCTCAATTCCAAAAAAAAAAAAGTAAAAATTTGCATTTTTTAGAGGGCTGTGAAATTAAGTCGTGATTTTTTACCACTTTTTCATACATTGTTTATTAAAAAAAAAATAATTTAAATAAAAATATCGCTTTCGATTGAGGTTCATATTCAAGGTAATTGTATAAAAAAAATTATAAGCCATATCGCAAGATGATTGGTTTAAAACTCTTTGAGCTAGACTGCACACAGTTTTGAAAAAACTCGTTTCGAGAAAAACGCGTTTGAAAAAAAGTGACAGAAAAAGTTAATGTAAAATAGTATTAAAGTCATTACTAAATCGATTATAACTTTTGAACGAATAGGAATTTTGACTTGAAATTTTAAATCTATATTTTTGAATAGTTTTACAAGCAATTTATAAAAAAAAAAAGAATTTTTTTAAGCCTGTACACGTATTTCCCCCCTGAAATGAAAATAAAAAAATATTCATTTAAAAATTACAAAATTCATATTTAAAAAATTTGTTAAAAAAAATAAATTTTAATGTTTAAAAAAAATTACACTAATATTTTTAAAAAAAATTTTTACAAGTTGCATTTTTTGATAAATTCTCTCTAAAATCATTTTTTCGCCAAAAAATTCTTAAAATTGCCATAAAAAAGTTAATTTTATTAACGTTAAAGTAATTTATTTAATTTAATTAAATGTATTAATATTAAAAATTAATTATTTTTTTTTTACTTGAAGAATATTATAAAATAAATAAAATAATCTTTATTAAAATTTTTTTAAAAATATAATTAATATTTACAAAGTTGAAGTTTAAATAAATTTTTTTTAATTTTTTTCAGCTAATTAAAATTTATTTTACTCCATATTCACTCTCGATTTTTTAAAGTGTTTTATTATTATTCCAATAACTAATTTTGTTTCCATTTGAGCGTAAATTGTAACGCTTCTAGCTGATAGGATCATAAAATATCCGATAAAAGTTAAAAGGGTCTTTAGCAGCAACAACGAGAATGCAAAATTTCTCAGTGGAGAAATAAGTGCGTGGTTTTAAATAAGATAAAGGTATTAGTTCCTAATACTGCTTATGTTACTTAGTTTGCGTCTGACTGGCAATAGTTAAGTACCGATCGCGGGTCATGGAGAACAGTCGTCTTCTCCTGACACCTCATTCGGGGTAATAAAAAGAGAATAAGTGCTAGGAGGAATGAGTGTGTTCGAAGCTCGTATAACGCCTCTTTCATTACTCTTACGGGCCCGACATTGTACATATATACATAGACATGTATGTGAATATAAAGAGAAAAGTTACGGGCATTCCCGAAGGGACTGTAATCATCCTTTCGAAAATAAGGCCCGCGAGCTGGATTGAGAACAAAAGTAACGATGTAAAATTAAAAGTGTAGCAATGATATTTTTTAAAAAATCAAAGACAAAAATTATATTAATTTTGACTTTAATTAACATTAATAGTTCAAATTTTCATTAATAATTGATTAATTTAATGGGATCAGAAAATCTAAGTTCAATTCCTGGCTCAGTATTATTTCTCAATTTTTTTTTCGAACCAATCTTCAAATTAAATTTAATAATTTAAATTCTGACTAAAAAATAAAAAAATTTCTGAAAAATAAATAAATATTATATTTGAAAAATGGATCTTTTAAAAAATTAAAATGATCGATTGTACTAATTAAATATTTTCTTTATTAATCCATTAAAATAAATGATTGATTAAAAATAAAAACTGATAATATACAGACAAGTTTTTTCTGTAAAAGAATTTTTATTAAAATAAATGAAAATAAATCCAGTATACCCTGTTATTGGTATTTAGAGTGACGTCAGCCTCCTTCGCCTTAGGAAGTTATTAAGAATTGACAAAATAAAAATATATATCCAGATATTTATAAATACTCATGTATGATTACGTAGACGTTTAAATTAAAAACCGGTTTTAGTTCCTAAATTACTGTTCAGTGATAAATTTAAGTGATTGCACTTAATAAAATATTAACACTTTTAAATTATAGTTTAGTATAATTTAAAGAACGTGTGGTATTTAAATTTAAATTTCTACTCCTGAGAGATCTTTACCAACCGACGCGAAAAAAATTATTTTGTTGCAATACCAAAACTAATTTGATGCCAAAATATTTTCCAAATCGCCTATAGCTTACTATAGCATATTTTTAAATGTATTCTTATAAAATTTACTGTAATAAATTTATTTGTTATTCCGACAAATTCTCATTGTTATTATTACGAATTCTCTTTATTACTTAAACAAATTGTCTTTGTTACTCTAATAAATTCTCTTTATTATTTTGATAGAATAATTTTGATGGTTCAACAAAAAAATTTGTTATTCACGGAGAAAAGTAAACTGTAATAAATAACAGTCGATTTATAATAAGTAATGATCAACTGCTAAAAATTACCATTTTAAACAGTAAAATCGTGATTTTACTATTCACTTTATAATATTTACCATTTAAACGTTACAATTTACTCTTTACATGGAAGAAAATACTATTTCAAACAGTAATATTCGCTATGTAAATGTCTAAAATGTTAAAGTATAATAATTAACAATTCAGACTTTGATATTTATCATTTTGTACCTAAAAAATGATCTTATGATATGTAAAAAATATAAAATAAAGTTAGTAAATTTCTGATACAAGCAACGTCAATATTTACAAAGTAAAATGGTAAATTTTAAACGCAACGCTAAAAATCAAACTGTAATTATAATTATTGACTTGCTTGGACTGGTAAAATGTATATTTTAAAAGTATAATTTTGACTGTTTCAAATGTTAAATTCTCCCAGAGTGAGACCCCCTTCTCTTTCATCTGAGTTCCCCTTCTCCTCATAATATGGATTATATATTGAAATGGCAATTTTTACTGTTTGAAACTGTAATTTTTTAAGATAAAAGAGTCGTTATTTACTATAGTGACTTTTATACTTTCTACATTAAGTTCTGTAATATTTATATTTTTGCCACCCCGATCTCCGCTTTACTGTTTGAAACTATAAAAATTAACCGGAATCCGAGTGAATATTACAGTTTACTTTATTCCGTGTACCAACTAAAGTATTTCGTCAAATCAACTTAAAAATTTTTCTATAGTAAAAAAACTGTTTTGTTGTTATTACATATCAATAACTTGTTATAATCTAAATTTTGTTATTTAAACATATAATTTGTTATCCCTATGTTAAAAAATTCACTTGTTACCACAACGTATCTTAGGTTATTTTAACAAAATTTTTTTTCTGCGTGTGTATGTATTATATACAAGGATCTACTGTTTTATTATTTTATAGTCTACTCTACTCAGATTCCGTGTTCTAAGAACGGGATTTAAAATTTTAGCCCCTTGTTGTCCCGGTAAATGGACACCGATGAAAATCAACTCGCCGGATCATCTGTATCAGGATCGAAGGCCATCGGTAGTCCGCGAAATACAAACTGGATATGAAACTCGAGTTTTTTTCAATTTTACACAGTTGAAAAATTTTTAGTAAATTTTTAATAAAAAAAAAAAAAAAAAAAAAAAATTAATTCTATTTTTTTTTTTAATCAAAGAAATAAAACAAGTGGGCGTGCAATCTCCAGCGGAATTGAAAATTCTCAGGGTCTAATATTTCAGCCTCTGTTCCCAGCCCTTAATCAATGCGCATAATCAGCCGAATGTAAGGTTATAAACTCGACACCCCCGATTCTAAATCCTCCGTCATCTTTTCATTATTATTATTAGTTTAGTTGCTTTTGCTTTAGTTTATTTTTTATCAGCTGAAAACTATACAGAGCAGATCGAGGATCTTTTTGTCGCAAAAGAGAATAGTCTTTGTCATTTATGTTTCCTTTCGGGGGTGTCTTTGCTCACAACTCACACACTACACACACTGCTACCTAAGAAGAATAGAGCCCATAGATAATGAAACTCCAAAATGAGGATTGTTAAATGTTAAATTTAAGATCTAAAATGTACCAGAGAAAAGAGAATAGACCCGAAGACGAAAACAAGAATAAAAGTATGCTTTGCCACCCAGCCAGGTGTGTCGCTGCATGGATTTACAGACGTTACAGCATCCAGGAATCTTTCGTTTCCTCATTGTAACCCCGTGCCGAACAATGCCCCAAAGGTGTAACCTTCTCCCTACTCTGGACCCTCTAAGTCCCCGGATCTCTGGAATTTTATCTTCACTTTGCCACAATAATCCCAGATATTATCATTTTCATTTTTCTATTCTTTTAATTCGAAGAATTAAAGATCCGAATATTTATATTTAAATTTTTGGACAAAAATTTTAAATAAAAGTAAAATTATTATGTAGTTAATTTTGAATTTTTCTTTTGGACAAATTCTTTGGTAAAGTTGAAAAATTAAAATTCTGGGTTAAATATTGAAAATATTGAAATTTTTTGTCGGAAATTTCATTTTCTACAAAAAAAGTCTAATTTTTTAAAATCTTTTATTATTTAGTCAGAATTAAAATTTTAAAATTATAAAATATTTTAGAGAAATCAAAATTATTAATTTTTATTAATTCAAAGTTTAAAATCGAAATTCTGAGCAAAATATCAAAGACACAAAAAAATTATAAAATTTTTTTTTTTATTGGAAATACAAAATTTTCTATAAAAGTTTCTTATCAATTTTTTCAAATTTCCCATTATTTAGTTAGAATTTTCATTCAAAATTTATAAAATATTTTAAAGAAAAATAAAATATAAATTTTAATTAATTAAAAGTTTGGAATTACTTTCTTCAATACTATCAAAAATACGAAAAAATTATAAGTGCACAGTAAAAAATTTTGCGTCAAAAAATTTTGTGTTAAAAATTTTGATGTCAAATATTTAACACTTTTTTGTTTTGATTTAACAAAATAAATATGAAATTTATGCATAAAAGAGTTAAATATGTAACACAAAAATTTTTAACACAAAATTTTTTGACGAAATGACGTAAAATTTTTTACTGAGTGACTTTTTTTGTAGCAAAATTTAATTCCCTATAAAAAAAGTATTTATCAATTTTTTTATATCGACGGTCTGATTAGCAATTTGTCAAACTCCTTATTTTTTAGAAGATGATTTTTTAACATTTTGATGTAGTAATAATCCAATTATAAATTATTTGACTGATTCAAACCTAAATATTATATCTCTATTAGATATTACTGATATTAAATGATTTTTTAAAGTGATAATAAATTTTGAACTAATTCAGGAATAATTAAATTAAACAAAAAGTCTAAACTTTCTTTTTACCCATCTTAAAAATTGATCAAAATTTTTGGGACTCCCCTACTTCATCAGCTGTTAATTTTTGGAATTTTCAACTTTTTAAATTTAAAAATTTTTTTCTGTATTCTTATAATATTAATAAAGAACTTATAATAAAATGTATAGTAAAAATATTAATTGCCTTTTTTTTACCTCAAAAAATGACCTTAAATTCATGCTTCTAGACCAGAAAACCCCCTTAAAAAATTTAATAAAATTAAATTCGAAAAATTGTATCCTAACAAACAATAAATCAAAAGAAGCGAATAAATAATTACAATAAAAATAAGCAAGCAAAGTGATCGATTATAAGAGAGGTCAGAAGAAATATTTATAAATCAACTCTTGAGTATCTAGATCGGGAACAACTTTGATAGGGGTTGACATAAGGTCACAGAGGTTAATGTCTCATCCGTCTACTCAGTTATGTGTATTTATATAGATGCAGATGCGAGCAGAGAGCATAAAACAGAATGCAGACTCATCAACGCGGCCTTATATCTTATATCTGGTCCAGTTCCTCACACTCACACTCTTACTCATGCATCCTCATCCTCAGATGAAATAACAGCGGAGGGTGAGGGGAGCGAGTCCACCCCCCACTTCCAGAATGTTACAGTCTACATACGCGCAGCTGGGTAATGGTAATGGGTAGTTCCAAGTCGAGATTAAAATGAGGCTGCATCTTCTTGCTCGGATGCTGCCGGCTGTGGGTGCAAGCGGGACACACACCTACACATATTCACACACGTGCTCCTTAGACTGAAATGGACAGCAATGAGCAGAGTATGCTCAAAGACAGTCTCAGATCTCAGTTGTCTTTACTCGGGAGCGAGAGAACCAATCCCGGGTATTTGCGCTTCCTTCCTACCGCGGATCGCGACCACCTCTTTTGCAGGGGCGTAACCGTCGTTGTCTCGCCTACCATTCCTCTTTCCTCTTTATATTATTTATCCTCATATATATTAACTCCTCGAACGCTATCCAGCTTTGTAAGAAACTCTTTCATTGTTTTTATTTTATTAATCGTCTTTATTGAAGTTACTATCGCTATTTTACTCCCTTAAGGATCAGTTAGGTCAATAAAGTAGTGTAATTTTGTTATTTGTTTAAATTGTTTGAATTTTTTATTTTTTTGACAGTATAATTTTTATTTAAAAGCTTCTTTTTATTGAAAAGAATTTTTTTTTGAATAATACATCAAAATCATCTTACACTAGACAGAAAAAAAAAATTCTTGCACCAAGAAAATTTTAAGTAAGACACAAGTTATTTTGGAGCAAGAAGAATTTTTATTTTATTAATCGTCTTTATTGAAGTAACTCTCGCTATTTTACACCCTTAAAGATCAGTTAGGTCAATAAAATAGTGCAATTTTGTTATTTGTTTAAACTGTTTGAATTTTTTTATTTTTTTCACATTCTAATTTTTATTTAAAGGCTTCTTTTTATTCAAAAGAATTTTTTTTTGAATACACAGAAAAACAAAATTATTGCATCAAGAAAATTTTAAGGAAGACAAAAGTTATTTTGGAGCAAGAAGAATTTTTCAATCTTCCTTAATATTTTTTTGATCCAAGAAAATTTACCTTTCAGTCAAGAACTTTTTTTTCAGTGTGACAGAAAAATAAATCTGATTAAAGAAAATAATTTTGAACCAAATTTTAAAAAGTTAAAATATTTTAAATATGAAGCAAAAAAAATTCTTTAACAATGTGAAATTTTAACCCAAAAAAATTTCTTAATTCAAAAAATTATTTTTCAGTAAAAAAATGAAATTCTTCAAAATAATTTTTTTGGTTTAAATTTTCTTGAATCAAATTTAATTTTTTTATTAGTATTTCTTCTAATCAGTTACTTCAATATTCACAGATTAATTTTGATTCACATTGATAAGAATTGAGTAAATTTTAGATAAAATTTCTTGGATCAAAATCAAAATTTTGAAAAATTGGAGAGTTTAAAATTGAATTGAAAAATTATTATAAATCGAACAAAATTTACTTAAACTGAAAGAAATTCTTAGTTTAAGAAATTTTCTACTCCAAACTTTTGTTTTAAAATTTTTGTATCTAACTTAATTTTTTTTTATCAGTGTATACAACTTTGTCAATCAAATCTAGAAAATTCAATGCACTTTTTCCTATCTATAAAATATATAATTCCACATTACGCGGCGCAGTTAAGTGGTTTTATCATAATCGTGCCTTTCATAATATTATATGCACTAGAGTATATTTCTACTATTCGTGAAGCTAATATTCAGCTCGTATATAAATATATTTCAGACAGACCATAAATCAGGATTGTATTTATGCTCCAGACCCTCTTCTGAACTCTATCTAGACTCTAGACCCTCTAGACGTTTTGGTTCCTCTTTATACATGTACGAGACACTCTAAGAACCATTATTTTATTTTTTCTTTTCTTCTCTGGCTTTTGCAGAGACAATGTGTTTTTTTCGCGCTAAATCATCTTTTATCGCCTAATACCTAATATCATTAAAATTAATACACTAATAAAATATTAATACTTATAAGAAGAGTCTAGCGGCAACAATAATATATCAAAACAGCATGAAATTTAAATTATATTCAAAGTTAAATTAGTAAAAATTTTTTTGAGAAAATAAAACTTTCATTGATAATTTTTAGAGACCTACAGTTGATATTTTCCTTCCAAAATCACGAATCGTTTTTCTTAATTAGTCAAGAAAAAAAGTATTTTTGGTCTAAGTAAATTTTTCTTGATTCAAGAATTATTTTTTTTCGATAATGAAGTTAACTTTTTTATCAGTACATAGATTGTTCTATTATATAAAAGTTTTGGATTCTGTTTTCAGTGTTATTTTTAGGAAATATTTATTTATATTGTTCATTTAGTCCCATAAGTATAATCTAACTCTCAAATTTAAAATTATAAATGAAAATCGTTGGAAAACAGTAAACAATTTAATTTTTTAGCTTAAACTATTGCGACAGTTGAAAAAATCTGCCAAAATATGAAAATTTGAACAATTTCGGATAGTTAAAAAAAAAAAAATACCAAATTGCTTACTGTTTTCTAATAATTTTCGTTAATATTAAGTTTGAAAAATTAAGTTATTAAAAATTTCCATCCACAGAGAAAAAAATTAACTCAGATCAAGAGAAAAATCCTTGAATCAAATAAAATTCATTCAAACTAACAAAAATTTCTTAAGTTTAATTTCTTAGTTTAAGAATTCAAAAAGGGTCTCAAATTATAAAGATGAAATTCTTCAAAATTATTTACTTAATTCAAGTTAATTTTTTTTCTGTGTAGTAATTTTACAAAAAATGGTTTGAAAATTAATGGACAAAAAATTTAGACAAAATTTGAATTAGATATTATAATAATACAAAATTTCGAGTGTTATATGTATACATAAATATTGTAGAGTTACAACATTTTTCTATAGGTTTCTTTATATATCGAGGAAAATTAGTTCTTTAGTATCATAATTTTGGATTAGCATACATTGTTTTGTAATTTTACTCATACTTTGATTTGTAAAAGGATTATAATTTTCAAAAAATTTTTAACAGTACTAGATTTAACGTGCGCGCGTCTGAATGTTAGCATGGAATTATATATATCCCGTGTAAAAATAATATGATATCATTATGAAGCTCATAATGAATATAATAATGAATCTCATATTTTGGCATTAATATGAGATTCATAAAAGAGCCATATCAATACTTTGGAAACCCGTAACAAGTAAAATACCTGTGAGAACGAATCTTTTTTAAGTAGATTAGTAAAATTTTCATTTTTTCTGTTTATCAGAGGAAATGTATAACAATTGAGAAAAACAGTATTTTTATCATGCACTATACTGTTGAACTACTTAACTTTCCTCCTTGACTTTCTTAACTTGGAAGAATATTTAGAAAAACATTGACTATCTTGGTTTAAAAAAATTTTTAACTGAAAAAATTTTTTTGTCTTAAGATAATTATTTTTTATTTTGAAAACAATTTATATCGTCCTAAAAATTTCTTTAATTTAATTATTTTGCATTATTTCATGTATATAGTTATGATTCAATAACATTATATCACGATTTAAAAAGGCTAACAATATCATCACGATTTTATGCACATATGACCATTATTAAATTTTGAATTCAATTCAATATCATTATGATTTCATAATGAAATTATGTTAATATCATCATGGAGATACTATCCTAACGAATTTCCAACAGTAAAAAAAATTTTTTTTGTTGAATTATGAATAAAAGGCAACAATATCATTACAATATCATAATGAATTTTAAAAATTTCAGCCTGACTCCATCATGAGTTCACATAGATACTACACAGTAAAAATTTTTCGTCAAATTTAACACAAAAATTAGTGTTGATGACTTTTTTTTACACAATTTGTGTTGAATCATCACTCTATTGTGTTGAATCAACATACTAAAATGTTAAATTCTACACACTAAAATTTTAAATTCTACACAAACATTTTTACACTTTACACAATGACGAAAAATTTTTACTGTGTGTTATAACTTCAGTATGAAATTATGCGTTTGTCACTACGGATTGGTCACGAATCCCCATGTGACCGATCCGTGTAGATCAAATTTTATAATAAAACATAATCATATTACTAGAAATTTTCTTTCTCCAACAAGAAAAATAAAAATTGCACGCCTCATAGCGCGAAGCGCGTGAGGTTGTGCTTTATACTCGACTCGCCAAGGTCAAGCAATTTTGTGATCTTTAAATGTCTCTATCACAACCATATTACACTTATACAATAATATAAGTAGATGTACACGGAGAAAACACTTAAATTAAACCATCTTTTACTTTCTAAAATCATTTCATTTTGCTATTTTGAAAAAAAAAACGTTTTGAAAAAAATTTTACGTGGACGTCCGGATGTCACCCCATTTTGGATGTACCAATGATTACTCCCGAACAAATTGATATTTCAAGACCGGACCTTCTTTATTAGTTTACAAATGCGATGAACTGGGTCCGTATTTCATATCAGTAGCCTAGTTTACGTATTTTTTTTTTTTAATTGAATTTTTATTGAAATTTATTACGATATAACCGTACAAAGACAAACAAATTTTTCTTATTTGTCACGTGAAAACTATGGCGCCACTTGATCAAGCTAGATTTTTTAGACTGCGTGCGCATATAACAAGAAAAAGGGCGCTGATATTAAAAAAAAAATACTCTGTAAGAAATTACTTAATTATAATTTTCTTTTTTTTATCAGTTACACAATTTATTTTTTCTTAAAAAATGAATGAGCGTTATGAGGCGTGCACTTTTGGATTTTCCAAACTTTTCTTTATAATCTAGTTTAAAAAAAATTCGTTTTCATAAGTATTTTACTTATTACTGGTTTCAAATGTATTGATATGGCTTTTATATGAATCTCATATTAGTGTCAAAATATGAGATTCATTATGACATTCATTATGAGCGTCATAATGATATCATATCATTTTTACACGGGATTTTCATGCTTATGATATATTTGAACAATCACATTACGAATAAATTGGCTTCACATATATTTCATCTCACTTATATGTTGGGATGAATATGGGACTAAATGAACAATATAAATAAATAATTGTTCAAATTTTCATATTTTGGCAACTTTTTTAATTGTTACATCAATAACAGGTAATAAAATAATAAAATAAATAAAAGTTAATCTAGTAAAAGTGAAAAGTTCGGGACAAAAGTAAAATCCGGGGGTTTCGCGCTCTCGTTGTGGAATAATAGCAACAACTTGACGTGTAATAATGTGGGCTGTAAAGTTTAACGGAGGAAACATCAGTAAGAGAAGATTGAACGAAAGAAAGAGATGTAAGAATATAATATAATACAATATAAGAAAGAGAGCGTATAATATATGTATATACTTATAGCTTATAGTATCGGTCCGCGAGGGAGACAAGGTAAAGGCAGCCCGTCATCAGCCAGTACAGCAACCAGCGGACAGAGGGATTGGAGCGAGAGAGCGATAAAAAGAGAGAAAGACGCGCTAGTATTCTGGACAGCAGGGTGACGGTGGCAGATTTACGGTCGACTCGCCACGCAGACGAGCGTCCCTTCGCGGATTCCCTGGCATCCGCCGATATTATTAGCGATCGCGTCGTCTTTTTGATCCGCGCGGGCGTCCTCTCGATTGCCGATTGTCTATGTATATGTATATATGGTGTATTTGCTGTTATGTGTAGAAGAGATACAACCGTACCTCAAACCGTCGCATCATGACGGCGCCCTTTTTTACGGAATGCGCATAATGTTGGAGAGGCGGCGGACGAGAATTCATTGATTTAACTCTCATTCTTCATTATTTTATTTTTATTTTTTATTTATATATATAAAACATTTTTTAGCTCCCTGGCATCGTTACATATTCCATTTTTGTATTCATTATGCACTTTATTTTATTCAACATTTTTTATTCATAAACAAAAATATTTTTTTTGTCTCCTTTCGACTTTTTGGCGAGTCAAAAAAATTTATTGTTAATTTATTCAAGGAATTTTATAATTTTAAAGAAGTTTAATCACAGTTTGATTTTAAATTAATGATTTTAGATTATTTATAAAAATCTTATATTAATAATGAAGTTAAAAAAAATTTATAATTACTTTAGAACGTCCTTAAATTTTTTAAAAAGTCATTAATTAAATAATTAGCTGACTAGTTATTTAAATTAATTAATATTGTATACAAAAAAAATACAATTCAAAGTACAATTTATAAATAAATTTGAAAAAAATACTTTAATTGAATTTTTCGATTAAATTTCTTATAAAATAAATTTAATTTTACTTTTTTTCTCATAAATACTCTTATCACTACAAGCAAAATTTAAATGATACTGATGTTAGAAATTTTTTTAACAATTTTATAGCAATTAAATTATTATAAAAAAAATTTAATAAAAAAATTCCGCATGTGAAAATTAATAAAAATTACAAGTGAAAATTTTTAGAAGCATTTTTTTATTGTAATTGATTTGTTATATAAATTTTTAAAAATGACAGCTAACTTCAGAATCATAAATTTAACTTTTATTTTTAATTATTCCGATAAATTTTTTTCAGTCCTCAATTTTTATTATTTTTCTTTAAGTTCTTTAATATAAAATTAATCATCATTTTTTAATTCATTAATTCAAGCCTCAAATTTTTTATATTATTTATTTTAATAAAATTCCTTATCTATTCACAAAAATCTTACAATTTTTTTCTAAACTGAATAATTTTTGCATAATTGAATTGCACTCGAAAAAATCTCAAGAATCGTATTATCTCGTATGTAGAATCACTGGATGATCGCCAGACAAAATTACTCCGTACAATAATATACATAAAGTATCGGATTGTTGACTACAAGGGTTGTTATTATATTGCGATGCACAATGTAAATTGATGTCTCTTTACCTCCAGCCAGATCAATAATTCTAAATCTAATTTTAGATTTGTCAGAAAATAATAATTCTTCAATCAAAAAAAAGTTTAAACCTCTCCAGACATATTTTTCACGTACTTTCCATCTTTCACAGTTTGGCAGTCCATCTACCCGCGTTATCTTTTATTCCCCTCCACATACTTGTACATCTTCATCCATGTCTATGTATATTTATATACTTATATGGAGTAAAAGGGTGAGTTGCCGGGGGTGGTAGCAGACGTACATTAATAACCAAGGATACGTATCTCAGAGAATTCACCCTCCAGGCGGAGTAAGAAAGTAACCGAGTACTATACTGGAGCAAGACGATAGATACATCCCCGTATAAATGTATGACTAACGGGTAGGAGCTTGCAGTGAGCTTATTAGGGAGAAACCAGGAGTTATATCCTCCTCCTATTCCTCCGTACATTTTCTTGATAATAAGTGTATGTACATTAAATATAAATATATAAGTATGTTTATATTTTCCTTCGTTCCAACATCTTGTTCCCAATCTTCAATCTTTGCTTTATACTTTTTTTACTTATATCTTTATTTGGCCACTTGAGCGTCTTTATATCAACTCCCGCAATGTTGTCAAAGTCTACATATCCATTTTTTTTTTAATTATAAATTATCATACAAGAAAAAAAATGCTTTTTTAATTAAAAAAATATTTTTTAATTTTTAAATTATATTAATTAATAGTAAAAAAATGTTTTTTAATTATCTATATTATTAAGGTGATAAGAATTATTTTGTCTCCAGGATATTCATATGATAAAATCGGTTTTTTTAGTGAAATTTAGTGTCATTGCAAAGGTCTTGACTTGAATTTGTGCATTTTCAATGTTTCATATCATTCTCACCGCTAGTCAATTTATTATCATAAGCATTTAGGCTGCAATGGAAAATGCTTTATCTCTAGATACATAATTAAGAAATGACCTTGTATCTCGTGAACTATTATTAAAGATATAAGCTCATTCCGACATTACACTCATTGAGACCTTCTATTTGAGTACCCACATCAATTTTTCATATATTTATATATATTATATATATATATATATATATATATATATATATATATATATATATATATATATATATATATGAAAAATATATCAAAATGCATATGGGTACTCAAATGAAAGCATAATATAAATACCATGATATTTTAAAGACTTAATTAATGTTTCTCATTATTAGTCAATTCAACTTTTTATTATCACCAAAGTATTTTTCTTTTTTGTAGAAAAATTTCAAATAAAAAAAAAATGATTGTTGTTAAATCTATATTATTAAAAAAATAAGCAAAATTTTAGGGCTAGTATATTTATATGATAAAATGTCTATCTCTAGATACATGATTAAGAAATGACCTTGTATCTCGTGAACTATTGACATTTTTAAAGATATAAGCTCATCTCGATGTTACACTCATCAATACCTTTCATTTGAGTACCCACATCAATTTTTCATATATTTTATATATTTATATATATGTATATATGAAAAATATATAAAAAATGCGTGTGGGTACTCAAATGAAAGTTCTTGATGAGTGTAACATCGAGATGAGCTTATATCTTTAAAAACGGCAATATTTAAGAAAGTACAGTGCAATTTAACAAATATCTTGTGAAATATTGCTATTTTTAAAGATATAAGCTCATCCCGATGTTACACTCATCAAGACCTTTCATTTAAGTACCCACATCAATTTTTCATATATTTATATATATTATATATATGTATATATGAAAAATATATCAAAAATGCATGTGGGTACTCAAATGAAAGCTCTTGATGAGTGTAACATCGGGATGAGTTTATATCTTTAAAAATTTCAATAGTTAAAAAAGTACAGTGCAATTTAACAAATATCTTGTGAAATATTGACGTTCTTGAAGACATAAGCTCACCCCGATATTACATTCATCGAGACCTTTCATTTGAGTACCCACATCAATTTTTCATATATTTTATATATTTATATATATTATATATAGGTATATATAAAAAATATATAAAAATGCATGTGGGTACTCAAATGAAAGCTCTTGATGAGTGTAACATCAAGATGAACTTATAACTTTAAAAACATCAATATTTAAGAGAGTACAGTGCAATTCAACAAAAGTAATTATTTAATAAAGCAAAATGTTCTTTATTTATAATTCACAAGTCACGGCAGTCACATAGTGACTGCAAAGTTGTTAGTTTATAGTTATTAATAATTTAAATTGATAGAAAAAAATTTTTTTTAATTTGTAATGAAAAAGATATCTTCATATTTTTATAAATATTTTAATGAAAAGATTTTTGATAACTTCTTAGCTAAAATATTTTATTCTTTTTTAAATTATTTAATAATTTTAATTAATTAATTAATATTAAAACAAAAAAATTTTAACCTTGAGCTTTAACTAAATAAGTAAATAATTGAAGGCAAATATGAGGATTGAAGTGTGGAAATAAAATAAAAGGAGTGCATAAGAAGAAAATTGCGGTGGTTTGCCAGGTTCGCGGGTTTGCGGCGTATTACGGTCTCGATTATCTCCTACGGTTTTAATAGAGCTAGACCGTAGACTGATTGTGAGTACGAGTGGAGTTAAGACAAGAGTTGAGAGCCAAGAGCCACGGCCAACGGTTAGAACTCCCCATATCCGCGAATCGTCGAGGGCAGAATAGAACAAGGGTTATTACGTCTTACGCCTACTATGTACGGCTCTCGTCTGTAATCTTAGTAATACCAAGTCGTATTATATACATAGGAAGAGACACGGGATAGGAAGTTTGCATTCTAGAGTAGTATATAGTGTAACATGCACTGCCAAAGGGTGTTATGCTTTATGGCTTACAGACATTAAATATCTAATCCAAATAGAAGGTATCATTCACACGCAACCAACTTGATTTTTTTTTTGGAATAGAATTTTAATTTTTTAATTTTTAATTCAAATTTTAATTTTCAATTTTTTATTCGAATTTTAATTTTTTTAACTTTATTCATATTATTAGTTTTAAAATATTTTATAAAAAAAATTATTTAAATAAATTTAATATAAAAAATTTAACAAGTAAACTTTGATAGAAAAATTAAATTATAATTTTTGTTTAATAATAAAGACTATAGGCCCTCAAAAATTTTAATTATTAAAAAAATAATTTTTCAATTTTTAATTTAAATTTAAATTTTATTAAAATAATTCATTCAAAAATATTTTATAGAAAAATTTTGTTTAATAATAAAATTATTTAAATAATTAAATAATAAAATTATTTAAATAATTTTAACATAAAAAATCTAACAAGTTAACTTTGATAAAAAAGTGCTTAAAAATTTTTTAAAATAATTTTAACTTAAATTTTTGTATAGTGCAAAATTTAGAAAAAATTAAATTATAATTTTTATCTAATAATAAAGAGTATGAGGACAAAATTTTAATTACTAAAAAAATAATAAATTAAATTTTTCAATTAGTATAATTTAGTATAAACCATAAAATTGATAAAAAAATAATTAAACAAAATGAAAAAATAAAAAAGAGTTTTATAATGAACTTTAATTATTTATAAATACATTTAACTCGTTATTTCATTTCTCACGAATGCAATCTCCGCGTCCTTGTATCCAGATATTTTTTCTCAACCTAAATTATACGTAAATAATTACAGTGTAAAGCACGAGAGATAAAAAAACAGCTATAAGCGAAAAAAAATAATAACTAAAGGAAAAAATTTGTTCTGAACCACGGAGACAATTATACTCGAGATGATGATTACACCAGAGAGTTAAGACCAGCCCCATCAAAATAAGGTATATACTAAATACGAGTTATTTGCTTTATATTACTCTACTCCTCGTCCTCATTATACATTAGTCATCTGTGTAATTAAAATTATAATTGCAATCACAATTACAAGCAATAAAAATAAAGCTAGAAAATTTTGAATTATCAACAGAGATTATAATAAAAAATAAATCCCTTGTAATATAATGCCGAGAAAAATAAATGAGCAATGTAAATGTTTAATGGCGCTTGGAATGCAGTAAAGCAAATAGGGTTCTGCCTCAGGTTCAGCTCTATACTACTCGCGAATAACTAATTACGCCGGATTCTTGTTTCTGGTAACTGCTTTGCTCGGTAGTGGGATTACAAACTAATCCAGAGTCTGAAGCCTCTTTATGCTCGGCTCCTGACGACGGAATAGGAAGAGAGACGGAAGATAAATAGGATGGAAACACTCTAATAGAAAGAACAAGTTGAGTTTGTAGGAGGACACGGGATTCGCGTTTCAGTTCGCGGTCACCTTTTCTCCTTAATATAATATCTCAACATCAAATAATCCCCACTATTGAGAAGCGAGCTACCCGTGCAGGCCCTGCACCACCAGGATAATACTAAACACCCTTGGAGGATAAAAAAGGAGGCTTATTTTGCAGGTTGGTCTTTATATTGCTCCTCTGGTCTCTATCTCTGGTTGAGGTCCAAGTCTCAATTCTGCATTGCTCGTTTCTCCGCGATTCCAGCCACGTACTTTACTTATATTCTCTCTGTCTGTAATGGCGTTGTTTAATGTTTAATCATACCCGGAGTATAATCAGAGTATAATTCAGACAACAACTTGAACCACCGGCCGCCGACGCGCTCCCCGATCTGCGGTCGCGGGTTCAAGCCCCCGAGACGCGAGACGCGCCTTGAGGTGTACGTGTACCTCTTTACCTTGCTCTTACTTGTTTTCTTTTTCTTTTTAATATTTTTTATTATTATTATTGTTTATGTACTGAATTATTATTATGTATTTTAGATGTATTATTATTTTATATAATAATAATAATGATAATAATAAAAATAAAAAAAATAATAAAATTTATTTTAATAATTTAAATCATCTTATTTTTTCTTCTGATTCATTCAAATTATTATTATTATTATTATTTTTTTTTAACTAGTCAAAGCTTAGAACTTAGCTAAAATTTGACTTTATTGTTAAAATAATAATAATAATAATAATAATAATAATAATAATCATCTAGACTATTAAGAAAATAAGAAAAGTTTTGTGTCCGGGATATTCATAAAATAAAATCGGTTTTTTTTGGTGAAATTTAGTGTCATTGCAAAGGTCTTGACATGAATTTGTGCCTTTTCAAGGTTTCATATCATTCTCACCGATAGTCAATTTATTATGATAAGTATAGGCTTTATTATGATTTAGGCTGCATTCGAAAATACTCTATCTCAAGATACATAATTAAGAAATGACCTTGTATCTTGTAAACTATTGACATTTTTAAAGATATAATCTCATCTCAATGTTACACTCATCGAAACCTTTCATTTGAGTACCCACATCAATTTTTCATATATTTATATATTTTATATATATGTATATATGAAAAATATATCAAAATGCATGTGGGTACGCAAATGAAAGCTCTTGATGAGTGTGACATCGGGATGAGCTTATCTTTAAAAACGTCAATATTTAAGAAAGTACAGTGCAATGAAATAAATATCTTGTGAAATATTGACATTTTTGAAGGCATAAGCTCATCCCGATGTTACACTCATCGAGACCTTTCATTTGAGTACCCACATCAATTTTTCATATATTTTATGTATATTATATATATATGTATGAAAAATATATGAAAATGCAGGTGGGTACTCAAATGAAAGCTCTTGATGAGTGAAACGTCGGGATGGGCTAATATTTTAAAAAACGTCAATATTTAAGAAAGTACATTGCAATGCAACAAATATCTTGTGAAATATTGACATTTTTAAAGATATAAGCTCATCCCGATGTTACACTCATCGAGACCTTTCATTTGAGTACCCACATCAATTTTTCATATATTTATATATTTTATATATATGTATATATGAAAAATATATCAAAATGCATGTGGGTATTCAAATGAAAGCTCTTGATGAGTGTAACATCAGAATGAGCTTATTTCTTTTAAAACGTCAATATTTAGGCAAGTACAGTGCAATTTAACAAAAGTCATTATTTAATAAAGCAAAATTTTATTTATTTATAGTTCACAAGTCACGGTATCCACATAGTGACTACAAGGTTGCTAGTAATAATAATAATGATAATAATGTGAATATCTTAAAAAAAAGAAAAGATGATTTAAATAATCGCGACTTTTAAATACTTAAGAATATATAACAAGTCTGGGCTTTGAATGAGAAGTTAAAGAATTAGTTTTAAAAATAAAGGTAAAAAGAATCTACTGGTACATCCGGTATACGAGTCCGGGTGATATTAAATCGATATTTTACGACACCGAGTTGTTGTTAGAGTGTAAAAGAAAATGTCTTGGAAATAAGTGAAGAGCACTGTGGGAGTTCGAGCATTATTTTATTTTTATTGTTATCTGTTCTCATTTTTTCCGACAATATCCAACTTTACTGTCCAACTAAATTTTAAACTCACTTGTAATTATAATTATTGTTATTTTTATAGGGGAAAAAAAAAACTTGAAGTAGCATAGAATAAAAAAAATATTTTTCGGTGTGAATACGGAATGTTTTTTTCTGGATAATTTAAAGGCGTCGATGTTGATCGGTTGAAAACTCGTTCGATTCCTTTCTCCATCGTCGCGTGCCGACTCTTAACACATTCCAATCTTTAGTGCAATCTTAAATATTTATCCATTTTATTAACTTTTTTATTCAATAATTTTAAGCGATTCATGTACTATTCGGAAAATTAAAATAGTATCTTTATATTATCATTTAATAGCCGATAGAAATTATCGATCGATCTACAAGATTATACTAGATAAACTAAAATACTTTTATTTACATACAAATTATTCATAAATTACCATTTTAAAAATCTTTATCTCCGGAATAAATATTTTCACGTTAATTTAATGGGCTTCCATTGATATTTTTATGCTTGTACTATACAATAAAATTTACTCAATACTAAATAGCACAATAAATTCCTCTGCATAATATAAATACCACGATATTTTAAAGACTTAATTAATAAGTTTCTCATTATTAGTCAATTCAACTTTTTATTATTACTAAAATACTTTTATTTTTTATAGAAAAATTACAAGTAAAAAAAAAATTATTGTTGTTAAATCTATATTATTAAGAGAATAAGCAAAATTTTGTGGCTAGTGTATTTATATGATAAAATGTATATCTCTAGATTCATAATTAAGAAATGACCTTGTATCTCGTGAACTATTGACATTTTTAAAGATATAAGCTCATCCTAATGTTTCACTCATCAAGACCTTTCATTTAAGCACCCACATCAATTTTTCATATATTTTATATATTTATATATATGTATATATGAAAAATATATCAAAAATGCGTGTGGGTACTCAAATGACAGCTCTCGATGAGTGTTACATCGGAATGATCTTATATCTTTAAAAACGTCAATAATTAAGAAATGACCTTGCATTTCGTAAACTATTGAGATTTTTAAAGATATAAGCTCATCCCGATGTTACACTCATCAATACCTTTCATTTGAGTACCCACATCAATTTTTCATATATTTTATATATTTATATATATATGTATATATAAATATATATCAAAAATGCGTGTGGGTACTCAAACGAAAGCTTTTGATACGTGTAACACCGGGATGACCTTACATTTTCAAAAATATCAATGATTAAAATATGACCTTGTATTTCGTGAACTATTGACATTTTTAAAGATATAAGCTGATCCCGATGTTACACTCATCAAGACCTTTCATTTGAGTACCCACATCAATTTTTCATATATTTATATATATTATGTATATGTGTATATGAAAAATATATCAAAAATGCATGTGGGTACTCAAATAAAAGCTCTTGATGAGTGTAACATCGTAATGAGCTTATATCTTTAAAAATCTCAATAATTAAAAAAGTACAGTGCAATTTAACAAAATTCATTATTTAATAAAGAAAAATTTTATTTATTTATATTTTACAAGTCCCGGCAGTCACATAGTGACACCAGGGTTGCTAGTTATTATTAAAAAGAAAATTAATTTTGTTTTTTTTAAATGATCAAATAAAAAACAAATATTAATAATAAAGATAATTAATGATAAAAATATTTCAAATTTTATAAACCTAAGATCGCCAAACAATTGATAAAAAAAGAGCATAAGGTTATCGTACGAACAAAAGAACCCTCTAAAAAACTTTCATTCAATATATTTGAGATTTCATCCCAAGTCCCGAGAAGTATTAACCATTAAGCACATTAAGCATTAAACATTATTACCAAAAAACACATTCTGTCTCGATAAATATTTCCCAACATAATGCAACTCACACATGTGCTATCACTTTCACTCTCACTCACACGTGAACCCTTGAGCATTATTTTTTTATCCATTTAGTAAATCCCCCAGCGGTTGTGAGTCATAATGGCTTCTTCGCGACACTAATGATTTATAATGTTTCGGCTTTTATATAATATATAATATACAATATATAAATAAAAAATAAATTTTTCAGTACATACATACAGAAGGTCGTTACACATATTGACGCGTGGCATTTTTATTTTTTAGGTTTAGTTCTCACCCTTGATGATATTAAGCGAGTGTACCTAACTATACTAGTAGTATCCCCAAATATCTCGGATCTATTCTAGCATATATTGTGATAATAATAATAATAATAATAATAGTAATAGGCCAAGCCGGCGTGCCCGATTTACAGAAAACATAAAAAACAGTAGCGTTAAAAAACTAGGGGAGTTATTAACGATCATGAGTAGCAAACTAATGTAATAATAACAACAACAACTCGGATCTATTTCTCCTGTGATATAATATATCATCATAGAATATAATATAATAAAATAAAGAATATAAGAGAATATATCGATGTAATTAATAGCGCGGGGAAGAGAATTGGGCAACATATGGCCCAACAACTTCTCATCATGTCCTTTATTTTTTTATTTTATTTTATTTTGTTTTAAAAGAAGAGTTAGAATTGCCGTCACCTAAAACTAAAGCTAAAACGGAGGTGACCCGGCGGCAGCAGCTCAAACCAAAGGGATAAAGGATTGAATAAAGGATTCGCTGAATAGCGAGAGCCAAAGCGACACCAGCCAAAATAAATAACAAGACAGTGGATATGAAAAGTAAAATAATAGTCCGGGCATGCTAATTCGTAGTGAGCGGCCTTTCTCAACCTCCATTTTATTTGGATACCGCGAAAAAGATCCGATCTCAAAAGACCGATCCGTAAGTCGTCTACTTGTCTGTGTAGTCTTTGGTCTTTAGTCTTTGGTCTATGGGCGAGGAGGTTTTATTTTCAGGATAAGTTTCAAGTTAATGCTATTTTAATCTGGATATCGGTCAGCTGAATCCACACACCAGTGTCCTTTAAGAGCGCCGCTTAATTAATTCCTAACCCTGATCAAAATCGGTTTTGTGATTACGTAAAATTGGGTCGGTTTTTAATTGTTTAGTCGCCGATTTATGAAGATTTTTTTTGGTTAGATCACGATGAAATACTTGAGTCGATGTAGAGATAAAAAAAAGAGATTATTTGAGTACTATTAATTAGTCATTAATAATTGATAATTATTAATGTGTGATCAATATTAAAATAGTAAATAATGTCAAAATTAAATGACATTTCTTCTAAATTGAGAGTTTCAGGTTCGAATACTGGCTTGGTACCGGTCTATGACAGCCCAATTTTAAATCACAGTAACTGCAAAATTTTTATACCTACTTTTTTTTAATATTGCTGCATTTTTTATCATTTTCAGACCATAATTTCAAGTATTTTTTCTTAAAAATATTTATATTAAAGTATTTTCTATTCATAAATCAAATTTTTTATCAATTTGGCAGGCAAACTTTTTTTTAATAAGAAAAATTTTTTTTAATTTCTAAATAATAATTACTGTGTTTCGAAATTGGGCAGTCGGCAGCAGTCACTTGACCATTTTTTAATTTTTTATATCAATTAAATTTGTTCTGAAAAATTATTTTAAAAAAATTGCATTTTTAACTTTTTAAAATTTCTACATGTCAATTTTTTTTTTTATAATTTTTTTTCTATAATTTATTTGTAACAAAAATTCTTAAAATTATCAAATGTCTGCTAAATTAATTTTCATACCGATCTCTATATTTTTGTTCAAGCGATCTTTACTTTCAGTTTTTTTTCAAAGCTTGAAACTTTCTTATATTATAGAATTTAAATTTAAATTTATTTTTTCTCCTGCCTAAGCCGAAAGTTCAAATACCTTCCGCTTGCAGCCGGAATAAAACAGCAGTTTCTATCCTCGGAATAAATGAACGCGCACGCGCAATAGTGCCTACATCGGCTCTCACGCATTGTACGTTCTTCTCTTTAACACATACTTTTTCCGTCAGCACTTCATGTTGCGTCATTAGTGCAATATACTATAATTATAATAAAAATAATGTAATTTAGTGATAATGTGATTTATGATAATGTTTAGTGATAATTTAGTGATAATGTTATAGTTTGAAAATTTCAAAAATTATCATATTGTACCAAAAAAAGGTTGATTTACATAAAATATGTTAAATCACCAAGTCACTAGAATTATTCTTATATTAAAATTATCATCTAATATTATTATTAAGATTATCCATAATTATTATGAAATGAATACTTATAATTACTATTAATATTTATCAATATGAATATTTGAAGTTATAACACAAAATTAATTTTTTTAATATTTTTACTTAAATAATAATTTTAAATTATTAGTTATGATAATTTTAAATTAAATCACTAAAATTATTCTTATATTAAAATTATCATCTAATATTATCATTAAGATTATCCATAATTATTATTAAATGAATGCTTATAATTACTATTAATATTTATCAAAATGATTATTTAAAGTTATAATAAAAATTATTTTGTTATTTTCATAACACTAATTATTTTTATAATATCTTTACTTAAATAATAATTTTAAATTGTATTTTTCTTGACTGGGGCTCCGCCCCAGCCGGGGCTTCGCCCCTAGACCCCTTCCATGATTACCTACGATGCTATTGCATTAAAAGATTCGCGAACTTTCGGCTTGGCAGGAGAAAAAATAGTATGTGTGACACGGGACGAAAGTACTACATCCTCACCCGCGTGTTTGCCACCCTCGCCTTCGGCTCGGGTGGCAATCACACACGCGGGACAGAATGTAGTACTTTCGTCCCTTGTGGCACAATATACTATTATATTTAAAAAAAATGTTTAGACATTAATTTTTTAAGTTCCATAATTTATCTTTAACATAATGATTATTGAATCCTACAAAAATATTATTATTATCATTGTTCTTAATAAGAACTTTAATTTTTTAACGTCTTTTTACTAATTGAGCAGCCAAAAAAATTTTTTTGGTAATATTTTCTAAAAAGTCAATATTTTGTATCAATTTCAAATTTTTGATTATGTTTAATAATTATTAAATCACCAAAAATACTAATTTCCCAAAATTAAACACTAATTATTAAAAATAATTTATTTTTCTCTTTTAATATATTAATTTTAACTTAAAAAAAGATCAAAAAAATTTTTTCTAAAAAAAAAGTTATGATTTAATTCTCAAAAAATTTATTACAAAAAGAGTAATTGCCTAAAATAAACTGGCCTATTGCTCATCTAAATTCGATATAGCACTGCATATATTCATAGGTATGTACATAAATAAAATTTATTGGCTCTTGCAAAATAACGGCACACGCCTGATGGCTCGTGAGCATTATTGTATACGTACATGCTGCACTGCATCAGTTGGTTCCTCGTTTCCAAGTAAAAGTACAATTGATAGTGATAAGTTATAAGTTATAACTATATAGTAGTATTTGAGGCTCGTAAGGGCCAAAGAAATTTGAATTTGACAAATAAATATACAGGAGGAATTTGTTCGGTGAATTCTATCGTCCCCGACACGCGCTGCGTCGAGTGCGATATACACAATATAGAATATGCAGCCCCTGAATTTACAGTTGTAACGATATGAAAAAATATTCAGCCTCGATTCGTATATTCATAATGCCGTAATTTGTAATTCGTGATATAATGTAACATAACGTTATATTAGTAAATCTGCAACCCTTTGGATCTATGTTTTTATTATTATTGTTGAATATACCACATAGTATGGTATAATATTATATAATATGTAATGTATAATATATAATATAAAATGTATAACAAACGTGCAACGAATTTGTCCGTGTGGGCCACGTGCCCGCGTTTAGGCTCCTATTTTGAAAACCTATGCTAATGTGTGATCGCTAGGGCGTCGAGTTGTAAGAGTTTGATACCAGCTAGGGATCTACTTCCATATTATGCTGTTATATGTATGTAGAATAATATTATCGGGATATATTTTCCGCCCGTACTGCTGTGCGTACTTATACACTACACTTTTGTGCTCAGTTATGTGTGTTATATTATATTGTATTGTCGAGGGTTTCAGCGATTCCAAATTATGCTAAGTACTGATTGTGAGTACAGTGCAACCGCGGGACAAGACCCAAGGGACAGGACTCGCGTGCGACGCCAGTTTGCATTTCAAAATTCTTCGGATGTGTTGCAGAGTTTTATTTAGTAGGCTCTTCTGAGGGAAAGGGCTTTAAGTTCGAAGAAGGTCACGTGCCAAGGTGCAACTTGTTGACTTGGAATTTATTAATTTTATAGAAAAGGATCATTTTATTTGTGTTTAGTCTGGAGATTTATTAATTTAGATTTTTTAGTTAGAAGAAAAAAGATGGATAAAATTTTAATTAAATTTTTTTGAAGGAAATTTCAGCTTAATTTTGAATAATTTTTTATTTAAGTAATAAAAATATTGAGAATTTATTGATTAAATTTAAAGAGAAATTAATAAAATAGTTAGTAGATTTTTTTTATAAAAAAAAAGCAAATTGTACTCATAATTAATGGAGTTAATAATTAATTAATTATTTTTATTGTCTGTCAATTTTTGGGTTAAATTTAAAATTAAAATTTAAAAAATTAATATTTTAATTAAGTAAGTAATAAAAATATTGAGAATTTATTGATATAAATTTTATTATCACTTAATTTTTTAATAATTTGGAATTTTTCTTTCAAGTTTATTTAAAGAGAAATTAGTAAAATAATTAGTAGATTTTTTTTTATAAAAAAAAGCAAATTGTACTCATAATTAATGAAGTTAATAATTAATTAATTATTTTTATTGTCTGCCAATTTTTGGGTTAAATTTAAAGTCAAAAGTTGAAAAATTAATAATTTTTTTTTTTAAGTAAATAATAAAAATATTGAGAATTTATTGATACAAATTTTATTTCCATTTAATTTTTTAATAATTTGGGATTTTTCTTTTAATTTAATTTAAAGAGAAATTAATAAAATAATTAGTAGATTTTTTTTATAAAAAAAAAAAGCAAATTTATAACTCATAATTAATGGAGTTAATAATTAATTTTATTGTCGGTTAATTTTTGAGTAAAATTTAAAGTCAAAAGTTGAAAAATTAATAATTTTTTATTTAAGTAAATAATAAAAATATTGAGAATTTATTGATATAAATTTTATTTTCACTTAATTTTTTAATAATTTGGAATTTTTCTTTCAAGTTAATTTAAAGAGAAATTAATAAAATAATTAAGATTTTTTTTATAAAAAAAAAGCAAATTCTACTCACAATTAATAGAATTAATAATTATTTTTATTGTCGGTCAATTTTTGGGTAAAATTTAAAGTCAAAAGTTGAAAAATTAAAAATTTACTTAATTTTGAAAAAAAATTAAAAATAAATTTTTTTATTAAAATTTTAATGAAAAATTAAATTTTCTTAATTTGAAACTTTTATTTTGAGTAAAAAATAAATTATTAATAAATAATTAATGAAGATTTTTAAAATAATGAAATTTTAATTAATTTAATTTGTAACAAAATTAATTTATAAAATTTTTTAAATTTAAATCACAATAATAAACTACGGATCCAATTAAATAAATAAAATTTATTAATTATAACTTTGAGTTAATTTAAAAAAAAAAAAATCCTCGAGCTTAAATTGCATCGTTGGTAGGAGGGAAAACGGTACAGTATATATCTAGCATAAAAAGAAAATACTGCGGTTAATTACCCAACAGGCACAGGTACAGGTTAATTGCGAGGGAGTAAAAGTCCGAGTGGAAGGAATAAGGAATCCCGGAGGCGGAACTCAGTGGTTGTTAATCGGTGGCTGCACGACGTTATTACAGCTCTAAGATAAAAGTACCAGTACCAGATACAGAGTAGAGAGACACGAGCTGAGCGGAGTAGAGTTCCATCCTTAATCCTCAAGTTCCACGAAGGCCAGCGGCACAATATTAAACTGGCGTAATGATGGTAGTTCTATGCTTTGCGAATCATCCTCCCTCATTTTTTAGTTTCATAAATAAAACCCGGAGAAAATATTAAATAAATAACTTTTGGTTTTAAAATACTCGATCCTTGAAATAAGAGATCATTGCTTAGTACTCGGTGCACCTCTACTATATACGGCCACCCGTACTTTACAAACTATACTGCACATTTTACGTTTATTGCTGCTTTTTATCTTTACTCTTAACTCGTAATAAAAATTATTTTTCTTTAGTCAAAGAAAATTCCACACTTAAAATATTTTTTAAAATTAATTTACTATTAATAATAATTAAAAAAAAATTTTTTTTTAATATTTGAAGTGTGTATAAAATAAATAAATAAAAAAAATAAAATAAAATAACCTACCGTGGTCCAAATAATAAACTGAAGAAAAAAAAATTCTTGATACTCGTAACTCGTATGAAATCATGCGTCTTATATTTAATTATAGAATTTAATATAAAATAAAATAAAATAAAAATAAAAGGGAGAAGAAGTAAAAATGTATTTAAAGTTTAACAAGACACCATTGCAACTAATTAAAATTTATTTCTCAATAATTAATCACATAGATAATTATTTAAAAATCAATCAATTGTATCAATTGTTATTGACTTACATGCAAACAATAAACACTCAATTACAACTATCATCTATCAATCATCATACAACATATCAATAATTCTATTTTCAAATCAGTTATTTATTTAATCTCTTTTGCTCTTGCTATGCTAATTTCCTCTTAAGATTATTTTCTCTCGGTTACGTTAATTAGGAATTAGGAACGGATTAACTTGGAACTTAATTTATAAAATTTAAATAAAATAATAAAACCAATAAAATTAATCGTTCGATAGTATAGCTTTATTTTAGACTAGAACGGAAAAAATAATAATAATAATAATAATAATAATAATAATAATAGAATAGCAATATTGAATAATAATACAATAATAACCATATAAAATAATAATAATTAATAATTAATAATAATAATAATAATAATAATAATAATAATAATAATAATAATAATAATAATAATAATAATAATAATAGACTATGTACAGAGGAGTAATAGGACCAACATACATAACATTTATAATAATGAATGTATTTTTTGTCACAAAAATGTGCTGAGATGACAAAAAAAGTCTGTAAAAATGTATCTGTACTTGTTTATAGTCTTAATATGTCAAACTTGTTAATTAAATCTGAATTTTATACTCTCAATTATCTACACGAAAAGAACAAGATGACACTGGATATCATCTTAGATTATAATTAATCAGATTCTGAATTGAATTAAATAATTGGATTTATTTAAATTTATTTTTCAAATTGAAAAAAAAAAATTTTTTTACTTTAATTTTTTAAATAATTATAAACACGGAAAGAACAAGATGACACTGGATATAATCCCAGATTATAATTAATCAGATTCTGAATTCAATTGAATAACTGGATTTATTTAAATTTAATTATTTTTCAAACTAAAAAAAAAAAAAATTTTTTTTTCATTAAATTTTGAAAAGTAAATTTCATTTAAAAATTTAGATTAAAATTTTTTTTTAATTAAATTTACTAAACAATTATATACATGGAAAGAACAAGATGACACTGGATATCATCTCAGATTATACTGAGTGAAAAAAAATTTCAGATAGTAGCTAGTATAATCCAAATTACAATGAGTATAATCCAGGTATCACTGAGTATAATCTGGGATTATATCCAGTATTATCTTGTTATTTCTCTGTATTTACGATTTAAAAATAAAAAAAAAAATTTTTTACATTAAAAAATTGAATATACGTCGACTGATAATAATAAAATAATAAAATATGAGGCACTTGAATTAATAATAATCACAAGAGATGTAACTAATAAAATAATGAATAATGATGATGATTAAAAAGTCTATTGTGAGTGCTAATAAATTGTAATGGCGGAAAAATAATGTTTATTGTATTATTTATTAATCAATAAGTTTGTTATTATTATTTTATTAAAATGTAATGCAGTAATGTAAAATACAGATTGTCGATTGTTGATTGTAGATTTTAGATTTAAGATTGTAGAATGGTAGTACTAAATAGAAAGACGCGTGCGCATATTTATAGTGAGCTCTCTCTCTCTCTTTTGGATCGCGGATTTAAATACCGAGGGTCGCGTACCCCCGTGGGCGGACTGGAGTCGATTCACACATACTGGCGCACACTGGGGGGTGTGTTCATGTGTGCTGTGTCTTATGTGGGGATTTTATCGGCCCAATCGAATGCGACGATGGGCCCGGCTCTCAAGTAACCCTGATACATAAAAATAAACGCCGAGAGAGAGAAAGAGGAGGAATCTAAGATAAAGAACTGACTAAGTTTAATAAAATAAAATAATAAAAAATAAAAATGAGAAGGTTACGAGGTATTTACAGTGTCTCGTTTATTCCATGTGTGTAAAGGGTCTCTACAAAAACCAGCAGAGATGACACAGTCATTGGAATGGCTTGAGTTATTGTGACAGTGATGAGATGAAAAAAAAAAAATATTTTTGCTACTTAAAAATAAAAAATTAAAAATTAATAATAATAAAATTAAACAAAGGCAATCTAGTCCGTTCTCCAGTTCTTTATATTTATTTATTCGCTATACTATATAATAATAATAATAATAATAATAATAATAATCATACTCATATTAATGTTCATATATATATTTATATTTATATATTTGTTTATAAATTTATTTAAAAAAAAAAGTTTCACGGTCGCCTAAAGCCGCGTTAATAAAAAGTCGCTAATTAATAATTAATTAATAATTAATCAATGAATTCATAATTATCTAGTCCTACTTAAAAGTCTTTACTGTACAGGCGATATTTAATAAACTTGCGTAATTATCTAAGCTCTAAAATCGGCAGCGACCATCAGAGTTTATAAATTATTATAAACTCTCTCAAATTATTTATATTAATGTAATTAAACTTATTATAATTACTCCAGAAAAAAAAAATTTTTTTTTAATCATATATATCTATATATATATATATATTTAAAATAATTTTTATAATTATTGCTCTTAAGCACTCGTATAATTAAATCACTCGTCATACATTATTTATCTATAGTTGTAGTATATAATAATAATTATTATAATAAATGAGCTGAGTCTAATTATTAACCAAAAAAAAAATTGGACCCACTAGATTATCACACGGGTCCAATAAATAAATGTAGTAATTAGTATACATTTTTTCAAAATAATAATAATAATCAGACAATGAATAATAACGATTCATATATATTTATACGTGCATAATTAATGCAGATGCAAGTAACCGCGCGCACACTTTTGTTAACCAAAAAATCGCGTCAAAAAATTTTTAAATTAAAAATAAAAATGCTGGATAAAAAGCATTGGGCGTGCACGCGATAACTGCGACAATTATAATTATAATTATCATCTTAAAAATATTAATTACTCAATAATAATAAACTACCTATTTTTTTTACTCATTAATAATATTAATAATCGAATGAATATATATGCATGTGATATAAATATTAAATTGTTTACGAGTCTAAGAGGTCAGCCAGACACTCACCGGGGGTGGTGGTAGCGGTGTTGGCCCCGGTAGTAGTGGCCTGGTGTTGCTGCCCCTGAAACATCGCCGTAGGATGGAGAAAAAGGGCTCCGTACATCATGTTCTCCTCGCTGGTCTGCTGATTCTGTCCGGCGGTGTGTTGTGCGGAGGTTGCGACGTTTCCAAGAGAGATCGGAGCGCCGGGTGTGGGCGGGACCAGAGAGCCATCTTCAACAGCGAGCCTCACGGCTTCGATGTGTCGCTTAGAAAAAACGTGCTCTTGCAGTGGTGACTTGGGTGAGTACCTGACGGAACATAGTCTGCACTCGTCAGGGCCAGTCGGGCCGCGGTGCGGCTGGACGGTGGATCCCTCTGCCGGGAGGCCTGCCGCGAGGCGAGCTTTCTTCTCCTTTGCGCGTGCGTTCTGGAACCATACCTAAAACTCCCTTAAGTTAGTCACCATTGTCTATCTCGTTTTGCTTAAAATAAATTTATTTATTTAAGGGGTTAGGGGTAGTCAGAATTTTCAAAAAATCATTTTTTTTTTCTACATTTTCTTTAAAAGCATGTAATACAGTCTGTTTTCGGTAATTTAGTTTGGACTAGTGATAACAAATGCCAATTGAATATATCGGATTGTTTATTTGAAACACATTAAATGCACTGAAGATTATTAGGCTGACTGTCAATACTCCCAACACTGTTCAAAAAAATTAAACTATAGTTTATTTACTATAGTAAATGAAATTTTTTGTTGATAATTACACGGAAAAAAGTAAACTGTAATAAATAACAGTCGATTTATAATAAGTAATGATCAACTGCTAAAAATTACCATTTCAAACAGTCAAATCGTGATTTTACTATTCACTTTATAATATTTACCATTTAAACGTTACAATTTACTCTTTACATGGAAGAAAATACTATTTCAAACAGTAATATTCGCTATGTAAATGTCTAAAATGTTAAAGTATAATAATTAACAATTCAGACTTTGATATTTATCATTTTGTACCTAACAAATGATCTTATGATATGTAAAAAATATAAAATAAAGTAAGTAAATTTCTAATACAAGCAACGTCAATATTTACAAAGTAAAATGGTAAATTTTAAAAGTATAATTTTTACTGTTTCAAACGTTAAATTCTCCCAGAGTGAGACCTTCTTCTCTTTCATCTGAGTTCCCCTTCTCCTCATAATATCGACTATATATTAAAATGGCAATTTTTACTGTTTGAAACTGTAATTTTTTAAGATAAAAGAGTCGTTATTTACTATAGTGACAGCTACTAATCACTTATTTTCGATATTAAATTATAAATTGTGGCTTTTATACTTTCTACATTAAGTTCTGTAATATTTATATTTTTGCCACCCCGATGTCCGCTTTACTGTTTGAAACTATAAAAATTAACCGGAATCCGAGTGAATATTACAGTTTATTTTTTTCCGTGTAGTTTTCTATTCAAACCTAGTTGCATTTTAATAATTCTGTCTTATAAGTAATCTAAACTAAAGTAAAGATTAACCAAAAAATTAAATCAATCTTAAAGATTATATTGGTTGTAAGTTTATGAGTAATTTCTTTATAGTAAAGTTTATTTACTTGAATATATGATGGGCCCGGAGATAAGGCAGTTTTACGCGCAAACTCTACCTATTTATTTATCATTTTGTTATTTTTTTTTCAATGATTAAATTTAAAAATAGAAGAATCAATTTACGAAGGACTATTATTAACATACTCCTGCCAAGTTTAATGATTTTTCGTTCAAAAATTACTTGGTCAAAAAGCGTCTCAGTATTTTTTCCAAAATTTGAATATTCTCTGCCCTACATGTTCTTAAGTTTAATATCTTAAAAATATTCTCTGAAAATTTGAAGTAAATCCGACAAATACTTTTCAAGTTATTCGACAAATAACAAAGGGCGCTCAGGCACTCCAGAACGCTAGAGAGCAGCTAGCTCTCGAGAGTGTAAAACTTTAAATGCGTTTTTCTCAAAACTATGTATTTTGAACTGGCGATCACTGTAACTCGAAAACCGCTCAGTAGATTTTAATGAAATTTATACAGCTTTTAGAATACATGAAAAACTCGTGCCGTTAGTTTTTTGCCGAAAATTGAGAGAAAAATTTCCTGAGGCCGCCATTTTGTTAATTTAAAAAAAAAAAAACAAAAAAGCTTTGATCAGGCACAAGATTATCTATTAACAAAACTAATTTTTCTTTTCCGATTGATTTTCGATGAATCTTCAAGGATTTATGATGATCACCGCAAGGACCTTTTTTTTAAGACTGAGTCAACACAAACACCCATAACTTTTTAAATTATAAATTTTTTTTTTCAAATTTTCGTTAAGTCAAGTCAAAACATTATTTAATGATGCCATATTATTACTTATATAAAGTAAAATGATTTACTGGCAAAAAAAAAAATTATTGAAAATTCTCATTTTTTCATGTCTCTGACTACCCCTAAGCCCTTAATTATTTCAAAATCTAACTCAAATATTAAAATATTAATTAATTTGCTCGAAATACTTTAAATATATTAATATTAATATTAATTATTATTAATTAATTTGTACATTAAATGCGTTGTTGACCAGTAGCAGCGCCAATGAAGCTCACCTGGACCACACGCTTTGGAAGCCCGATCTCGCGTCCCAGCATCTCGCACTCGGCCATCGTCGGAGTTTTGTAGTCCGAAAACAGAGACTTCATAACTTTAACTTGAGTCGCGGACATTTGAGTCCGGTACCGCTTTCCCCCAGATTGCCCGCCGGCGTTAGAGTTGCTTCCGGTTCCGTTTCCTCCGCTGGCATTGCCCCCACTCCCGGGTAAACCAGTGGGAGTGGTAATTCCGCTAGGTGTCGTAGCGTTGCCGTGTCTCGAGCTTTGAGTGCTGGACGCCGGGCTGGGAGGCCCGCTTTCGTCATCCAGGAATTCGGTAGTTTCGCTCATGCTGTCGTCGTCACAAATGCTGCGCTCGGACAAGTCCGTAAGCGGCCCGCAGTCGCTCCCACCGCGAAAGTGCGAAGGAACACCACTCTGCTGCTCTTCCAGAAGACTACTCAGCCCGGTGAGACTGAATTTCATGGACCGGCTGAGGTCTACGGGCTTGCTCAAGTCCAAAGGAGACTCTCCGGTGGCAGTATTGGCATTGCTGTTGCTCATTCCCTGAGTAACTGCAGTTTCAGGGCGGCCGTTGGAGGTGTGAGCGGTGAGCTCGCTCATGTAGCTCTTCATGGACTCCTCATAGAGCCTCTTGATAATTGAGGTGTCCAGCTCGTTGTTGAACGCCGAGAACAGCGGCGGCATCAAGCTGGGCGTGCTCGGATTCGAAGGAGCCGAGTCCATCGACAGTTCTTCATCGGGAATGTTGTCAATATTAACTTCACCCCTCGCGACTTGATCAGCGTGTTTACTGCTAAGATGGGACTCAAGTGCGGACTTTACTTTGAAAAGTGCGGGACAAAAGGGACACCTTTTGTTGATGACCTGGCTATGAGCGCGAAACTGTCCCTTGCGTTCTCTAGCTCGAGTATTTTGAAACCACACTTGAACAACGCGTTTCTTAAGATTCACCTCACGAGCTATCGTCTCTAGCATCTTCCTCGAGGGATTCGACTCGATCTGGTACTTCTGGTAAAGGTAGTCCAGCTGCTCCGGCAAGATGGTCGTTCTCAGCCGCTTGTCTTTAGGCTGCTCACTGTGCTCAGAATTACTACGACTCTCATTTCCAACAATACTGTCATCATAGTCGTCAAACTTCCTCTTCCGGTCTTGCATCATCGCCAACAGAGGATGCTGCTGTAGATCAGAGCCAGAGGTGGCGTTCAGAGCTTGCTGTTGAAGAATCCCAAAAGCTGAGTCAGGCGCGTAAGAGGCCGGAAAAAGCGATGGGTTCATGATATGTACCAACTGGTGCTCGCGCCAAAGTTCAAACCGACTGAACATCAAATTACACTTGTCGCACTGAAAATTTTCCTCTTTAACTTCTACTTGGGGGTTTGGCTGCTGGTTTTGGTTTTGGTTTTGATTCTGCTGTTGCTGACTCTGCGGACTTTGAACTGAGGGAGTCGGCTGCAGATGCGGCGGGGTGGGAGTGTTCAGAGGCTGTTGAAGCTGGTCGGTGAGAATTGGAACGTTAGATGGGTTGTTTGGCACGGCGTTTGTCGTCGTGGTCGAACTGCTATTACTGTCTTCGGAACTTAGAACAGCGGCAACTTGAGCAGCGGCTGCTTGAGCCTGGGCACTTCTTTTAGCATCCTCCTCTTTGAAGCAGTGGGTCTTTTGATGACGGATCAGTTCATAGTATCGTTGGAACACTAGCAGACACTTTTTGCACTGATAATTGAGTCCGGGAGTGCGTTGGAACCTCCCGGAACCGTCATCGACCTCGCGGTTTCCTCCTGGAGTGACTGGTTCGGCCGCTGGTTGATTTTCGTAGACCTTGCGGGCCTTCTGTCGGGCGTTTTGGAACCAAACGACGATCACTCGGGGACTAAGACCCAGGAGCTTGCTTAGGTACTCCAGGTCGTCGTCCTTTGGGTAGGCGTTGTTCTCAAAGAACTCCTGGAGGACTTTTATCTGGTAATCTGTGAACCTAGTTCGGTTTGCTCTTTTTCCAGAACTGCTTGAGGAGTTGCTGCCGTTGCTGTTGCCGCTGAAGGAAAAATCCGTGGGATTACGCCCGGGACTGATCGATCGCTGAGGTGTCAGAGAAAGGGCGCCGGACATCGAGGTCGGAATCGTTCCGGCGAGCCCGGAGTTTGGGCTTGCGAAATTCTGCGGCGTTAACTTTGGCGGGAGCATTGGGGCGCTGGTTGTCGAAGGCATGTGTGAGGACAGGTCGTGGTGGAGACCAGAGAACACTGAGCTCATGCTGAGCGCTGGAGAGTGAGGCCTTGACTGCTGGTCTCCGGAACTCCCTGGAGAATGATGGGATTCGTCTAACTGTTGAGCCTGCAATTGTTGGTGCAGTTGGTGGCTGAGCATCGGCTCGCTGATCGGCTCCTGCTTTATCTCGGTGATAGGCGCTGTTGAGATTGCAGTTGACGTTGCGGTAGACGGAATAGAGATCGCTGGTGGTGATGCTGATTGCTTGTTCGGGCTTTTGTCGTCAGAGGAACTCGCTCCGGAGTTTCCGCTTGAGTTCAAGGGTGTTACTTTGGCTTCGCCGGTTTTTTCGTACTCTTCTAGGTTTAAGGTTGTACATGGCGGGTTGTTGAAGTTGTAGGGGCTGTCTTTGTTACGCTGGCGCTCTTTGAAGAGCGTGTTACGGAACCAGTGCTTGATTACTTTTGGTAAAAGCCCACTCTGAGCAGCCATCTCCATTATTTGCTCTTCACCGGGGGAGTTGTTTATGTCGAAGTGAGCTCGGAGGATCTTCAGTTGGTCGTCGGTTATCCGGGTTCGGGCGCGCTTTTGAGATGCTGCGTTTGCCTGGAAATATAAATAAAAATATTTTTAGATTTTGTTATAACTAGCAACCTTGCAGTCACTTTGTGACTGCCGTGACTTGTGAAATATAAATAGAATTTTGCTTTATTAAATAATGAATTTTGTTAAATTAAACTGTACGTTCTTAACTATTGAGGTTTTTAAAGCTATAAGCTCATCGTGATGTTAGACTCATCAAGAGCTTTTATTTGAGTACCCATATGCATTTTTGATATATTTTTCATATATACATATATATAATATGTATAAATATATGAAAAATTGATGTGGGTACTCAAATGAAAGGTCTTGATGACTGTAACATCGGGATGAGCTTATATCTTTAAAAATGTCAATAGTTCACGAGATATAAGTCATTTCTTGAATTATCAATAAAATTTCCAGCAAAATATATCAAAAATCCATTTAAAGAAAAAAACAATTTATCACAACAATAAAAATTTTTTCCAAGTAAAAAAATAGAAGAAAAAAAAAATTAAAACTTACCGCAGCTTGTTGTTGCTGCTGCTGAAGTAAATGTTGCTTGGCAAGAATATCAGCTTGTGGATTAATCGCGGGATATGGCGGCGCAGCGCCATCATACGGCGGTGGAGGAAGCATCATGGGTACTAACGGTGGTTGTAAATTCATCGCTGCCAAATTAAACGGCAATCCCATCATGCCCATCATCAATTGTGGATACTGTTGTAAATGTTGAAGTTGAGAAGCAGCCATAAACGCTGCAGCTTGCATATCATTGAGCTGTTGCTGAGACAATTGTAACTGAGGATGCTGCTGAACTCCATGGTGCGCATTGGCCTGTCCCGTTGAATCAGTACTAGAAACCGGAGTGTTAGACAGCGCAGGTGTAGTCGCTGGAGTCGTAGACGAAGCTTCAGGAGTTCCTCTACCTCTTTCTTTCTCCTCCTTGTCCTTCTCCCTATCCTCCTTATCCTTATCTTTCTCCCTCTCTTTGTCCTTCTTGTCCTTTTCTCTATCAGAACTCAAATCCTGGGGCAATTGCTGGCCCTGATTGTTCGCATTGGCAGGTGTTGAACTTCTAGGCGCGGTGTTCGTCGACGAGGACGTCGCAGCAGTCACAACAACGCTCTTTTTCTCATATTCACACTTGAACTGCTGCGCGTACTTCTCCAGAAACTCTCTAGGCACCAGATCTCTATGAACTTCTTCACAATGTGCCTTCAGCACCCAAACACTACTAAACTCTTTATTGCAATGCTGACAAGTGCTGCGAGTCAGTTCAGGAATCGCTTCTTCTTCACCATCTTCATCTTCATCCCTTTCCTGAGCACTAGCTTGCTGCATCTGTTGCTGGGCAGCAAGTGCCTGCTTCTGCTGCTCCTGTTTCTGCTGCTCCTGCTGAGCCTGAAGCGCAGCAGCAGCCTCCTCCTCTTTCCTCTGCCTTCTCTGATGATTCTCATTGAACTGCATCACCAAATCAAACCCAAAACTCTCCAACAAATGCTTGTACATCTGCGAAGTCTTGTGCCTAGGCTGCGAAAGAATATCCTGAGCCTGATTCTGATGCTGCTGCTGAGTGACCTGCTGCGCAATTTGCTGCCCCGCGGTATTTTGCGCATTCTCAGCCAATTGCTGAGTCGCCGCCAATTGTTGGAACAACGCTAAAGGACTACTGAACATACAATAAAGCTGCTGATGTGTCACCAATTGTTCCTGATTCACAAACGAAGCATTACACCTTCCACAAGAAATAACATTACTATTATTACTCCCAGAATTGTTATTCGCACTATAAGGCGGACTTTCGGGACTCAAAGTCGGCTGTTCAATCAAAGGCCTCGCTAAATCTAGCTGCCCACTAGCAGCAAGATCAGGAATCTTGCTGGTTCGGGTTTGATGCAGCACACTTCGCATGTGAATGTCCAAAGTACTGCTTTGGGTATACGAAACCTTGCAAATATTACACTTATAGGGTTTTTTATCCTGATCAACCTGAGAATCTGGCGTATCAGTGGGACTCGATGGAGGAACTGATATCGTGTTATTATTACCCTGTTCTTGAACAGCGCGCTTCAATTTATGCAAGTGGCTGACACTGTTGTAGTGAACCAGCAAGATATTCTTCTGCGTGAAGCTTTCCTTGCAGACGTCACACTTGTAGGGTCTGTTGGGGTCGAGGTACTTCTCCATTGGGTAGGTCATCTTCTCGCCTTTGCGATGAAGAAGAGTCTTGTTGTGTCCAGTGAGGTAGCTTTGTCTAGTAAAGGCTACTTTGCAACGATGGCACTTGAATTTGCGACCAGCGTCGTTCGATTGGTAGGAATCTTCAGCCATCGCTTGGCTGTTCAAGTAGTCCTCCATGAGTCTCTGGTCTTTGTGCATGGAGGACGAGTCGCTGGCGTCGCTCTCGTCTTCATCTCCGCCGGTAGCGCTGGCATTTCCGACTCCGCTGACACTACCGCGAGTTTCTTCTTCAGCGTTTTGCTCTTCTGCTAGACTGACCTGACGTCTGAGGGCTTCCTCGGTGATGGCTTGAAGAAGAGGGTGAGCTTGCAGAAGACTTTGTTTGTACTGGTTGATCGCGTCTTCTTGCAAATCCCCGTGAGCTGCTTCAATGTGCTTCTGCAGAGCTTGAATGGAACGAAAGGAACGGCCGCAGAGGGCGCACTTGGTCGAGTCTCTGATCGCGTGGTACTGAGCGTGCTGCTGCAACTTGTCCAGGGTTTTGAACGCCAGGCTGCATTGTCCGCAGCGGTATTTGTAGACGTGTTTCTCGCTGACTGCCAAAGCTGGTGTGGCAGCCGGGTGAGATTCTCGGTGGTGCTGCTGCAGTTCTTCCAAGGAACGACACAAGCGTCCGCAAATGCTGCAGCGGGTCAGCTCGTCGACTTCTTCTGGAGCTCGGTCGTTCTCTTCCTCGGATGGAACGTTCTGCTTGGTGGTTGATGGAGATGTGGGAGGTATTGCGGGGGTTGATGTGTTTCTTGGGTTGTTGTTCAGCCAGTGGCTCTGGTCTACTAGCAGGAGCAGTCGTGCAAGTCCGTCGGTGTTTACCGAATGGATTTGCATCACGTGCTTCTCCAAAGCTGGCCGGTCTTTGAAGCCGTCCTGGCACAGAGGACAGATAAAGTCTTGGCTGGGTTCCTCTTTCACTTCCATTTTTTCGTCCGGGTCTTGCGTATGCGCTATTTGCAAGTGCTGCTTCAACTCTTCTTTCGAGGTCGGTTGGTAGGTGCACAGAGGACACACCACCTCCTCCGGTTCGTTCTCAGGATCTTGGTCCGGGTCATGGTCGTTGTCTGGCTCTTGCTTTACTTCGCTGTCGCACTCACTGCCTTCTTGGCGTTCTGGAACAGAAATTTGGGGAGTTTTGGTGAATTTTTTTTGTTCTTAATTCATAATTTTTTCAAAATTTTGATCTTCTAAATAAATTGATGAAAAAATTAAAATTGAATCAAGAGAAAAAATCTTTGAGCAAGAAAATTATTTTGAAAAATTTTAATGAACATTTTTTTGATTAATTTAAGACATTAAAATTCTTTAAAATAATTTTTTTTTGCTCAAAAAAAATTTTTTTCTAATCAATTTAATTTGTTTATCAATTTAAAATAAAATTCACAAAGGATTTAATTTTTGAAGATTTTTTATAAGAAATTTGATAAATATTTTTTATTACTATTAATATTTAATTTAATTGAACATTTAATCCTCTCAATACGCTGATAAAAAAAATTAAAGTGATTTAAAAAAAAATGAAACAAGAAAACTATGTTGAAGAATTTTAGTAAACATTTTTTTGCTTAATTTAAAACATTAAAATTTTTTAAGAGGATTTAATTTTTGGAAATTTATTATTCGTTTTCAATTTAATTGAACATTTAATCCTCTGAATATGCTGATAAAAAAAATTAAAGTGATTTAAAAGAAAAAATCGTAGAAAAAAATTATTTTTAAGACTTTTAAATACAATATTTTGGTTTAAAATTTTTCTGTTTAATTTAAGGTTGCACGGACAGTACCCCGTAAGTCATTATAGAATCTAAATTTTTTTTTCGTTAAAATTACAAATTTGAATACGAAAATTCATTACTATAATTTAACTGTTACCTTACATTATTATTAATTAAAATAATTAAATAATTTCATTAACAAAAATATTCAAATAGTCAACGTTTGACTCAAGTATTTTTTCACAAAACTCAGACCTGGCAACACCGCGCATAACAGCTGTTTATATTTATCTGGTTGTGTAGTGTTGAGTTGAAAAACATAACCCATAAATATACACAGGAATTATTAAAATTCAAAATTCGCGCGTTCTGTTCTGTGCAATGTTGCCAGACTGCGCCGAATCACGTGGTTTATTTATTTTTAAATATGTCGGCCTGAAATTTTCGTGAATTTCTCATCTTTTGCATTAAAATATCTTTAAAAGCTTTTGTCAGAAAATTCTCATTTTATTTTTAACGTATTCTACGAAAGTTGGTTGACTGAAATCCAAGTTTTTTGTTTTTTAATCTTCCTACACTGTGAAAAAAAACCGGTCTGAGTCCATGCGGTGTACGGTGTTAAAAATTCCGGTGTTAAATTCAACACCGAAATCGGTGTAACAGTAACACCGGTCGCGGTGTAAATAATTTTTTTCAGTGTTAAATCGGTGTTATAAATTTTCCGGTGTTGATAATATTATAAGTAACACAATTTTTATAATTAAACTTTTTATGTTTAATAATTAAAGATAAATAATCAAAAAAAAGTTAATATTTAATTTAGAAGGTGCAAAATAATAAAATATAAAGTAGATAAAAGTTTTTGATTAAAATAAATACACTGTAAAAAATTTCGATGTAAAAATGGACCCAGAGCACTTTACATGGGCGTGTAGTGTGAAATAATGGTGTGAAATTCTCTCGGTGTAAATTTTCGATCCGTGTTACTTTAACACCATTATTAAAGGACAATTTTAGGACATCATATAGACAATCGGAAACTCTAAAATAGTGGATTTTAATAATTATTTCATAACTTTTAAGTATTTTTTTTAAGATTTTCGGAATACTTCTAAGATAATTTTAAAATCAATGCAATTTATTTGAAGCAATTTAGTTGAAATTTTGTCCTTAAATCTTATGTGGGACCTTTTTTGAATAATCTTAAAACATTTTTTTAACTATTTGAGAACAAATTTTGAATACATTTGAGACATTTTTCGGATATTTTTTAGACAATTTTGGAGCATTTTTTGGACAGTTTTAGAGTGTTTTTACAAAAAATTTGAAACATTTTTAGAACAATTTTACGACAATTTTGAACGTTTTTTAAATGATTTTTATATAGATAATTTATTTTTGCACAGCTGTAGATTTGTCATGTTTAAAATATCCATTATATTATGAGAAACATCATGGTTACAATAAAAATAATTATTATATTGTTCCTAAACATTTAATATTGTAAATACTATTTAACTTGTTGTATAACATTAATTAAATCGATTTTGGCGTAATTTTATAAATTGAAAATTCTTAAATAAATGTTACTTGTCTCATTTTGATAAATATTGAATATTAATTGTGTTTTATGGATCATGTAATATTCATACTCCGATACGGTGTAAATTTATTCTACTGTTACACCGGTTTAACACCGGATTTTTAATACCGCAAAAGAGCACCGCTACATCGGTGTTAAAATACACAGATGTTACATAGCGGTGTTAAAATGAGTCCATTTTAACACCGCTTTTTTTACAGTGTATGAGGTAGTCAAATAAATCGATATATGTGCAATCCGCCAATAGTCTCTATCGGCTAGATGTTAAATTTCAATTTTTTAATAATTTATTAAAGGATAACCTTTCGTCAGATCTAATCCAAAAAATTAATTTAGACGTATGGGATAGCAATTCATAACATATCAAAAAATTAGCTTTTGATATTCACAAGTGCATTAGTGTCCGAACAACCTTAAGACATTAAAATTCTTCAAAATAATTTTTTTTTTGAGTCGATTTAATTTATTTATCAGTTTGGAATAAAATTCACAAAGAAGATTTAGTTTTCATTTGAATACTTAAAAAATTTAAGTGTGTAAAATAATTTCAACAGTCACTATGTACAATATCTGCAGCTTATTGTCTATGGGTATGGATATGGATATAAATATTAAATAAACCCGAGTCTCACGAATTATTTATAATCCTGTTGGCTGGGTTTGTTAAAAACCGGTATCCGTTTGACCGTTTTAATGTTAATTTTCACGCCGAGAATCACGAACGGCTAATGACAAGCAAAGGCGACGTACCAGAGTAAAAAACTCTAAATAGACTTACGCGATCGTTCAAAAATGAAAATAAACTAACTAACAAACTAATGTATAAATATATATCGAAATAAAATAAAATTAAAATGGAGTATATAGTACATTTATGCTCTCTACTCTGTCGAGGATAAACGGCAGTTTTTCAATAACCGCTACATGTTGCGAGTGCTCCAGGGCGTCGTGTCGTTAATGACGGAGTCACGGACAGCTAAGATCGTAATTTATGATTAGCTTACTCGCAACAAATCTTCATAAATACTCTAACAAATAAAACTTACATACATTTATCCAATTTTCTTTTTTATCTATCTTTTTTTTTAATATCGAATTTATTTTCCTTGTTATAATTATCTAGTCAAATTAACTTTGATTATCATAATAATTGTCACTGATTTTTCTTGCGGTTGATTTACTTTAAGTATAAAATTTATTCTCATTTTTAAATTAGCCACTTCCGTTGGTCGAACTTCGGACAAAAAAATTTTATTAATAATTTAATTTTTATTAGAAAAATTTTATTTAAATATTTAAAATTGAGAAAAATAAATAAAGTGACTTATAATCTTTAACTACACTGATAGAAGGATTTATTTGTATTAAATAATATTTGTTAGTAGTTAATAAATCATTTATTAGAGACCACTTTTTAATATTAAACAAATATTTCTTAGTATTTAAAATGATTTGATTGTATTTAATAAATCCGATATTCATTTATTAAATATTAATAAATCTTTTTAAATACTAAGAAATATTTGTTAAGGACTAACAAATGGCTTCTAATAAATGATTTGTTAAATATTAACAAATCTTTTTAACTATAAACAAATCCTTCTCAGTGCATATAGAGAATTTAATTTTAGAAAAATTTTAGTTTATTTTAGGAATTTCAAATCAACGTCAACAATGGATTAAGATAAATACCCGGGTTTTTTTTTCTCAAGGAAAAGTTATCTTTGTGGAATGTATTGGACTTTAGGGATTAGATCACCAATACTAATATTTAAGTTTTATTTTTACTACAAAATCTTTTGGTTGAAATGTTTAAAATAAAAGATTTTAATTATTTATAAGAAATTTTTTGAAACTCCACAATTTTAATTGATATAAATTTTGATTAAGAATTCACTTTTAATATATTTTTATTTAAATTTAAAAATACTTATATTAACAATAAATTTAAAAATCATTATTTTATTAGAAATTTTATTTATTAGAAATTTTTTGAAACTCCACAATTTTAATTGAAATAAATTTTGATGATAAATTCACTTTTATGTATTTTTATTTAAATTAAAAAATACTTATATTAGCAATAAATATAAAAAATTATTATTTTAATTTTTGTAACTGATTAAATAATAAAAAAAAAAAATGAATTTGTATATTTTAAAAAACCGTAATCCAAAAGCCAGTGTCAAATTTATATGCATTTTTTTATCAATCACATAACACCAATTAATGCGTATTAAAATTTTTTTGAACACTTTAACTTCTTAAACACAATTTCTAAACTTAAAATCGAACTAGTAAAGATCATTTTATTTTTTTTTAAACTTTTCATCGAAATTTTTTAAAAAATTCCACTTAGAAATTTTATTATATAAAAAAAATTCAATTAAAAATTTTTTCACAATAAAATAAAAATAATTTCCGACAAAAATTTGAAACTTCGACAATTAAATAAAAATAATTTCCCAAAAAAAATTTAATTTAAAATTTTTCCACAAATAAATATTTTTTTTTTTTTGATTTCATATCAATGAAATTCACTAAAAAATTTAGAAACTCACTCATTTTAATCGGCTTTTTTTTAGCTCTATACTTAAGTAATAAAGGTCTTTTTTGTCTAGTTTCATTAGCCACTTCATCATTCATTTTCTCTACTTATCTAATATAACTACAAACTATTGTTAAAATAAAAATTACAACTACAACTAAAAATAATTTGACCGTAAAACAATAACATTTTAAATACCGGAGTACCTTATCCCGTTCGTCACATAAGAATAAAAATAAAATTAAATAAAATAAAAAATCAGAAGCAAAGATACGACTGTAACTGAGCAAAGTCGCCCGGACACTGAAGAGCCCGAAAAATTAAAGCTAATTCAGAAAATTCAAGGGTAAGTCCCCTCCTTTCCTTCAGCTATTCGACACTAAACCTTTTCTAAGTACTGTGCCCACCGGTGATGACGGTTCCGACCAGTTCGAGTAGTACCTACTACTCATACAGATATTAAACAATCTCAAATCTTAAATCTCAAAGAAGAGGTCGTCAATTGTATTCTTAAACACTGCGCCTTAAAACAACCCTAGGACATTAAAGTTATACTGGTACGATGACAAAACATTTGAAAGTAAAAACCAAAAACTAAAAGCTTCTAAATTTATAAGTTAAAATAAAAATTAATGGATTATTTCGTTGTACTATTTCCAAAAAATACAATAAAATTAAAACCGTTAGGTACGCCCTCGTCCGGCCGCTCAGGTGTTTTGTTTCCAATAAAATGTTTAAAAAGAAATTTTTAATAAATAAATAACACGCATGTACTGAAGAACATCGATGCAACTGGCATTTTACTTTTTTATTTTTCGTTTTATTAATTCAAGAGAAAGCTGTACTAAGCGATTGTGAAAATAAATATGTAAATATTGGTAATGAAAGGAAATGGGCTGTAAGATATCGAACGCAAACAATACAAAGAAACAATGAAAATATTTTTTTTTTTACAAAAAAAAAAGTATATAATATAGATAGAAAAAATTTTAAATGTCTAAAGACTTTATTAATGACCAGATGTATCTTATTGAGACTAACAGACATCTTTTGATAATTATATACCATTTTTTTTACAATATAAAATTTATTTTTAAAGTAAGAAATTTTATAAATTTCCTTTAAAAAAAATTTATTTTTTCTTTAATAATTTAAAAAAAAAAATCAAATTAAAGAAAAAATTTTAGATACTTGATTAAAATTTTAGTTTTTTAATTTTGAATATTATACTTTAACTAACAACTTTGTACTATGTGACTTCCGTGACTTGTGAAATATAAATAAATAAGATTTTACTTTATTAAATAATAAATTTTGTTAAATTGAACTGTACTTTCTTAAATATTGACGTCTTCAAAGATATAAGCTCATCTTGATGTTACACTCATCAAGCGCTTTCATTTGAGTACCCACATGCATTTTGATATATTTTTCATATATACATATATATAATATATATAAATATGTAAAAAATTGATGTGGATACTCAAAAGAAAGGTCTCGATGAATGTAATGTCAGGGTGAGCTTATAACTTTAAAAATGTCAATATTTCACAATATATTTGTTAAATTGCACTGCACTTTGTTAATTATTGACGTTTTTAAAGATATAAGCTCATCTCGATGTTACACTCATCAAGAGCTTTCATTTGAGTACCCACATGCATTTTGATATATTTTTCATATATACATATATATAATATATATAAATATATGAAAAATTGATGTGGGTACTCAAATGAAAGGTCTTGATGAGTGTAACATCGGGATGAGCTTATATCTTTAAAAATGTCAATATTTCACAAGATACAAGGTCATTTCTTAATTATGTATCTAGAGATAGAGCATGTTTGAATGCAGCCTAAATACTTATCATAATAAATTGCAAAATTTTGCTTATTCTTTTAATAATATAGATAATTTTTCAGTCAACATAATTTTAACCTTTCAATTATATTTTTACTTTCTATAAAACATTAAAAAATTTATTTTTAATAATTTTTCATTACTTTAACTCGTTTCAATTTAAAAAACTCCAAAAAATGATCAAAGATCAATCAAAAGTTCAATTTTAGCGCACGCTTTTTTAAAACAAAATTAATAAAAAAAGAAAAAGGTTTGTATAGACAAACAATGTCCAAAAACCACATGGACGTCAGTTGCCGAGGAATGACCCGATAGACAGCGCGTGCTCTCATTCTCTGGCCTTGTTTCCGTATTTTTATTATTGTAATTGTATTTATATTTATTTTCACATCGAACGTCTATACGTTTGCGTAAAAAATATAAAAAGGATATATTTTATATTTAATATATTTTATTTAGCATTTGTTGCCTATGGAAATATTACAATAGACTGCGGTAGTGATCAGAAGAAAGAGAGGAAGATGATGGCACACGACAGCGCCATATGCCATCATTGAGCACACAAGGGCACAAAAAATTAATAACCGTTATTTACCGAGTCTGAATTAATTGCTCAGAATGTAATCGATGAGAATAGGAGGAGCAGTGGTGTTATTAATTATTGTTATTTGTGATAATGAATTTTAATTCTCTTATTGTCGCCAATCGCACACGTTGATTATTTCCAATTCACAATAACGTCAGATGGCCGACAAATATAATATAAGAAGACTGTCTTCGGGTGAGTATCGACTCTACCACGTGGCACTTATCATAACAATCGCGATATGTTATTAGTTTTTGTTGTATTATATATATATATATATATGTATAGTCAGCTCGCTTCGTGAAGAGTTAATTGCACGGGGAATTTTGTAATTTCGTTTCTGTTTTCTATAAGTCAACCACGAAACACGTGTGCTTTGTTACCGGACAAAGAATACAAATCATTTTTTATAATTATAGGTCACTTTTTTTTTTTTTTATAAATCTGAATTCATTGTTATAATTTTCGAAGAAATTTATGTTAATTTTCTATTCAAAGAAATTAATTCCCGTTTTTTATTAAATTTTATTCGTATTCGCATTAATTTTTTAAGCAAAATTAATTACAAGCGATAAATAAATTAATTTGCTGAAGTTAAAAGCGTTTGATTTTTTCAAAAAGATAATTAATTTATTTTTGGATTTTTAAATTTAATAATAACTTGAATTTATATAACGAAAAAAAAATTTTTAACTGTTTAGAAGCTAATTTTAAAAATAAAAAATAATTATTCTTGTTTTAATAATATAATAAAAGATAAAAGACAAATAGTTTGAATTTGCATATTAAAATAAATAGACATCCTTGTATTGCAATAAACATCTATTTATTTGTTCTTTGACCATCATAATTGTCGTTTTATTGTTTCTAATTCATGCGTCTTTGTATTAACTATTCGTTATAATAAATAATCATCGCTAATTCCGACAACTGTTTAGTTTTCGTAGTTAATGACGTACTATTTAAATCAATGATTTTAAATCTAATAAAAAATGCCGTCAAAGTTCCAAAAAACAAATTCAACAATTAAAGTTCTCTAAAACCTACGTAGAAAAAAAAAGTTTTTACACCAAGAAAATTTTAAAGAAGACAAAAATTATTTTGGAGCAAGAAGAAATTTTCTTGGCTCAAGAAACTTTTTCATTCAAAAACTTTCAATCTTCCTTAATATTTTCTTGAGCCAAGAAAATTTTCCCTCCTAGAAATCAAAATTTCTACCGAGTATAATTCAAATTATACGGGATATTTTTTTGGATTATATCCGATGTAATTTTACGCAATATAACAAGAAAAATTACTAGGTAAAATCGGATATTACATTGAGTATAATCCAAAAATAATTTAGTATAATCTGGATTATATTTGATATTATCTGAAATTTTTTTTTACCACAGATATCACTGAGTATAATATGAAAGAATATCTAATATCATTTTGTTCTTTCCGTACAGTCAAGAATTTTTTTTCAGTACAGATTCTTCAATTTAAAAATAAATATTAACTTTTATAATAAAAAAAAACGCCAACTTACCATGATTAATGCTGGGATTCGGTGTAGTAGGAGTAGTTGGACTAGTTTGCTGGTTGGCAGGTGCATCAGGATCAGCAACAACTTGAAAAACATCCCCAATATCAGTATGCGGGGGATCGTTGCTCTGAATAGTATTCCTCCTGTGCATCTGATGAAGCTGCTCCATATGCAAGTGCTTAAAAGACCTGACATGTTGGAGTAAATGCAGTCTATGTCTCGCGTTGAACCCGCACAAGGCGCAGTGGTAGATCTTGCCGACCGACTGAACCCCAGAGCTGGCTTCAACAAGGTGTCTGAGCAGCAACGCGGCGGCTTCATGTCTCGGCGAGGAAGCATGAAGAGCCAACTTATGCGCACTGTTAGTATAATAATCACAAGCATGACACCTCAACTGTGCCGTGCTGGTGGGAGAGGCCAAGTACTTCAACTTCCACTCGTTCCTGATCCCGCCCTCCTTGACATGATTAACATGCTGCAGCCGCTGAAGATGCTTATCCGTCTTGCAGTGCAGTTGGAAGTTCGCCTTCAAGTTAGTCTTGTAATTACAGAGCTTGCACACAAAGTTTCCGGACACTAAAGCCAGAATCTCCCCCTCCCTGGTCCTGGTCCTATCAACCGCCAGATGGTGCCCCAGAGCCTCCAGGGAGTCACTGCTGAAGTTATTGCAGACACAGCACTGATAAAGTTGGGCAGGATCCGGGTCAGCAGTCTCTGGAGGAGGTTCCATGCTCTCAGGAGACAATCCAACATCGCCTCCCAGGTTCCCTATCGCGGACATGTTGGCCATACCTCCTATAAGCTCGGGAGGGAGCTGAGGGGGCAGTTGTCCTCCAGTCATCATCTGGATCAGCAGCGCCTGATTGTAGGCCATGTCTGCAAGCGCAGCTTCAGCATGTTGGGGCTTATCAAGCCCTCCTAAATGCAGTAACTGCTCCAATTGCTGCTGCTGCTGTTGCTGCTGCTGTTGTTGCTGCTGCTGCTGATGGTGCTGCTGTTGCTGCTGCTGCTGCTGATGATGAGACTGAAGCGCAGAGAGAGTCTGCATGTGCTTGACATTCTGCTGCAACACCAACATATTGTGCGTGTGTTTCTCACTGGTCATGTGTATCCTGAGATTCCTGGCGACATTAGTCTCATAATTACAGACGTCGCACCTGAAAGTCGGCTTGGGCTTGCCTTGAGTGGCAGCAGGCCCGCTCAAATGGGGACTGTGGTTCTGATGGTGCGGACTCCGCGTGGGCATCGGCGCCTCCTGAGACGAGGAAGGATTGCTAGTGGCTGCAGCGGCTGCAACAGCTCCGCCTCCCTGCTGTAACTCCTGCATATTATTAAGATGCTTGTCGCTCTGCATATGAATGCTTAGATTCCCCTTGGTAGTAGTGGAATAATTGCAAACTTCGCACCTGTAGGGCTTGTACCCACAAGTGTAAGTTTCTCCGCGAGCTAACCTGGGGTGAGGCTGACCGGCGATGCAGTAGATGCAGGAAGTCTCGCTTTCAGGATGCTTCTCCTTCATATGTATCTCAAGAGTCTCTTGGTACTTGTAGTGCCAATTGCACTTGGGACACTTGAGAGTCTTGCAGGAGTTTCTGCTGTGGATACCCGCAAGAGGACCACCTGGACCTGCAAGCCTGCTGCTCGCCAAGATAAGCTCGCACTTGGGACACTCGACACCACTTGGCCTGCCCTGCATATGCTCAGGACAGACACCGATCGTCGTACCAGTTAAGAAGTTCGGCGGCTGCTGAGTCAACGCGGCGTAAGAGGACGGCGAGCCTTTGGTCGAAGAAGGTGGCGGCGGAGGCGGAGAAGTATAGTGCATTGCATCAGGAGCTTTCGCCCAGGAAGCTGCGCTGACCTGACCTCCAGTCCACGTGTGGGACTGCTGGTGGTTGAAGTTCAGCGAAGAGTGCGACGTGGGAGTCGTTGGGGTGCTGGGAGACGGCCTTTGCTGGGCCTGGGGACTGCTGGGGATGCCTGGTGTGCTTGCAGGTGTGCTCGTCGTCGTCTGCGTTTCGTGTTCGATGTTATCATTGTTGCTGGTGATGGTGGTGGTGGTGCTGTTGCTTCCAATGGCGCTGATTCTCGGCGCGGTTTGCGAAGAGGAGGTCACTGCGGAGGTCTGGGCGCTGGTGACCGGTTCAAGAAAGCTCACCACCGGCTGCTTGCCTCGTCCCACTGCTTGGATAATCGCGGAAGTGGTGGCATGGGAGAGCACCTGCCTTTCGTCATCAGTCATCGTCAACTGGTGCTCGCCCTGAGCGTGAGCGACGAAGCTTTTGGCGTATCCGAAGCTTAGTTTACAGATGAAGCACATCAGGATCGGCTTTACTGGAACCGAAGTTGAGGGTGGAGGCGGGGCTGGCGTCTGTATCGTCTGCTTGGTCCCTTCCGCGCTTCTGTAGCTGATTACTCGGTAACTGTGCATCACCGGGAGGTCAGGATTGTGCGAGGACTGGGTCCTTTGTTGCTGCTGTTGCTGCTGCTGCTGGTAGGCCTGGTGGGCGTACAGCCTCGAGACGTAGAAGGCGCTCGCGATTTGCGGAAAGACAAGGGAGTGGGAGACGGAAATCCCCCGGCCGTCAACGATACAGCCGTCAGGAAGTGATGGCTCGTCCTCGCTGAGGTCGCTCTCGCCCTCGATAATGTAAGCGGAGCCGTCTGGATTGTAGACGATCTTCCCGTCGAACTTCTCGACGTCACCGCCGGTGGGGCTGGGGCTCGGACTCGGCCCCTGCGACTGCGACTGGAGTGTCATGGTGGACCCGGCGGTCCCAGTTCCAGTTAGTTGTACCGCCGAGGTAGAGTTGGTGGTGTCTGCGGTGGGTGTGGGGGTAGGAATCGCGTCCCGAGTGCAGGGCTCGGTTCCGGAAGGCGGACTGGCTGTTCGCGGGTGGTGGGGTTGCTGAAGCGCAGCCCCGGCCGCCGGAGGGGACCCGGCGCCTCGGCCGCCCTCCTCCTCCGGGCTCATCTCCTGTTTCGGGTGCGGGAACGCGGAATTTTGAAAAGTAACGCCGTGTTGCTGATTTTGAGAACTCTGTTGGGCTTGGTGGCTCTGGTGGTGGGCCGCCACTAGTTGCTGGTAGAGCTGCTGGTGCTGCTCGAGAACTGAGGAGGTTGACGTGTGCTGGAGGGACGGCGGAATCGTGTGGTGCGGCAGGTGGTACTGAGGGGGATGGGGCTCACTGGAGGGCATCACCCCAGGCGTGAGGCGAACTCCAGCCTCACATCACCAACCGCGCATTCGGCTGCGTTTAGTTCAACAGCCAGAGAGTACAAAATTTTTGATGATGATGAGTCTTCTAGTGTAGGAGATGAAGTTGATGATTGTCCTGGTTTTTCTTCGGTGACCAAGGTAGATTTATGAGCTACCCCGTCGCAACCCCAGGTCGTGCCTGAAACAAGGAAAAAAACGATTTTGTTAGACTTTTTTGTTTTAAATGTCATCTATATTATCAAGAGAATAAGAAAAATTTTGTTTCCAAGATAGTCATCAAGTAAAATCAGTTTTTTTAGTGAAATTTAGTGTCATTGCAAAGGTTTTGATTTAAATTTGTGCCTTTTCAAGGTTTCATATCATTCTCACTGATAGTCAATTTATTATAAGTATTTAGGTTCTATCTCTAGATATATAATTAAGATATGACCTTGTATCTTGTGAACTATTGACATTTTTAAAGATATAAGCTCATCTCGATGTTACACTCATCAAGACCTTTCATTTGAGTCCCCACATGGATTTTGATATATTTTTCATGTATACATATATATAATATATATAAATATATGAATATATGAAAAATATATGAAAAATCGATGTGGGTACTCAAATGACAGGTCTTGATAAGTGTAACATCGGGATAAGCTTATATCTTATAAATCGTTAATATTTAAGAAAGTACAGTGCAATTTAACAAAAGTCACGGCAGTCACATAGTGACTGCAAGGTTGCTAGTCTCTTTTAATAAAAAATTACGAGTATTAAATATTAAAGATTGTTATTTTTAAATATTATCTAAGCATAAAATTTAATTTTTATCGTAAATTTGATTGCACTAAATAAATATCAGTGTTATTGTTAATCCGTATTAGCATACACGTATGATTTCATCAGCATTAAAATGCTCCATAGACTGATTAAACATAAAAGATTATCAATTATCAATAGTTATACATATACACGTTATCAATATTTTACTATTAATAGACAGCTCATTCATTTATCCACGTATGTACATATTATGTAAATGTATATTATACGTATATTGATAAAAAGCATTCGTTGTTAAATCATCAGTGACAAACTCTGCTCTATATCTATATATTTGTACTTTTTTTAGAAAGTCCGTTAATCCGAACAAACAACAAAGATACGGAGGTGATGAAGAGTGGGCCAGACCGAAAGATAGTGAAATACGCAGAAATGTGGCAAGCTGGGCACACAATTAGAAATACAAACAGACTAGTATAAGTACACACACTGTAATAATACTCATACTTTTTCCGTCCATGTACGGGTGTGTGACGATGATCAAGGAAACGGTTTCGTTTGGTTTGGTTTAGTTATACGACATAACAGCCAAACACAAAGCCTGTGAGAGGAGCTCTCAGGTAATGTAACAACGCCTTGTACTGTACCGCGTGATACACATCTATGTCCACGTATGTATGTGTGTGTGTGTGTGTGTGTGTGTGTATATGTAGATACCTGATGTAAAGCACAGCTGTGTTTGCGACCCATCGACCCAACTTATCTATCGATTCTGTATCGATAGGTTCCTCGACCCTCCAAGTTTCAAACATAGATAGCTAATATTGAGTATAAAGAGACTAGTTGTATGTTCTCTATGGATAATGGTCATAATAACAACAATTATAATAAAGAAATAAAATAAAAGAGGAAAATTTTAACGGAGATACAGTTTACGAGTCACGGGCATCAATACACCGTTAAATTTGTTTTATTTATTCTATTTGTGTCAAAGATTTTTTGAATAATTGGTTCTTATTTTAAAATACAGGAAATGATAGTTTTTTAATTTGGATTTGTTAGAATCAGGATATCCGGAAGGAGAAATTCAACAATATAAAGATGATTTAGTTTAATTTATAAGAGTATATTTAAAGTCAAAGAATGGCACGAGTGCTTTATTCAAAGTATTGAGATAAAAAGATACAAATTACAAGTATGTAAGTTAACAATGATCCGTACAAGTGGTCAGCACTAATGTCAGAAAGACACTAACTGTGGTTCCTTCTTTTTGGTAAGACCCATGTACTGAAGGTACAAAAGGGTCATAAAACTGACCATTACTAGATTTCAGGTAACTCTGTACGCATCTCCGATGCTGTATGTATCGTTGTTATATTCCAACAGGATTTAAAAAAAAAAATTTGTAATTTAAATTAATACAAAATTTTAGTTAGACATACAAGGATAAAAAGGTAGTTAAAAAATTACAATTTTAAATAAAATTTTTAATAAATAAATTTTTGAGTATTTATTTATTCTTATTTTAAAATACGGGAAATTATAGCTTTTAAATTTGCATTTAAAAAAAAAATTTTGTAATTTCAATTAATACATTTTAAATTAAATTTTTATAATTTTGCATCTAATTTTATAAATTACTTTTTATAGAGCTTGCAAAAATTAAAATTTTCCAGTTTTTTATAAATTTTAATTTTCCATTGTTTTTTTATGCAGAAAATACATTAATAAAAATTTTGAAAAAAAAAACCACTAAAAGTACAAAAAAGTAAAAAAAAATCATTTATAAAAAACTTAAATTGTAATTTTTAAAAAATATGTTTTTATTCTAATTTAATTAATGGAAAAAAAATTAAGAAATTAAAAACGCCGGCTAACCTAAGTATTGTAAAATTTTCCAGTTTTTTATAAATTGTAATTTTCTATTTTTCTTCGTGCAGAAAATACATTTATAAAAATTTTGAAAAAAAACCACTAAAAGTACAAAAAAGTTACTCTTTTTTAAAATAAATTAGCCGTAAAATATCAAATTAACATTCTTAAAATTTTCAAGGTTAAAACTATTTTCAGTCGACTTGTAATTCTTATCATTGCAATAATTGTTAATTGATAACTAAGTTTAGCTTAAGGTTACAGCAGATTAGTAAAAGCAGGTAATCAAAAAATAAATCTGGCCTATTATTGGTTTAAAACGAAAAATTTATTCCATCTGTATAATTATAGTAAAAGATTGGATTGTAAATTATTGAGTATGCAAATTTTCCAAACGCCTAAGTACCTAAAAATGTGTTTTTATGAAATTTAAAAATGAAGAACGAGCGTGGTAGTGGAGAATGAGCCAAGATATAATAATAAAACAAAATAAAAGTAAGAGGAGGATATATATATATAATTTGAGAGATGGATAATATTCCGTGTGGTTTTTCTTCGAAGCGAACGGTGTAAAAGCGCCGGGAGCGCCCGGCCATTTTATAATTGCATCCCAATTACGTGAAATCAAGTCGAGGGATCATCTTAACTTCCATTCCTCCTTCCCCTTCCCCTTCCTCTTGCGAGGACCAGAGTGAGACGTGGATACTCTGTGATTCCTCCTGAACAGGAGTGAGAGTAAGGCCGGAGGAGTAGGAGGAAAGGGTGGGAGGAGGTTGTTGGTATCCGTGGAATCTAACGGATCAAAATACTGGTACATATAAGTAGGTGTAAGCGTATCTCACTTTACTGAGGCTGTTCAAGTAGAAATACTGGAATAGGATGCACGTGGGGGTGGTATAGAGCACCGTGACGGCCCCAGGGCTCTTCATCTACCATGCCATAACCATATCCTCTCTTTTAATCTGTCTTTATCCCTCCTGTCCCTCATTTGCTATGCCTGATCACTGTTTTCAGCTCTCTTGAGCTGCTTTCATCTCGGATCGATCTCTCATGAGGATCTTCCAGCGTACTCCACAACTCCAGAACTCTAGACTCAGTCTGATGTCGTCTCAGGCCTAATGCTACATTATTTATCTCAAGAATACATCTTTAATGTCTTGTAATCCAGCATAGACTAATAATTGTTGCATTTACCAGCAATCATTAATCATCAGTCATGAATCGGAGGTATGCACTGGTTTTAGCTCGTTTTTATGGAATTCGGGATAAAAATTTACTGAGATTGATGGTATATATGATATCCATTCATGAAGATTCTCTATAATTTTGCTTGTATCTAAAATTGTTTATTAATTTTCATAAAATTTTTAATTTAACTAAGTTATTTTTTATCAATGTGAATTTTTATTTTTTCTGTGAAAATGCCAGAATGATTTTTATTAATTACCAAAAACAAAATTAAAAATTTGTTTTTCTCTCCTTTTTTTAATAAAAATTTGCTGTCTTAAACTTAATAAACTGCTGCACAGAAAAAAAAGGGTTCTCTTGAGCCAAGAAAATATTTTTCTTCTTAATTATTTTCTGGAGCGAAAAAAAAATTTTTGAGACAAGACATTTTACTTATTCCAACAAAATTAATTTTCTTGCTTTAAGAAATACGTATTTTGATCCAAGAAAATTTATTTAAGTCGAGAAAATTTTAATAAGAAAAATAAATTTATTTTTATTATAGAAAACTAGAGTTTTTATTTATTGCCAATTAAATTGATTAAAATTATTTTTATTTAATTTTTTAATTGTAACAATAAAGATAGATATCGAAATTTTTGATAATTTTTACGTACTGCTGATATATCTACACAGAAAAAAAGGTTCACTTGAGCTAAGAAAATATTTTTCTTCCTAATTATTTTCTTGAGCGAAAAAAAAATTTTTGACACAAGAAATTTCACTTATTCCAGCTAAATTAATTTTCTTGTTTTAAGAAATACGTATCTTGATCCAAGAAAATTTATTTGTCAAGAAAATCTTGTTGTTTAGAGAAAATTCAGCCTCTTGCTCCAAAAAATTAAATATAAAGATAGAAGTAAATTTTCATTAATATTTTTATTGATTAACATGTCAAAAGGGAAGATCAAATAATATTTCATCATTTTTTTTCATTCAATATGAATAATTGCACGCTAAAGTAATATAAAATAGGTATTAAATATTCTCGAGAAAAATTTTCTCAAGGTGAGAAAATTTTTTTCTCAGCTGAAGTAGATGGCGCTGCTTCCCTAAAGTATCTAATAAATCTTGATCAAATATAAAAATTTATTGTATCAAGTATTTATGATAATTTGAATTAAGAAAACATTACTTCTACCAAGAATAGAATTTCAAGAAAAATTTTTACTTCGGCTAACACAACTTCGGTCTTCCTTCAGGCACCCGACAAATTTTCTTGAGCCAAGAATTTTGTTCTCCAGTCAAGAAATTTTTCTTTCTGTGCAACTTTTTATATCTTCATGTTCTATACTGATAAGAAAATTTATGTTGACTCAAGAGATATTTTCTTGATCTAAGAATTTATTTTGGAAGACAAGTGATTATTTTGCTTTAAGAATTTCTTGTCTTGATTTAGATTTTCTTGGCTTAAGAGCTATATTATCTTCAATTGATACGTTTAAGTTTTTCAATCAAAATAACATTATCGTTTAAAATAATTCATCAAAGTATATTTCAAAAACTAAAAAGTATTTAAATTTGTTATACCAAAAAAAAAATATTTCTTGGAAATAAGTAAATTAATGACTAAAAAAAAAAACCGTTCTTAACACAAGTCGGTAACATCTTGAATCAATGTTATCGCCTATCTTGAACCAAGAGACAAAAATTCTTGAAATAAATATATCTATATCTAGTTTCAGGAGTTCAAATTTTGAAGAAAAGAAGTTTCTTGAATCAAGATTGTTTTTCTATCAGTGTAGGCACCAAGCGTGGCTTTGAAGATATGTTTTGCATCAAAGTGATGTGAAGAATTTTTTAAATGAAAATATTGCTGATTGTTGAACTTGCAAGAAGTAAAACTGTACTTATATAGAGTAAAACTGTGTAATGGTATGATACAGAGAACTGTTCTGAAGACAAGCAATTAAATCCAGAAATGAACGACGATGATCAAAAAGGCTGACGTGATTTCACTGGATAAACGGAGAAATTAGCGGTCCACTGGGAGAGACAACATGCTGCGTTGTCATTGCATTTTTGCTGTTAACTTGCGATGGTAAGTACGGACAGATCAACTTTTCGATCAACTTTGTAAAAACTTTTTTATACTTTACTGATACACCTATACTATATAGATATATAATTATAAGAAATGACGACTCTAAAAAGCTAATCGCGTTCTAAACCCGGTAATTAACTATTTAACGCCTTTCCTCTCGGCTTTCCAACCGCTATTTGCCCATCAGCTTTCATCGGTTTTGGTACATAGGTAGTGTTATATTGAGTTGGAGCATAATATCAATCATCAACACATAGAAAGTTGTTCCGTCGTATTGTACAGTATATTTGTACTAGAGTTGACAAAAAAATCCCCAGCAAAAAGTTTATGTTTACGTGGACACATTTTGTTAATTTATTTTAACTTTAAGTCAAGCGATTTGTCACGATTATAAGATTTGTTCTGGACATGCCGTTATTGTATTGTTGGATTTTTTATCGGGTTTTTCCACCACCATCTAGCTAATAATCAACGGCACCCGATCCCCATTCGGTCTTTTATTTTTGTGAAAGCAATCGACGGGGTCTTTATGATTTTCTGCCAGATACTCTGTCCTCTATCAAGGTATAACGAGTTTTAAGGTTTAAGGAACAGTGCAAGCTATGAGGATAATGAAAGTAAAGAGAGAGAATTTAGATACTGTATACTGGGTTTGTTACCTAGTTTAGAGCCAGAGTGCCTGAAGGACCCAAAACATCTGCTGAGACACCTGGCGATCTTTTTCCTACTTTTTAAAATATTTACAAGCTTCATTGGACCTTTCATTTTAAGGGATTCATTTTTTTTTATTCTATTATATTTATTAAATTATAGATTTTTTGGGTTCATTTTATTCAAAAATCTCTATTTTTATTCTTACTGCTGTAATAACGAATTTTGATTTAAATTTACGTTAAGATTTAATGGAAAAATTGTTTTTTTTTTTATTTTTTTAAATTATTTAATTAAATATTAATTGAATAATTATTAAAATTCTAAATAAAAAGCGGAGTCTAATTTTAGAAAATTTTTTAAGTATAATTTTAATTTTTTAAATATTTATTTATTTAAAAAAAAAATTAATTAATTTTTAACTAGCAACCTTGCAGTCACTTTGTGACTGCCGTGACTTGTAAACTATAATTAAATAAAATTTTACTTTATTAAATAATGAATTTTGTTAAATTGCACTGTGCTAACGCTCATCCCGATGTTACACTCATCAAGAGCTTTCATTTGAATACCTACATGGCATTTATCATATATTTTATATATATGGTATTTGTGAAATATATAAATATATAAAATATATGAAAAATTGATGTGGGTACTTAAATGAAAGGTCTCGATGAGTGTAACATCGGGATGAACTTATATATTTAAAAATGTCAGTAATTCACGAGATACAAGGTCATTTCTTAATACACTGGCCACAATATTTTGCTTATTCTCTTAATAATATAGATTATTAAAAATTTACTTCCAAACTTGTAAACAAATTTAAAATTACCCTGCATTTAAATTAATTTTTTTACTTTTTAATAATAAAATTTATTAAACTTTTGTTAAAAAAATTTTTTTTTAATTTTATTTTTACAACAAAAGTCTGGACAATCGGTATCGGCTCGGCTAATCAATAGACCAAGACTATCGTGACTTCATCGGATGACTTGAAACTTCGGCCGTACTATTCATTAAGTCGGTATCGATTGCCGTAATAAAGCGGAGACACTCGAAATAGAGACAGTGAAGGTTACCCGAAAAAATCGAGGGGGCTCTCATGCATCATATAATCACAATCATAATGATAATGATGAATAATTTGTAAGAAAATAAACCGGAGAGTTTTAAGGAAAGAATCGTTGAAATAAAATTTCTCAGTGAATGCAGAGTTCCGTGTCCAGGACAGCAACAAATAGAGATTCGTGCGTGGTATATATCTTAGCATGAAGGGGTGGTTGGTTTTTTTTTTTTTTTTATACAAAATTGGGCGGTTGTCATTGTCCCCGTCATTCGGAGAGCTCGCGTGATGGACGCCAGACTCTCACGATATCGAGAGCCCGAATAAAATAAATCGATTGAATCCTTAGCGATACGGCTTTTTGTTCCTTATGTATTATGTATAGCATATATGAACCATAGTGTGGGGTTCACTTCACTCGGGTTGCGTGTAATTGTGGATTGGCTTTACTTTGGAGGTTCGAGTGGAGGTGCGTCCGGTATTTATTCCTCCGAGTTTTATTAGTGAAAGCCGGAAAAAGAAACGACAGTCAGCAGCACAGGTGCTCGATAAGTCCATCGAAGCTTTGGAGCCAGGCTAGCGGTCGAGGGCTGACCGATGTCGATGGCCAATACCGAGATTGCCGTTGCGTAAAAAAAGAAATGCTAAATGCTTTATTTAATAAGAATTACTGACAATTGCCGGCGGTATATCAGCATGTTACTTTGTCAAACCATTGTCCTCTGCTATTATTATTATATTATTACTGTTAGTAATAATGGTGCTGTGGAAAACCAAGCCGGAAGCCAGACCAATCGACAGACTCTCAATAATGTTATTTATGTCCAGGTATTCTGTTACTATGTAAGATATAACATGTGGATAAATGATATCTTTATCCACATTTTTTTGCCATATGCCTTTTTCTTTATTTTTTATTCACAAGTATTTAATTCTAGGGCTGAAGAAATTTCATTTCATTCATTAATGGACTTTCTTTTCATTTTTTAACGGTTGAATAGTTAACATAGTACTTGAAATTTTAAACATCTGACGGTTTTTAAAATTTTTTTAATTTGTTAAGAAACAGCAATTGGCAGTCGCTACGCGACTGCCAAGATTTTCGATTTATTAATAAGAAAATTTTGGCTTAATGATTTTTTTATAATCACACTAATAGTTTGGGTCTTTGTCGAGTCGAGTCGTACCTATACGATAGACCATGAACGTGTGTGTGTGCAGAGTAGAATCATGCATGTATTGTACTATATATTGTACTATATACAATTACATCTATATCTGTTGAGAGAGAGCGTGGGCGTACGAAATCAGATGACTATATCTATATATTAGCTCTAGCTTCAACGAGAATTTTCTCGAACAATTTCGGGAGACATCGTAGGCGACAAGTTGCGGCGGATGCGCAGAACGGTATAGCGCCGATCGGGGCCGTATAGGAAAAACCAAATTTACTCGTGCGGTGGCCAGTACCACCAGTTGCTCTGAGGCCCTTGAATCAGAAGTAATTTTCACGCAATCGTTCTCGCATATTACGCATCATACAGTACAATTGAGACATTCTCAAAAATCACATCGTTTAACATCATTTTATTTACTATCATTCGAATCATATTCACGAGTTCAATTATTTTCGGTAAAACGCAATTTTATAGAAATAACACGGTAATTCGGACTAACGCCATACATCCGAGCTCTCTCTCATTCTTTTGGGTATTGACGGCCCGTGGTTTTGATCGTGCCTCCTTGGCTTTGATCGTTTCTCTCTCACACACATACAATCTAATAGCACTCTCCAGAAGAGTCATCAGTATTCGCCTACATTTGGCAATACGCATTAAGCTATTCTCACCAAGAGATAGTTATTATTACAATAGCTCAGGTCCTTCCTGACGAAATAACAATAGCTCAGGCCAGCTCCTGACGAAACAACAATAGCTCAGGTCCTATCCTGATGAAATAACAATAGCTCAGGCCAGATCCTGACTAAACAACAATTACACATTCACACACATTTATTTCTTGTAATTATCATCGAGGAGGTTTTTTTTATCTGATCATCAGATTTTTCCTCCTCTGGGACAGTAAATTTCTTCCTGTTGTCCCAAACATCGAGTGTAATTTATTTAAATTTCCTATCCATCTACACTAATAATCAAAATCAAATTCTGAAAAACTGAAGTACGAAATCTCGGCGCTTTGACGAGGTTTCGACAAAACAGTCTTTTTAAATAAATTTTAAAAATAATAGTGCTATCACAGGATCAATTACAAATAATTTACTGGACAAATGTGACCGAACAAATTTGTAGAACCAAAAAACTATTAAAAACTCCTCCAAAAACTTGACATAAAAAATTGACTACTAAAAAATATATAAAACCAAAAGGCACTAATTCTTATCTCGACCTTTCTGATGATACCGAATTAAAGCATAAAAATTTCTTTAAAAATAATAATATGCTCGTCACAAAATTTTTCTTTCTCTCTCAATTATTTAAATAATGAATAACTATCGCTAAAAAATATCAAACCCAATTTACGATAAAGATATACCCGTTACTAAATTTTTCTTAGTCTCTTAATTGTATAAATTAATTTTTGACATATAACCACATTGACGTGTACAAAATAAAATAAATAAATAAACAAATTTCGTTTATCGCTAAATTCGAATCTATTTATAACTACTTCGAAAACTTATCATAATAAATAAACTATTTTATAAAAGCATATAAAAAATTGAAAAGGCACAACTTCAGGTCAAGACCTTTCAATAAATTTATTTAAAAAAAATTTTTTTAGAATAAAATAAAATAATAAATTTTACACTAAAATAAAAAACTTATTCATAAAGGAAAACTTTAAAAATAATTTATCATTTTATTTTATTTATAATGTTAAGGTAAACGGGAGTAATTACTTCGAACGCGGTATACAATACTGCACACTGGATAAAATAAAATAATAATAAGAAAAAGGAGTAAAGAGCTAAGACTTAAGAGTAAAGAGAGTTGTAAGAGTAATAAGTAATAAGAACTAATAATGATTAAACGTTAGCCACACAGATATTTAAGCCCCAATCTTTAAAGTTGTTATGGATCCTGAAGAAATAAAAACATGAAAATGTAATCGTCAGACATTGAGCCGATGTAGTATAAAGTATTAAGTATGTAGTGTGTAGTAATATAGATGCATGTGTACGTGTATGTGTGTACCGATGATATGTCTAATAATCGGCGACCGCGAAAGAGCAGAAAATAATGTTACGGAGGTATGGTATGAGCTCAAGGCGGCTTCAGACGAACGGGTTAGGTTGCATGCGTGTTGCGGGCGATCCGAGGTTTCTCACGGTGCAATATGCACCAGGATAAGAAATAAGGAGCATCATCGCAGGAAATTATAAGGGAGAATACGGATTCGCGGCTTCAAAATGCGGGGGTGTGTTTTTAAACGCTCTTGCGAAGTAAACTTTGCCTTTTATTCATTCTCGGATCATTTACATTTTTAAAATTATCAAATATTAAGCTTGTAAGTCTCCAAATTTTCGGAATAAAAATCACAAATTTTTTTTATTTTATTCTAGACTAATTGTAAGTATATAAATTGAATGAATCGGCTAATTTAGTGCCGTTAAAAGGAACATCCAAAATAAAAGTAAAGAAGCTTTTATCAAAAGACAATTTAAACTGAATCCCTTTGACGCCCTCGACTAATACAACCCTTTATTGTTTTCTTTCAACAAAAAGCACCCTCGTTCTAAAGTAAGACACTACAATACGCGGAAGAATATAATCACAGTCGCGGTGGTTAAAAACATATCGGCGTCGGTCTTCCGCTTTCGTGGCTTGTCTCTTTCCGTCTAGATTTTTCGGCCTTACAATGTTGCATTGTTTATTATTTCTTTCATCTTTTTGTACAAAGAAAGTGAAAATTTCATTGAACATATTACCACGCAAAGTGGTTTTTTATTCATAAAAAATTTTTTGCAATGATTCAATGTTACTTTGTTTTACTTTGTAGCGGATATTTGGTTATTACGGTTTTGGGATTTTTTTTTTAACCAGTTTCTTAAATAATAATCTTTCAATTTTGATTTTTTTATTTTAAATTTATTAAAATTTTTTTGGCCACTTTTTACAATTTTTGAATAAAAAAAAATTATTATTTAATAAAATTAAAAATAAAAAATATTTTGATTTTTAAATTTAAAATTTATTAAAAATTTTTTTACCAATTTTTACAATCTTTAAATCAAAAAAAAGTTTTTATTTAATAAAATTAACAATGAAAAATCAAAAATATTTTAATTTCAAATTTATTAAAATTTTTTTGACCACTTTTTACAATTTTTAAATAAAAAAAAATTTTTTATTTAATAAAATAAAAAATATTTCGATTTTTTCAATTTAAAAGTTATTAAAATTTTTTCGACCACATTTTACAATTTTTGAATAAAAAAAAATTTTATTTAATAAAATAAAAAATATTTTGATTTTTTAATTTCAAATTTATTAAAATTTTTTTGACCACTTTTTACAATTTTTAAATCAAAAACAATTATTACTTGATAAAATTAAAAATAAAAATTCAAAAATATTTTGATTTTTTAATTCCAAATTTATTAAAATTTTTTTTACAATTCTTAAATCAAGAAAAATATTTATTTAATAAAATTAAAAATATTTTGACAAATTTAATTCTTTATAAATAATGACAAAAATTTTGAGTTTGAAAATAAAAAAAATAAATATTTAAATTAATTAACAAAAATTATAATTAATCATAAAATAATATATTAAATGAATATTTAACTCTTATCGAGTCATTAGATAAAACAACAATCGATAAATCCGGCAAAGATATCGGCTATTATCTATGAAAATAAATGAATAAATATACCTCCTAAATATATCGATTAAAGCTCGTAATTAATATCAACAATAAACATAAAAATAAAAATGATTAGTTTGATTATTGAGATAGTGATTTATTGCTCGCTCTTAATTATTCATTATTATTCATTGATATAGTAATAAATATATAAACAGGTGGATTGTGAAATACAAGCAGTCTTGTAGTGTCTTATCTGACATTTCCGTATTACCAGGAACCGTACCATCAGAGGTTGCCCGACATTCGACAAACAAACGGAGCACGCGATAGACTGAACCGAATTAGTAAAGAATAAACTTTTGTGTGTGTATTTTGCTTGTACATTACAACTAATATTACTATAGTTTGTGTACGTGCATGGATATTCTCTGGAAGTAATATTTAAAGCTTAAACACAGCCACGGATACTTAGAGTTAACTTCAACTTTCTTTATACTATTATATATTAGTATTCTCTTTGAATTTTGTGGCAATGCTAGTGGGGTGGGCTATCATTGGTTTCGCCTTCGGTTACTAATTCGTGTCGTTCAATTTTTAATCGATCACTTGTTTGTTCAAACTCTTACATTTGTTTTATTTGCGGTATACATAATACTTTGATCTACTTCAGAGTTTAGTATATCTGGAGTGCATGTCATTCCGGGAAACACCCGTTTAATATTAATTGCTTTAATTTATTTTTATGTTAAAAATAAATTTTTCTTTTTAATTAAAATTTTTTTAATTTTATTTATTAACTATAAAAAATTTTTTTATCCTTATAAAAATAAAAAATCTATCGCACCGCGTTATTTATACTACTAATAATTTGTAAACTGTAAAAACAAACTAAAAATTAGTGTACGCATGGATAACAAAACAATTTTGAAATCATGCATAACAGCTGTATTGTCTACAAATATTTGCCGTGACTGTTATTAATAATAATCTTTATCAATTGACATTTAAATCAACATAAACACAAAAAATAAAAATTTATGTAAACTAAACCATCCAAAGAACTATTATAACAATAACTATTTTTAACAGAGTAATTAGTCATTCCCACCAAACAACAAACCAACCAACGAAAACCTCAAAAGTACTTTTTATTTATTGTATTTTCTATTGTTTACCCACTTATTATTATCATTAACATTATTAACATCAACTCAAACTCATATTTTTCTTATAATAATAAGCCTTTAAATATTTGTTCACCGATAAAATAAAACATAAAAATATTTTTATGTTTTATGTTTTACTTCTTATCATATGTCATGAAGTAAGGCCCATTTTACCCTAATCTACACTTTGTATTATTATAAACATACATAGTATTTAAAAAATAATAATAATAATGATAATAATAATAAATATAAAAAATTTCAAAGCCAGTATTATCTATATTATTAATAGAATAAGAAAAATTTTATTTCCAGGATAATAATATGATAAGATCATTCATTTTTCATTTAATTCTCACCAAGAGTCAATTTATTATGATAAGTATTTAGGCTGCATTCGAAAATGCTCTATCTCTAGATATATAATTAAGAAATGACCTTGTATCTCGTAAACTAATGATATTTTTAAAGATATAAGCTCATCGGGAGATTACACTCATCGAGACCTTTCATTTGAGTACCCACATCAATTTTTTATATATTTATATATATTATGTATATGTATATATGAAAAATATATGAAAATGCATGTGGGTACTCAAATGAAAGCTCTTGATGAGTGTAATTTCGGAATGAGCTTATATCTTTAAAAATGTCAATAGTTAAGAAAGTACAGTGAAATTTAACAGATATCTTGTGAATTATTGACATTTTAAAAGATATAAGCTCATCCCGATGTTACACTCATCAAGACCTTTCATTTGAGTACCAACATCAATTTTTCATATATTTATATATATTATATATATGTATATATGAAAAATATATTGAAATGCATGTGGGTACTCAAATGAAAGCTCTTGATGAGTGTAACATCGGGATGAGCTTATATCTTTAAAAATGTCGATAATTAAGAAAGTACAGTGAAATTTAACAGATATCTTGTGAATTATTGACATTTTAAAAGATATAAGCTCATCCCGACATTACACTCATCGAGACCTTTCATTTGAGTACCCACATCAATTTTTCATATATTTATATATATTATATATATATGTATATATGAAAAATATATGAAAATGCATGTGGGTACTCAAATGAAAGCTCTTGATGAGTGTAACATCAGAATGAGCTTATATCTTTAAAAATGTCAATAGTTAAAAAATTACCGTGCAATTTAACAAAAGATAATGGCTTGAATTTTTTAAAAATCACCAATTAATAAAATTATCCTTAAAAAAAAAATAAATATTCAATTGATCTTTGTTCCCATTTTAAAAATCAATAAAATTTAATAAACTTATAAATATCCAAAGTATCTTACGCGTAATGAAAATTAAAATAAATAACTGTGGCAATTAATTTTTTACTCTAATATAAGTTTTAATTAAACTCTGTAATGTTGAAACAAATGGCAAAATCATGTTTTCATTTAATAAATATTTTATCGTAATTTTTAATGTAAATTAAAAAATTTACACGAAAATTCTCTCCTGTAAATATATTGATATTAACGCTTTTATCTTTTATACTACGGTCTCACCTCTTTGAGTCTAGTTAAAAAAAGAGGAACTAAATTTAACGGGCCTCAAAATGAATATTTGAAAAATTAACTTTCATATTTATAATCAAAATGAATAATGATAATGATAATGAGCGTCGTCGGGATGATTGGCACATTAGACCGTCACATACTCACACATTGACACTTTTATAGACAACATATAAAAGTTAACATCCATCGAAGAGTATTTTATGAGCAAGAGAATTATGTGGAACGGTTAAAAGACGGTTAAAAGACTCTACTGGGTGTACCACACCTAGGTACACCGCACCGAGGATAATTATTAATTAACGATCGTTTAGTGCCCATTCGGTCTCTTGTACTCGAGTCTTATGAGTTTGTTGAGATTGCAGTCTGCAGTGCGCTCTGTCCTTATATTATTATATATTATGTTACTACTCCTACATAATCACTGTTAAGTTCTGGGTGTATAAGTGACAGCATAATGGACCAGACGCCATTAAAGGTTTATGTTGCTTAGCTGTTGCTGTTATATGCACATGTGCAGAGCATTAATACCGTAAGCAGCTCTCTGTCTTATCTTTACACATTCAAGAGTAAGTGATAATCCCGACCCCTTTCTTTAAATTCATCTCGCTTTTATTTATTTACTTGTTTTTTTTTCTTATTGTTGGATTTTTTAGCGATTTAACTGGAGGAAAGTGCGTGAGCGCGAAAGTGATACAGAAATAAATCGGTATCAACATCAATATATTGGCATCGGTATCGTCGGTTTAAGGCTGTCTATGTGTTTGCTGTTAGTTGTATTCATATTTTGTATCGTGTAATGAATCACGCCTCGCTCGATACACCTATAGTGTAATTTAATTTACCACGCGCTCGGAAAAAGTATCCAGTCGACTCCGGTTGGCATTAGGATCGAGATCAGGACACTAATGACCGTTTCCTGAGCATTGTTCGACACTAACTTTTAACTCATGAATATTTTAATAGATAAACGAGCTTTAATGCGTATAATCTCTTTAGAATTGTATGGAAATATTGTTATTATTATTATTTTTTTAATTATTATCATTATTAATTTTCAAGCTTGCCAATGAAATAATAATGATAACTACACAGTAAAAAATTTTTCGTCATTGTGTAAAGTGTAAAAATGTTTGTGTAGAATTTAACATTTTAATATGTTGATTCAACACAAATTGCGTAAAAAAAGTCATCAACACAAATTTTTGTGTTAAATTTGACGAAAAATTTTTTACTGTGTAGCAACCTTGTAGTCTCTATGTGAGTGCCGTGAATTGTGAACTATAAATAAATAAAATTTTGCTTTATTAAATAATGACTTTTGTTTAATTGCACTGTACTTTCGTAAATATTGATATTTTTGAAGATATAAGCTCATTTTGATGTTACACTCATCAAGAGCTTTCATTTGAGTACCCACATGCATTTTTGATATATTTTATATATATGGTATTTGTGAAATATATAAATATATAAAATATATGAAAAATTGATGTGGGTACTCAAATGAAAGGTCTTGATGAATGTAGTATCAAAATAAGCTTATATCTTTAAAAATGTCAATAGCTAACAAAATAGCAATTTTAGTTCTTAATTATTGACGTTTTAAAAGATATAAGCTCATCCTGATGTTGCACTCATCGAGACCTTTCATTTGAATACCTACATGGCATTTTTCATATATTTTATATATATGGTATTTGTGAAATATATAAATATATAAAATATATGAAAAATCGATGTGGGTACTTAAATAAAAGGTCTTGATGAGTGTAACGTCGGGATGAGCTTATATCTTTAAAAATGTTAATAGTTCACAAGATACAAGGTCATTTCTTAATTATGTATCTAGAAATAGAGCATTTTCGAATGCAGCCTAAATACTTATCATCATAAATTGACTATTGGTGAAAATGAGCTTGAATTCAAGCTATTAGATAAATTTTATAAATTAATACAGAAAGCTTTATTTTAATATTAATTTTTTATAAAAGAAATTAATATTGTAGCGAATAAAATAACGAATTGATAAATGATGAGTTATTCGAGGCGCCTGATTGATGTCGAGGCGTGGTTCTGTTTTTCGCCATAGAGGTCACGTCTCAGCGAGTCGCGGTCGTTCGACGAATCACACACGCGGATTTTATTTAGTATGTACATATATAAAAATAAAAATAAAAATAAAAATAATAATATGGTTATTTTTATTGTCTTTGCTTGCTGATAAGTATAAATAAAAATAGACATTTAACAGGAATTATAATATCGAATTAATGCATTTAAATTTAAAATGGTCTGGCTGCAGTCTTGCGCATTATATGGAGGACAGAAAAGCATTTCGCGCAGCGTATGTCTGCATAAATATGACCGGAGCGGACCACACGAAGGACGACTAGCAATTAGTAATAATTTTGCAGACAATGAGCCCGCATCTGATCTCGGGCTCCAGACAATAACAGATTTATATGTCTACATAGATTTAATTTAATGGATGAACACGAATAAACTATTACCGATTGGTTTTACGCCGGTCAACGTTAAAATCAAAATAATAATTATTGTTTGTTATAAATGCTCCTGTCGTGATAATTGTTTTTTTTTTTTTTTTTTTTTTTTTTTTAAGTGAACATTCTACTTGTCTTGTATGGCGATTATGCATGAATGTATGAATGTATGTATGTATAATGTTATTGGTCAATGTATGTAATATTTTCTTCCGCGTCATCGTTAATGAATTATCGTTCCAAGTCCACGACCCAGCGGGACACGCTCGGTCACTCTTTTCATTATTCCTGTCTCATTATCCCGTTAATTGTACGAGTGATTTCAACGGTCAAATTAACAACATCTTGACATGACAATTTTTAAACAAAATATTAATTTAATCAACAAGTTTGTTATAATAGTCATTGTACAATTTTTTTTATTTATTTTTATTATTATTATTATTGTCAATTTGAAATAAACAAAATTTTATGAATAATAATGATAATAAAAAAAATAAATTTTTTAGTTTAAAATTTTTTCAAATAGTTATAAACTTTTGTTATTATTATTGTTATAAATTATTACTAGCAACCTTGCAGTCACTATGTGACTGCCGTGACTTGTGAACTGTAAATAAATAAAATTTTGCTTTATTAAATAATGACTTTTGTTAAATTGCATTGTACTTTCTTAACAATTGACGTTTTTAAAGATATAAGCTCATCCCGATGTTAAATTCATCAAGAGCTTTCATTTGAGTACCCACATGCATTTTTACATATTTTTCATAGATACATATATATATATATATATATACATATATATATATATATATATATATATATATATATATATATATATATATATATATATATATATATATATGAAAAATTGATGCGGGTACTCAAATGAAAGGTCTCGATGAGTGTAATGTCAGGGTGAGCTTATATCTTTAAAAACAACAATAATTAACAAGATAGCAATGTCAGTTCTTAAGTATTGACATTTTTAAAGATATAAGCTCATCCCGATGTTGCACACATCAAGACCTTTCATTTGAGTACCCACATGACATTTTTTATATATTTTATTATATATATAGTATTTGTGAAATATATAAATATATAAAATATATGAAAAATTGATGTGGGGACTCAAATGAAAGGTCTTGATGAGTGTAACATCGAGATGAGCTTATATTTTTAAAAATGTCAATAGTTCACAAGATACAAGGTCATTTCTTAATTATGTATCTAGAGATCGAGCATTTTCGAATGCAGCCTAAATACTTATCACCATAAATTTACTATTGGTGAGAACAATACGAAACCATAAAAAGGCACAAATTCAAGTTAAAACTTTTCCAACTATACCAAATTTAACCATAAAAATACATTTTATCATTTAAATACACTGGCCACAAAATTTTTCTTATTCTCTTTGTAATATAAATTATTATTATTATTTAAAAACATTTGTTAAACTCTAAATTAATAATAATAACAATTCAATGTATTATATGTTCAACAAAATTAAACAATGTCGTTATAATTAATTATAGTGTATTTAATATTTTGACTTCCTCATATGTTACTTCTAACTCGGACATAGTAATTGTCATTGGAATTAAGATTGGAGGGGCGCGGACTAAAATAAACCAACCGGGGGTGGTCTATTGTATTTTTAACCCTCATATTTCCAGTACAACGGTTATTTTTACTTATAATCAACTTGTATTTGGTATAAATACACACATATCACCGTAATTTACCTCAGCAATACAGTCTACAATCTAAAATCTACAGTGTGAGAAAGATCTTCGTAGCGGTAAAAACGCTTTGCTTTGCATGATGAAGTAATCCCGTGCAGGTATTATGCATTACTTATTAGTACATAGATAAATAATACATGTATATTTATACACAATACAGATAATATGCCCGCTTACAACTAAAACACACACTATACGATTCGTATGCAGTGACTAATGGCAATCAAGTGGAGATAATAATCGTCAGGGGTCAATATTGTCATCTCGTAATCGCGATAAATAAAAATGTTAAAACCTTTTAAACGTCTCTTTTATAGACATTAATATTAACACATAATACTTGACGCATTTTATTTTTTTCTAACTAACCAGTAAACTGATTTTACACTCCGCTCATTAAATAAATAATAATAAAATGGCTGGTTTTTATATTGGCAATTTAAAAGCGACCTCGTTGGCTTCATCGATTAATCCCAGCTCAAACTTTATATTTAATATTCTCTTTAAAATTTATTTAACAAAGATATATTTAATGCATATATACACCGGCTTTTTTACGGGTGGGAAAATAATTCAAACAACAATCGATGCAGTACGAAATAGTGTTATCTATTATTATTTCACGATTGCGGTTCTTTTGCATTTGATATATTTATTATTTGAATAGCGCCGCGACGAGGGTGGAAAAAACGTACACGTGTTATTAAATCACCGGCTGTTTACTCACTCTACGCTAATGAATGCACGTCCCACTGTATGCATTATATCTTTATATTGTCCATTACTTTTTTATTATTTTCATTTTTTATATTTTTATATTTGTATTTAATTTAACTCGAGCTTAAGAGTCTGTTAAACATTGTAATTTACCTTTTTGTGGAGTTAAATTCAACGAAATATAATGCAAGTGTTAACCATTCAAATCAACGTGTTATCTATAGCTTTTCATTTTCCCGTGGGAAAATCGTTTCTTGTATCACAACCCTTTTATCGGTATCATACTATATTATTTATAAAAACTAAACCGTCTTTGTATTGTTAAAAAATAGACAAATATTAGGACTAAATTTTTAAATTGATAATTTTTCAGCAGTAGAGTAAAAAAAAAATTTATTAAAAGATTTTATTTGTTCTAAATTAAATAATAGGCTTTTAAGTAAAGTAAAATTTCTTTAATAAATTCTTTTAAGTAATTTTTTTGATTAAAATTTTTTTTTTTTCAATTTACCGTCTCATCAAAAATTTCTTGAAAGTTTCTCGATTAAAAATTTTTACAAAGATTTTTTTTATATTCTAAATCGAACAAAAAATTTTCAAATAAAATAAAACTAAGCCAAAAATAATTTATCATTTCAATAATCTATATTATTAAGACACATATCTCTAAATACATAATTAAGAAATGACCTTGTATCTTGTGAACTATTGACATTTTTAAAGATATAAGCTCATCCCGATATTACACTCATCAAGACCTTTCATTTGAGTACCCATATCAATTTTTCATATATTTATATGTATTATATATATGTAAATATGAAAAATATATTAAAATGCATGTGGGTACTCAAATGAAAGCTCTTGATGAGTGTAACATCGGGATGAGCTTATATCTTTAAAAACGTCAACATTTAAGGAAGTACAGTGCAATTTAACAAATATCTTGTGAAATATTGACATTTTTAAAGATATAAGCTCACCCCGACATTACACTCATCAAGACCTTTCATTTGAGTACCCACATCAATTTTTCATATATTTTATATATTTATATATTTGAATATATGAAAAATATATAAAAATGCATGTGGGTACTCAAATGAAAGCTCTTGATGAGTGTAACATCGAGATGAGCTTATATCTTTAAAAACGTCAATATTTAAGGAAGTACAGTGCAATTTAACAAATATCTTGTGAAATATTGACATTTTTAAAGATATAAGCTCACCCCGACATTACACTCATCAAAACCTTTCATTTGAGTACCCACATCAATTTTTCATATATTTTATATATTTATATATTTGAATATATGAAAAATATATAAAAATGCATGTGGGTACTCAAATGAAAGCTCTTGATGAGTGTAACATCGAGATGAGCTTATATCTTTAAAAACGTCAATATTTAAGAAAATACAGTGCAATTTAACAAAAGTCATTATTCAATAAAGCAAACTTTTAAGTCACGACAGTCACATAGTGACTGCAAGGTTGCTAGTTTCTTTAAAATAATTTTCTCTTTTAAAAAATTAATTTCTTCCTTAGTAAATAATTTTTTTAATTTTCTCCAACTTCAAAAAAACTATCATTAATTTTTTTTTCTGAAGTTTAATTAGTACAAAAAATAATAATAAAAATTTAAGATATTAAATCTAGTATAATTTTTTCAGCCGAGCACATTAAGGGATGTTTTTGCAATAATTTCCAGGTGCGACGTGGCTTTATAAATTCACGATATCCACGTCTATATAAACACATAAATGCATGTAAGTATATAAATGCGTGTATGAGCGAGCTAGTACAATATAATACATATAATATAATATAATAGTAGCTGAGCAGCCATGTCTAATTATGTCGCATTGATTTTGTCATTAGCGACCCTCTCGACCGCTTGCCGCGGCGATATTTAGTTCGTACGTCAAAGCAAAAAATACTTTTACCTAGCAAGCTTAGTCTATAACTTATATGCTGTACATTCGGCGTGCAGTAGCACTAATATAATCATCTTTATCTTTGTCTTTTGTCCCTACACGTTCAGTTATTACGTGGACTGGCTCATTTATAAGCTTATTCACTGAAACTTTATTTGTGTTGTTGTCTATACGCCGGTATCTGCAATACCAATCCAGTACATCATATGTCGACTCGACATTCCACCTATTACTATTATATCTAGTATATTATATATATATATATGTTGTACCTCTGTCATATGTGTTGTACTAATACCGGATTCTACGGGCTTCGTATATAATATTGTACAAAGCTCGCAGCTCACATCATAAAATGTAATGAAATAATTCGCTTCCTTGCTACGATTCACTTGCCACTGATATGACTACTACTCTGATTTTATTTTAAAATGTCTCACTTATTCAATTTTAGTTCATTAACAATCGGCAGCTACTCCAGAGCCTGCTTTTTATTATTTCATTATATTACTCAGGAAAATATCACGCCAATCACATCTAATTATGTGTTATTTAAATTTTTCAATTGTTAATTAATTCATTTAAGGAATTATGCCGCTATAAAGTCAATTGAAGCTTTTCAAAGGAATTATACAAAAAATTTAATAATTTTATTAAAATAATTTTCATTTGTGTTTTCATCAAATTCATTGTTTTTTTGTTTATAAATTAATGAAATAACTTTAATAATTTTAATTTACATAGTCTGTCGTTTTCGAACGAATATTGGGATAAATAGCTAGGAGGTTGGCGACACCTGGACTTGGAGGTACTCCTCGTCGGAACACCTAGGGGGAGATACGGCTGGGCGTCGAGGTACTTGACAAATCCCGGTATCTCTATATTTGGACAACCGAGCCTCTCTTGGTTGATAGAGGGAACTGGGGAGAGTTTAGATAGATCCGCGGACGCGACGCGAAGTCCCCAGTAGGCTGCAAATAGGTTACGGCTTGTCAGTAGTATTTGTATATGTGTATATTAGATTTCGGGGTAAGAAGTTAAGATAATACGTATGTTTATTGTTTGTAATATATTGATTATTGTTTATTGTATTGTTATATCTTGGATTGCAATAACGAATTGGATTTGATTATTATCTTTTATTATTTTTATGAGATTTGATGAATAAATTAACCTTATATTTGGAATTTGTGTTATTATTTGGTTAATATTAGTTAGTTGTAGTGATGTGACCTCGAGTCAGAAAAATCGATTACTCAATAATCGATTTTTTTTTGTTTAAAGATAAATCGATTTGTGAAAAATCGATTTAAAAAAAAATAATCGATTTTTGTTTTCACCTCGACTTTCTATGCGAAAAATGCCTATTCGATGTATTAGTGGAAATATATTATAAATATTTAATTTGAATTTAATTCAAGTGAAAATTATTCAAGATAATAAGTATCAAAAAATAGCAAAATGAACGATTCGATTTCTTCACATATAAATTTTTAACACTCCTAATAATCTTAATACAGTAAAAAAAGTACTAAAAAATAAGAGTAAAAAATGTAACAATTTTTTAGTCTCAAAATTAAAATACAAAGCACATCACTCGCTACAATTTAAGTTTAGACAATAAAAAAAACGAATATTAATTGTTATTATCACAAATGATCAGTACATAGTTTAACATTTGACTAAATTAATAATGAAATTAGCTGGTGAATATTAAAGATAAATGAAACGAAAATCGTTTAGTCTTGAAACTAAAAAATACTATAAGCTTTTCCTTGAACTTTGAGTTTAAATAATAAATATAATTAAATAATAAAAATTTTCATTTGTAATTTTTATTAATTTTCACATGTAAAATTTTTTAATCAAATTTTTTTTTATAATAATTTAATTGCCATGAAATTTTATGAATATTTTTTATGTCTGTCAACTTCACTGTCATATTTTATCTTCCATCGCACAGATAGCACTATTTACAAAAATCGAATTAAATAGTGTAATTCTTATAATCGATTTAATAAAAATCGATGTTTACCATTAATAAAATCGATTTTAAAAAATCGACAATGAAAAAAAAATAATCGATTAAAATAATAATCGATTATTTATTCACTTCCCTAGTTAGTTGTAAGTTTATCTGTGTTGCGTGATCCCCATCCCAACCCTGGACACGGCGAGCTAGAGCAATTTATAGAGAATCGAATTTCCTAAAAAAAATGTCCTGTAATTTTTCCGTATCTCGAAAATTTAGAATAAAAAATTAACCAAAAATTTTCAATTAATACACACAAATAAAAAAAAAATAATAATTTGAATCAAGAGAAAAATTCTAGAGCCAAGAAAATAATTTTGAAGAGTTTAATTATCTTGAATTAAGATGAAAGATTTTTGAATTAAATAAAATTTAATTAAACCAAGAAAAATTTATTGATTTATTTAATATAAAGTGATTTATAAAAAATACATTTTTGATACACTGTCGTAGAGTCGAGAGAGTTTTGTGTATAAAATTGATAAAAGTGATTAAAAATTAGATTAAGTATGATGTTGAAAATGTTAAAAGACAAGGTTTTAAACTTTTGCAGCGCTTGTGAATAATAGGTATGCAATAATATAAAAAATACGAAATTTTAAGGAAATTAAGCAAGATTATTGTGAAAAATTATATCAGCACATGCTAGCAGGTTTCTTTATAATCAAGAAAAATTTCTTTAAGAATTTTTTTACTCAAATTAAGATGAAATTCTTCACATTTATTTACTTGATTCAAGTAAATTTTTTTTCTGTGTATTATAAATTTAAAAATTTTTTCTGGCTGTAAAAATAAGCTTCGTCACCCGATAAAAGACCACCCAAAAATATCCAAAAATGGCCCGCGACTCAATAACGATAAATCCAAAAAGAAAAAAAAACAATCTATACCTATGTTCAATTGTAAGAAATAACAAGCATGATTCGTGGGCGATAACTCCCACTCAAGTCAATAATTAATATCTCTTACATACTAATAATAATCTTGAAACAAAAATTCCTGGAGTTTAATAAACAAAAGGTGTTTATTATCCGGATTCGCGGCGACAATTGCCTCTCTAGGAGTGTAGTGCAATTGATAGAAAAGCCTATCGCGGCAGTCTAAAGTGTCGAGAGGGAAGTAAGACAGAGTAGAGAGAAGGTTTTGCGTCTTCATCTCACTCACTATACGGTGAGTGGTATTATATCCGTGTGTATAATACGTAATAGTTAAGTCCTTTGGCTTAGGAGCATTACTCTCGAGCCGTCGGTAAGCGAATCCAATGACTCACACGTTGAATGATTAATCACGGTACACGTGCCTACTCGGGTTGTGCTATAACTATAATATAATATAATATAATATAAGCTAACCAGTCAACTAAAACTCAAACTCGTGTAAAGGAGGATCTATACAACAACAACCCCCTCCTCGTCCTTGTCTCTCTCTGTCCATCGTCCATCTATTATATTCAGAGTTTAACTATTCAAAGAATGTCTGCTAGTAATAGCATTTTTTATCTTGTTCTTGTTATGTGTGTATAATATTGTTCATGGCCGAAAATTGTCTTGATTGTGGTCTGGCTGTGTTAGTGTGCACACTGATAGAAAGATTTATTAACTATTAATAATTTAATTTATTTAAAGACAATTATTTAATTTATTAAATATTTTTTAACATTCAATAAATATTTATTTGGGAGGAAAGTACATTTATTAATAGTTAATAAGTATTTATTAATAGTTAACAAATAATCATTAACCATTAATAAATATTTATTAACATTTAATAAATCGTATTTAATAAATAATTTATTAACTGTTAATAAATTTTTATTAAATCCTGTGATTTTAACAAATCATTTATTAACAGTTAATAAAGCTTATTAAATATGAACAATTCATTATATCAGTGCATGGATACCAAAATACGGACTTATTTACATAGATATTTGTGATATGTTTGTGTTTGGAGGTAAGAAGTAAAGAGAAAACAAGTAATACGAAGGAAAGAAGGTTTCGCTGGAGAATAAGAACAATAATGAGTTCTTAAGACACGAAATCGTGTTTAAAGTGAATAAAATGCTGTAGACAGGAAGTTTAAATTAGCCGAGGGATGCATGGAATTATGGAATTTCCACAGACATTAGACACTACTATTCCCGGGGGTTATTTATCACATTTTGTTGACTTTTATATTTATTGCTTAATTTATCTGAGGCTTAATCGCTAATCAGATTAATTTATTATCATTTTTCAGACGGGTAAAACTAATTTCTCTCTTTCACACAATCAAGAGCTTTGTTTTCAAACAGTTGATAAATCCTTTGAATGATTAATTGTGGAGTAATTATTATAATCGCCTACAAGGTGAAATTTTAATCACTATCTTTGACGTTCTCAAGCTAGTTTTTATTTATTATTTTTGGATTATGTAAAATAATTTTTTATTTAAGATTATTTTTAAATTTGATAGAAAATATCCTGAACAAAATTTTTTTACTTAATATAAGACAAGAAATTTGTAAAAATTATTTACTTGGTTAGAAAATTTTTTTTTCAACAAATTTATTTTTTTTTTTTTATCAATCTATAGATAAAATTATTTTTAAAAAAATTTTTTATAGCTTAAATATTTAAAAAATCATTTTTTTCTAATTTTTATAAAAACAAAATTAAATAATAAAACCCAAAAATTTTAAAATTTTTAACTATTAAAAAATTAATTTTGCTGCTTAAAAAAAAAATTATAAAAATAATTTTTTCCTGATTTTTATAAAAAATTGATTAAATAATAAAACCCACAAAAATATTAATTAAAATTTTTAATAATTTAAAAATCAATTTTCTTATTTAAAAAAAATTATAAAAATCATTTTTTCCTCTTTTTTATAAAAAATTGATTAAATAATAAAACCCAAAAATATCCATTAAAATTTTTAATTTAAAAATTAATTTTACTATTTAAAAAAAATTATAAAAATCTTTTCTTAATTTTTATAAAAAATAGATTAAATAATAAACCAAAAAATATTAATTAAAATTTTTAATAATTTAAAAATCAATTTTATTATTTAAAAAAAAATAGAATATTTTTTTTTATAATTTAAAAAAAAAACTATTTAAAATAATAAGATCTATTAAAGATAACTCAAAACATTTAAAGCCTCTCTAATTTACAAAAAAAAAAATGAGTTCCGAAAAAAACTTAAATTACCGATAAAATATCTTAGGAAAAGAAACATCTCTTTCGATCTTAGTCTGAACTTAAATTAAACCCAAATATTTCTTTAAAACTTTAAACCTCAAAGATGGATCAGATAAGAACTTCACAACATAATTTTCTCCGGGAAAACACTTAATTTTATTTCCAATAGCTACAATGGGTGGTCTAAATTCTTATTTACCCACTTTCACACCATGGGTGTTTTAAATTTCCACACCAGATCATAGCAGGCCATAAATTAATACTAAATACATCTATAACACAAAAGTTTTAATTTTAAAAATAAAAATAAAATTTACTTGATTATATTACTACTAAACACAAACAAACTATGAAGGATTCTATTTGAGTTGCCTGATAAAATATTAACTTAAATATATAAATACACATAAAAGCATATGTGATTAGGTGTGTGCATAAACTTGCGAGCAACAATAAGGTATTTGTGTACACATATCGCATCGATAGTTTACAATTCTCAAACTATAGTCATATTCTGTATTCCGTGTGTATAAAGTCGAAACTTTATTTCTGTAAAAGTTTGCTCAAGTTGGTTGTGCGGCAAAGGCAAAACAGGTGTGCAGTCGGGTGGGGGGTAACTTCGGACTTTCTCAGGTGCCGTTGGTATTATATTGGTAAACCCTAAAATGCACAGGCAGTCATATCACCGGGTGCGTCGTGGTATTCACCTAAAATCTATCTACATATTTTCAACATACATATGTATGTATTTACAAACAATGTAAAAACCGTATTGTTAATTATACTGACAATGTTGGCCGGTTTTTCATTCCTACTAACTATACTGTTAACTGGGTCGGAGTTTAAACATTTGCTGGTTTTTTTCCCCTGTGATCGCTACCGTTTGAGCCATGGGAAAATATAATTTTACTGGAAAATTTTTTTTTAAATAATTGAATGAATTTTATAAAATATATGAATTTTAGTAGCTATTTTTTGGCCAGTAAAATAAATTTTATTTATTTATTTACTTCTGGTAAAACATTCTATAGAGGTGCAAGAAGCACCTGTGCATAGACACCAGAAAAATATAATACATTTATAAAAATTAATACATACTACTAAATTAACTAAGTAAGTAGTATACAGAGTATATTAAGATAAAGAGTATATTAAGTATTTTAATTAAGTATATTATTTTTTTTTTTAATTAAAATATACTAGCACCCTTGCAGTCATTATGTGACTTCCGTGATTTGTGAAGAATAAATGAAGAAAATTTTGTTTTATTAAATAATGACTTTTGTTAAATTGCACTGTACTTTTTTAACTATTGACGTTTTTAAAGATATAAGCTCATCCCGATGTTACACTCATCAAGAGCTTTTATTTGAGTACCCACATGCATTTTTATATATTTTTCATATATTCATATATATATATATAAATATATGAAAAATTGATGTGAGTACTCAAATGAAAAGTCTCGATGAGTGTAACATCGGGATGAGATTATATCTTTAAAAATGTCAATAGTTAACAAGATAGTAATGTCATTTCTTAATTATTGATATTTTTAAAGATATAAGCTCATCCTGATGTTACATTCATCAAGAGCTTTCATTTGAGTACCCACATACATTTATATATTTTTCATATATTCATATATATATAATTATATGAAATTTATGAAAAATTGATGTGGGTACTCAAATGAAAGGTCTCGATGAGTGTAACATCAGGATGAGCTTATATCTTTAAAAATGTCAATAGTTAACAAGATAGCAGTGTCAGTTCTTAATTATTGATATTTTTAAAGATATAAGCTTATCTCGATGTTACACACATCGAGACCTTTCATTTGAGTACCCACATGGATTTTGATATATTTTTATATATATGGTATTTGTGAAATATATAAATATATAAAATATATGAAAAATTGATGTGGGTACTCAAATAAAAGGTCTTGATGAGTGTAACATCGGGATGAGCTTATATCTTTAAAAATGTCAATATTTCACAAAATACAAATTCATTTCTTAATTATGTGTCTAGAGATTAGAGCCTAAATACTTATCATAATAAATTGACAATCAGTGAGAATGAAATGAAACCTTGAAAAAAGCACAAATTCATCTCAAGACCTTTGCAATGACATTAAATTTGACTAAAAAAACCGATTTTATTATGTAACTATCCTAAACACAAAATTTTTGTTATTCTCTTAAAAATATAGGTTTAAATTTAGCAAAAAATAATTTTTTTTACATATTCTTGATTTTTAAAAATTTTTTATAATAAATAAAATTTTATGACAATTAAGTTTCCAGTTTATTTATTTCAGGAAATAGGTTTTTTTTTTGTCAAATTGAATTTCGTTAGAACAGTTTTGTATTTATGGTTTTTCAAGGTTCATTTGCAGTGACTGTTAATTTAATTTATTAGTTGAATATATTATGATAAGTAATAAGTTATCGGAATACACTAAAAAGACCCCATTCAACACAAAATAAAATTTGTTTTCGTTTATTTATCTTTTCTTGTGCATATACGGTAGTGATTTTGTGTCCAATATTTATTGATATAATTAAAAAAATAAGATAATTTTGTGACGACCATATTTTTATTTTACAAATAATTTTTATTTGTAATATAAGTTCTATTATTATTTTATTTCTATTATAATACTATTCTTATTTGTCATACACAATTATTGTGGGCAATATAAATTCATTCTGCCGCATTTATTTATTAAATTATCAATGCTAAATCGTAAAAAAAATTACTAAGCAGACTGCCAAAAATTTGTTATAGTCTTAGAACGATCCTGTAAAGTTGTGAGAGGTAAATAACGTTTAGCTCTCAGAGCTCAACGATGTAGAGTTGCAGGAGCCAAACGGTATTGTTACTATAAGAATACGTTAACCTACTGGAACTTTTTACAACTAACTACTATAGAGTTCCTATAGCAAAATTTTTTTCTCCGTGTATTCTTGATTTTAAAAATTTTTTCAATTTTTTAAATAAATTATTTAATAACAAATAAAATTTTAAGATTCTGTAAATTTTAAAATTACTCTAACAAGTACATATAAAATGAAAAATTCTCATCTTGTATGAATACCTGAATGAATTTTACGGTCTCCAGGTTAAACTTCCCATAGCAGATAAATTGACCATCGCTATAGCTAATACCATTGCTTATTTTATTCATCCTACCTGTACCTGTTCTAACTCTCAGGTCCATTGCAATGAGATTTTCTTATAGACAAAAAGACCACCCCCACTATCGTGTCAAAGTACGAATAAATTATCTGTAATGAATTTTAAAAGTCTTACGATACTGTTTTCGCTACGCTAGTCAACTAATGCTTGACGTATCTATTTACCTGTCATGGAATTACATCTGAATGGAATTACATCTAAAATTCCAATTATTTTAATCAACTAATTTTTTACAATATTTTTTATTTCAACCCCAAAAATAAATAAAATTTAACCCATAATTTTATTTTATTAAGTAGCTTAAAAATTTCCCTTATGAGCAAATATTTTTAACTTCCCGCTAAGAAAATTGAAAATTTTCAAAAATCGGAAGTTATTGTTTCCACCCCGTTTTTCGAAAATCGAGTTTTCATCAGATCTCGACGTTTTGAGGTCCTAGAAAGCTTTCCTGACTATTTCCGCGGTGATGTCACCGTGTGTGTGTGTGTGTGTGTGTGTGTGTGTGTGTGTGTGTGTGTGTGTGTGTGTGTGTGTGTGTGTGTATATAAATCTCTCATAAATTTTGAACAGATCATCTGATTTGATCGAAATAAGCGGCATTCTGAAGAATTCCTTTGCCCCTAGAATTCTGATACTAATTTACAGAATTTGAGTCGATCAATTTTGAGAAATCTCAAAAATAAAATTTTCAAAAATTCGTTTTTTTTTAAATATCTTTTAAACGGCTAAATCGATCAACTCCAAAAACTAATCAGCTTTTAACCTCAAAAAACCATGTCGATTGCCACCAGCCCGATCAAAATCGGTTGATTTGTTCGTGAGATATCGTTGTCGAAAAAAATTGGAAAAAATGTTTTTTTCGGAATTTCTATGAAATTTTTAGTCTGACCAGTTTACGCTTAAAGATTTTTCAAAGAACTCAAAAAACTGCGTTGAATGCCGTAAACCGCGAGAAAATCAGTTAATTCATTCAAAAGTTATTGCGGTTTAAAAATTAAAAAAATAGTGTTCTATAAAACTTCCATTAGCGTTTTGAGCTCTTCGAGCTCAAAAGCACAGAACAGCTATTTATTTGAGCTCGCAGAGCTCAAAATTAAACAAAAATTATATTTTTGAGCTCGAAGAGCTTAAAAAATAAGTGAATTGTTGAGCACTTAGGTATGAAGGTAGCGGGAAGTTGCAGGGATGGCCTTTAGGGTCAACCGTTTTCCTAATTTTTTTAGTGGGGTTTAAAATTTTTAAATTAACACAATACCTTATTAAAATTTAAAATTTAAAATTGCTTTAAGCCTCGAAAAAGAAAAGTTATTTTATCTTAAGTCTTAAATCCGAAACGAAAAGAAAAAAATTCTAGAATTCTCCATCTAATTCTATTGTAAAGAGATGGACCCGGCGTGGGAGTATATTACCAAGGATCCTAAGCACTATTTTTCTCTCTCAAGTGCATACTACCGGTGTCAAAAGAATTTTATAATACCAGCATGGTTTTTCTTAAAATATCTATAAACCATGTTTTCAATTTTCCTTTTATGGTTTTTTTAAATTTTACCTGCCAGATTGGAACAATGTCCGTCAGCACAGCCAGAATAGAGAATGAGAAACTAAACTGAATGAATGTACATATCTATACACACCAACACTAAACTAATCCTAATATAATATTACTCCGCTGGCGTATCTCATACAAGATCAAGATCAACAATAACAGACAGCCAACTTCAATTAATACCATTCAAACCTTCACATCATTAATTATATCTTCGAAAATATTTTCTAACATTCTCAAGAATTGCTTGGCTTAATTTTAATACTCACTGCGTAAAATTTTATTTTAAAAATTATTTAAATAGTAATCACAGTGACTTATAACTCCAAGCTTCCAATTGACAATAATGTTTCTTGTTAAAGTGTAAAATTACCTATTTTATTTTTAAAACATCGGGTTATAAATCAACTCAGTTTTCCCTTCTCTTGTCTGCAATAAAATAAATATTGTTCTACCCGCATGGATTCGGTAGAGTCTAGAGCGCCAAGTTCCGTTCAAATCCGTTGTAAACGGAGCGCCAGACTACCGATTGTGTTTACTGTAAGCAAAAAGGTATTTTGAGGTTCCAAAATTTTATTTAATTCTACACAGTAAAAAATATTGTGTATTTGTGTCGAAAACGGTTTGTGTTAAAAATTGTAGTGTGTTAAAATAACACAAAGTTTGTGTTACTTTATTTTGTAACATAAAAAATGTGTTATACACTCTTTATTAACACATTTTGTATGTTACTGTGGAATTAACGCAAAGTTTGTGTCAAAATCTCCATCAATATAACATTAACTTTGTGTTAACAGCGCGTCGGTTCTTTACTTTACGCAGCAACCGTTTTCACAAAGTGAGCGTCATCAATGGCATCTATTTTGTTCGTGTTTTGAGTGTTAATAATAAAGTTATTTATTCTAAAAATTAAAGATAAAGTGAGTTTATAATACGAACAAAAAAATTGATGTAATCAACGGTGAGTGATTATTTATTTATTATTGAAATTTCTGAATACTGTAGATAACCTTTCTTTCTTCAAAGATAACCTTAAAATTTGTTTTTATAAAATTAAGTACTCTTAATAGTAGATATTGAAAAAATATTCTCTGTAAAATTAATGATTATTATAAATTAAAATTTCTGAATTTTTTAACTGCCAGTTACTGATTTTTGTTTTTATTAAATTTTTTTATACCAAGTATGCAATACTAAAATTTATTTTGATGTAAGTTTTATTTTTTTTTAGGTAAGTGGGAATTCATCTAACATTCAAAAATTTGATGTAAATCAAAGTCAAAAAGTGACTGTCATGTTTATTCTGGAGTGGAAAAATACTAAAGTTTGAGCCAAACTAAATTTGCCTGCTACGTTTAACAACCTTGTTTTAAAAGATTAATCTTCATTATAACTAATTATTTCTTATAATCTAATATTCTTATAATCTAATATGAAAATATAATAAATATTATTAAATAATAAAGACAATTATATTTTTTAATTTGCTGCTTTATTTCTAAAATCTATAAATTGTTTTTCGATTTAATTATTTAAAATTTTACCTACAATTATTTACATTCAATAACTGTTGATTTAATAAAATGTAAATAAAAAAAAAATTTTTTTTTTAATAAATATTATTGACTACAGTTGAGGAAATAAAAAAAATTTATTTTATAGGTATAAAACAGTTGATTAGAATAAATAAAATTATTTAACATTTATTTTGTGTTAAGATTGACACTCTAAAAGTGTAAGATTCTTTGCGCCCTCTTGTGGCGATATTTTAACATAATCTTTGTGTTAAAAAGGGGTTACACAAAGTTTGTGTCAAAATTTCAACACAAATTTCGTGTCAACCGTTTTTAACACACAAACTGTGTTGATTTTACACAATATTTTTTACTGTGTACAGTACTTCTTGTGCCTAAATTTTATATATTATAACAGTAATTCATGCTTTATTTTACTGATATTAATTAATTATATTCAATTATAACAATTAATCTACTTGAAATTATTAAATTTTATCAGCACAAACTATAGCAAGCTCAAAAATTTCGATCCTGACTTTTTTTCTATGTAAAAAGTGACATGCCACAGACTAAATAATTCGAGAATGCATGGTAATCTTCCAATAGATGGGAAACTACAGTTAAAAAAATACATTTCACAGCTTACAGGGGCATTCCGACGCCACCCTTCAAGAGGTCCTCACGCGGTGGGTCCTAGTACAACGCCACCCAGTCATTGTCATCTCTTAATTATATTGGCTTTCATTACAGTCGACGCTCTCTGTATTTGACCACATTTTTCCTCTGTATTTGACGATTTTACACAGCTCTTATGGACAAGGACGAGTCAAATACAGAGAATGGTCGTGTACGGGCGAGTCAAATACAGAGAGCGTTGACTGTAGCTGTTTCATTCCGTAGTTATTGTCGGGTTATTACTTGTAGATGTATAAATAAATATGAGTGGTATATAAAATATAAACCTCGAGTCTTACACAAAAAATACTAAAATCCGAACAAAAACAGTTTCACTGTAAAAAAAAATTGCGCCAAGTCAACGTTCATAAGACTATTAAGAAAAAAAAAATTTCTTTTTTCTTTACAAAAAGATATAAAATAAAAAAATTAAAAAGTCCAAGTAACCGATATGATTGTATTTGATTTTCGGAAATTAAAAAAAATTTTATTGTAAATTTGAAAATTAAAAAAAAAATTTTGGAACATACTTGGTGTGCGTCATTGTGTATTTCAATTTTTTAAAAGTCTTAGTAAATAGATTTTACGAATTTCATTAAAAGTAAAATATTTTGCTACCACGCACACTAAATACGTTCCAAAATTTTTTTTTTAATTTTCAAATTTACAATAAAATTTTTTTTAATTTCCGAAAATCAAATACAATCATATCGGTTACTTGGACTTTTTAATTTTTTTATTTTATATCTTTTTGTAAAGAAAAAAGAAATTTTTTTTTTCTTAATAGTCTTATGAACGTTGACTTGGCGCGATTTTTTTACAGTGAAACTGTTTTTGTTCGGATTTTTGATACCTTAATAAATTTTATTATATTATTTTATAATATTTTATATTATTTTAGCGTGCAATTATACATATTGAATGAAAAAAAATGATGAAATATTATTTGATCTTCCCATTTGACATGTTAATCAATAAAAATATTAATCAAAATTTACTTCTATCTTTATATTTAATTTTCGGACTAAATTTAAGAACTAAATTTTTTGGAGCAAAAGGCTGAATTTTCTCAAAACAACAAGATTTTCTTGACTTAAATAAATTTTCTTGGATCAAGATACGTATTTTTTAAAGCAAGAGAATTAATTTTGTTGGAATAAGTGAAATTTCTTAACAAAAAAAAATTTTTTTATGCTCAAAAAAATAATGAGGAAGAAATAGTATATTACATACCTAGGCCAGTAAAATAAAAAAAGTCTCAGATCACATGTAATTGTTGGCCGAGGCGAAGCCGAGATTTACAAACATGTGATCTGAGGCTTTACTTTTTACTGGCCAAGGTGTGTATACTATTTTTCTGCTCGACGTAGCCGGAATGTGGCAACTTTGTTTGGCGCAGCGGCCAGAAAGTTGCCACTTTCCGGCCGAAGGGCAGAAAAAATATTTTCTGGGTCAAGTGAACCTTTTTCTCTGTGTATAAAATAAGCCGGCCGGTGACATCTAGCGGAAACAATGAGAAGGATTTTCTTCGAGATTTTATTTTAAAGACATCTAGACATTTGAATAGCGCGCCAAATTTTAACCAATAATGAATCGTGGCCCGTTTTTTGCGAGTTTCGACCTTTGACTAACTTCAAGACTTTCATCTATTTTATAATATAGGATAAATAATATTTTATTGTTATTCTTATTATTATTATTGTAATATTGAGACTTAAATTAATATTTATGGCGAGGATGAGAGAAGAATTTACAACAAAAGACTTATTAAGTTCTAAAACTAATGTACAGATGATTTAGGTTCGTATTCGGGTTTTTTAAGGACCTTGGCCCGAAGAAACATCTGGTGAGAAGTTAAGTAATTATATAAATTTGTAAAAAAAAAATATTTATAAAAAAAAAAGAGAAGAAAAAGGGAAAAGAAATGAAATTAATTAAGGAAATCGTTGTTGTTATTATTTTTTCGGAGTTGATTATAATCTCGACTATTTTTTAGTAGAGTTAACATAACAGTGGGTTTTTTAATTATCTCGGGCCATTAATAACGGTTGCGCAAGCCTACCGAGCGCAATTTAAAAGAATGATTAATAAATAAATGAATCGACAGTTTTAATTAATTATTTTGAGTGTGAGTTTGGGAACGGTGTCAATTAAAATAGCTTTTTGGGATAATTTAAGCTTCAGAAGGTTGATTGAATATATATATATATGTGCTGGAGAGTTGTGTAGACTCGATTAATGGTTAATTGTCGAAAGATAATTACACAGCAACTCAATTATTCGGTCCCTGTAGTATTAGTATTAGTATTGTATTGAGGACACATCTTTACGCATGACAGATCGACTAGGTTTTATAACTGTTTGATTGTTCGGAATAACTAACTCGATGAGTTGGTAATAAATCTGTTTTGTTTTTTTCATTTTTATTTCGTAAACTTTGAATTTATTTTTATTAAGATTTTATTAGCAATCTTCATTAATTTTACGAATTTTGAGAGTTAAAAATTAATTAGTACTTATTAAAGATTTTTATTTAATAGAATTTTCTCAAAATTTTGAAATATTGCATTTTATTATTAAATTTTTTATTAAATTTGAATTATTATTTATTTATTTATTTATTTCATTTTAAGTCGTTTTTAACAGTTAGATAATTAATGACTTCTATTTAAATCTAATTTAAGAAATTTATTTTATTTATAGAAATTTTAAGTCTAAATTTTATACAAAAAAAAAATCAATTTTTCTTGAATTTTTCTAATTAATTTTTTCAGTTGAAATAAATTTTTTTCTTTACAATTTAGAAGTTATTTTTAACAATAGTATTAAAGAATATTTTAAATAAAATTTCATCTTAATATATTGATAAAAGTACTATTTAAAATAAAAAAATATACTTTTACTGTAAATAATATAATTATAAATAAATAAAAAAAAAAAATTTACTATCAAAAATGTTTTAAAAATTCATTTTATTTGGAAAAATTTTAAGTCTAAATTTTATACAAAAAAAAATTAGGAAAACGGTTGACCTTGAAGGCCATCCCTGCAACTTCCCGCTACTTCCGTAATGAAGCGCTCAAAATCGCACTTAGTACATTTTTGAGATTTTCGGGCTCAAAAATATAATTTTCGTGTAGTTTTGAGCTCTGCGAGCTCAAAAGTCTAATGGAAGTTTAATAAAACACTATTTTTTGAATTTTCAAACCGCAATAAATTTTTAATGAATGAACCGATTTTCACGCGGTTAGCGGCATTCAACGCAGTTTTTCAAATTCTATGATATATATAAGCACAAATTGATCAGACCGGAAATTTCGGTGTAATTCGAAAAAAAAAACGAATCAACCGATTTTGACCGGCTTGGTGGCGATCGACGTGGTTTTTCGATGTTAAGAGCTAATTAGTTTTTCGAATTGATCGGTTAAGCCGTTTGAAAGTTATTAAAAAAAAACCACATTTAAAAAAAATTTTTTCGCAGTTTTTTTAAGATTTCTCAAAATCTATCGGTCCGTCTATTTGTCAGAGTGTCCGTCTATTTGTAGAAATTTTATATAAAAAAAAAATAAATTTTTCTTGAACTTTTCTAGTTGAAATAAATTTTTTTCTTAACAATTTAAAAGTCACTCTTAATACAATTATTGAAGATATTTGAAATAAAAATTTGATCTTAATATATTAATAAAAGTACTGATTAAAATAAAAAAATACCTTTTCTGTAAATAATATAATTATAAATAAATAAAAAAAGAAATAAATTTACTATAAAAAATGTTATTTAAAAATAAATGTCAAAATTAATGGTTGCTAATTCAATAAAATAAAAATACATGGCAAGATTTAGGATAAATAATTGTTTATTTTGACATCCCGATAATTAATGTCCTTCGATAGATTACAGATTTGTGTAATAGTACTACACCGGAGATTTGTAAACCCGATTTGATAGTCGTCTATTTACAGTAATCGTAGGAATTTAGTGGGCGGGTCGGATAGTCGTATAGGGGGTCGCTTGACCCACCGATTCACTTCGTACATCGTATATAGATATATATTATATACAATGTACACAACATACAAGTCCCCTGCTCTGTTTTGTATTTTATACTGAATCAATTCAGGCTTTAATTACTAAATTAAAGTAAAATTTAACTGAAATGAAAAGCGTAATTTATCGAAACAAAGTGCAGACGGAATAATGAAAAATAAAAATAAGAGCACACAATATCAGACGGAATAAATGTCCGCGAAGGAAGTACAAGTATGTGTTTGTACTATATGTACGGCAGTAGGATGTAAAAGCCAAAGCCCACGACACGAGGACAGCATGGTGGCGGTCGCCGGGGTTCGGAGCACCGATTGGCCGTGGTGGGAGCACGTTGTCGCTCAGGGGGGCAAAAACTAGTTCGGCAACCAGGCGAACATACACACACCGCGATCGGCATACCGGCGACACGTCGCAAGCTCGTCGTCTTTTAAATCACCGACGGACACCTCAAGGCTATCGATAACTCGCGCCACGTCAACTTTATCTCTGCCCAAGTTAAACATCACTGTGCACGGCTACAGTTTTCTTAAAATTGCAATCTCTACTGTCTAATCATCTTCACTTTCTATTTTATTTTTTTTTGTTTAAATTATTTTGTGAGTTTTACGGTAAAATTTGGTCCAATGTTTAAAATTAAATTTTTAGGATAAATTACAAATTTAAAATTGATAAAAAATTATTTTATAATTTTTTAGAGAATAAATCATAAAAAATTATTAAAATTTTTTTTTTTATTAAAAAATAACTCTGATAATTAATTTTAAGCTTTATGAAAAAATTGAGATAATTAAGCTATTTTTATTGTACTTAAAAATTGTTAAAAAAAATTATTTTTATCATTAAAAAATTCTGAAAATTATTTCATTATTTTTTGAGTAAATGAATTATTAAAAAAATTTTTTTTCATGGAAAAAAAAACTCCAGAATTTAACTTAAAAATTATTATCATCACAAAAATTCTAAAAATTACTATTATTATTTTTTGAGTAAATAAATTATTAAAAAAATTTTTTTTTTAAGAAAAAAAACTCCAAAATTATTAAAAAAAATTTTTTTTATCATTAAAAAAATTCTGAAAATTATTTCATTATTTTTTGAGTAAATGAATTATTAAGAAAATTTTTTTTTATGAAAAAAAAAACTCCAAAATTTAACTTAAAAATTATTATCATCACAAAAATTCTAAAAATTACATTTATATTAAAAAAAAAAAATAAATCATAAAAAATTTTTTATTTTAATTCTTTTGTAATTTTTTTTCAAAGCAAAGAAGTTAAAAAATTACTCCCTAATTTAACATTGAATTTTCTGAAACAATTATTTAAATTACCACCAAAATTTTCATGCATACAAATAATAAGAATTCATTAAAATAAATCAGCACCAACGAAAAAATCTCAACCAATTAATTCGAAAAACCAAGCAAACGCCTCAAAAATATGTAAAATAAGTTTGTAATAAAGTATTAAGAACTAACAAAATAAAAAATATCTATAATGTACATGTCAATGGTTAAGTGAATATATAATTTAAAGTAAATTTGGGTAATTTATCCTCTTAGCTCGGTGATTATGATAACATACGTGTTTATTTGAACCTACTGACTGTTACTCTCATTATTAGCACTCTACAGAGGTTGTATATCTCAATATACACTAAATAAAAAAAAAAAAAATAAAACAACAAAATAGTCTTACTGACGGTACATACAGTCTACAGTGGGTAGTCGCGTGTCGGTTAACTTTCAATTTGTGCACTTTATAGAGTGCAAAAATACGCTCAATCATCCCCCTGCATCCCGGCACGCAATCACGCCAGCCATGCTGCCGCTCTCGGAACCAAGCACTCGCATTACAGTGAACTGACTACACATAATACTCGACGGGTCAACAGCTAGCCCTCGAAAATACATGTTGTAAAAATATATAAATAATTTGTACCCTCGATCCATGAATAACACATCTATATCATGTCCATACCCAGCGGCAGGTACCATCCACCCGCCATAACACACGTGTGCCGCGAATTACGTGTCTAGTAATCTCGGATATGTGTTTAAGGGTGATATAGTGATGTAGTGATCCCTAAGTGATATACTAACTCTGCTCCGCTCTATATTTATGTCCGTATAACATAAATATCTAATCCGCGAGTTATAAATCTGGTCAGTCCTCATATCATCCGGTTATAGTTAGTTAGTACTTCCTTCGAGATTATTAATTGGAGTTAATCTGACAGAGACTTTAATAACGAGACTTGTCGCGTATTTGAGAGTAATTTAATTGTAAAAGTACCCTGTGTTTTAGCTACAGGGTTGTTAAGCATCCTGGCGCTTAAGTAAGAGTTATTGTCGGCTCATCTACGGCCAACGCATCGTAATAGTTAAAATAATCATATGTCTATGTGTACTCATCCATTATTTTACGCTGTCGAAGTTTTATTACCGAGATTGAAGTATGTAAGCTCGTGGGTAGATATGGTGAATTTTGTAAAATTATTTTATTAATGTGGTGTGAAATTTTTAATGACATTTAAAGGATGTTTAATGGGGTTGAAATTTTTTTAAGAAATTGTTGAGATTTTTGCGTGGGAAAAAAGTTTAATTGAATTGAGAAAATTGATGATTTAAATTTTTGTTGCCTAGAGTTTGGAATATTCTTTTAAAAAAATTAGAAAAATTCTTAAATAAAATTTGTTTAAAGCAAGAAAAATTTTTTTAGTTTAAAATTTTTTTTACTCAAATAAAGAAGATGAAATTCTTCAAAATTATTTAATTAATTTTTTTTCTGTGTAGAAAATTTGTTTCTTTACTTAAAAATAAATTTTTCTGTTTTTTAGGTGATAAATTTTGGATTTAAAATTTTTTTAAGGGATTTTTTATTTTAAGAAAAAATAAGATAAAAATTAATCAATTTAATTATTAAATTTTAAGTAAAAACAATTTTAATAATTTGAGATAAAATAGAAAATTTATGTTTCAAAAGCTTGAAAAATTTTATATTGTTATAATAATAATAAATTTTAACAAAATTTTTTTTATTTCTTATTTTTGAATTTCAAAAAATTTTTCTCGTCCAAAACTTCAAAATTTATCAAATAACAATTTAAAATTATTGAAATTTATCCAAAGTTTTTTAAATAAAATAATTACAAATAATAATTTTTTCTTAAGAATAAAAAAAACCCCCAAGAATAATTATTCAACCATTTGAAATAAAACTTAGCTCCCAATTGAATTGAAACCTCAGATAATCCTCCGGACGGGTCGCCCGTATTATAACATACCTCTTAAACCGGTGATGAGCCGGTCCCCGCGAAGTCACGCGGAGTATGCGCGCGCACTAAATATCGGTGAGCCCGCCGGTGTGTTCTACAACAATATGAGGCCCCTGTATCTGGTTGATCCGAACAATGGGCCCTGATTGCGGATTAGGGATTAAGAGACAAAGAAGGTAAGCCTAAGACCCCGAGGTAGTACACTTTCGTAAATAAATAAAAACGCCAGCGGGCCTCGATCATTCTTTTGTCTCTTTTTCCCTTTATTTTTATTTTTCCTTTTGTGCCAGTTATTATACATACACACACACACAAATCCATACCTTCCTACCACACATTTATTAAAATTTTTTTCTTATTTCATTATCATCCTCATTATTATCATGATTATTCCCTTGAATATTATTCACTCGCGGGTGGTGCTCTCACACGAGATTTTTTTAATTGATAACAGAGTTTACGTCGATGAATTATGTCGCGTCGAGAATTATGCCTTTTGCACCTCACCGCAATTCAAACTCAATGAACGTGTGCATTATTATTTATTTGTCCTGATTGTGAAAAAATACCGCGAGGGGTGTTAATACAAACTAAAGGGCTGCTCGGGTGCGTCGCTGGTGGTAATGTAAGACACACATACCAACACGTCCGGGCGAATCATACATAAATATCTTCGCCCAGAGATACGGTAGTGCCTCACGCCAAGCATAAGTACAACCTAAAGCTCACACACGTCCATTTTGTGGTGTCTGTGCGACAATAAGCCTGCGTGTTAGTTCGTAACCGGGTGAAGAGAGATCAGATTCCCGATAAGATGTGTCCAGTTGTTAGATAGCCATTGGACGACCATCAGTGCTGCTGCAATACATGTGTGATGTCCAGAACTTTACCCCCTTATTTTTTATATACATATTTTTTTTTAATAATTGTCCACTGTTTTATTTTATTTTATTTTACTTCATATCGCTATTAGTTATTTCTCCGTCCTCTTCCCCCTTCTTGCCTCTCGACTGACACAAAGGTCATTTATTTATTCGATTTCTCATTATCAGTTTCACTAATAACGTCACCGATGAGTTATTGCCCGGTTTTTTGTTGACTAGACGAGTGGAGGCTAACACTCAAGCCCCGGATAGTGATTTCGCGTGGGAGGCTGCCACACCTCGTATTTGGACAGTAATCAAGACCGCCGATAGGATGTTTGACGGGAAAGAAATTTTAAACACACGTGTGTTTTATTTTTAAATTCATTTTTTCAAGTGTAAAATTCGGTGGGATTAATTTGTTGGATGTTGTTTTTTTTTTTTATTGGGTTGAAAGAGCTCTGGTGCTTGTTTGGCGAACTGAGAGAAGTATTCATTAGGACTGTCGTCGTGAGAGCTACGATTCTTTGGCTAGGTGTTCTAATACTGTGTGTGACTTGAGATATTGTCGGAGAGAGCTACTGGGCTATTATTTATTGTTGTTGGTACTGTTATTAGTCGAGTTGTTTGTAATGGTACCGGGGAATTTATATTTTTTTTATTATTCACATTGTGCCCTTTCAAATGGGTGTAAATTAGTCATTTTTAGTTTGTTTGATTGATTGTGAGTGATTATAAAAGAGAAATTGAAGATTTTTAAGGGAAATATTGAAAGTGTAGGAGTTTTTTTTTGTGAGGAGTTTTATTTTTCATTGAAAATGTTTTTATCGATTTTAACTATCTCTTATTATTTAGTCAGAATTTTTATTTTATAGATAAATGCTTTGAAGAAATTGAAAATATTGGTTTCGTAAATTTAGAATTAGAATTGTGAGAGAAATATTGGAGAATTTTCTACAAAAAAAGTATCAATTTTTCGTCCACAGAAAAAAAGGTTGTTGAGCCAAGAAAATATTTTTCTTCCTAATTATTTTTTTAAGCGAAAAAAAAATTTTTTCTTGATTTTGTAATTTTTATAAGGAAAATAAATTATTTATTTTTATTATAGAAAATTATAGTTTTTATTTATTGCCAATTAAATTGATTGAAATTATCTTTATTTAATTTTTTTAATTGTAACAACGGAGATAAATATCGAAATTTTTGATAATTTTTATGTACTGCTGATATATCTATAAAAAAGGTTCATTTGAGCTGAGAAAATATTTTTCTTCTTAATTATTTTTTTGAGCATAAAAAAATGTTTTTCTGATAAGAAATTTAACTTATTCCAACAAAATTAATTCTCTTGCTTTAAGAAATCGTATCTTGATCCAAGAAAATTTATTTAAGCCAAGAAAATCTTGTTGTTTTGAGAAAATTCAGCCTCTTACTCCAAAAAATTAAGTTCTTGATAGAAGTAAATTTTCTTGTCTTGAGAAAATTTCTCTCTTGCTCCAAAAAAATAAATATAAAGATAGAAGTAAATTTTCATAAATATTTTTATTGATTAACATGTCAAATGGGAAGATCAAATAATATTTCATCATTTTTTTTCATTCAATATGTATAATTGCACGCTAAAATAATATAAAATGGGAATCAAATATTCTCGAGAAAAATTTTCTCAAGATGAGAAAATTTTTTTCTAAGCTGAAGTAGGTGGCGCTGCTTCCCTAAAGTATCTAATAAATCTTGATCAAATATAAAAATTTATTGTATCAAGTATTTATGATAATTTGAATTAAGAAAAAATTACTTCCACTAAGAATATAATTTCTCGAAAAATTTTTACTTCGGCCAACACAACTTCGGTCTTCCTTCAGGCACCCGACAAATTTTCTTGAGCCAAGAATTTTATTCTCCAGTCAAGAAATTTTTCTGTCTGTATAACTTCAAACCTTTGAACGGAAAATGAATAAAATTCAAAGTATTTATAATGAATATTTTGAGAATATTTATTAAGGTATTAAAAATAAAAAAATATTTATTTTATTGCCGACAAGAGAAGGGAAAATTAAGTTAATTTATGACCCGGTATTTTAAAAATAAAAAAGGTAATTTTACATTTTAACAAGAAACATTATTGTCAATTGGAAGCTTGGAGTTATAAGTCACCGTGATTACTATTTACGTGTGAGCAATGCATTGTGCAAAAGTAAAATAAAGTAAAGGTGGAAATAAATAGTATGGAATTTCGTATAAAATAGAATAGAAGGTTGATGTCTGATTGACAGAAAAAATAGATAAAATATGTTTGAATTATTCTATTATGGAGAATGCCGTTTGAGATTTGCTTTGGTGAAGTTAAATGAGTTTCGAGTAGAAGTTGCCGCGGGCTCGCTAATTTGAATAAATTTTTATTGTTGTTAGGAACAACTATTTATTATATATTAACTATAAACTATTAAACTATTACCTAACAAATATTCCCACGGTTAATTTAACCGTTTAGTTGTAAAAAATCGTGACAGTGCTCACATCCGGGCTTAACTATTAGTTCGGATGATTTGAACCTGTCAAACCCGGTTAATTCATTACTCGGATGATAATGGGTTATTATTTTATCTACTTTGGTCTGTATTGTCCTCGGTAGTGGGGTAATGCACAATGTAATAGACAATGAGATTTGAAGAAAGTTAAATGAAAATCTAGTGGGATTGTCGATTCACAATAGTGGCTAATATCTGTGACTGTCTCTCAAAAGGGTACTGATTATGTCCACAGGGATAAATGAATAATATATTATATACAATAAACTGCTTTACTTATTTTATTATATATATATTGTAACTATTATTACAAAGAGACAATTCATCGGGTCATCTGTTACAAAATTATAGTTTCGAGTAAATAAATTTTCTTTTCAATGATCCGAAAAATTTTCTAATTTTGTTTCAGTAATTCTTTATTTTTTTTTTTTTTTTTTTTATAATTGAACACAAAAATTCCATTAGTTAAAATTGAACTAATTTTTGTTCAAGGACAAATAAATGTTTTAAATATCTTCAAGGTAAAAATTATTTCTATGAAATTTTATAGACCAACTTATTAATTTTAAATTAAATTATTAAGTGTTGAAATATAATTTAAAGGTCTAATTTTTTTTATGTATTGGAACAAAAATTTTTTTTTAAAAGAAAAAGGACAAATAATAGTTCTAAATATTTAAGTTATAAATTTTTAAAAAAATTTTAATGACTACATTTTTTGATATTAATTTAAAAAAATAAATTAGTTATTAAAAATATTCATTTTTTTAAATTATTGGGACAAAAATTCATGAGAAAAAAATTTTTTTTCTTAAGAAAACAAGGACGAATAATAATATTAAATTTTTAAAAAGATTTTAATGATTTCATTTTTTGATATTAATTTAAAAAAATAAAATGAAAATTAATTGAGCATATATTTAATAATTTTAATAATTTTATAACAAATAAATTATGGCAAAAAAAGATTAGAAAAAAAAAATCGACATAGAAATTTAAAAAAATAAAAAATGCAATTTTTTAAAAATAATTTTTTGGAGTAAATTTTTAATTAAATAAAATTAACTTAAATGTCATAAAAATAAATGAATTATTAAAAATATTAATTTTTTTTTAATTATTGAGACAAAAATTTCAGAGAAAAAAGTTTTTTTCTTAAAAGAAAAAGGACTAATAATAGTTTTAAGTATTTAAGCTACAAATTTTTAAAAAAATTTTAATGACTAAATTTTTTGATATTAATTTAAAAAAATAAAATGAAAATTAATTGAGCATATATTTAATAATTTTAATAATTTTATAACAACTAAATTATGGCAAAAAAAGATTAGAAAAAAAAAATTGACAGAAATTTAAAAAAATAAAAAATGCAATTTTTTAAAAATAATTTTTTGGAGTAAATTTTTTAATTAAATAAAATTAACTTAAATGTCATAAAAATAAATGAATTATTAAAAATATTAATTTTTTTTAATTATTGTGACAAAAATGTTTTTTAACCTTTTTAAGACCAAAAAGAAATTATTAAAAAAAAAATAAAGTGTCAAATTTTTCTCAAAGAAAATTCCATCGTAAAAATTTCCGTATAAAAACTATCGAACATGAAGTTTTATTAGCTACTAATGAGTGAATTAGTTCTTTGGTAAATAATTAAAATATTTTTTGATCTGCATGAGTGAGCTGGCTGTTTAGTGATTTATAAAATAGGATGTCGTTGACATTATTGGAGATACCGAAGAAGTAAACCAGTTTCTAACGACAAAGTCGATGTTTACGATCAGAAGTAATATTACTATTACTATAGCATCAAAGACAGACTTAACTGTTTGCTCTTTCGGATCTAACAGAGAGTGATAAAAAGAAAGAGAAAATATTTATAGACGTATAGGCATTACGGAGAGGGGCCGATTAATATAGTGTATAGGCACTCGTCTTTTCGCCTTTCTCGGATTATGTGCTTCCACAAACGTCTTAGTCTATACTGTACACATTATATCACATTAATACACACATGAGTGGCTCAAGTGTAAGTCTAATATGAGTGTAAGTGTAAGTAATCTATAAACGTATGTATAAATGTAAAAGTTATCAGTGTATAGGTCGTCATTTCGCGATGGAATGCCAGTGTACAATAATCATCGACGTGCTGTAATTAAGCCTGCTAATGATCGGTGTACGATGCGATATTATTATTGCTGAGGCGAGCAAGTAGAGAGATCGCGGATCGCGGAAAAGAGGGTTAATTGTCAATAAGAAACAGTTACGTTTAAAAATGCTTATTACTCTTTATTAATGCTTGTACACCGGTTTAAATAATAATATAATATAATGTAATAAGTAAACCAGTATAATTGCTACATATTATTCCGGTGCGCTCAAATCCTACAAGAATAATAAAAATCATTCACTTCGCGAAATATTTAACTGCTTTGCTAGACATTAGCAAGATTATTTAGTCAATAATTGCGGTAATATCCCTTTAAATTGATAAAAAGACAGCCGAAATCGAAGTAGATTTTTTGAATAAAAAAAAAATATATTTTTTATAAAATAATAATTTACATTTGTTATAATAAAATAATTATATTAAAACTAATGCAATATTAAAATTTCATTAAATTTGTCTAAGAAAGCAGGTAATTTTTGGCCTAAGACCTGACTGATGGTGAGGTATGAAAATTAAAGCTTTCAGATGTAATTTACAGAAATTTTAGAAGGTATCGTATTCTTTAGTTGATTCGTAAAAAATCAGTATAATTGTCAATTTTTAAGGATTTTTAAGAATTCAAATTTCTTATTTTTACTTTTAAAAATTTCCTTTACTCATTTTTCAAGAGTACAAGTGTTACTTTTTAGTTGATAAGAATTACAGTGTTCCCATTTTTGTAGCTAAAAAATTTTACATACTGAAAAAAAAATTAACTTGATTTGAGAGGAAAATTTTTGAACCAAAAAAATAATTTTGAAGAGAGTAACTGTCTTGAATTAAGACGAAAAATTCTTGAATCAAGTAAAATTTACTTAAACCAATTAAAAATTTCTTAGTTTAAGAATTTTTTTACTCAAATCAAGAAGATGTTCTTCAAAATTATATACTTAATTCAAGAATATTTCTTTTTTCTGTCCACTTTTGATTTATAATGTTATAATTTAAAAATTTATGTTTTTGTTATTCTATGTTCTTAAATTTGTTTGTGAGTAAAAAATTTGTAAAAAAACTTCATTCACATTTCTGTCATTTCTAGACTATTTAATTTAAAAAAATAAATAATTATGCAAATTAAAGTTTATTAAATAGGCTTTCAGAAATAGTAATAACTCGCCTCTGAATATCTGGCATACTTTACATATATTTTTGTCCATGTTTTTCCTTTTTGCATACTTTATAATACTTTATATGTCTTGTTTCTCCAAATTATATGTATTAATTGTTAAAATGCGCAAATCTTTTAATATATCTTAAAATGTGCAATGTATTCTATATGCCTAGTCTATTGTACCGTACATCAATGAAATAATCCTAAAAATTCTACGTTAAATGAATAAATAAATAAATAAATAAGCCTTCAGATGCAATTTACAGAAATTTAATATGATGTCGGATTTAATTGTTAATGCACAAAAATACGGTAAAATTTTTGCGATTTTAAAAAATTTTTTAATTGCTCTCATTTCTAAACTAATTGACAAATTTGGCTCATTTTAAAACTTGACCCAGAAATCGTCTTAAGAATGAATAAGTTACGTTTTATTGAGATCCGTATAGAATTTCGGGAAGTTTTTAGTATATTTCTACGAAAAATTGCACTAGATTTAATTTCACGCGAAAATTTATCTTTTTTATTGAGCCAGAAAAAATTAGCGCTATCTATTGACAGATAGAAGAAATTATTTTGTCTGCAATCAAGAATCTTATTTATTTTAATTAATTGTTTTATTAATTTTAATTAATTGTTTTTTTTTTTTTTTTTTTTTTTTTAAATTAAACTTAGAAAAAATTTATCAGAATAAATTTAAAATAAAATATTTACTTGCTTAAATATTTAATTGATGCACAAAAAATTTATTCCACTCATGTAAAACTCATCCATTAAAATTTTTATATTTATCATTCTACGGTAAACCGTAAGGAAATATTTAAACGAAACGAGGCAATAAAAAAATAGGTTTACGTAGAGCGCAACAATAAAAACCTTTTTTAACAGTGTGTATTTAAATAATTTATATAGACAAGAATGAAATATTATGTCAAATAGATCTGGCTCTCAGCTTTCGGCTTGATATACAATATACAATAATAATATAAGAGTTGAGACTATACCAGACAGAGGCTAAAGAGTCTAGTTTAAGACCGCTTAAATAAAAATGCACGCGCTTGTGCGCTACGATAATAGATTATGATAATATACGGCATTGTGTCAACACCAAACCGGTCACAGGACTATACTTATATTAGTACATACTCTAAATATTTCATATTTTTTCAGTAATAAATTCCGTATATATATATAGTCTTAATTAAGCACAAATATCCTGACTTGCGTCATTAATATTTATCAGTCAAATATTTCTTTTAGATACCGCGAGACTTTTATTTTCGTACATAAGGATACTTTTTGTCGGAGAAATTGTCTGCATATTTATACTGTTAATTTATACTCTTAATAATTAATAAGTAATTTCAATTTTTTTTGGCTATTCGCTTCGTTTGTTCTTGCGAAGAAATATTCACTCTTATTATGTATAATAAATTAATAAAATTTTTTTTTGCTATGAAATTCTATTATCAGAAATTTTTAATAATTAATTATTAATTATTCCATTTTTTTTACATTAAATATTTTATTTGTTTTTATTAATAATTAAATATTAATTATTTTATTACCCGTCAAAATTTTTTTATTTTTATTTTTTAGTTAATTAATTATTGTTTAAATCATTTTTAAATTAATTATTGTTATAATTAATTAATTATTATTTTTAATTAATTATTGAATATTTTATTCATCTGTCAAAATTTTTTATTTTATTTTTTTAATAATACAAATATTTATTTTAAATAAAAATAAAGTTTAGGTATAAAATTTTTATTGAAAAAAATTAAATTAAATTTTTTTGGAGTAAAAAAAATAAACTTTTTTTTTTTTAATAAAAATATTTACTTAAAAAAAATATATTTTTCTTTATTTTAAAGCCATTAAATTCAAGTAACACTTCGTAGTTAAAAACTAATAATCGGTAATTTTTTAACAGCGTAAAAAGTAAAACAGTAATTATCCGCGATAGTGATAAATAAGTCAGAAGCTTCAAAGTGAAATCGACGATACACTTAATATAATATAATATTTTCCTTACATCCTATCCGTCGGGACTCGGGCATTGGCGTTAAAGTCTCCACTCCGCGACGAGCAGTCACTCGCGATACAAAACGTCCCGATAAATATTGTTTTACGATTTAAAAAGGCTTTACGGTTGTATTTATGCATTATTATCTCCGGTGAGCTACTTTATTTGTGCAATAGCCAATAACCCGCCATATCAATTGCAATAGTAATAATAACAGTAATAGAGTACAGCTTGAATAAAAATATATAATATAGACTTGAAATATAATTCAAACTCTGAAATATTCTCCATCAGTCATAATAATGTTTTCATCATTTTATTTGTATCTAAATAAAACATTTTGGCGCGTGCAATAAAAAAGGGTTTAGTTATTCTTATTCTCATTCAGTACTTAAGCACATGTGCATTAATTTTTACATTTTCACTCTCGGATAAATTAATTCACTGCTTACATATAATATTTATATAAGTTATATTATGCACAAGGGTCCAACGTTTCTGCGCGTGCAGCGGCTCATTTACAACTCACGCGTGGCTTAAATTTTTACCGAATAACTTTGCGTTTAATATTTATCAACATACTCAGGTAGACTATTTTTGTCATGTCAAAAAAAATTTGTTTTTTTCATTCAATTACTGGCCAAAAAGATTACAAACAAAATTTATCTGTCAATTTTTATAATAATTAAATCAATATTATTAAAAAAATAAGAAAAATTTATTGTCCAGTATATTAATATGATAAAATAGGTTTTTATGATTAAAGAAAGGTCTTGACTTGAATTTGTGCCTTTTCAAGTTTTCATAACATTTTCACCAATAGTCAATTTATTATGATAAGTATTAAGGCTGCACTCGAAAATGCTCTATCTTTAGATATATAATTGAGAAATGACCTTGTATCTTGTGAACTATTGACATTTTTAAAGATATAAGCTCATCCTGATGTTATACTCATCAAGACCTTTCATTTGAGTACCCACATCAATTTTTCATATATTTATATATATTATATATATGAATATATGAAAAATATATAAAAATGCATGTGGGTACTCAAATGAAAGCTCTTAATGAGCGTAACATCGGAATGAGTTTATATCTTTAAAAACGTCAATATTTAAGAAAGTACAATGTAATTTAACATATATCTTATGAAATATTAACATTTTTGAAGATATAAGCTCACTCCGACATTACACTCATCAAGACCTTTCATTTGAATACCCACATCAATTTTTCATATATTTATATATATTATATATTTATACATATGAAAAATATATAAAAATGCATGTGGGTACTCAAATGAAAGCTCTTGATGAATATAACATCAATATGAGCTTATATCTTTAAAATTGTCAATAGTTAAAAAAGTACAGTACAATTTACCAAAATTCATTATTTAATAAAGCAAAATTTTATTTATTTATAGTTCACAAGTCACAGCAATCATATAGTGTTAGTTATTATAATAAAATTTAACAATTAAATTTAATATTTAAAAATTAAATTTAATTTAACAATTTTATTATAATAAAATTTTTAAAAAGATTAATTATTTTTTAAATAAAAATTTTTTTTCCAAAAATTTATTTCAATAAAGAATGACACATTTTAAAACTAAAAAAAATTTTGTTAATTCAATCACAATTTTAGCGTTTAAAATTACCGCAACATTTATTAGCAAGTCCGCGGTTTGGCGATATGAGTGTTTTATCAATTAGCGTTACACATACGATATGTAATAAGTAACAAGCAATAATATTATAGCCAGCAGACAGCCGCCGAATAATAATACAAGTAAGTTCTGATTTTGGAGTTGACTTTAACGCGATGATTTTTGACCTGCGGGTATGACTATGAGTAAAAAAAAAAAAAAATAGTACTTATGGTAATAAAATCTACTTATGCAGAATGCAATGTTTGGAGTTCGGACGATATGAGGGCTGGCTTGGTGGAGTAGAGGTGAAGTCAATCATAGAAATCACGTGCCTGCACACGAGCAGAGGTTTGAGTTTAAGTTGAGGTGAGTTGAGTAAAGAGAAAGAGGGAGAGTTGGCTACCTACCGACCTACCGGTTTCCTTATCTCGTTCAGATCAAAATCTGACGTGCCGCACGCGTTTCACGACTTCCGCGAGGCACCCACGGGTACACACATCACACATCCTATATAATGTATATGCACGTACGTAAACGCTATGTTGATGTTGATGTACTTGTACTTGTACTTGTACTTATGTGCTCTACTATAAGCTCTACTGTAAGTGTATGTATGCACTGACTGACGGTTTATATCTCACGGCTCAACGAGATATCGCAGATTTATAAGAGACAGATCTTAAGGACCGAGTAAGAGATGTTTTTAGTAAACTACCGATTATTAACATGTTATCATTTGAGCTTTAAGCTTACATGATTTTGTCTTGCTTCTTTTAATCACTGAATTTTATTTTTTTTTTTTTTTTAATTAAAATATTTGTGTAATTTTTTTTTAATTTATAAAATTGTTTTTAATTTTATAAAAGAAAATTAATAAAATGAAAATGAATCATGTTGAATTTATTGAAATTTTTTAATATTTTTATCAAAAAAAATTTTAAATGTCAATTTTTAATATTGTAAAAAATTGTAATAAACTTTTTAATTTTTTAATTTATAAAATTCTTTTTGTTTTTTATTTTTTAAAAGAAAATTAAAATAGAAATGAATTATTTTGAAATATTGAAGAAAAAATTCATTGAAATTTTTTAATATTTTTTCATTAAGATAAATTTCAAATGTCAATTTTTAATATTGTAAAAAATTGGAATTAACTTTTAGAGTTTTTAATTGAAACTTTGATAGAGAAAATTGTAAATTAAAATATAATATTAAGTATATTCTTTTATTTTAACTTTAAATAAAAATTGTAAATTTATAGTTGTAAGTAAGAAGAGCTGAATTTTGTTTGAAAAAAAGTTTTAAATAATAAAAATTAATCTGATTTTAAAATTGAATAAAAATATTATTGTTTTAAAGAAGAATTATTTTTAAAATTACTTCTTAATTTGTTTTTAGAATATTTTCAAGTATCACTTAAAATTTTGTAGAAAAATTATAAAAACTTCATGTCAAATTTTCTAAACAGTAAAAAATTTTTCAACTAATATTTTATTTATAAACATAGAAAATTATTCACTGTCAAACTAAAAAAATGGGAATTTTATTTTCAATAAAAAGAAAAACTTAAAAAATATTAAAATTTCTTCTTCATTTTTGAAAATTCTCTATCACAGTTTATTTAAAATTTTTCTTAGTTTCAGGTTTAGTATTTAATTTTAAGACACTAAATTTCAGAATTTTTCTAATAAATTATAAAAATTCATTTGAAAAATTAGCACCAAAAATTTTTTAATTTTTCAATCATTATTTTCCAAATCAAACAATTAAAGAACATGACTGTTACAGACTTCGGAAAATCTTCAATTTAAAACAAAATAAAATTGAAAAAACGTTCAAAAAATTTTCTAAGCACTTTCAATTCAATTTTAATTTAAAAAAATCAACCAAAGTCAGTTTCATCTTCTCCAAATTTGTCTGAAGTGTTTCCTAATTTTTCTAATCATAACACTGAAATAAATGATACAATTTTTAGGATTTTCACAGAATAAATTACATAAAAAAAATCCACAAAATGAAATTAACACCCAACAATTTTTTTAGATTCAAAAATTAATCATGAAAAAAAATTTAGTTAAAAATTTCACTTGTAAAAATAAACAAAAAAATTACGTTCAAATTTATAACATTAAAGTCAGCCATCACTTGACAATCTTTTAATTTTATTTAACAAAAAAATTATTTTTAAAAAATTGCATTTTTAATTTTCTTAAATTTTTACATGTCAATTTTTTAAGTATTTTTTTTTGTCATAATTTATTTGTTACAAAAATTATCAAATATCTGCTAAATTAATTTTCATTTAACTTTTTAGAAATGATTTTTTTTTCACAATTAATTTATTACAAAAATTAAAAAAACTGTCAGACAGTTTTTAATTTCAATATTAAATTTTTTTTTTTAATAATTATAATTTATCCATGAAACAAAATCCAAAAAATCTTCGTTTGTCATATTTCCGTGTCATTAATAATCATCACTTTAAAAATCTCAACTCCAAAATTTTCCGGCCTAATATTCACTCAATTATTTGCTCACACAAAAATACTCCTCTAAAAAGAAACAAATAGATAAAACCCACTGATAACCACTTCACATACCTGGGTTCATATCCCGTAAGCTCCAAAATCGGCAGCGATAAACAATCGCACTAAACAAACCACCAACAAAAACCACGGTATAATTTAAAAAAAAAAAATAAAATTTAAAAAATCATCAATACAAATAATAATACAATAATATATCTCAAGCTCCCTTGAGTCTCGCACTAGCACGACGCGCACAAAACACAGTCCTCCAATACTTATTGTTAACAATACTTATTTAACAAGTATATGAGCATAAATACAATTTTAATCAGTGTAATAACTAATGAAGTGAAGAACGAGTATCCAGAGTATAGCCAATAACAAACCACTCTTAATATTTATTATTTCTACTCCGTTTATTCCCAATTAAACATTTCGACACATCTCGCCATTTTTAACAATCAGATCACTCACGAGGATCACTACCGAGGACCCCGGTGACAATAGGAACCAGAATTACCGCTAAATTTGCAATCACAATTATTTATAGTGTCACACACTAATTTTAGAATTTTTTATTAATTAATAAATAAATTAAAACAGTAATCCACTCGTTCCTCCAGTAACAATTTTTCCAGTCAGTCCATCAATCAATTAATCGGTCAATTAATAATAATAATTAATAATTATTCAGTCCCACGGAAAACTAAATCACGTAACTCGTAAACTTGCCGGTAAATAATTTTACACTTAGAATTATTATTTATTTAAAAAATAAAATGATAATTAAAACTCCTGAATTTATGACACAGTTTATTTATTTATTTATTTATTATTAATTAAAATTATTGGCTAAGTAATTAATATTAACCGCGCGCGTAATATAATTAATAATCGACGTACGTTTTGTTTTAAATATTTTGTTATTAATTTTATGATAATTAATAATGAATAATAATTTAAATAAAAAAACAATTAATATTTGTGTTGATTAATAATAATAATTTTAAAAAATACACTGGCTTAAGTTGTTGTTCTTTCGGAGCACTAAAAAACGTACTGGATTTATAAATACGTGTACACGAAATATTAGTGTATAATATTATATTATAATGAAGAAAGGTCGGACGGCGAAGTGCCCACATCGGGTCGCGCCGCTGAACTGACAGCTCCCCGCCCCTCCGTACCGGGTTTCCACCACCCTCAGACACGCTTGAAGCCCCTCCAAGTTGGACTGCGCTGCGGCCGCGAAGCACCAGCGCAGATTTAGTGGGGGATCAAGGGGCGGAGTTAATAACTCGCGGTGGGCGGGGAAAACTCGCGCAGGTACTTCGCAAATGTGTGAGCTGAGTAGCGGGGACCGACGATGTGTCGGTGTTTTTATAAATGTATATATACATGTCCTTTGGTTGTTATCTGTGTGAGATGAGTAGAGCTGAGATGCTGCGCCAAGCGGCGATAACATTGAGATGACAGTGGGGGTGGACAATGCTCACAATCACAATCACTATCACAATGTAATGGTAATGTGGAGAGAGAGAGGAATTTTTCCTACCTCAAGACTTGGGATGAGGACGAGGCTCTGCCGGACTAGACTCGGGACAGAGGATCTGGATGTAGATCTAGATCGTGGAGGCTCTACTCCAGTTATGCTAACGCTGATCATTGGAATAAGCACCAGGTATGATAAGGTTCTTGATGCTTATGCTTTAGTTGGGAATCTAAGACGGATATCGCCGGTAATGGTCCTCACCCCTGCGGATTCATCCGGATGAGAGGAAGAGATCCGCCGGCTAGTTTACTTGTTATTTTGATCGATTATTGATGATATTTCATCTATATAGTAGCCCAAATTGGATAATAAAGAACATGCACTGATAGAAGGATTTCTTAGTATTTAAGAAATCATTTCTTAAACATCATTTTTTAGTATTTAAAAAATATTTCTTAATAAATAAGAAATATTTCGTAGTATTTAAAAAATATATATATTTCTTAGTATTTAAGAAAGATTTCTTAAATACAAAGAAATATTTTTTAAATACTAAGAAATTATTTCTTAAATACAAAGAAATCTTCTTAAATGTTAACAAATCCTTCTATCATAGTGTGTGTGTTGATATTTATTTTTTTTATAAAATATATTGTAACTTCTGTCTATACTAGAAATTTGAATAGCGCGCTACGCGCGCGCCTAAATTTTAACCAATAATGAATCGTGGCCCGTTTTTTGCGAGTTTCGACCTTTGACTAACTTCAAGACTTTCATCTATTTTATAATAAAGGACTAATAAATGAAGAGCTGGTTTTTTTGTCCGGTTATACTGCGAAAACTACTGAACCGATCGGAATAATACTTATCCCATAAGATGCAGCGTGTTTCGGAGGAGGTTTAAGTATATGATATGGTAGTGATTACTTATTCGAAGCTATATTTTTTTGACTTAGAAATAATGAATTTTTATTGTAAATTTATTCTATTCGATTGGCATTTGTTTAAAATAAATTTTTGAATTCTATTGGTTATGTTTATATACTAGGCAGATTTCTTCACTTATGAGATCTGCAATTTCTTTAACTGAAACTTTCAATGCTCATTACAAATTTTTTTTTTCATATCAATTATAATTGATATATATTATATCATAGTTCACGTAAAAAAAAAAAAAAAAAAAAAGTTTATTTCTAATGTATTTTTAATATTAAGTAGCAAGTAACAAGTAGCAAGTAGCAAATTTACTCCTAATTTACACCTAAGTTACACCTAATTTACACCTAAATACTACTTTTTTGCTACTGACCGTATACCTGTCCCTGCATGCAAACACACCGCACGGGAAGGGTATACTGAGGTGGACTTGCAACCCCGCTGTCCATCTTACAGCAACAAAGAAAGTTTATTTCTAATGTATTTTTAATATTAAGTAGCAAGTAACAAGTAGCAAGTAGCAAATTTACACCTAAGTTACACCTAAGTTACACCTAAGTTACACCTAAGTGACACCTAAGTTACACTTAAGTTACACCTAATTACTACTTTTTTGCTACTGACCGTATACCTATCCCTGCATGCAAACACACACTGATAGAAGGATTTCTTAGTATTTAAGAAGATTTCTTTGTATTTAAGAAATCATTTCTTAAACATCATTTTTTAGTATTTAAAAAATATTTTTTAATATTTAAGAAATAAGGTAAAAGCCCCAGTATATGATCATGTACCAGTATATGATCATATATTGGGGCTTTTACTTTATTTCGTAGTATTTAAAAAATATATATATTTCAATTCACTTAAATACAAAGAAATATTTTTTAAATACTAAGAAATGATGTTTAAGAAATGATTTCTTAAATACAAAGAAATCTTCTTAAATGTTAAGAAATCCTTTTATCAGTGCACCATCTATCACACTTTGAAACCAAAGTGGTTCGATTGGCACTTAGAAAAAATGAATATTCACTTATTCCAGTGAATTTTCACTAATTCATGTTTAGAGAGCGCTTTTATATATATACGCAGAAGAAAATAAATTATAAAATATACTCAAATTCTAGTTAATTTTCAATGTTTCAAATTGTAACTCGAACTTCGAAGTGGTATTTAAAATTTCTGGCATTTACATAATTATTACTGTTTTAAATAGTATTTTTTGCTATTTAATTGTAAAATCATACTGTTTGAAAAATAAATATCACAAATTTATTATCATTATTGCAATTTTACTTTATTATCTAATTATTTAATATACTTCATTTTTCTGATACTTAACATATAATTTTTAGAATTTCATTTTTTAATCGTCATTTATATAAAAATTTTTTCCAATTTCACTTATAGATGCCTAAGAAAATTATTGTTTTAAATTATCTTATTAGTAATTTATTTGTTTTGAAAACCTGAAAAATGTTTGATAATTTCAATTGCATAATATAATTTTTCAAAATATATATTCATAAAGATTCTCTATAATTTTGCTTGGATCTAAAATTGTTTATTAATTCTCATCAAATTTTTAATTTAACTATTTGTTTATCAAAGTGAATGTTACTTTTTTTTTTTAATTATCACTAAAAATAACCTGAATAATTTTTATTACCAAAAATAATTAAAAAATTATTTTTATTTTTTTAACATTATCTAAATTATAATTTCATTTTTTAAATAAAAATTTACTGTCTTAAAACTAAAAAATTGCTACTAATTATTATAAAATAAATTTATTACATAAACTATCTTAATAATTTAAAACCAAAAGAAATCTTTCAATATTTCTCTAAAAATAAAAGTAATTTTTTTTAAAACCAGATTGAACAAGTTTTGATTTAGTCAAGGAGGTTTTTCCTATTATTAGTTTAATAGCGTTTTTACTCACTTTCGTTGATATCAAATTATATATCTCCGACAGCGTCAATACAACAATACACATACGAAGTAGTAAAAAGGGACGAATAGAAGAAGTGTGTCTTGACTTTATCCATGAAAGGGACCGAGTACGAGATATAATATCAGCTCGGCTTTCCCTTTTCCTTTTAGAATACTGATGTGATAGACACTTTGGCGTCTCTTTTTCTCTAACCTCTACTCCATTTTCCTGCGTTACGTCTCGGGTTCACAATATAAATAAAATAAAATGTAAATACCATCGACGGAAAACAAGCCGGCAAGTAGCGCAGTCTAGGTCTTATCCTACAAGAATTTCGGGGATACTGAAACTTATTTCATTGTTTACGATCAGATGGCGAGGTCAAGGCGAAGTGAGTACAAAATTCCCCCGTATAGTAGTATAGTAAGAGTATAGTAATACAGAAGGAGAGAAAGAGAAAGATAAAAAAGCAGAGACCAGAGACCAGAGACCAGAGGGTTTTTTTATTTGTGAGTAAGAGTGAAAGTCTTTACGTGAATGAACGTCACTGCGCAGACAGGATATGGATTCAAGTGAAGTTGAAGGAAGACAGTCTCTATATATATATATATATATCGAGTTGAGATCTGGATCTGGATCTGCTGGTGAGGATTCCGGGTAAGAATGCCTTCGGCCAGGTGTCGAGCTGTCTAACTTATTTTCCCTATTTATATTACTTATACTTTGTTACACTAACCCATACTCATACTTATATACATCAGGATGAAATAACAACGGGAACCGGAGAATGTATTACAGTCATAGACCATTATGGACAAATAAAGTTTACTATCCGTCCACGGACGCCCATGGTGAGGGAAATAAAACGGTTAAAAAATTAGGAAACGCAATTTATATCCTACATTTTATTCATAGAGGAAATAAAAATAAATCTTGGATATTTAATAGATTTTATTTATACTAAATTTATTATTTATGCTCGGGTCTTGTTGGAATAATATTCAGGTGAAGAAATATATAATAAATTTTTTTTTTTTTTTTTTATTTAAAGAGGATTTAAAACAACAACAAGTGAAACTAAAATATATGTAACTCTGCAGGAGTAGTTTTGATTCATTTTTTTTTCTTTTTCCTTATTAAGCTACTCTGTTAATTATAATAATTGATTCAATATAGAAATTTTAGTTTATGTAAAGTCACACTATTATTCGGATTTTTCACTCTGTCAAAATCATCATTGTAAAAATTAAGTAGCTCTGTTATTGGCCCTTTGGGCTGTTGGGCTTATGTAACTGGCTAATTGCAAATAAATAAATTAATAAAAGAATAAATTTTGGGCAAAGAATAAAATTTTAAAGAATTTTAGTGTTTTTAATTAAAAATGAATATTATTAAATTAAGAAATATTTTTTAATTAAGTAAACTTTCCTTTAATTTTTCTGATTTATTTTAAATTAAGTTTATTAGAACCAAGAAAATTATTTTAGAGTTTCATTTCTAGAATTAAGACAAAAAATTCTTTAAGTAAAATAAAAAAAAATTTATTAGTTTAAGGATTTTATCTTAAATTGAGACGATAAATTATTTTCCAAAATTAATTTTCTTTTCAAGTTAATTTTTATTTAAAATGTGTTAATTAGTAAACATTTACTAATTGAATTATTAATTTACTGGTCAAAAAAAATTTCACTTATTTAAGTATGAAAATTACTACAGAGAAAGAAAAATTTCTTGACTGGAGAACAAAATTCTTGGCTCAAGAAAATTTGTCGGGTGCCTGAAGGAAGACCGAAGTTGTGTTGGCCGAAGTAAAAATTTTTCGAGAAATACTATTCTTGGTGGAAGTAATTTTTTCTTAATTCAAATTATCATAAATACTTGATACAATAAATTTTTATATTTGATCAAGATTTATTAGATACTTTAGGGAAGCAGCGCCACCTACTTCAGCTGAGAAAAAAATTTTCTCACCTTGAGAAAATTTTTCTCGAGAATATTTGATTCCCATTTTATATTATTTTAGCGTGCAATTATACATATTGAATGAAAAAAAATGATGAAATATTATTTGATCTTCCCATTTGACATGTTAATCAATAAAAATATTTATGAAAATTTACTTCTATCTTTATATTTAATTTTTTGGAGCAAGAGGCTGAATTTTCTCAAAACAACAAGATTTTCTTGGCTTAAATAAATTTTCTTGGATCAAGATACATATTTCTTAAAGCAAGAGAATTAATTTTGTTGGAATAAGTGAAATGTCTTGTCAAAAAAAAATTTTTTTTTCAAAAAAATAATTAGGAAGAAAAATATTTTCTTAGCTCAAGTGAATCTTTTTTTCGATATCTATCTTCATTATTACAATTAAAATAATTTCAATCAATTTAATTAGCAATAAATAAAAGCTCTAATTTTCTATAATAAAAACAAATCTATATAATTTACTTTCCTTATAAAAATAAAAAAATCAAGAGTTTGTTTTCAAAAATATTCTCATTAATTACTATATAAGTAAAATATATTTCTCTATAAACCATAATCCTGCAAAAAAAATAAAAAATAAATTTCGAGCTTAGTAGGTCCAATAAAAATGAGTAAAAAGTGAGTACAACAGAAAATGTGAATAGGTACAAAGGCTGGCGGTCAAAACTGGCTGTACGGTGATGGGTTACGACGTCACAAATCAGTTTGTCAATAAAATACACTCGAAAATAGTATAGAGTATATAGTAATGGCGAGATGAGGATAGAGAACGACGTGCGAGGTATATATTTTGAAATATGCAAATTCTCTAGCTGCAACTCTGGTGGCGAGGAGCATCCAAATAAAATAAAATAAAATAAAATAAAATAAACCCGATGCGATGGTAACGCTTTGTGTGCCGAACGCGATGGGCATTGCTGCGTTCCTCTTGTTGATGTGTATAATAACATTTAAGTGGCGAATAAGCGTGTATGTGTATAGAGAAGGAGGATGAGGAGATGAGAGTAGAAAAGTACGACGGTTTGTCTGTCCGTTTGGTTTTATGGGGCTTCAAAACGCTCCGCGATATTCTGCTGGCCGGTATGCGTCGAGGACGCTGCATTCTTTTGAGGGATTTCAGCTCAGCTGAGTAGAGGCCCACTTTAACTGTTGGATGTATATATTTTTAAAAATATACCTATAGTAAGGACGTAGTTATGGGAGACGGATGGACGTGGACGGAGAGATGGATGGATATGGAGATGCCGACGTGCTGTAGACAACGAATGGGAGTGAGTTTTAACAAACAACACACTATTACTATTACATGTAAAATATACCAGTCTGATAAATTATTACTATCGCTAAAAAGTTTTAAACTGTGACGATCCTGCTACAGTAGCCGGCTGATTATTCGGATCGAGGATCTAATCGTTGGCATTGGAGTTTGGTAAAAAATTTTGTAAAAAGGTGCTGGGTCTGGAGTGAACGGGCCCATTAAACTAACGCAAGGAATTCCGGGTTAACTCGACCGGACTCTACCAGAATTGGAGAGCTCTATGCTAGAGCTGAGTAGGATTGGAGCAGTACTAAAAGTAAGGTAATAAAGGACTTTTCAGGCGTGGGAGAAGGATGCCAGATCCTCGATCCTGGATTCTTGCTACGGTGAGACAATCTAAGCTTCAAGAATTAAAGTATGCTGAGATTTTAAACTTGAATGGACCAGGTAGATTTTGAGATGCTCAGGTAGTTTTTTTTTTATTTAGTATTGAGGTAGGAATTTTTTTAGTAGAAAAATTATTAACTTTTTGATACGGAGACATGAAAAAAAATTTTTTTTTATGTTTTGCGGATGAAGAAAATTTTCTTTGGTTCGAGTAAATATTTTTAGACTGATAGAAGGATTTGTTTATATTTAATAAGCTTTATTATCTGTTGATAAATTATTTATTAAATACGCTAATTGAATTTTTTGACTTTTATACTGACAAAAAAAATTAATTGGATTTAAGAAAAAAATTTTTTGTCTTAATTTAAGCAAAAAAAATGTTGTATTAATTAATTAATTATTGTAACATAAGAAAAATAATTTATTTAAAAATTTTTTCACTTTATTCGAGAATGAATTTTTAAAAATAATTTTAAAAAATTTTCTTTTTGAATTAAATGAATTTTTTTATCTATAAAAAACTTATTAATAAAATGTTTGTATACTGATAGAAGGATTTGTTTGTATTTAATAAGCTTTATTAACTGTTAATAAATGATTTTTTAACATAGGATTTAATAAATATTTATTAACAGTTAATAAATTATTTATTAAATACGATTTATTAAATGTTAATAAATATTTGTTAACTATTAATAAATACTTATTAATTATTAATAAATATACTTTTCTCCCAAGTAAATATTTATTGAATGTTAAACATATTTAATAAATTAAATAATTGTCTTCAAATAAATTAAATTATTAATAATTAATAAATCCTATCAGTGTGTGTATTAATTTATATATTGAAAAAAATTTATTTGATTTAAGAGAAAAATGTTTATATTAAAATAATTTTAATCATTTTTGAATTTAACAAAAAAATTTTTATTTATTTGAGAATTTTTTGTTTTGTTTTAAACTTAAATTCTTCAAAATTTTTATCCAAGATTTTGTTTTTTTAATTAAATAAATAAATTTTTTTTATGAGTATATTAAAATTTTTAGACTATTTTATTACTTAATTTATGAAATTCTTAATTATTAAAAAATTTAATAAATACTTTTCTTTATTTTTTATATTACAAAGCAAAAAAAAATTTACTTTCAATATTATTAACCCTTTTAAAAGCTAAATTAACAGTGTTAAAGAAAAAAAAAAAAAAATTCTCCCCACTGCAAGCTAAAAAGATAAATGTAAAATGTTTATAAATAATTTGTTTACTAATTACCGTCTACAAGGACAATTATGACCGCTATTGTCAACAACTTTCTTTCCCTTCGTTATATGAATAATAAACGATTAAAAAAAAAGTTCTGTCGTTTGTTGTGCTGCAAACAATCGATTTAATAGTTGTGAAGGGTTAAAATTTTCCCGTGTTTTCAAACTCGTCCGGCATAAAATTTAAAAATAAAAAAAACATGCAAGAGAGTGGAAAAAAGTTCTGAGACATGACATATCAGCGAGAACGTTAAATATAAATAAAAGGTTGGATAAAAATAGAATTTTTTGAAGTATTAATAATATAATGGTTCATAACCTTCCGCACTAAAAACCTGAGTTACCCCAATCCCCAATGTGACTTGTCAAAATTACACACATTTCACTCGAGTTACGAGTCACTCACTCAGTTGCGTGTACCAAAGGGTATGATTTTTTTTATTCCAGTTATTACACATTCTAATAATAATTTAGCGGCTCCTCTACTTGTACACATTACTGTTAGCTACTGTTACGCATGACTAAGGGAATCGTATCGCTAAATTTTTTCGATAATATTCGTATTCCGTAGGGTGAAAAATTCGACGTCGGCTCTCGCTTCTGCACGCGATCTCAAATATTCAATGAGTAATATGTTGTCGAAGTTGTTAAATATTTTATTTACAAAATAAATTCATATCAAAAATGAAAATAAATTCAAATTTTGTGCAATAAAAATTTTAAACTAAAAAAATTATGTCTGAGGCACTAAAAATTGCGTTTAATATACCGAAAAAAAAAGATCTTGACCTAAGGACAATATTATTATCTACAAAACATTTTAAATTAAATAAAATTATTATATTGATATTAAAAATTTTGATAAGTTTGTAAAAAAAATTAATATTCTCAAAATTAAAATAAATATTGAAATAAATAAATAATTAAATAAATAAAATTAAGAAAAAAAAATTGCTTTTAAATGAGCAAAATTTTTTTAAAATTCTATTAATTAAGAAAAAATTTTTTTTTTAGTCTAAAATAAATTTTTAGACTTAAATTTTTCTGCTTTAAATTAAATAAAGTTTGTAAAAAAAATTAATATTCTCAAAATTGAAATAAATAAATTAAATTAAGAAAAAAAAATTGCTTTTAAATGAACAATTTTTTTTTTTAATTCTATTAATTAAGAAAAAATTTTTTTTTAGTCTAAGAATAAATTTTCCGACTAAAATTTTTCTGCTTTAAATTAACAGTTTTTTTATTTTTATATGTTAGTCCATATTTATAAAAAAAAAAGGTGTTTTCTCCTTATAAAGCTTGTACCACATTTCAATTGTTATTATTAATCATTATTATTATTACAACAACGAGAATTTGAATTTGAGGCAGGTAAAGGTAACACAAGTAGCCTTTACTGATTTAGATCCAACAAAAAAGGGTTTTATAGATTTAGTTACCTCGGATTTCCACAAAAATTCTCATTGCATTGTTGTGTATTGCGTATATTTATAAACAGTGACATGTTACGTCAGTAAGTTAAATAAAAAGCAACTTTTGAACTTGCACTTGGTACCTGGTATGTATAAATACATTGTATAAAGTATATATACACATACAAGTTACCCGAGATAGAGAAAACCGGACTGGCCAGACTGCTGGGCGCCTTTTTTACTCTCATATCCATGCGGCTGTCGGCATGCGGGCATAGTACTACTAATACGCGGTCTCATACTATACATAAGTTGTATTGGGAGTGTAGTTATGCTATGCAGTGATAGAATTTTGTTGGGGCATCATGCGGACCCTAATATAAGGCCTGGAGGTGAGCTTTTTTATTTTATTTGTTAAAGTACACACTGACCTTTGAGAGCGGCTATTGTGATCACCCTTGAATATTAATTGTAACGAACAATCACGACCGTTATTTTAGGTTTTCGTTTTTATGACGAGTGTGAATTTTATTAGGGCTTTTTGTTCGTTTATTAGGAGGGTAGTTAAATAATCTTGGTGTTAAAAAAATTTATAATTTAAAAAAAAATGTTAATTTTAATTAGAAAAAATTTTTTTGGGCGTAAATTACAACAGATTAGTTTTTATAATAAAATAAAAATTACATAAGAAAGAAATAATATTTATGACGGGCATTGGGCATTGATGTTTAATTAAATCGACCAAAGCGTGTACTGTGAATGAAGGTTGAAAAAAATTTCGTAATATTCCGGGGAATTACGAGTGAGAAATCGGCATTGAAATTGACTTTTTGTAATTTTTCATAATATATATATAAAAAGAAAAAATAAAAGACATAATAAAAGATGGATTTAAAAAAATTCGTAGGAAATGAATTTTCATAGAAATAGTCAATGAAAGAATCGTGAGAAGCGTTTAAATTTGATGTGAATAAAAAGAATGAAGAATTGTAAATTTAGAAAAAAAAAAAAAAACGATCCATTTTGGATAATTCAGACTCACATTTACGGCAGTTATTATTTTGTTTAGCAAAAGTATTACATTAACGAATATTTTTTCATTGTGTCTTTGGGCACTTTCGAGAAAAGACACAAAGAAAAAGAATAACTAACAAAATATCTTTTATTTGGAAGGAAAGGTGACAATATGGATCTTGATGCACGTGAACGGAACGAGATTGTCCCACGGACGTTTTTATTTTATTATTCTTATTCTGGATTCTCAAAGAGAATGGAATGTCAGGTACAATGCGGAAGCCACCAACCAGATTTCCATGGAGAGATGGACAGCCTTCCTCTTCACACTCAGGTCCATCAGCTTCAACATATAATAACACCAACAGGTGATGCTTCCCCTCGCATCTTTCAAACTAAGCAACAATATTGTTCTTGCACCCTCGATCCTCCGTGTTTCACGAATCGTCATTGTCTTGTGAGTGTGTAAGCCCCCCGCCGTATTTTTCAATGCCGGGGTCTCTTTAGCTTGACACCGCGGCTTTTCACGATACTCTTGCCACCATACACAGTAACACGTCGGCAGAAAACCCCTACTATACCCGAAGAGAATTATGGAACGAGAATAAGCCTTTTAATCTTCACTTTACACTTTACTCTAAACTGCCGATGGAGTTTCTTTGTGTCGGGCCCGAAATTTACCTGGGAAAATTCTGCTGGTACCGTTGATGATCCAGCCTTTGTCTTCGTCTACAGACGACAGTTACAACTTTGCTCAAAACTAAAAAGAAAATTTTCCTTTCTCAATTTATATTAGTCGTCTTTTTTTTTATTTTTTCTTTTCGTCACACCCGCCGTCACCGCTGGTACCAGCCAGTTTTTTTTTGGTCTATTTCTATTGCAAATAAATTTTTCTCGTTATAGTTTTGAGTTAGACAGTCCTTGGGGTTGTTTTTTGTAGTAGGTTCTTATTTTTTGTTTTTGTTATTGATGCTTGCTGGTAAAACTTGTTTTTATTTAAAAACAGTCACGTGAATTGTAAATACTCTTGTTGTTTTTATTTATTTTTTAATTTTGGTCCAATAAAATTTAATTAGAGATATTTTTCAATTTGTAGATTAAAAGAAACTTAATTTTTTTCAATAAAAAAATTCTTTTGTCAATTTAATTTATTTTAAAGAAAAAATTAAAAAATTTTAATTAAAGAAAAATTAATAATATATAAGATATATAATTAAGAAATAACCTTTTATCTTGTGAACTATTGACATTTTTAAAGATATAAGCTCATCCTGATGTTACACTCATCAAGACCTTTCATTTGAGTACCCACATCAATTTTTCATATATCGATATATATGTATATATGAAAAATATATCAAAATGCATGTGGGTATTCAAATGAAAGCTCTTGATGAGTGTAATATCGGGATGAGCTTATATCTTTAAAAACGTCTATTGTTAAGAAAGTACAGTGCAATTTAACCAATAATTTGTGAAATATTGACATTTTTCAAGATATAAGCTCATCCTGATGTTACACTCATCAAGAGCTTTCATTTGAGTACCCACATCAATTTTTCATATATTTTATATATATACATATATATATATATATATATATATATATATATAATAATATATAACACATATTATATGCATATAATATATGTGTTATATATTATTATATATATATATATATGCATATAATATGTGTTATATATTATTATATATATGTATATATGAAAAATATATGAAAATGCATGTGGGTACTCAAATGAAAGCTCTTGATGAGTGTAACAACGGGATGAGATTATATCTTCAAAAACGTCAATAGTTCAAAAAGTACAGTGCTATTTACCAAAATTCATTATTTAATAAAGCAAAATTTCATTTATTTATAGTTCATGTCTCGGCAGTCAAGTAGTGACTGCAAGGTTGCTAGTTATTATTAGTGTATTTATAATTTATACAATTGATAAAAAAAAATTTTATTCCTGCGAAAAAATAATTTTTTTTTAAATAAAAATTTACTGTAATAAAAAAAGACGACCAAAATTTGAACTTTTAAAATTTTTCATATTTTTTTACCAAAATTTATTATAATTTTTTGAGTAGTTTTAAATTTATTCAAATGTTGCTCTAAATAAAATTTATTAATTTTTTTTTTGTACATATCAATGACAAATATTACCTAAACTATAATTTATAAATTACGACAAAAATATCACCAAATTTTTATTATTCACACTTTTTTTTTTCTAATAATAATGATTGTAATTGATTATATTCACCAAAAAATTAGCGTAAAACTTTAAAAATATTTCTTCCGAAGATTAATGTCCTCCAAACATGATTTAGCTGTTATTGAAATGAATAAACAAAATTTGTACTTCTCGGTTTTAAAATTCATAGAAAATGAACCCTGAATTTTGAGTCACCTGTAAATAGCTTCGAAAATTGAAAAGAAAATTCTTCGAGCGAGCTATAAAGAATGAGAATAAGAAAAGCAAAGAAGAGAATTTGAGGAAGAGTTTGCTAAATAAATGAGTTATGCTAAACAATTCTTGGAAGCATCATCCCTCGGTAATTGTTCCCAGTAAAAAGAAACCGGGATAACCAATAGCTGATGAGCTAGAGATGTAGAAGTAGACGAGAAAATTATAGTTAAGAATTGTATATAAGAGTTGAAACTAAACCTCTAGGCAACAGTCAAATTAACGCGGTGATTTCGGCACGCGAATTTTTTTCTAACGGATGCAAAATGACCGAGGGTGGAAGAAATAAATACCATGCTCAAGGGAGCTGGTATTATCGGCTCAGTCTTCATCTTTGTCTGTATGGTTCAGTTGGCTATTTTGCTAATTTAATTCAAGTCCAAGAGCAAGAGCAAGAGAGAGAAAGCTGGTGGATAAATTAGCGAATAAATTTTTCAGAGCAACCGGCGGCTCATTTTTATTTCTAAATATTTTATTTTTTGGGAGTTATTTTACTGTCCTGAGCTTAACATTGTCCATGACCGTGGGACGCACGGATGAGGATGTTGTTTAAAGTCTAGACACAATGTTGGACCCCCGAATTAGTCGAGCTCGAGAAATGAGGGGGTCTCTTGTACCTCACGGTAATTAACAAAATTAGCCGTAATTAGAGTGCTACGACGACCGCGTGTCTCTAAGACTTTCTCTCTCGCTCTTATTTCGAGAGTAATGATCACTCGTCTTGGGACACATCCTCGTCCATGGGCCTTCACGCTCACGTCTCAACGTAGATTAACGCATAGCAGCTGATATAATGTATTAGTAAATGGGAACAAAGTACAAAAAGACACTCGCGGTCCTAATGACCGGCAACGCCGATCCCTAAATTATGGGACCAATAATATTATTCTTTTTAATTTGCTGAAAAAAATTATTTTGCCGAATTTATTATGTTCGGAAAAAATTTTTTTTTATTTTTTTACTTTTAATTTAAGTCGTTTTCTGTCCAAAGGATCAAAGTTATGGAAAAATTGGCAAAGACTTTTTTTGTAGGAAATTTTCTACAAAAAAAAATCTGTGATTTTTTCGTATCTTCAGAATTTTGATTCCAAACATTAAAAATAAATTTTTATCTAGCCTAAAAATGTTTATAACATTTAGATCTGTAAGAAAAGTTAGTGAAAAAAATTTTTTTTGTATACGCTCTTTTGGCTCTAAGACAAAAAAATTCCAAAGCCAAAAGGGCGTATCATTTTTGTTTTAATCATAATTAATTATTAGCCGTAAAAAAGAAGATGGATGACTCTTCTATTCATTTTATTTAATTAAATAGGATATGTATTTAATTGAAGGTGAAATTAAAATATTCATTTAGCTAGGCACTACTCCGATACCGTCTTTATTATTATTATCTTTTGCTTCTGGAAGAAAAAATAATAAATATATATTGCTTGTAAATCAAAACTTTGGAAAAATATTTTTTTTTTTTAATTTCATCAGTTATAATCATCGAAGCACAAATTTTTGTAATATCGATGGTATTTTTTTGGCACTTTGCCTGACGTACAAAAAAGAATAAAAATTAAAATTTTGTAATTGAGTCAAATAAATTTTTCTTCAAATAGAATGTTACTGTAATTTTGGGTTTTTTTTTTTTATTTTTACCGGTGTTATGACTATTTATTTAAGGCTAATAATTAATTATGATTAAAAAAAAATGATACGCCCTTTTGGCTTTAAAATTTTTTGTCAAAATTGTTCAAAAATTAAAAATTCAAATTCTGACTGAATGATAAGAGATAGAATAAAATTGATAAAGAATATTCTTGTAGAAAATGAAAATTTTTTACAAAAAAAGTATGATTTGGTTTCTTTGTATCTTAAATATTTGATTTAACCAAAAAATGTGATTTTTAAATCAAAAACAATTTTTTAAGTCCAAAATATTTACTACTCATCACAAAAACGTCGCTCGCGAATTATTAACCCAATTCACTGATCCATCAAAAATGCCCTAAAAATTCAGTAATTTCCCCGCTTGTAATAAATAACGTATGTGAAAGTTTAAATCGAGGGTCAAGTTCGCCGTGGGCTCTGGGGCAAAAAACAGTAAAGTGGTTGTTTGTTGCTGCTGCTTCGCACACATCACACTGGGGTAAGTTTAACAACACGACACACTACTAACCCCAGGGCAATAGTACCAGCAAGCAGAGTATAGGACAGAGGACACAACACCACACACCTGCTTAAACCCATTTCTTCTGTCAAGGCCACAGCCAGTGTAACTGAAATACATATAAAGTAACTGACAGGACAATGCAACCACCCGCCACCCGCGTGACCATTGTCCATCCCGGGCCATGTCACGCCTCACGCCATTATTATTCGCAACCGTGTAATCCTAATTCAAATATCTATTGACAATTGACAATTCTCACTATTTACTTTTATTTTTTTTTTTCCGCACGGAAAATAAAAAAAAAATTAATTAATTTTTTACTTTAATTTTCTAAAATAATTTTTAAGAAAAAAATTTTTTTGACGCCTTTTCAAGGTTTCATTTCACTCTCACTGATAGTCAATTTATTATGATAAGTATTTAGGCTGCATTTGAAAATGCTCCATCACTAGATGCATAATTAAGAAATGACCTTGTATCTCATGAACTATTGACATTTTTAAAGATATGAGCTCATCCCAATGTTACACTCATCAAGACCTTTCATTGGAGTACCCACATCAATTTTTCATATATTTATATGTATTATATATATGTATATATATGTATATATCAAAATCCATGTGGGTACTCAAATGAAAGCTCTTGATGAGTGTATCATCGAGATGAGCTTACATTAAAAAAATGTCAGTAATTAAGAAATGACCTTGTATTTTGTCAACTAATGATATTTTTAAAGATATAAGCTCATCCCGATGTTACACTCATCGAGATCTTTCATTTGAGTACCCACATCAATTTTTCATATATTTGATATATTTATATATATGTATATATGAAAAATATATCAAAAATGCATGTGGGTACTCAAATGAAAGCTCTTGATGAGTGTAACATCGAGATGAGCTTATATCTTTAAAAATGTCAATATTTCATAAGATATTTGTTAAATTACCTAATAATATAAAAATTTTAAACTATTCGAAAAAATTGTTTTAATTCCAAATAGCTAATAATAATAATAATAATAATAATAATAATAATAATAATAATAATAATATATGTGCTCTACATACGTATTGAAAAAAAAAATGATTATTGATTGTATAAGTTGTTAATTTCTCCGATTTGTCGACACTTATTTCCGCTAATTACTCCGCGATTGCTTTGAAAATAAAAATCGCAGTGTGAATATGTATAAATGTAAGTGTGCTTACAAGAGAGTAATAAACACAATCATATATACACACTAAAAACTCGTTATCATAGACTTGTATCACGTGATTGTTGCATGTTATTCCCATTGAGTGTTATTAAATACGATTTCCACTATTAGTCACGCATTTATTTGCATCCCCTTGTACGATATACTTATTTAACCAGTGTGGGTTCGTGTCCAGCTGAAAAAAACCGACGCATCTATCGTCTAGAGCTTTACACTACCATACCCTAGACCCTCCTATCCTCGTGAACGTCTGCTCAAAAAACAATTTATTTCAGCGAAATCAATTGTGTGTTTCGAAGAGACGGACAAATATTCACTTGTGACAAATAAGTAAAATACGGTAAAAGTAAATGCGGTAAATTTTATCGATAATTCAAAAATAAATAATTTTTTAGACGATTAAATTGTATTTATCAACATCATAGATAATATCGAAGATTTTTAGCGATGAGTCATTTTTGACAAAGTAATTTTGCTCTTTAATTTTGCTATTTATAAAAAAAGTATTGTTCTAAAAAAATCAAACTTTAATTATGAAGTTTTTTAAATTAATTAAAATTTATTTTAATTTTTTACAATTTCTTAATTTAATTTCAAATATTAAAATTTTTTAAAATTTTTTCTTTCAAATTTTACAAATATAAAATAAAAATTAATATTAATTAAAAAGTCTCAATTAAAAAAAAAAAAAAAAAAAAAAAACTTATTATATTGTATAATAAATATTATGATAACTATTTTATTTTCTCTTTATAAATAAGTACTTATTCAACTAAAAGTTATCTAAAAAGATTTAAAACAAAAAACAAGAACAAAATTTACCGGCGTCTCATAACTAGTGACATCGAACACAAGTTATATTGAGCTGTGATACAAGATATAAGGTTCAACAAAACGCACAATAGAGTAAGGTCATGGGCACAACTCCCTCTGTGGATATATACGATATCATACACAAGACACGCGTGTTCCAGCTAAGCCATATGTAGTGCGACCTACGTACGGCGAGTTGTCGACCGCCGTCCCAGGGTGTCAGCACGCTCTACTGTCTGGCATCTACTATCTTCTGTTTGCTGTCTGCTGTCTACTGTCGTCTATAGACCACAATAGACAGCTAAGCGGTCTTCTATTGCTGTTGCTGATGCTATATATTCGCACATAGCACATATAACATACCTAGAACCACGATCGCATACAATACTGAGAGTCAGAGTAGAGAGTGAATGGAGGACGATCAATGACCTCCTACTTTACTATTTACTATGTACTAATATAATCTCAAGTCTAGTATGTCCAATTTGCGATTTAATGTTGAATAATTTCATCCCTTTTGGAAGTTCGACCTTGAACTTAAACAGAAAAAAAATTTCTTGAGCCAAAAAAATTTTTTTTCTTCTTTAATATTTTTTTTGGAAAATTAAAAATAATTAATCTATATTATTAAGAAAATAAGCAAAATTTTGAGGCCCGTGTATTTGTATGATAAAATGGGTTTTTATGTTTAAATTTGGTATCGTTGGAAAGGTCGAGACCTGAAGTTGTGCCTTTTCAATGTTTCATATGCTTTTCCAAAATAGTTTATTTATTACGATAAATTTTCGAAGTAGTTATAAATAGATTCGAATTTAGCGATAAACAAAATTTGTTTATTTATATATTTTGTTTTGTACACGTTAATGTGATTATAAGTCAAAAATTAATTTATATAATTAAGAGACTAAGAAAAATTTAGTAACGGGTATATCTTTATCGTGAATTGGGTTTGATATTTTTTAGCGATAGTTATTTATCATTTAAATAATTGAGAGAGAAAGGAAAATTTTGTGACGAGCATATTATTATTTTTGAAGAAATTTTTATAGTTTAATTTGGTATCATAAGAAAGGTCGAGATAAGAATTAGTGCCTTTTGGTTTTATATATTTTTTAGTAGTCAATTTTTTATGTCAAGTTTTTGGAGGAGTTTTTAATAGTTTTTTGGTTCTATAAATTTGTTCGGTCACATTTGTCCATTAAATTATTTGTTATTGATCCGGCGATAGCACTGTTATTTTTAAAATTTATTTAAAAAGTACCCAAACTATTAGAGTGATTATAAAAAAATCATTAAGCCAAAGTTTTCTTATTCATAATTCGTAAATCTCGGCAGTTGCATAGTGACTGCAGGTTACTAGTCTATCCTATTATACTAAAATTGATGGTAGAATGAAGTTAGCTTAGTATCGAATACATGGACCCTGATTCCTTATTGGCTCAAGATTAGAGCGCGCGCGTATGCGCGCTAATTTGAATTTCTAGTATTATTAAAAGAATGAGCGAAATTTTGTGGCCAGTGTATTTGTATGATAAAATGGGTTTTTATGTTTAAATTTGGTATCGTTGGAAAGGTCTTGACCTAAAGTTGTGCCTTTTCAATGTTTCATATGCTTTTTCTACAATAGTTTATTTATTACGATAAATTTTCGAAGTAGTTATAAATAGATTCGAATTTAGCGATAAACAAAATTTGTTTATTTATATATTTTGTTTTGTACACGTTAATGTGATTATAAGTCAAAAATTAATTTATATAATTAAGAGACTAAGAAAAATTTAGTAACGGGTATAGCTGTATCGTGAATTGGGTTTGATATTTTTAGCGATAGTTATTTATCATTTAAATAATTGAGAGAGAAAAGAAAAATTTTGTGACGAGCATATTATTATTTTTGAAGAAATTTTTATAGTTTAATTTGGTATCATAAGAAAGGTCGAGATAAGAATTAGTGCCTTTTGGTTTTATATATTTTTTAGTAGTCAATTTTTTATGTCAAGTTTTTGGAGGAGTTTTTAATAGTTTTTTGGTTCTATAAATTTGTTCGGTCACATTTGTCCATTAAATTATTTGTTATTGATCCGGCGATAGCACTGTTATTTTTAAAATTTATTTAAAAAGTACCCAAACTATTAGAGTGATTATAAAAAAATCATTAAGCCAAAGTTTTCTTATTATTATCAACTTGGAATATAAAAAAAATTTCTGAATAATAATAATAAATTTTCTATTTTAAAAAACTTTTAAATAGTAATAAATTATTGATATTATTATTTTTTTTCGTTATTGTTATTGTTGTTGTTATTATTATGTGTGAGTTATGAGAAAAAATATTAAAGAGACAACTAAAGCGCGATAGTGATCCGGCGCAATCATCGCGCACAGTTTATGTTTATGTTCCGTGCAGAGAACATAAGCGGGAGGGGTAGTGTGTTCTAGCTGGACGATGAAGCACATGTGTGTAATAGAGAACAAATACTAAATGGTCAGTATATTAGCATTTAGTAATTACCTTATCGAGCGAATCGGTCTGTACCTATGGCATATCGAGGTTGTATCTCCGTTACGTCCTTCGCGCCTTTTCCCGGCACGCGAGCATTTAATGTGTAAGCTTGTACATATGTGTAATATACTTGTAATACCCTCGTGCGCTTTCAGGTACGTTAAATCCCAAATCGACGGTTAAATCGTTTTATCGCGCACTTACAATTAACATCTGCTGATCCAGCCTGCACTAATGCAATAATAATCTTCATGTTGCTTTCATTGTTTATGACCTTTTATTTTTAATTTGCTGATTGTTTTTTTATGATTTATTTGTCAGACAAATTTTTATTTTTTATTCTTAAAAATAAATGAAATTTAAGTAAATAGAATTTTTTAAAAAATTATTTTAAATAATTTTTTTAGTTAAAAATTGTTTAAAATAATTCTTTTAATTAAAAATTATTTTTCTTTAATAATTAAATTTGTTTTTACATTATTTTAATTTGCTGCTTGTCGCTACCTTGAACTCTACAAATGAACTAGCCTAGTAGATAATTAAAAATATTAAAAAAATTCTAAAAAAAAAAACCAGTAAAAGATTTTTCTACCTGACTAATTAGTTTTCCATTTCCCGTTCGGTTCTCGGTAAAAAGTAAAAGTAATTAACGCTTGACGGGAACATCTGTTTACATGCACTAACAAAGCGTAGTAGGTAGAGCAGTTATAATTATAATCATAATCACAATCACTAATCATGATGCCGAGTGGTGAGCAACTGTGTGTACATTATAATAACACTGTGCGTAGAAAAAGGAGGAGGAGGAGGTGTTATTAAAAATAAAGCTGAAGGATATTTGGGTCTGCAAGTCACCGGGCTTGAGTAACTTCAACCCTCGGGCTCTGTTGCCTGCCCAGTTTCAAATGCGAACGAGGTGCCAACGTAATTAAAAAATTACAGGCCCGGGTTTATTATGCCCGTCGTTTTTTGTATTACGTGTGTTTGCCTGCCGGACAGGACGTCCTTTTATGTTTAATTTCAATAGCTCGACGGCGCCAGATAATTACTTACAATTTTTAATGTAACTTTTCATATCAAAATAGTCAATAATAATTATTTATTTTATTTATTTTTTTAATTTGTTACTTCTTAATTTAATTTAATGAAAAAAAAAATTTCTTAATTATATTTGTGAATAATAGTTATTATTAAATGAGAAATTGTAGAATTTTTAAAGAAAATTTTTTTTAATAAAAAAAAAAATTATTATTTTTAGTAAATTAAAGTTAAAAATGATTATTTTTAATAAATTAAAGTTAAAAATTTTTCTTTTGAATTTATATTCCAAAATTGAAAATTAAAAAAATTGAAAAAAAATTTTAAATGTCAATTTTTCAATTTTTTATAGATAAAAATAAATTAAGTTCCACTTCAGCATAATTATAATAAAATTTTTCAAAATGATTTTTGTTTAACAATTTTTTAAATTGATTATTTTAATTAAAATCAATTTTTTTATTTTGAATTTTAATAGATTATTTTTTGTAAAATAAAAATAACTAACAAAAAAATGATCGACAGATTCAATAAATAAATAACAAATTAAAAGTAAAACTAGACTAACTAAATAATGCAGAAGAAGATCGGAGTTGATGTATGTTTTTTTAATGACCTCTCATTCTCATAGCCGGCGAATTAAATTAGAGTAAAGTCAACGACCGCTTGTGGATCAATTTAATGATTTTTTGAGTTGTTTAAGTTCTCCAACTCCAATATAACAATAACAATCGTCTTTAAACTCTAGACTTTGCAGTTTGTGCCAAATTGCAGCAACTTATCGAGAATGACTGGGTATAGACGATTCTAGTTCTAAAAATTGCTAAGATCTTGTCTATGATTATCATTATGATTATGATGATGATGATGATGATGATGATGATGATGATGATGATGACCGTGATTGTCATTATACATCAGACATCATGATCCTGATAGCCGCCATTATTGACAAAGTATTACATATGTTGCGTGTTACATATTACCGTGATCGAATAAAAAACGATTTAGAAAATGATATGCTCTTACAAACTGGTATAGTGGGGCCGGATCGGGAAAATCGAGAGTACAGAAAGTTCTTACAATGTATTATCGAGTATTGAGTCCCAAGTGCCCACGAATGTCGCATAAATAAATAAAACTTTAATGAGCGCTGACAAAGTAACTCCACAAAAATTACTTATATTCAAATTATCTACACGGGAAAAAAACTTTGTTAAAATTTACTATTAAATTGATGAAAAAAATTGGGGAGTGTATTATAATCCAGGGGACTGCTTTACCATTCATCTGTAACAGCAATATTTTTTAAAGTTTATTGGAGTAAAATTTGCCGGACTTGTCCGTAAAATAAAAAAAGTTTGGAAAATCCAAAAGTGCACGACTCATAATGCTCATTTAATTATGAAATATAAAAAAAATAAAAAAAAAACTTAAGTCGTTCAAAATTAATTGCCGAAAAAACAGCTGTAGTAGGAAGGTACTGCACAAGCGCCCCTGGTGGAATAAAATGTACATAATATCTATAGATATAGATATATCACCATCCATGTTAATTTTACATGGATATATATAGATATACAGTCTTGTAGTTTTCGTTTTTTATTAATTGTAATTAAACGACACTGAATTAATTAACCATTCGCATTCAGTGACCTACAATCGTCGATTAGAATTTAAAAAAAAAAAAAATTAAGTCAAATAATTGATTTTTTCACAAGTTACAGTGTTTCCGGGGTTTCATACATGACGGACAGGAGAATTTTTTGACCTATTTTGATGTTTTTTTCCGTTTCTATTGCAGTAAATCAATTTTTAGAAAGTATGACATTAATCTCCATTAAATTATCTCGACAATAGTATGCAAAATATCTTGATTCCGTGAACGAACAAGGCTATAATACTAAAAATAGTTGCTAAAATGAGGCGAAAAAAATTTTTCGATCGTAAAGCACTCTCTGATGCTTCGCATCATGAGTCGTGCAAAATTTAATAGAATAGAATTATTATTTGTTTATAGGTTTTATATTTTGGAAAAACTAGATTTTAGTTTAATAAGATTGAATGTTTAATTAATTTTTGTGACTTAATTTATTTTTTAAGGTTATTTCACTTGAAAATATAGATATAATAATAGTTACTAGTAAAAAAAAGTAACGAATTTCATTAAAGTACATTTTTACAAATATTTAACTAATTGCAAAAAAATTTTATTAGAATGATAATTGTATAAAAGTGCTGTTAGAATTAACTGTAATTGAGCAACAACTGATCACAAATATGTGTAATTTTTTATACAGCTGATAGGTCGAGAGCGATTGCAGCGCCGCCTCAGAGTCGGTGGATGATACCACTTGGATAAATTTTTACTAAAAAGTCCGGTTAATTTTTTAGTAGTTTCAGTAAAAACATTTTATTTTACGGTAATTTTTAATATTAAAGTAGTCAGAAATAATTATTCATCTTATTAATTTTTCACGTTTATTATTTTTTACCTCAATAATATTACAGTAAAAATTAATAATACTTTTCTATATTTTTTTCCATGTAATTGTGAATAATTATTAAAAGGATTGTAATTAGATCAGAAATTACAGAAAACTAAGATCGAATATCTTTATACAGAAAAAAAAATTAACTTGAATCAAGTAAATAATTTTGAAGAACATTAGCTTGTTGATTTGAGTAGAAAAATTCTTAAACTAAGAAATATTTCTTGGTTTAAGTAAATTTCACTTGATTCAACAATTTTTTGTCTTGATTCAAGAGAATGAAACTCTTCAAAATTATTTTCTTGGTTCAAGAATTTTTTACTAGTTTCAGTAAAAACATTTTATTTTACTGTAATTTTTAATATTAAAATAGTCAAAAATAATGATTAATTTTATTAATTTTTCACGTTTATTATTTTTTACCTCAATAATACTACATTAAAAATTGATGACACTTTTATATATCTTTTTCCATTGTAATTGTGAATAATTATTAAAAGAATTTTTACAGATAAATTTAAAGTGCAAAATATTGTGAATTTTTCATCTTGACAAGTCGTGAAAATTCCGCGAAAAAATTCATATTCCTTGATCTGAGAATAAGCAAAGTCATATCGAGGGATTTCGGTGACGGCGAGGATGATAAAATAGAATAAAATAAATAAAATAGTGGGCCACGCGCTAAGGATTCGGATATGTGATGTGATGTGACGACTTCTGCGTTTGCGAATAAAAATTTCGAGGCAGTAGTATATATATATATATATATATATATATATATATATATATATATATATATATATATATATAAAATATATAAAATAGGAATAGAAATAGAAGAAGGCTGGAGACGATGAACGAGTAGGAGGTTGTGTGTGTGCTCTGGAAGGATAAGTTAAGGCTTTATTGGAATATTTATGGGAGCCAGGTACGAGACGAATTTTTATCGATCTGTTGTACCGCGTCCATGTCCTTCGGACTCGAAAGGAGCATAGTTGTACACTTATAGTTAGTACACTTGTAGTTGTAGCTGCTATAAGACTGATCCCCGCAGGAATGGTGATATATATTCATAAGAGCGGGCCGTTCAGGCATATATACCTCACGGCAGATATTACCGGGCAGGCTGTCGCGTCTTTTTGGCATTTACTGTCCTGTACCGTGTGTGATGGTTGATGGTACTACCGCTTTTGGCCAACTCAATTTGAAAATAAAATATTTGAATGCTTGCTGGCTTGAGTATTAATTTACAAAGTCATTTTTTAAAAGTAATTTAAATTTTTAAACAAAAAAAAAAATTAAGAAAAAAGATTAAAGTTTTGAAAAATCACAATTTTCGTTTTAGTTTGCACAGTAAAAAATTATTGTTATGCTCATTGAGACCTTTCATTTGAGTACCCACATCAATTTTTTTATATATTTTATATATATGATATTTCTCATATTTGTAAAATATATAAAATATATGAAAAATTCATGTGGGTATTCAAATGAAAGGTCTCGATAAGTATAATTCTAGGATGAGATTATATCATTAAAAATATCATCAGTGGACAAAATACAACATAATATCTTAATTATTGACATTTTTCAAGATATAAGCTCATCTTGATGTTACTCTCATCGAGACCTTTTATTTGAGTACCCACATCAATTTTTTTATATATTTTATATATATGATATTTCTCATAATTGTAAAATATATAAAATATATGAAAAGTTCGTGTGGGTATTCAAATGAAAGGTCTCGATAAGTGTAACTCTAGGATGAGTTTATATCGTTAAAAATATCATCAGCAAACAAAATACAACGTCATTTCTTAATTATTAACATTTTTTAAGATATAAGCTCATCTTGATGTGGGCAAAAAAAAAGTCTCTGTGTAGTACACACGATTTCGATATTTCGCCGACAGTAAAATTTTATATTAATAAAAACCAACCACGAGAGCTAAAGCCTAAATATTTACCGGCTTGACATCAATATCGCACGATAGAAAGATATTTGGAAAAAATGTAGGCGACCACGTGAGAAATCTTAGCCGCTAAGGCGTCGCGACGACCTCGGTTTGAGAAAAATCCGCGAGATGTCGACGCGGGTGGATAACGCAGCTTCTTATAAATATATATAAAGTATAAAACTTATTTTACGTTTATAGAATAAGAATATTTTTTGCACTTTAAATGGATAAAATATTAAACGAACGGTTACGGTTCGTACGATTTTATTGTCGTGTAAATACAACTATAAATATAGCTACAGCGAAGCAAGTACACTTATCAGTTGAATGCAAGGAAAGTAAAGTATAAAGGTGTTTTATTTAGTTCCCGAGCCGGCGATTAAATACTAGCTAGGAACTGTAAACACGTTATAAAAATAAAAATAATATTAAAATTGCAATTCTATTTTAAAATCGCGTAGAGCTCTGTACTCCCGACAACTAGTAGGCAAAAAACGATGAATAAATATAAAAAGTTTAAGAAGAAAGAAAATAATATACACTCGATAAAAATACACTGCATAAATGTAAACTACCGAGTAAAAAGTGTCCCAAGTTCAATATGTTTCGCGTTTGACTACATATTTCCCTTTCGATGTTCGTAAATAAAGTGCGCGGTATAGCCCTGTGAAAATAACGTTAACGTTAGAGGAAAGGAGAGGAGGGTGGAGGGCTCAAACATATATAGGAAAAAATTTGGTGTGTTGGTGAGAGAAAAAAGTGAGTTACAAAGAGAGTTCTGAGAGGGTTGTCACCTACGGCCCCATTACACTTTTACACACTTGACAAAATGTCACACACATCCACATACGATTCTATCAATGTATGAACATATGTGTGAGAGTATAACGCGACTCTTTAAGATATACCGTTTTTTGAGAGTAACAGCAAGAGTAATAGTGGGAAAAAGGAGTAGAAGTATTTTTTAAAATAAATTCTCGAGTTTGTATAAAGCATCGCTAACAAGCTGAGTTTGAATCAATAGACTTGAGCACTAAGAAAATTTAAAGTAAATCTCGGGGTGCATTTCTCTTTAATGTCTGTTTTTTATGATTGTGATTTTTTTTTAAATGATGACTTTTGTTGAATTGCACTGTACTTTGTTAAATATTGATGTTTTTAAAGATATAAACTCATCCCGATGTTACACTCATCAAGAGCTTTCATTAGAATACCCACATGGATTTTTATATATTTCTCATATATACATATATATAAAATATATAAATATATGAAAAAATGATGTGGGTACTTAAATGAAAGGTCTCGATGAGTGTAATGTCAGGATGAGCTTATATTTTTAAAAACAACAATAATTAACAAGATAGCAATGTCAGTCCTTAATTATTGACATTTTTAAAGATATAAGCTCATCCTGATGGTACACTCAGCAAGAGCTTCCATTTGAATACCCACATGGATTTTTATATATTTTTCATATATTTATATATATAAATATATAAAATATATGAAAATTTTATGTGGGTGCTCAAATGAAAGGTCTCGATGAGTGTAATGTCAGGATGAGCTTATATTTTTAAAAACAACAATAATTAACAAGATAGCAATGTCAGTCCTTAATTATTGACATTTTTAAAGATATAAGCTCATCCTGATGGTACACTCAGCAAGAGCTTCCATTTGAATACCCACATGGATTTTTATATATTTTTCATATATTTATATATATAAATATATAAAATATATGAAAATTTTATGTGGGTGCTCAAATGAAAGGTCTCGATGAGTGTAATGTCAGGGTGAGCTTATATTTTTTAAAACAACAATAATTAACAAGATATATCAATGCTATAGCAATGTCAGTCCTTATAATCATTGACATTTTTAAAGATATAAGCTCATCCCGATGATACACTCATCAAGAGCTTTCATTTGAGTACCCACATATATTTTCATATATTTTTCATATATACATATATATAAAATATATAAATATATGAAAAATTGATGTAGGTACTCAAATGAAAGGTCTCGATGAGTGTAACATCGGGATGAGCTTATATCTTTCAAAATGTCAATATTTCACAAGATACAAGGTCATTTCTTAATTATATCTCTAGAGATAGAGTATTTTCGAATGCAGTCTAAATACTTATAACAAATTGACTTGGTGAAAATGAAATAAAACCTTGAAAAGGAACAAATTCAACTCAAGATTTTTCCAATGACACTAAATTTAACCATAAAACCCATTTTATCATATAAATACACTGGCCACAAAATTTTACTTATTCTTTTAATAATATAAATTATAAAAAGATTGAAAATTTATTTTCAAAACAAAAAAAAATGTGAATATTATTAATTTTTATTCTGAAAATTTTATTTACACTTTTTTTTATTTAAAGAGTAGGTTTATTGTTTGAAATAGTAATAATAAACATAATAAACCGTATTTTGATGGTATTAAAAGTAGTATGCAGTTGCTTGAGGCCTCACCGGAAATTTAACTCACTGTCCAGCGAGCTTTGATCTCGTGATTTTTATTTCTGTAACTCCACGCGTTTACAATTGACTGTCAAAACAATTGTATACAATGTTCTTAGATATCCATGTACAAGTTGGGATACACTGTGTGCGCATTTGTAATTACACTAGCAAGTATGTGTAAGCATAAGAGTAATAAAAAAATTCACATATACAAACACACATTTGAGCATTCGAGACGAGTGCAATCCGCAAATGAGGAGACGCATGAATTCCCCCAGCATTGGAGCGTACCATAAAATAAAATCTCCATACATACAAGTGTAATGTTTAATGTTTAATGTGTATGTATAATTGTATGTACAGTGTAGTTGGCTCGCCTAATTAGCCTGCGTAGCTATTTCCGTTGCGTGACGTCACGTGAGCTCGTTTGCCTGGCAGTGGGCCAGCTTTTCCGCCGAACTATAAACCATATTCGCACCCACGCAACACAATTAGCCACGCCGGAGGCCCCCGGAGAATTATAATATATCCTACAAGCTTAAACACACACTTATTATTATTAATTCTAAAACATACATATGTATTATACTTTAAACTTTACTTATACTCAAACTAAAGCATATTTTATTGCTACTGTATTATATTGTATAATATATTCTAGGCAAGAGACGATAGACGTTAAGGTAGCTTTGATATGAATTTGCTAAGACGACGCAATCACTCAGCCTCATTACTTAGACTCACTCACACATGTGTTAGAGTTCAGTTAGAGTTCTAAACTCTGAATTCAGATTCACAATCACGGTTTATATTAATCTCAACTATTTATCTCGGATTATTTACCGTTAAATTGCTTTGTTTCTCCAAAGTTAATGATTTATACTTGTTACTTTGAACAAAATTTAAGAAGGATTGCTGCCAAGTTAATTTAAGTTGTGTATTATGTAGAAAATTACTTTATTAATATTGTTTTTAGTTTTCAGAATGAATTTTGGCTTATTTTCAGGTTTAATTTTATTTTTTTAATTAATTATTTAATATTTATTAACTGTAAAATAACATTTTGTTTTTATTATTAGTAATAATTTTATTTTGCAAGTAATTTGTTCTTTTAATAGAGACAAAAAATTTTTTAATTTATTGAAAATAAAAATTCAAAAATTTTTCCTTAGATCAAAACAACAAAACTCGTTACAATTTTTTTTTTAATTTTTCTCTTGAATCAAATTAATATTTTTTCACAAAAAAAATTTTTGGTAAATATTTACAAGTGGGCTTAACTTTTTTTTGAAAAATACATTAAAAAATGAGCAATAAAAAAAAATTGGTTATCACAATTTTAACAAAATTTAAGACTTTTAAATCAATTAACAAATTTTTTAGTCCAAAAATTAAGTAATTGTCTTTTTTTGACTTTTATACTGATAAAAGAAATTAATTTGATTTATGAAAAAAATTTTTCGTCGTAATTTAAGCAAAAAAAATGTTGAATTAATAAGAATTTAATTTATTAATTAGGTAAATATTTATAAGTGGGGCCAATCATTTTAATTTTCATTTTTTTGAACGAAATTTCGTTTGATTTTATTGATATATTTTTTTTTGAAAAATACATAAAAAAATGAACATTAAAAAAAAAAATGTTGACTATTACAATTTTGACAAATTTTTTAGAAAATTGTGAGATTCAACTTTTTTATTTTCAAATGTTCGTTTTTTTATGTATTTAAAAAAAAAAAAATATATCAAAAACATCAAAAAAAAAAAAAAAATAAAATAAAAATTTTATCCAAAAACAAGCCAAAATTTTTTCCAACTTTTGAAGACAAAAAATCTATTGAAATCTTTATTTTTTTCTTTCACGGAATTTTTTATCATAAATTCGCCGTAAAAACAAGCAGAATAAAAATAAATTTGAAAATTTCAATTTTTCACCTAGTTATGGTCCAAAATAGGATTAATCCGGCTTGTAAATAATTACCGAATTTTTTTACTAAAAATAATTACATAATTTAGTCATATTTTACACTAAAAATAAAAATTTCCTTTTAAAATTAATAATAAACATAAAAATGTAACCAATATTTACCAATATAGTTTTTTGGACTTGAAAAGAAAACTTATTTAATATTAATAAAATTATATTTCATATGAATAAAATTTTATTAGTATTTAATAAAATTTTCTTAAATACTAATATATGTTTATTAAAATAACCACGAGGGTCGCTTTCGTTTGCTGTCATTTATACGAATATTAAGTCATTAAAACAAATATAATCTCAAAAAAAAAAAATTAATATTCATCAATTAATTATAACATATTCAAATATATTTTCACAGTAAAATCTTTTAATAAATATCTTAATAAATAAATAGTATAGATTTTTCAACGAGACATCCTAACCTAACCTACTTGTTTACTTCCCTTTCCCCTTTATTAGCCAAATAAACGTTTTATTAAATAGTAATAAAATGTTATTACTATTAAATAAAATTGTCTCTCAGTGTACTTTAATAAATGACAATAAATGTCTCTAACTAAAGAAAGGCCATTCGGCAGCCGAAATGGAAGTAGATTTCATGATGAATAATAAAAATTCTACTAGGGTTGCATACGAAAAAAAAAAAAAAAATAAATTTCTGTCTGATTAAACAACAATGACGTCAAAACGAATGCAAAAGTAAAGTTTCATTATATCTGTCTGAGAAAGTAGGTGATTTTTGGCCTAGACTGATTATGAGGTACAAAAATTAAAGCTTATTTCATAAGCTTTCAGATGCCATTTATAGAATTTTGATAAGATATCGCGTTCAATTGTAATTGCACGAAAATACGGTGAAAGTGAAAATTTTTGCGATTTTTGAAAATTTTTGAATTGCGATTATTCCTAAATTATTTAATTTGGAGAAATAAATAAGTACACAAATTTAAGCTTATTAAATAAGCTTTCAAATGCAATTTACAGAAATCCGATAGGATATCGCGTTCCATTGTTATTGCACGGAAATAAGGTAAAAGTGAAAATTTTTTGCGATTTTTGAAAATTTTTGAATTGCTCTCATTTCTAAACTAATCGACAGATTTGGCTCATCTTAGAACTTAACCTCGGAAATTGTCCTAAGAATAAGTATGTTACGTTTTATTGAGATCCGTATAGAATTACGGAAGTTAGAGAAGAGACAATGCCGATTATATCGTATATATATATATATATATATATAAATACATACATATATAAACTTTTGAACCATATGCATTTTCTGAATCCGCTTGACGAGCTGAGTCGAAATATAGCAAAATTTTTCAAAAGTTCCGTCATGAGGACCAATGCAATAGTTAGATTTCTATGAAATCTACTAAAAGTGTGATGTTGATGGAAGAAGGAAAGTGTAAGCAATAAGGTAACGTGATCCTGAATGAAATATTGAATGGTGAATCCTGAATCCAGAATCCTATTCTTGCTGCCTGGCTTTCCCATGAACGATGTATCATCGCCCACGGGTCTATTACATTTCTAAGCGATACAAGAGACGCACAATGCACCAGCAACAACATATCGCGCTCTTTTTTACATATCACATCACACACAGCTCGACGTAGTAAATCCACGTGGGCTGAGGCTAATTATGCGGCGCACCTTCGGGCATCTCTTCTTATTCGTTATTCGGCTCCCCTCGAACAATATTTAACACAAACATTCTCTTGTGTTGTGTACTGACGTTCTCTCTGCACTTCATATAATACTTAATGCTTTATATTCTCAATATTAGTATTAGTATCCTACATTGCCGTACAGTAGAATAGAGCCGAACGTGCTCGGGCACTTTTCACCAGTCGTTTAATTTACATAACAAATTGCACTCGTAATTAAGCAGCGGACGTGGAAGAACGAGCCAGAATAAAGGTAGAGAGGTGCGAGGTGCCCAAGAGTGGATAAGGTAAGGTATACCAGCCAGACGTTGATGGAGGAGTTGACTCTACTACATTCTTGAAAGCAAGAATAAAATCACTGCAGTGATTCTCTATTTTTTTTGTTCTAAAAATCACTTTACTTTACTGGAAATCTTTATTACTTAACTGAACAATATATGTATGTATATATTGTGTATTATATATGTTTTACAATAAAGTACCTGCGTAAACGGCGCTAAGGGGTGGGCAAGCGGGCGTGACTGTGTTAACTTGGGTGATGTTTATAAGAGTAGGCTTGCTCCCTTAATTACTTAGATTTAATCAACGGCTCTGATGCTAATGTGTTGTACATGAGCATGTAAATTACTTATTTATGACAGCTACTTTTTTTATCTTTTAAATGTCTTCATGTTGTACTGACAAGCTTCATTTTTTCGATATAAAATCTTTTTACATATAAACATTTTTTTAAATAAATTTTTTACGTAATTTTAACCTAGAAAAGTATTTTCAAAAATTATATCTTAAATAAAGTGAAAAAATTTTTAAATAAAATATTTTTTTTGTCTTAAAACAATTAATGGTAATTTTTACAAGTGGAGTCAAGTAAATTTTGGGCTATAACTTGGTGAAAAATTAACATTTTCAATTTTTTTTATTCTGCTTGTTTATACGACGCATTTATGATAAAAAATGTCGTGAAAGAAAAAAATAAAGGCTTCGATAGGTTTTTTGCCTCCAAAAGTTTTGAAGGAAAAAATTTTGGCTCTCATTATTTTGGATAAAATTTATGATACTAAAGTTAGCCGACGTTTTTAATTATTTGACTTTTTTTTAATAGTTATATTAAAACAAAAAAATATTTTTTAAAAATTTCACTTACAGTTTTTCAAGTTTTTTACAAGTGACATTTTTTAAAAATTTTTTTGTAATAATTTGTTCAATAAAAACAAATTCTAAAAATTTTGAAATATCGGCTAACTTAATTTTCAATGAAAATAAAGTTAGCCGACATTTCAAAATTTTTAGAAATTTTTTATTTAAAAAATTTCAATTAAAGAATTAAGAAAAAAAATTTCACATGTAAAAAACTTGAAAAACTATAAGTGCAGTTTCTTATAAATATCTTTTTAGTTGTAATTTAATTAATAAAAAAAATCAAAAATTTTTAGACGTCTGTTAACTTCAGTGTCATTAATTTTCATTAAAATTTTTATTTTATCTTCTTTTGATGTTTTTGATATATTTTTTTTGAAAAGTACATAAAAAAAACGAATAATTAAAAAAAAAGTTAAATATCACAATTTTCTAAAAAATTCATAAATTTTTTTAAAAATTGTAATAATTAATTTTTTTTTTTTAAATTGCTCATTTTTTTATTTATTTTTCAAAAAAAAATCAATAAAATTAAATAGAAATTTCGTTCAAAAAAATGAAAATTAAAATGTTTTATCCCACATGTAAATATATACCTAATTAATTAATTAAATTCCAATTAATTCAACATTTTTTTGCTTAAATTAACACAAAAAATTTTTTTCAAAATCAAATTAATTTTTTTTGTCCATATAAAAGTCAAAAAAAGCCAATTAGTTTATTTTTAGACTAAAAAATTTGTTAATTGATTTAAAAGTCTTAAATTATAAAATTTATTTATTTAAAAAAAATTTAGAAAATTATATATTTTTAAATCAAAAAGTTAAAAATAAAATAAAAATTAAAAAATTTACTAGCCTAAGATTTGAACCTCAAAATTTGTGTTATCACTCGGATACAATTAATCATAATTCATAATATGATAAACATCCGGTTAAATTATCAGCCATCGACAAAATTTTAAATACAATTTAATTGACTGGACTGGTTGCTACTATAGCAACAAAAGCCTGAATAAATACCGAATTCTTAGCGAATATTTTTTTAACCTGCTCAGCAACCTGGAAGATATATAAAAAGATCTAACGAACTTTTAAAAGTGTGTCAGCGTCGATCATTTTATTTAATTGAATTATCATTCTATTGGCTCCTCCAGCCCGATATTTGAGTCTGTCAGTTTAGACTTGATATTTAACTTTAATTTTGACAGTCACTCTAATCAACAATCTCGAGTCCGGAGCCTCGAAATTTGGCCGCTCATTAGGTCTATTTGAATACCAAATAGACTTTAATTATTTGATTTTTTATCGGGCATCGGAAATTATTATTAATACAACCACAAACAAGTTACAAGTTATTAGTTAATAATGAAAATAATTATTCAATAATATAATCATCGATCGTTATCGAGCTGACAGTTCAAACTATTTTTTATTTATTTATTTATTCACTCTCGATGTTAATTTTCGGATTTTTTTTAAAAGCCAAATTAATGTAATATGAAAAATTTGCTCGTTTGCATTAGCGAATCCGAAAGGGTCACGGGTGTCACGTGAGAACTCAACGTCGGTACGCTTTCCGCGCAGTTGGTTTAAGCGCAATTAATCTTCGTTAAGTGAACGAGCATGCGAGCCCCCTCTCGCTTCACGAACACACGCGTAAGATTTGTAATGTACTCTTACTCTTACTCTTACTCTTACTTACTTACACTATTACTCAGAGTCTGGAGCCCGGTCTCGGATCTCCGATCTCGGTTTATTTTTTCCGTCAGCCAGTACATTATAAAGTGTTATATCCGCGTGTAAGCTTCTTTAGATCTTCAAATGAACATCAGTCAAAAAAAAAAAATATCAATATTTCGACAAGAAACTTTTTTTTGTACAAAATTTTTAATGAATTATTTTATTTTGTTTTTTATACAGAAAGAAAAATTTTTTGACTGGAGAATAAAATTCTTGGCTCAAGAAAATTTGTCGGGTGCCTGAAGGAAGACCGAAGTTGTGTTGGCCGAAGTAAAAATTTTTTGAGAAATTTTATTCTTGGTGGAAGTAATTTTTTCTTAATTCAAATTATCATAAATACTTGATACAATAAATTTTTATATTTGATCAAGATTTATTAGATACTTTAGGGAAGCAGCGCCACCTACTTCAGCTGAGAAAAAAATTTTCTTACCTTGAGAAAATTTTTCTCTTGAATATTTGATTCCAATTTTATATTATTTTAGCGTACAATTATATATATTGAATGAAAAAAATGATGAAATATTATTTGATCTTCCCATTTGACACATTAATCAATAAAAATATTAATGAAAATTTACTTCTATCTTTATATTTAATTTTTTGGAGCAAGAGAGAAATTTTCTCAAGACTAGAAAATTTACTTCTATCAAGAATTAAATTTTTTGGAGCAAGAGGCTGAATTTTCTCAAATCAACAAGATTTTCTTGACTTAAATAAATTTTCTTGGATTAAGATCCATATTTCTTAAAGCAAGATAATTAATTTTGTTGAAATAAGTGAAAATTCTTGTCAAAAAAAAATTTTTTTTGCTCAAGAAAATAATTAGGAAGAAAAATATTTTCTTGGCTTGAGCCTTTTTTTCTGTGTAGAAATTTATTCTTTTTAAACTATTTTTTGTAACACCTCCCCGACAATTCTTCACTTAGTCCCTAATGGCTCACTCTAAAAAAAAAACTATTATTTGCGCCGACTTATCGACTGTTTTACTTTAAAACTAACTTCAGAATTTCAGTTGTATTTTTTTTATGATTTTGGATATTTAAAAAAACTAATGTTTTTTTTATTAATTTTTTACTAAATATAATTTTATAATTTAAATAAATATTTTCTTGGCTTAAGTAAACCTTTTTTTCTGTGTACAAAATTTTAGTTATTCTCTTAATAATATAGATAAAAATTTAAAGAAATTATCATTCTTATTATTATTTCTTATTTTTTTTTATGAATAATAAATTAAATAAATTAAATAAAATTAAGAAAATTAATAGAATTATTTAAGCAACTTTAATTAAAATTTAAAATGAGCTTTAATATAACTAACGAAAGTCCTTAAATTATAATTTTTCGACGATAAATTCCAGGAAAGTAATTAATTTTCCATCTGAGACGAGATTAATAATCTTATTTTAGACGAGACTAACTGAACGTCAACAGAGAAGAGCGTGGAGGAAAAATTAAAAAGTTTAACAGCATCAGCCAGGAGGATAAGTAAGGAAAAAATTAAGTTATGAAAGCTGGCGAAAAAATTGGAGCGGGAACAAAAACACAAGCATCCGGCGTGCAATTAGCCATTGTATAATTATCTTTTCCCCAGCCGAATATAACTCGCTATTATATATATATTCCAACCGAAAATGTGGGGACGTATATCTATATATATTGTGTGAGCAAAGTGGACTAGCTGTTTCTTCGAGACTCGGTTCTTTTATACGTTCTTTGGTATTTTTGGTGCGCTATCATCGGGATGAGTTAGTTTGTGTTATTTAAGGGTGATATCGAAACAAAGTAATTCCATTACGCGAGAAAACTTTAGCCCCATTTGTTTCAATCTTCGTTTTGGGTTAAATGAAAAAATAAGGAAAAGGAAAAAATTCTTAGTTAACGACCGAAATAAATGAGGATGATAAGGAACAAAAAGGGTATTATATAAATATAAATATAAATAATAAAATAAATAAATGGAAGTTAAACAAAGGCTGTAATGGCGCGTCGATGACGAAGGAAAAGTCATTTATTTATCCATTCATTTATTCTGTTAATTGCTGACGAGCGTTTAATTTATACAAGCATTTTAAGTGCTGACTTTTAATGAATAATAACAATGGCCCGAGGAAATTATAAGAAGGGAATGAATTTTTATAATAGAAAGTAAGACCGAGAACAATTCAAGGAGCGGAACTCGAGCAAAAGGAGACGCATTGTCTTGGATTGAGGATCGAGCTTTTTCATTACATCCCCGGATTTTTATTTCTTATCTGTCATAATTATCCTTATGGCAAAATTATTTATACTCCAACGATTCTGGTATCTATACTAGGTCATTCTTTTAATTTATTCACGGTCCAAATATATTTAGACTTCTAGCTTAAATAATGAAAAAATCTTACGTTTAAGTGAACAATGGGACGCGACCTCTAACCCTACTTTATAAAAAAATGTTTACTCTTATCTTAATTATTAAGAGAATAAGCGAAATTTTGTGGCCAGTGAATTTATGTGATAAAACGGGTTTTTATGGTTAAATTTGGTATCGTTAGAAAGGTCTTGACCTGAAGTTGCGCCTTTTCAATGTTTCATATGCTTTTCTACAATAGTTTATTTATTATGATTATTTTTCGAAGTAGTTATAAATAGATTCGAATTTAGCGATAAACAAAATTTGTTTATTTATTTATTTTGTTTTGTACACGTCAATGTGGTTATATGTCAAAAATTAATTTATATAATTAAGAGACTAAGAAAAATTTAGTAACGGGTATTTCTTTATCGTAAATTCGGTTTGATATTTTTTAGCGATAGTTATTTATGATTTAAATAATTGAAAGAGAAAGGAAAATTTTGTGACGAGCATATTATTATTTTTAAAGAAATTTTTATAGTTTAATTTGGTATCATTAGAAAGGTCGAGATAAGAATTAGTGCCTTTTGGTTTTATATATTTGTTAGTAGCCAATTTTTATGTTAAGTTTTTGGAGGAGTTTTGAATAGTTTTTTGGTTCTATAAATTTGTTCGGTCATATTTGTCCATTAAATTATTTTCAATTGATCCTGTGGTAGCACTATTATTTTTGAAATTTATTTAAAAAGGACCCAAACTACTAGTGTGATTATAAATATAAAAAAATCATTAAGCCAAAGTTTCCTTATTCATAGTTCGTAAATCTCGGTAGTCACGTAGTGACTGCAGATTGCTAGTATATATTATTGAGAGAATAAGCGAAATTTTGTGGCCAGTGAATTTATGTGATAAAATGGGTTTTTATGGTTAAATTTGGTATCGTTGGAAAGGTCTTGACCTGAAGATGTGCCTTTTCAATGTTTCATATGCTTTTCTAAAATAGTTCATTTATTATGATAATTTTTCAAAGTAGTTATAAATAGATTCGAATTTAGCGATAAACAAAATTTGTTTATTTATTTATTTTGTTTTGTACACGTCAATGTGGTTATATGTCAAAAATTAATTTATATAATTAAGAGACTAAGAAAAATTTAGTAATGGGTATTTCTTTATCGTAAATTCGGTTTGATATTTTTTAGCGATAGTCATTTATCATTTAAATAATTGAGAGAGAAAGGAAAATTTTGTGACGAGCATATTATTATTTTTAAAAAAATTTTCATAGTTTAATTTGGTATCATTAGAAAGGTCGAGATAAGAATTAGTGTCTTTTGGTTTTATATATTTTTTAGTAGCCAATTTTTATGTTAAGTTTTTGGAGTAGTTTTTTGGTTCTATAAATTTGTTCGGTCATATTTGTCCACTAAATTATTTTCAATTGATTCTGTGGTAGCACTATTATTTTTGAAATTTATTTAAAAAGTACCCAAACTATTAGTGTAATTAAAAAAAATCATTAAAGTTTCCATAATCCGCAAACCTTGGCAGTCGCGTAGCGACTGCAGGTTGCTAGTTATTATTATTATTATTATTATTATTATTATTATTATTATTATTATTATTTTAAAGCTAAAAGATAAACAACAATAATAATTTTTGATAAAAAAAAATAATAATTGAAGAACAATAATCCTCATATGTAATTACAAGAGTCCTTAATCCCAACAACCTTAACGATACTTTTAATTTATTCGTTAATTTACGTCAATTAACTTTTTATAATTTGGTTATTTTTCAGTTAATACTCGATCTCGTGCAGAAATGCATGATGCCCAAAGCGGTTTCACGTGAAACGATTCATTCGGCATTCAACGAGTCGAAGTAGTTAATGTTATCCTCTATGCCCTCTCTCACTTCATTTCACTCATTATTTTTTTCATTTTTTTTTTTTTTTATGTATCCTCTTCTTTTTTCGTACACCAACACACATATAATATACATATATACATTTGTTTGATACAGGGCTGCCATATATACATCGCGGCTATTTGGTGTAAGTTAATAACAGAGAGCTAGTGGCACCGATTATTTTGTGCCGCGATAATTAGACGTCGTGCCGGTCGTTCGCGCAGGTAAATAACGAGAAAATAATTGCAACCCGCGGGAATCCATTCTCTGCTGAGCAATATACAATATACACTTGCTCAGATATTTGTTCTCCTTTCTTCTCTCACTTTTTCTCCCTCTAGATTTCTTTCTCTCGTCCCTCATTCGCAGTTACCATAAACTTTATACACAATTTAACATTTTATTGCATCTTCTTATTGTTTTTCTTAAAAAAAAAAAATATTAAAAAAATTCCTCTGTACTTTTTATTCTAAATAATTAATAATTTTATTTCTGAAAATTATTTAATTAAAAACTAGCAACCTTGCAGTCACTATGTGACTGCCGTGACTTGTGAATTATAAACAAATAAAATTTTGCTTCATTAAATAATGAATTTTGTTAAATTGCACTGTATTTTCGTAACTATTGAGGTTTTTAAGGATATAAGCTCATCCTGATGTTACACTCATCAAGAGCTTTTATTTGAGTACCCACATGCTATGTTGATGTATTTTTTATATATACATACACATGACATATATAAATATATGAAAAATTGATGTGGGTACTCAAATGAAAGCTCTCGATAAGTGTAACATTGGGATGAGCTTATATCTTAAAAAATGTCAATATTTGACAAGATATTTAGTGAATTGCATTGTACTTTCTTAAATATTGATGTTTTTAAAAATATAAGCTCATCCCGATGTTACACTCATCAAGAGCTTTCATTTGAGTACCCACATGCATTTTGATATATTTTTCATGTATACATATATATAATATATATAAATATATGAAAAAATGATGTGGGAACTTAAATGAAAGCTCTCGATAAGTGTAATGTCGGAGTAAGCTTATATCTTTAAAAATGTCAATATTTCACTGGATATTTGTTAAATTGGACTGTAATTTCTTAAATATTGACGTTTTTTTAAGATATAAGCTCATTCCGATGTTACACTCATTAAAAGCTTTCATTTGAGTACCCACATGCATTTTGATATATTTTTCATTTATACATATATATAAATATACAAAATATATGAAAAATTGATGTGGGTACTTAAATGAAAGCTCTCGATAAGTGTAACATTGGGATGAGCTTATATCTTTAAAAATGTCAATAGTTCACAAGATACAAAGTTATTTCTTAATTATGTATCTAGCGTATTTTCGAATGCAGCCGAAATACTTATCATAATAAATTGATTATCGATGAAAATGATGTGAAATTTTGAAAAGGTACAAATTAAAGTCAAGACCTTTGCAATTACACTAAATTTCACTAAAAAAAAATCGTATGCCTATCCTTAAGACAAAATTTTTCTTATTCTCTTAATAATATAGTTAAAAAAAAAGACTCGAAAATTAAAAATAAATAATTCAGTAATTTTGGCCAAATGAAAAGAGTAAAAATAAAAAATTAAAAAGGTCTTTTTATCTGGAAGACAGTCAAGTGGTTTTGGTACTCTCGGGTAAATTAAGAATGAGTAATAAGAGTAAGTACAAGAACAAGAGGAAAATGAAGACAATAACCGAAAAAAAGTTAATTAAGTAATAAAAAAGTCTCTGAGAATAAAAATCAAGAATTCAGAGCTGAGTGGTCGTTTACATTTTCTCGGTCTTGTTATTACTGTAGTCCGATTTAAATTAAAATAAACATCCCCTTGTAAATGAGTCCGCTTGGAATCTCAGTTAATTAATTCCAGCGGCTGGAACAGGGATAAGGAAGGATAAGAAGGGTGAAACGGCCCGATTCTGGATGCAAGTATTTAAAAGACTCGTTTACTATTACTGTTATTGCTAAAGCTGGTGGTTCTTCTGCGGCTATTAGCACTCGTTACTGAGAGCAAAAACAATGTCTGTCTTAAGGCTTTAATTAACCCCAAAGTGAGTGGAGAGGAAGGAGTAGAAGCTGGTGGCTGATGAGAGCTAGGGGAGCTGAGAGATCGAGTACAAGGTGTCGAGGGCGATGCGCAACAGGTGAGATGCAAAGCAAGGGTTATTTCCTATCCTCCTATCCGGGCTCTGTTGAGATATTGCTTGACAGAAGAGTTTGCTGAAAAAGGGTGAACGCTTCCAAGTCTTTTACTGCTTTTTGTCCGCCGTTTCATTGAAAAACAATCTCGTCAATTTATACTTTTTAGTATTCATAGCGTTTATTTTTTTTTTGTGGAAATAATGTTTATAAAAGTGGCTTTTTTTGTGCAGTTTTAAAAATTGAAAAATTATTTTCTGGAAATTTATGCAATACTAGCAATCGGCAGTCGCTACGCGACTGCCGAAATTTGCGATTACTAAATAAGAAAACTTTGGCTTAATGATTTTCTTATAATCACGCTAATAGTTTGGGTACTTTTTAAATAAATTTTAAAAATAATAGTGCTATCACAGGATCAATTACAAATAATTTAATGGACAAATGTGACCGAACAAATTTATAGAACCAAAAAACTATTAAAAACTCCTCCAAAAACTTAACATAAAAAATTGACTCCTAAAAAATACATAAAAACAAAAGGCACTAATTCTTATCTCGACTTTTCTGATGATACCAAATTAAACTATGAAAATTTCTTTAAAAATAATAACATGCTCGTCACAAAATTTTCCTTTCTCTCTCAATTATTTAAATGATAAATAACTATCGTTAAAAAATATCAAACACAATTTACGATAAAGAAATACTCGTTACTAAATTTTTCTTAGTCTTTTAATTATATAAATTAATTTTTGACATATAACCACATTGACGTGTACAAAACAAAATAAGTAAATAAACAAATTTTGTTTATCGCTAAATTCAAATCTATTCATAACTACTTTGAAAACCTATCATAATAAATAAACTATTTTAGAAAAGCATATGAAACATTGAAAAGGCACATCTTCAGGTCAGAACCTTTCCAACGATACCAAATTTAACCATAAAAACCCATTTTATCATATAAATACACTGGCCACAAAATTTCGCTTATTCTCTTAATGAAACACAGAAAAAAAAATTAATTTGAATCAAGTAAATAATTTTGAAGAATTAAACCTTGATTTTAATATTAAAATTCTTAAACTAAGAAATTTTTCTTGGCTTAAGTCAATTTTACTTGGTTCAAGAATTTTTTGTCTTGATTTAAGAAAATGAAACTTTCCAAAATTATTTTCTTGGTTCAACAATTGTCTTTTGATTTAAGTTAATTTTTTTTCTATGTATAGATTTTACAAATTTCAGTAGAATTAATTATTTTCAATAAAAAGAACAAACTTTCAGTAATTTTTCCTTTTAAAGTTGATTTTTTAATGAATAATTGAAAATCATTCCGAAAATTTATAAAATTCTCAGAAAAAAATTATTTCTAGAACAATTTTTGATTTTTTTTATCCAATCAAATTAAAAAAATTTTGAAATTAATTGAAAAAAAATTTTTTTTTTTAAATTATAGATTACTAATAAAACATTTATACTTATCATATCACAAAAAATGAATACTAAAAATCCGAATAAATCTGGTATCACTTGAGAGTCTCTAAATCATGGCTCGAGAGGGTTGAACCCCTTTGATGTTGACGTTTATCAGAGCCAGAAGCCTCTGACAATATTTAAGGCATGTTTCATGGATAATTAAACTTGGAGAGGGTCGCAGGATGTAGATCTCTCAACCCTATCATCCTCCCACGCAAATTAACGCGTTTAACCCGCTCATCCCGCCCAGGGTAATAATGTGCTTTTCATTAGCCCCGGTTAGAGAATCGTCCTCTTCCCCAGCCTCATTCTCCAGCTCGTTAACAAATTTCTGCGGAGAATATTCATCAGCAACCCTTCTCTTGCTATAACAACCCTTTGCGGTATTCGAGATGTACTCTCGGCAGTAATCTGGCTGATGAGCCAATTCAACAGGTTTTAATTGCTCTATTATTACTTTATTAGACTATTATTTCATAAATGCTTCATTATTATTTTTTCCCACCAATTTCATACATTCAGCATTAAGCATTTAATTTAACAGACACATACATTACACATGTGTTGTCCTCACATTTTCGAGTAATACATCGATGATTGTATATATAATACCAACCTAAGAGACCGTACATACACGTACAGCAAGCTATTAATTGTCTCTGTTGATTCGCAAGATCGTGCTCGGTGTATCAAGTACACCAGCGTACCAATAAAATAGAAGGTACATAATAGCCCAATACAATCGTCCGCCACCGCTAGAGGAACAAAGACGCTCAGAACTTTTAGCGACAAGCTGACCAGAGCAACAGAGCAAGAAAACCTTAAGTACATACAATACGATTGATACATACAGTAGTACATACTACGTTTAGTTTGATTTGAACGGCATTTAGTAGCCCCTCTATTACTCTATACATCTATATGTGTATGTACCGGGCCCATACGATTGTACTTGCCTATCTAATTCTCCTAACGATTAAAACGACGTGATTGAAGAATTACTTACCACTACGGTCTTTAATTTAAATTCAAATTTAAATTTAATTGGCTTGCCTGTTTTATTTGCATACTAAGTGAATCATTGATTTTCACTGGTTGCGATAAAATTTTACACATCAATAAACAAGCTTAAGTTACCCATGAAAAAAAGTATATGGCAATTGGCCATATATATGGCATTTTGCCATATATACACACCCAAATGCCATATAAAAATTTGTATCTGTATTATAGGCTGTTATATGGCTTCAGACAAGAAAATTAGTCATATATACTCATATATGGCATGAAATGTCCATATATGTGGCCAATTGCCATGTAAATTTTTTTATCTGTCTTCAAAGACTGTTATATGGCTTCAGATAAGAAAAGTAACCATATATGGTCATGTATGGCATGAAATGTCCATATATATGGCCAATTGCCATATAATTTTTGTAGTCTGTCTTCAAAGAATGTTATATGGCTTCAGACAAAAAAAAATTAGCCATATGCGGTCATATATGGCATCAAATGTCCATATATATGACTAATTGCGATGTGAAAATTTTTTATGTCTTTTTAGGCTGTTATATGGCTTCAGACAGGAAAATTGGTCATATATAGCACAAAATGTCCATATATATGGCCAATTGCTATGTAAATTTTTTTACCTGTCTTCAAAGACTGTTATATGGCTTCAGACAAGAAAAGTAGCCATATATGGTCATGTATGGCATGAAATGTCCATATATATGGCCAATTGCCATATAATTTTTGTAGTCTGTCTTCAAAGACTGTTATATGCCTTCAGACAGGAAAATTGGTCATATATGGCACAAAATGTCCATATATATGGAAAATTGCCATATAAGGCCTATGATGAAATATGTCCATATGTAATTTTGTTAAATTTGCAATTTTCAGGAAAATTTGCAGTGACCGTGACCTAGGGCGAGTTTCGCTGCCAGAAGAGAGATAGCACAAAGTAGTTACCCACATAAGAAGTCTAAGAGGTAAGAGAATAAACGCCTACGCGTAAACTCACGCATGTACTCGCGCTTCTGTGTTAAATTGACGTCCAGACTCCGTGTCTGATGTGTGTCTACACGCGAATATTTGTGTTTGTACAGCCCAAAAAAATGTATTGTATGTTTGTGTTAATATATTATTGGAGATCTAAATTGGTCAGAATTAACCGGACCAGTGGAATTTATAGCAAAAAATTATTTATTCGATGTTTTGTTAAGAATAATATACTGGATTATTTTTTAGATTGTATGAATATATTTATGAATTATGTTTATTTTTAATTATTGGAATTTTTTTAATGCAAAAAAAATTTATAATAATAATAAACATAAGACCATTGAACTTCTTGACATGATAACTTTTATTAAAAACATTGTTCAAAATTTCCTTAATTTTTTCTTTGAAAAATATGACTATATCTCTTGATATGGAAATTAGCCATAAATCGAGCCATATATATCCTAATATGTGCATTTATATTTTCTTAAACTATCACATATGGTTTCATATGGCCATATATGTTTTAAATCAAATAATTTCAGGATATATATAGCAATATCAAGCCATATATATGGTCATATCAGAACATATACGGCAATATCAGGCCATACATGGTCATATCAGGACAAATATGGCAATATCAAGTCATATGTATGGCCATATCAGAACATATATGGCATTATCGAACCTTTTTAGGAGATATATGGCAATATCAAGCCATATATATGGCCATGCCAGAACATATATGGCAATATCAGGCCATACATGGTCATATCAGGACAAATATAGCGGTATAAAGACAAATATGGCAATATCAGGCCATATATATAACCATATCATAATATATATGGCAATATTTTTAAGACATATATGGCAATATCAAGCCATATACATGGCCATGTCAGAAAATATATGGAAATATCAGGTCATACATGGTCACATCAGGCCATGCATGGTCACATTAGGACAAATATGGCAATAGTAGGTCATATATGGCCATATCAGGATATACCAAGCCTGTTATGATAAGTTTTTATCTCAGGACATGTATGATCATTTAAAAAAAATATATATATATGTACATATCAGGCCATATCAGACCATATATAGACTTAAAAAACTTTGATATAGCCATATATGCTCATAAATAAATTTTCTTCACAAACTTTTTTTTCTTTGTAACAAAAAAGATATTTTGTGTAAAGGACTTACGGCGTCTCTATTTAACCTTCGTCACAGATCACAGAGTGTAAAAAAGGAATCATAATCACATGTGAGATTATTTTTTTGGTTTACACACCAGCAGAATGTTATTTTACCTGGGCTGTGGGCCGGTTAACTCGTCCTGAGTAACGGCTATTCCGAGAAGTTGTTTCAGATAGGGAGCTAATTTGTTCAAGCTGGCACGTTTAAGTTTCGAAACCAAAGATACGGTTTATAGATTCGTCGAGTGTATAGTGTATATAGTATAGAGAACCCGAGCCGGGGATCCACGCACTGGGAACCCAGGGAATTATATCGGAACCTCGTAAAAAAAATTAATTATCACATGAACCAAAAAAAAAAACATTCAACAAAAATTAAACAAATTTAAAAGTAATAGTTATCTCGGGGAATAAATCTCCTCAATACCGAGTTTTTAATTAACACACACGGTATCGGGTTACTCATCTGACACACTAGACACACACGAGAGGCCAAAGAGGCAGGAGGCGAGAGACGAGGTGTGAACCCGCTTAAAAATTTAAAGAATCCATACCGAGATATATATTCTTATTTCTTATTTCTTATTCGCATTTCGAGCGGCTGAGGGTCGTGGATGCATATTGCGATCCTTGGCCATGCCCGAGCCCAGATCCCAGATCCAACCTTTCAATCTCCATCTCTATCTCCATCTCCGAGCTAGCTCTGGCTCTATCTACATCTACATACTCCAGCTCAGTCTACCTACTCAAGAGTAATGCAAGGAGCAAGGAGCAAGGAGCAAGGGGTATGTATCCTCTCAACCCCTCGGGGATGGACCACATGAGGGTGGTAACATATGAGTTATTAAGACATAATGCGCATGCTCGCGGTTCTTTCATCGATTCATATAAGAATATCCTATCTTGTGTGTTTTTCTTATCCCAGTGCCGTATGTATTTAACGTTTTTTTTTGTCAATAATTTATAAAAATTTTTAATTTTTAATTTTTATAAAATTCGAATAAAAAAATTAATTTAATTTATAAGCTAAATCTTGAATTTAAAAAATTGTTTTAAATTAAATTAAAAAATTATTTAAGTAAAAAATTATTCTTAATTTAAGAAAAATAATTTTCTTGAATTAAAATTTTTACTTTTGAATTAAATTAATTTTTTTTTAATGGAAAGAATTTTTGAATTATTAATTTGATAAATAATTTTTTCAGTAAATTATTTCAAAGCATTTCTGTATTAATTGCTTAGTTATTGTTATTATTTACTAAAATTGTCAGCTTGCTAATTAAAAATCAATAATAGTAACCCAAAAATAGTTATCTACCAGCAATTTGAATGCACTTTACTAAATATATTTGGGATGCGTAAGTTAATGAGCCAGTTTAGTGTGGGGTCACACCTTAACTTGTCTTAAGAAAAAACAAACCGGTATTTTTTAAACTTGTCTCTTCTCTCCTCTCCTCTCTCGATATCTACATACATTCATACATCCATACAAATACACTTGAAGAGGACACGTGGGCGTGAACAGGAGGCAAGCGACATCAACCTCAGCTTATTTTTGAAATAAAATATTGAATAGTGTTTAAATGTTAAACGGGCGGATTATTGTCCTTTTTATTTGAGATTATTCACTTCCCACTATAAAAAAAATTAATTACTATCAATAATAATTATTAGTAATTATTTTTGATAACTTATCATCATTAATTATTTTGAACAATAATTATTATTGATTTTTTTTAGTAATTAATTATTAATTATTTTTAATAATAATTATTATTAACTATTTTTAACAACAATTATTATCAACTAGCAACCTTACAGTCACTATGTGATTGCCGTGACTTCACAGTAAAAAATTTTGCGTTATTGTATAAAGTGTAAAAATGTTTGTGTAGAATTTAACATTTGAGTGTGTAAAATTTAATATTTTAGAATGTTGATTCAACACAATAGAGTGTTGATTCAACACAGATTGTGTAAAAAAAGTCATCAACACAAATTTTTGTGTTAAATTTGACGAAAAATTTTTTACTGTGTTGTGAACTATAAATAATTTAAATTTTGCTTTATAAAATAGTGAATTTTGTTAAATTGCACTGTACTTTTTTAAGTATTGACGTTTTTAAAAATATAAGCTCATACCGATGTTACACTCATCAAGAGCTTTCATTTGAGTACCCACATGCATTTTGATATATTTTTCATATATTCATATATATAAATATACAAAATATATGAAAAATTGATGTGGGTACTCAAATGAAAGGTCTCGATGAGTGTAATGTCAGGATGAGCTTATATCTTTAAAAATGTCAATAATTCACAAAATATTTGTTAAATTATACTGTACTTATTTAAATATTGACGTTTTTAAAGATATAAGCTCATTTCGATGTTACAATTATCAAGATCTTTCATTTGAGTACCCACATGCATTTTTGATATATATATATATATATATATATATATATATATATATATATATATATATATATATATATATAAAATATATGAAAAATTGATGTGGGTACTCAAATGAAAGGTCTCGATGAGTGTAATGTCGGAATGAGCTTATATCTTTGAAAATGTCATTAATTCACAAGATACAAGGTCAGTTCTTAATTGTTGACATTTTTTAAAATATAAGCTCATCTCGATGTTACACTTATTAAGAGCTTTCATTTAAGTACCCACATGCATTATCATATATTTTTCATATATATAAATATATAAAATATATGATAAATTGATGTGAGTACTCATAAGAAAGATCTCGATTAGTGTAACATCGGGATGAGCTTATATCTTTAAAAATGCCAATAGTCACAAGATAGCAATGTCAGTTCTTAATTATTGACATTTTTAAAGATATAAGCTCATCCTAATGTCACACTCATCAAGAGCTTTCATTTGAGTACCCACATGCATTTTCATATATTTTTCATATATACATGTATATAAATATATGAAAAATTGATGTGGGTACTCAAATGAAAGGTCTTGATGAGTGTAACATCGGGATGAGCTTATATCTTTGAAAATGTCAATAGTTCACGATATACAAGGTAATTTCTTAATTATGTATCTAGAGATAGAGCATTTCCTAATGCAGTCTAAATATTTATCATAATAAATTGACTATCGGTGAAAATGAAATGAAACCTTGAAAAGTCACAAATTCAAGACGTTTTCAATGACACTAAATTTCCCTAAAAAAAACCGATTTTATCATTTGACTATTCTGGACACAAAATTTTTCTTATTCTCTTAATAATATAGATTATTCCTAATATTGAATCAATTAATAAAATAATAATTATTTAAAATTCAGTAGATTAGTAAGGGAGTTCAGAATCTTGGCACGACACTGGAGTTTAATATAAAGTCGAAGGGAGGGTGAAGGGTGAAAAAGGAGTTAGAGGTGATCTATGCGTTTAATTAACCATAGAGACGCTTCCACAAACTCTTAACCGTTGTTAGTTGGAGCGGGACTGCTGGAAAGAATTAAGGGTGGTTTTCACCCGCTATCGCGGTAGAAAGAGCCCGATGTCCGAGGAGAGAGAGACCCGATGTATAGACCCCAGATATATGCTGGGTCTTTAGCTTCCAAGAATAAGAAAAGATACCGCAAGATCGTTAGCTCAGTGCCTGTATGTGTCTATAAGGGTGTTCGTGTGTGGATATCTATTTATGTCTATACATGTGTGTACTCGCTATCTTGCGAAATTAACTTTCGTGAAAAACTTATAATGCGTCTTGTTGCGAAGAGAATTATATCGCCACTGGTTTCTTCTCTGGACGACAAGCTGGCACATATGAGTTTAATTTACGAGTTTAATTAATGAAGCTTTTTTTTTTTTATAATTAATTTCAGTCGGGGGATCAATACTTTGATATTATTACGGCTGTATTATTTTAGTACACAGTAATTGACATTTTTTTTTTAATTTGCCTCGTTGGAAAAAAATTCACTCTTAATATAATTTTTTATTTAAATTACAAAATTATATTTATTAAAAAATTGATAAAAAAAAACATCAGATTGTTTTTTTAAATATCCAAAAATACCAAAAAAAAAAATACAATTAAAATTTTTCAGTTAGTTTTAAAGTAAAATAGTCGATAAGTTGGTGTAAGTCATATTTTTTTTTAGAGTGAGCCATCAGGGACTAAGTGAAGAATTGTCACAAAAAATATTTTAAAAAAGAATAAATTTCTACACAGAAAAAAAGGTTTAAGCCAAGAAAATATTTTTCTTCCTAATTATTTTCTTGAGCAAAAAAAATTTTTTTTTGACAAGAAATTTCACTTATTCCAACTAAATTAATTCTCTTGCTTTAAGAAATACGTATTTTGATCCAAGAAAATTTATTTAAGCCAAGAAAATCTTGTTGTTTCGAGAAAATTCAGCCTCGAGCTCCAAAAAATTTAGTTCCTGATAGAAGTAAATTTTCTTGTCTTGAGAAAATTTCTCTCTTGCTCCAAAAAATTAAATATAAAGATAGAAGTAAATTTTCATTAATATTTTTATTGATTAACATGTCAAATGGGAAGGTCAAATAATATTTCATCATTTTTTTTCATTCAATATGTATAATTGCACGCCAAAATAATATAAAATGGGTATCAAATATTCTCAAGAAAATTTTCTCAAGGTGAGAAAATTTTTTTCTCAGCTGAAGTAGGTGGCGCTGCTTCCCTAAAGTATCTAAAAATCTTGATCAAATATAAAAATTTATTGTATCAAGTATTTATGATAATTTGAATTAAGAAAAAATGACTTCCACCAAGAATAAAATTTCTCGAAAAATTTTTACTTCGGCCAACACAACTTCGGTCTTCCTTCAGGCACCCGACAAATTTTCTTGAGCCAAGAATTTTGTTCTCCAGTCAAGAAATTTTTCTTTCTGTGTAACTTTGATCCATAGGACGGAAAATGACTAAAATTCAAAGTATTTATAATGAATATTTTGAGAAAATTTATTAAGGTATTAAAAATAAAAAAATATTTATTTTATTGCAGACAAGAGAAGGGAAAATTAAGTTAATTTATGACCCGGTATTTTAAAAATAAAAAAAGTAATTTTACATTTTAACAAAAAAAATTATTGTCAATTGGAAGTTATAAGTCAGAGTGATTACTATTTAAATAATTTTAAAAATAAAAAAATTTCACACAGTGAGTATTAAAATTAAGCCAAGTAATTCTTGAGAATGTTAGAAAATATTTTCGAAGATATAAAAATCTATTGTATCAATAAAGTAATTTGAATTAAGAAAAAATTATTAAAAAATACAAGAAATTTTTCTTTCTGTGTAATTTAAAATTATAAAATTAATTAATTTTGTTCTTATTAATATAAAATTTATAAATAATAAAATATTCGGAGTAAAAAATTTTAAAATATTAAAAAAAAATTGTGACATATTTTATTGAAAAATATTTTAATTTAATTCTTAAACATAATTAAAATATTTTCAGTAAATAATTGCACATTAAATTTTACTGTCATTAAATTTTTATAATATTTAGTATAAAAAATATTTTTTTTTGCTAAATAAGCTAACGTATTTTAATTGAATTGAATTGACAATTATAAAAAATGTTTCGCGAGATATTTTTATAACAATTATTTGGCACACCTGATATTAGTAATAAGTAATTATTAATTATAAATTAGCTCCTCGATACCGATATTTTCTTCGAACAATTTATCGAATGGAGTTCTTTGTAACCGGATGTGGTGTTATGAATGCGAATTACCTCGTGCAATAAAAGTCTGATTAAAGTAATTATCCTTCTTTAATTGAGGATTAGTGTTTTTTATTTTATTATTTCATTTAAAAAAAAGAAAAAGCTAAAAATTATTTATTTGAGTTCACATGAAAGTTTCCACTAGAATCAAGTGTACGAAGAAGCAGGAGCGGCGATTTGGGCGCGGAGTCGAGGGGCAATTATGATAATTACCGGAATTCGAGGGACGCAATCGGGATCAACGAAGCGGCAGAAAATATACAGTGTTTTATATATCCATACATATAACATACGTTGATTCTGTTCTTTTATTTTATTTCTTACAATTTTAATTTCACCGGCATACATTTACATTTACATTTACATTTACGTTTACATCCATTTTGCCATTTACTCATGCACTCACACGCGTAATCTAACCTCGTACATTTATAACCCAAAGATATAATCACTCCCCTTAGTCCTTAATTTAGTTCGGGTTTTTTGTTTTTACTTTTCGTAAATTAACGCTTGCATTTCGCGATATGTACTTTCTATCCAAACAATTTAATGCATGCATATTTATTTGTACCTCCAGGTTTTATTTGATGATCGAAGATTGCCAGTCCACAGCTAAAGAAACATTTTTTATCGGAAATATTACTACTAAATAATGCTTTTCGCCGTTGATGGCTGGTGGATGGTGGATGGTGGATTGTAGATGTAATCAAAACTTGCGCGTGGCTTATGTGTACGGCGAACTGGTACATCCGTGTGTCAAGTGACTGCCGGAAGTGGAGTAATAAAAGACTAACTTCCGTCAGTGAAACAATACATCGGGATTAACGTACGTACCTTTTTGTGATTCATACTCTTTACATTCATTATTAATGTATGAGCCTACCTTTATGTCATATGTTTGCTAATTTATGTCTAATATCATCTGCTCATATTAAAGCTACTTAAGAAAATTTAGGTTCTCATTGATCATTTTTTTTTTTTTTAATTATACTTGAAGCATATTAACTCATGTATGATCATATGTAACCTTTCATGACTTTTTATGTGAAGCCATGTTAAGATACTGAGCTTCATGTGTGATCATATGTAATGTTACATGTCATGCATGATCATATATGATGTCACCTATGAGCTCAAACAAATTCATACACTCAATCATGTTAACAAGATGATTTTTGAGATCATGTATGTTTGTTCATAATGTCATGCATGACCGCATATGTGATGACATGTATGTTCATAATGTCATGCATGACCGCATATGTGATGACATGTATGTTCACATAAGTCATGTAAGAAGACATGTAACACATTGATCTTTATACAAGATCATTAAAAATTTATACTAATTGGTTATAAATCTATGTTCATGTAAATCATGCATGTGGTCATATAAAATGACATGTATGTTCATATGTGATGTCATGCATGAAGACATGATCATATTGAAACCCATATAAGATCATCGAACGTGCATGTTCATTAATGATGTAAAAAAAATTATAAATGTGATGCATGATCACATATGTAGTGACATGTATGTTCAATGAACATTGTTCATATGTATTGTCATGTATGATGACATTTAACTCATTGATCTTTATACAAGATCATTAAACATTTATGCTAATTGATTATACATGTATGTTCATGTGTAAATTATGCATATGATCATATGTAATGACATTCATGTTCATATATAATGTCACGCATGAAGACATGTATCATATTGAAACCCATATAAGATCATCGAACAGACATGTTCATTAATGATGTCAAATAAATTACAAATGTGATGTATGATCACATATATGATGACATGTATATTCACATAAGTCATGTAAGAAGACATGTAACACATTGATCTTTTTATAAAATCATTAAACATGTATGCTAATTAATTATACATGTGTGTTAATGTGTAAATCATGCATGTGGTCATATAAAATGACATGCATGTTCATATGTGATGTCATGCATGAAGACATGATCACATTGAAATCCATATTAGATCATTGATCGGGCATTTTCATTAATGATGCCAAAAAAATTAAAAATGTGATGCATGATCACATATGTTGTGACATGTATGTTCATATGTGATGTCATGTATGATGTATGATGACATCATGTATAATGACATGTAACATATTGAGCTGATTGAGCATGTATCTTTCGTAAATCATGTATATCATATGTGACGATATGCATGGTTGAATGTGAGAAAAGATTAATAAATGGAAGTTCATAATTGGTCACGTATGATAAATTGGTTATTTATGTCCATACATGATCATGCATGATCACACATGAATAAATCCCAAAGTACGAAAATGATCAATCTTTAAAATTTCAAGAGCATAAACCTAAAAGTATTTGACTAACCGAGTGAAGATGAGTGAGTCGGGGAAAAAAAATGAGATTTAAAAAAATATATGGAATAGGCATTGATGTAAATAGAGAGTGTGTATAAACGTGACGTCGATTTATTTAAATTCATCCATTACGGCGTACAATTGATTTCTCACATGCACGTTTCTTATCTGAGGAAGATTGCATCTCTTATTCGATTTAGCACACTCTGCCGGCAGCTCATCTTTTCTTCTTTTCTCGCGAGTTTTATTATTTTATTTTTCATCCCCGGTCGCGTCGATGATACAATTTCCACGGTGATGCTGAAAGACGCCGAGAGGATCGTCCGCTGACTATAAACTCGCTTGAATATATATCGAATAGTGTAATTTCAACGATAAAGACGCTTCCCTGCCGTTGTGTATATATAATAACGTTTTTTTCGCTTAAGCTGCTGATGCGTAGATATCATATCCACACATTCACACATCCCTAGGTACACTCTACTAAATAAAATATATAACGATCCACGAGGATATATAAAATAAGGATAGAGTGGTTTTACGATACTTTTTATCAGTACCTACCCAGTACCCGCCACATACTAGGTTACTTATTCATAATACACACACTCACACATATTTATACTATTTATTTTTCTCACTTTTTATTTTTAATTTTATTTCTAAATAATTGAATAAAAATTTTTTTTTCACTTAAAATAAAATAAATTATTTTTTTTTTAATTTTATTTCTAAATAATTAATTAAAAATTCTTTTTTTCACTTAAAATAAAATAAATTATTTTTTTTTTTAATTTATTTTGTTTAGAAATTTTTTATGAAAATTAATTTTATTTTTAGTGAAAAAATAAATCCAAAAAATTTATTTATTTTTTTTTTTTGTTTTTTTTTAGGGCATGCAATAAAAATTCATAAGTCTTATTTTATTAAACCAAAGCATACTTTGCTTTATTTTTTCGTTTTAATTACAAAAAGCAATAATTATATATTTAAACAAAAAAATTAAAAAAAAATCGAGGGCGTAAAAGAATGTCGTTAACTGCATGCCACACACTTTAACTAACCGGTTTAAACATTTATTCGTTGTTAATTCGCTAGTTATAAGAGTAGTGTGTACACACATGAGTCTCGCAGTCGAGTAAGTAATCGTCGGTCTCGATACCGGGTGTTATGTAGAGACTGCATAGTATAGAAAGAAGTACCTTCTCGGTACACACGGCATTATATGGATGTACACTTAGTTGGTATGATTGTGCCGGTCATTAAAGTGACGACGAGCGCGTCAAACCCGACGAGAGCGAATCGAGAGGTGTCAACTGATATCCAACAAAAACTCGGAGACAAGCGCGAATTATCCGGGAAAGAGCGACTTTTTTTGATCCCGGAATTTTTACGAGCAATTTATAATGCGTGTCTCGGTCCACAGTTGTACATTCTTGCTCTAGACATTTGTTTTATTTAAATAAATTTAATTCAATTTTTTTATCTCGACTCTTGTTAACTTAACTCGCGACTAAGATATACCCTTAAACTTGTTTACTTAATTGTATTTTATTTGAATAAATTTAAGAATTTTATAATTTTCACTCACCGATAAAATTTGACAGCATAGAAATTAACACTGAAACATAAATATAAATTTATATATTAGTAACGATGCAAGTAATGGAATATAAGTAATCATATGTGTAAGTGTAAGGGTGATGGGAATTACTGGGTCATAAAAGGACGAGATGATACTTTGAGTGAGTTTTGAGTTTCATAAATTTTATATTACGTGTATTTTATTTTCATGATAGCGTATGTTGATGATAACATAACGTTGAAACCTTCTTCTCTATTTATAATCATGTTGTTAAACAAATATAAAATCATGATTAAGTAAACTCCATTAGAATCGAAATCACAAATGAATAATCATGCATGTTTTATACATGATGTCATATGTGAAAAAATGTAGCATTAAATGTCTTACATGATCACATATGTCACACATGATCTTATTAAGTTCACATTTATGATGACATGTATGTTCACATGTGATACCATGTAACTAATTAAAATATGACCACATATCGACGTTCTAATGAGCAAATTGTCTAACTCTATTTTCCATTTGTACGAAAAAACAATTAGTTTAATTTATCATCATTCTAAAAAACTATTTAATATCATTAATATCTACTAGAGGTATAATATTTTTTTTGGATCATTCAAATAATTTATAATTGGATTATTACTACGTCAAAATGTTGAAAAATCACCCTCTAAAAAATAAGGAATTAGACCAATTGCTAATTAGACCGTCGATATGATGCCACATATGATCTGATACAGTTCCATGCCTTAAAATATGTTCACAAAATGAGTATCATATATAAGCATTGATCATATGTGATTATCTGATTATGCATGTATTTTCATTTACAATATTATGCAGACATAGTCACATATATGATGACATGTATGTTTAAATGTTATGTCATATTACTAATTGAACTTCATGTGTAATTATATATGGTTATAAGGTAAAAGCCCCAATTATTGACGGGGTTCTAAATATTGACACCCTAAATTATCTTTAAATATATTAAATTATCTGTAATAAGAATAACGATCAAATAAATTTGTATTAAATTCTAATTAATTAAAAAATTGAAAAAAATCACTTTCAGTTCAAAATATTTAATATTAATTATTAAAAAAAAATAAAGTTACTACCAGTTCATCAAATCAGCTTACGAGCGTCTATTTTCTTAACAACTTTGGTTAGAAAAGCATTTTTTTTAACTGCCGAGGTTAAATTAATTTTTTCATGTAATTATATGATCTATTTTTTTTTTTTAATTAACAGTACATGAAATATTTATAAAATTAAATAATCGAAATTAATTGTATGCTTTATAATATTTAAATAATGGGAGTCAATAACTAGTTCATAATTTTTATGGTGAATCCCATATTGACAGCCAGTCAACAGCGCTATGACGCCTTTTTTTTTTAAGTATAAAATACGTTACGCGTTTATATACAAGGCTTTTAACTGTCAAATAACTTGGCGTGTTTTGGTGTTAAATAAATTTTAAAATAAGTTTTTGAATAAATTGTTATATTTTTAATAATAATTAATCATTCATGGAAATTATTATTAATTAACTTTAATAATATTGATTACTTTACATCAAGTTTTGATAAATAAAAATATAACCAAATGATTCGACGCATGCGCAGTAGGGGCGTCAATAATTGGGGTTACGGTACGTCAATATTTAGATCAATCAGTTTTTTAACCCGTCAATAATTGGTGTATCCAGATCATCTATTTAATTATTTAAAATTAATTAGTAAATATCACTGATTATCATTTTAAAAAAAGAAATTGATTAGTTAAAACATTACTGAAGACATTACCACAAACAAAATTCAACGATATTTATATCCATGCGGTGTACGGTGTTAAAAATTCCGGTGTTAAATTCAACACCGAAATCGGTGTAGCAGTAACCGGTCGCAGTGTAAATATTTTTTTTTGGTGTTAAATCGGTGTTATAAATTTTCCGGTGTTGATAATATTTTAAGTAACACAATTTTTATAATTAAACTTTTTATGTTTAATAATTAAAGATAAATAATAAAAAAAAAGTTAATATTTAATTTAGAAAGTTTAAAATAATAAAATATAAAGTAGATAAAAGTTTTTGATTAAAATAAATACACTGTAAAAAATTTCGATGTAAAAATGGACCCAGAGCACTTTACATGGCCGTGTAGTGTGAAATAATGGTGTGAAATTCTCTCGGTGCAAATTTTCGATCCATGTTACTTTAACACCATTATTAAAGGACAATTTTAGGACATCATATAGATAATCGGAAACTCTAAAATAGTGAATTTTAGTAATTATTTCATAACTTTTAAGTATTTTTTTTAAGATTTTCGGAATACTTCTAAGATAATTTTAGAATCAATGCAATTTATTTGAAGCAATTTAGTTAAAATTTTGTCCTTAAATCTTATGTGGAACTTCTTTTGAATGATCTTAAAACATTTTTTTAACTATTTGAGAACAAATTTTGAATACTTTTGAGACATTTTTCGGATATTTTTGAGACAATTTTGGAACATTTTTTGGACAGTTTTAGAGTGTTTTTACAATAAATTTGAAACATTTTTAGAACAATTTTACGACAATTTTGAACGTTTTTTAAATGATTTTCATATAGATAATTTATTTTTGCACAGCTGTAGATTTTTCATGTTTAAAACATCCATTATATTATGAGAAACATCATGGTTACGATAAAAATAATTATTATATTGTTCCTAAACATTTAATATTGTAAATACTATTTAACTTGTTGTATAACATTAATTAAATCGATTTCTGCGTAATTTTATAAATTGAAAATTCTTAAATAAATGTTACTTGTCTCATTTTGATAAATATTGAATATTAATTGGACTCTGTTATGCAATAGTGTGTTAAGTACATAGAATTTCCAAAGCACTTAACACATTAATGCATAACAGTGTCCAATTGTGTTTTATGGATCATGTAATATTCATACTCCGATATGGTGTAAAATTACTCTACTGTTACACCGGTTTAACACCGATATTACACCGGTTTAACACCGGATTTTTAACACCGCAAAAGAGCACCGCTACACCGGTGTTAATACACAGGTGTTACATAGCGGTGTTAAAATGAGTGCATTTTAACACCGCTTTTTTTACAGTGTAATACTAATTGAACTTCATGTGTGACTACGTATGATTTTATAATGTTTTATATATTACCATAAGTTAAAAAAATTAGTATTACCCATAATCATTGATCGTATGTGATTATCCATGTGTGTTTTCTTATAGATCGATAGATAGATAGATAAATAAGTTTTATTTGATCTTGGAGTCAAGACTCCCTCAAGACCATCAATTTTACATAATTTTAACATTTATTGTACATTAAATACAGTATTATTTATTAAATACAGTATATTATTTATAAATGAAAACATATATGATGACACATATATTCAAATATGATGTCACATACATAATTTTTTTACAAATTCATGTTTTAGCATATGCTAACAAAATTAGTTTCACACATGATTACGGATCATATGAGATTATGCATGCATGTTCATGTATGATGTCATAAATGAAAACATGCAATGCATAAAATTTTGTACAAGTTAATAAAGTAAAATTAAAATATAATTAAATACAAATAAATTATTTGAATAGCAGAAAAATTTTAAAATAGGACATGCAACCATGTTACCAAACACAAAGTAATCAATTAACTAAAAATAAAATGAATAAATAATAAATGTAAATAATTATACCCGGTACGTAAATTTGTACTATAACATAAAGGATAGGAGATAGATTGAAGTTATTAGCAGTGTAGAGAAATATAATTATTGCACAAATAATGCATGTAATATGAAAAGTCGACGAGAGGTCGACTGTGACAGGAATTACAAAGCAATTATTTAATCGATAGCGAAGTTGGTGAAGTAGAATTAGAAGTATAATACGCCTTCTTTAAACTTTAAATATCTATATTCATTAACTGCATAATATAGATTCATATTTCGCGAAGTTCAAGCTCGAGACTTAGGGCGGGGGAGGCTCTGAAGACAAGTCCCTCATATCAAGTCTGCGACAGAGTTACGCGGACGTATAATTATCCTTCGGGTCTCTATTTAAATTATTATTCCGTATAGTTTCGCTGTGGAAATTATTCTCAGTTAATGTTATAATTTATAATACCCTCGCCTCGAGGGTACATTCAGTCTATGAAACATTAAACTTTAAATTTCCGGTGAATTAATCAACATATATTGATATTCTTAACAAGATTGATTGTGAAATAGAATAATCATCAGGACAAAGTGCAAATAAACTTCCTTTGAACAGAAACATGTATTCCACATAAATGTAGAAAAGTAACGAGGATTTGTGTACTACCAAAGAAAGGGATGATTATGAGCGTAAGTGCAGCCGTCCAGTTTTTCAGCTCTTCTATTATGTACATATATCTAACTATAAACCCTCTTACTCTCTCATATAAACAGTCTAATGCGCTTAACCACACTGCGGCGAGCATTCTACACTCTACACTCCATCTTATTCTTATATTACACTTACACTTGCACACAGAAACCCCGAAAGCCCCCTTACTGGTGGATCAATACGCTAAAACATCGCCACGTCGGGACGTAACTGCCCGCATGTGAAAGCCCGAGAAAAAGCTTTCTTCATACCACTTATATCGTCACACGTGCATTATCCTCTTTCACCGCCATCTTCTTATTCATTCTTTTTTTTCGCTGAATTTTACTTCAAATTAATGAGAAAAATTCAATGTCTGAATTTTATAAAATTTTCACAATTATTACTTCATTCTCTATTTTTTTGTCTTTAATTTTAATCCTAGTGTCCGTAAAAAAATTTTTTAAAGTGTTCACACTAAAAAAATAAAAAAAAAAAATTGAAACCAACAAATTTTCAAAATAAAAAATCGTCAAAATAATTTTTTGTATTAAATATTTTCTTTAAGTCGAAATATTTTTTTATCAGTCTGTATATAGCCTTATATTCTTATATATACCCTAATATTGTCAAATATATCCATATATAATTTTTTACTGAATTTAGTTTTGAAAATATCCAACAGGTGGCGCATAGTCGCCAAATCTTCTCCCTAGAGGAGAATTAAATCTTAGGAAATAGATAATAAAATAAAAATTCCTTTTTTTAACTCTCATAAAAAGCTTTTCTGCCATTTTTATTCAATTTTTATTTAATTAGACATGTTAATTAGGTAAATAAATAAAAAAATAATAGTGTATAATTTTTTTATTCTTAAAATAGTCTGATATGGTCAAATATAATTGATAATTATATAAAAGTACATATGGCCATCTATAAAATTTTTTTTATTGATAATAAATTTAAAATCCGGTACATACAACTTAACATACCTTCAATCTCAAGTTTAAGTGTACCAAAGATAATTATAATATATAATAATGTTACTTCAAAAATTTGTCACCTCGTCTTTTAGTTATTTAAATCCCTAAGCACCCAGAGCCGACTAATAGACTCGTACTATCATCTCAAGACACTACACAGGTAGAGACAGAGACCAGATACCGAGTTGAAACATATTTTTGTTTCGTCTCTATTTTCTTTTTTGTTTCTTGTATCACTTAAATACAATATACAAGTCCCTTACTGTATAATACCTCTTATTGGGCTGGAGCAAATGAAACCTTGAACTCAAACTAGACATGAGACATGACTAATTTTTATCGTACCATATCTCACTCAGCTACGGCCTCTATTTATTTACACCGTAAAATTACAGTACAGTTATCTGACAATTAGTGGCCCGGCACTAAAATTTTCCATTAACGACACCTGATATTTTTATTTACAAGTATAATACAACTTTAAATTAAATCGCTTTCGAAAATTTTATCTCGCTTTGACCGCTCGTAAACCGACTGACCTCAGTCTTAGTTTGTAAAAATTTTAGCTGGAATTTGAACCGGATTCCATTTCCCAGTCTAATTTTTGAGAATATAATTTGTTTTTTAGTATATTTAAGAAACGACTTTGTATATTGTGAACTATTGACTTTTTTAAAGATATAAGCTCACTCCGACATTATACTCATTAAGACCTTTCATTTGAGTACCCACATCAATTTTTAATATATTTATATATATTATATATATGTATATATAAAAAATATATCAAAAATGCATGTGGGTACTCAAATGAAAGCTCTTAATGAGTGTAACATCAGGATGAGCTTATATCTTTAAAAATATTAATAGTTACGAAAATACAGAGCAATTTAACGAATATCATGTGAACTATTGACATTTTTAAAGATATAAGCTCACCCCGATATTACACTCATCAAGACCTTTCATTTGAGTACCTACATCAATTTTGATATATTTTTCATACATACATACATATATATATATATATATATATATATATATATATATATATATATATATATATATATATGTATGAAAAATATATCAAAAATGCATGTGGGTACTCAAATGAAAGCTCTTGATGAGTGTAACATCAGAATGAGCTTATATTTTTAAAAACGCCAATATTTAAAAAAGTACATTGCAATTTAACAAAAATCATTATTTAATAAAGCAAAATTTTATTTATTTATAGATTAAAAGTCACAGCAGTCACGTAGTGACTGCAATGTTGCTAATAATTAAAAAGTAACTTAAATATTTTTCTACGTTTTGGATTTAAATTTTTTAATCAAAAATTGATAATTTTGTATAAAAAAATTTTTTTTTTTTTAGTTAAGTCAATAATTTTATCTGTAGATCCTTTAAAAGTAAGCTCAGAGCCAAACAAAAAAAAAACCCAAAGACAAACTGCGAAAAAGGATAAATTTGTTTCTCCAGCCAATAACCCCGTCGTTGACGTATTTGTCGGGCAAGTCTGCGGCAGACAACCAAAGTGGCGTTTCCCAAACATACATGTAGTACATAGGGGACATGGCGAGTCTGAGGGGTGGCTGAGGCAACAAGTGACCACACGGAAGCTCCATTAGCCCTCCGTTCTGCACTATCTATAGCCACCACTGAAATATCGAGTGGTCGAGCCTACACACACATACCACATATCAATACCACACACCACATATAATACGTAGACGTGCAAGCTAGGGAAGTTACATGTCTATGTAAGGGATGAAAGTACAAGTATACGAGTGAAGTGGTTCTTTAGTGGCCCGACTCAGAATCGATATATCGAGCACTGATGGGCACTCTGTGGCCCATTGGGAGAGCCCGCACGTCTTGCACCGGCTCTGCTCTTTTTGTCCGACTCAACCCGGACCGGCCCGGCCCTACCTACCCTGCACGCGTTTTGTGGTAGGCCAGGGTCACGTCCCGTAACACACTTCCGCCAGTCAATATAATACCTACTCCCACAGCTGGGTTATATGTATACAAAAAAAAAAAAAAAAAAAAAAAATAACAACATGTCCACGTCCTTTTGGCTTTCGCTCGAGAACTTTTTCCACCCTCAAGGTCTTCTGCAGTTACTCTGAGATGACTCTTTTATTTTTAAAGACACCAGACATGACAATGGTCTTGTGGAAAAGCTTTTGAGCTTACTGACTTATTACTGTACTTTTAAAAATAATGATAATGATAAAGAAGAGCTTTCAATAAAAATTTAATTTATTTTTCAAGAATATTATTGCGATTTCTGAGATTTACGAATTATGAATAAGAAAACTTTGGCTTATTGATTTTTTTATAATCACACTAATAGTTTGGGTGCTTTTTAAATAAATTTTAAAAATAATAGTGCTATCGCCGGATCAATTACAAATAATATAATGGACAAATGTGGCCGAACAAATTTATAGAACCAAAAAACTATCAAAAACTCCTCGAAAAACTTGACATAAAAAATTGACTAAAAAATATATAAAATCAAAAGGCACTAATTCTTATCTCGACCTTTCTGATGATACCAAATTAAACTATAAAAATTTCTTTAAAAATAATAATATGCTGTCACAAAATTTTTCTTTCTCTCTCAATTATTTAAATCATAAATAACTATCGCTAAAAAATATCAAACCCAATTTACGATAAAAATACACCCGTTACTAAATATTTCTTAGTCTCTTAATTATATAAATTAATTTTTGACATATAACCACATTGACGTGTACAAAACAAAATAAATAAATAAACAAATTTTGTTTATCGCTAAATTCGAATCTATTTATAACTACTTCGAAAACCTATCATAATAATTAAACTATTTTAGAAAAGCATATGAAACATTGAAAAGGCACAACTACAGGTCTCGACCTTTCTAACGATATCAAATTTAACCATAAAAACCCATTTTATCATATAAATATACTGGCCACAAAAATTTCGCTTATTGTCTCAATAATATAGACTAGCAACCTGCAGTCACATACGACTGTCGAGATTTACGAATTATGAATAAGAAAACTTTGGTTTAATGATTTTTTTATAATCACACTAATAATTTGGGTGCTTTTTAAATAAATTTTAAAAATAATTGTACTCTCACAAAATCAATTACAAATAATTTAATGGACAAATGTGACCGAACAAATTTATAGAACCAAAAAACTATTAAAAACTCCACCAAAAACTTGACATAAAAAATTGACTAAAAAATATATAAAACCAAAAGGCACTAATTCTTATCTCGACCTTTCTGATGATACCAAATTAAACTATAAAAATTTCTTTAAAAATAATAATATGCTCGTCACAAAATTTTTCTTTCTCTCTCAATTATTTAAATCATAAATAACTATCGCTAAAAAATATCAAACCCAATTTACGATAAAAATACACCCGTTACTAAATATTTCTTAGTCTCTTAATTATATAAATTAATTTTTGACATATAACCACATTGACGTGTACAAAACAAAATAAATAAATAAACAAATTTTGTTTATCGCTAAATTCGAATCTATTTATAACTACTTCGAAAACCTATCATAATAATTAAACTATTTTAGAAAAGCATATGAAACATTGAAAAGGCACAACTACAGGTCTCGACCTTTCTAACGATATCAAATTTAACCATAAAAACCCATTTTATCATATAAATATACTGGCCACAAAAATTTCGCTTATTGTCTCAATAATATAGACTAGCAACCTGCAGTCACATACGACTGTCGAGATTTACGAATTATGAATAAGAAAACTTTGGTTTAATGATTTTTTTATAATCACACTAATAATTTGGGTGCTTTTTAAATAAATTTTAAAGATAATAGTACTCTCACAGGATCAATTACAAATAATTTAATGGACAAATGTGACCGAACAAATTTATAGAACCAAAAAACTATTAAAAACTCCACCAAAAACTTGACATAAAAAATTGACTAAAAAATATATAAAACCAAAAGGCACTAATTCTTATCTCGACCTTTCTGATGATACCAAATTAAACTATGAAAATTTCTTTAAAAATAATAATATGCTCGTCACAAAATTTTCTTTTCTCTCTCAATTATTTAAATGATAAATAACTATCGCTAAAAAATATCAAACCCAATTTATGATAAAGATATACTCGTTACTAAATTTTTCTTAGTCTCTTAATTATATAAATTAATTTTTGACATATAATCACATTGACGTGTACAAAACAAAATAAATAAATAAACAAATTTTGTTTATCTCTAAATTCGAATCTATTTATAACTACTTCGAAAACTTATCATAATAAATAAACTATTTTAGAAAAGCATATGAAAAATTGAAAAGGCACAACTTCAGGTCTCGACCTTTTCAACGATACCAAATTTAACCATAAAAACCCATTTTATCATAGAAATACACTGGCCACAAAATTTCGCTTATTCTCTTAATAATATAGTTTATTATTATTATTAATTTTTTTTTCAATCTTTTGTAACTTTATCTCAACAATTTTTTATATATAACTATGAGAAGCTCAACAGTAAGCTTCAGTTCGTGAAATACGGTCTTGTTCACCAAACCCATGACTGAAACTAATCTCAGTTATGGATTTAGCGCGATCCTAGACGGCTGTTATACGTACGACGTATTATAAGTATAAGTAATGCTTCTATATAGAAAAAAAAAATCCATGTTTGTCTTAGTTATTAGGTTTATTTGGTACATAAGGTCACGTCGTTCCTTTTATTCATTGTTCGGGCCCCACGCGCGACTAATACACCTTTATTTGCCTTCTAAAGCCCAGAAATTATTTTTATACCTCAGAAATTTAAAACCTTCCTTTTATATTTTAGTAGAAATAAAAATATTCAAAAGCCATGCGTCTATTTAATTGGTCGAGAGCTAATTGCCGCGATTCAGAGTATTTGTTATTTGTAGTTGTTTATTTTTTGTAACTGCGGTAACTCTGAGATTAAGTCTATGTGTTGTTTGTCGGTCTAAAGAGGTTTGAAGCCGCTTAGTTCGAGCAAAGTGTCTTCAATTGAATCAATCTAACGACCTAACCGGCACGGAGAGTGTACGCGTCAGATGCGCCGGAAAAATTCGATTATCGGTAACTTGGAATTCTGCAACTCCCACTCAGTCCCACTTTGTCGCAATAAATTCTCGATCAATATATATTTAATGACTGATTTTATTGTATGAATGCTTTATAATTTTTATTAAAAAATAAAAAACAAAATTTTTCAATTAAATTTAACTTCAAAATTAAAAGCATTAAATTTTTAATCAATCTTTTATATAATCTATATTAATATGAGAATAAGAAAAATTTTGTCTCCAGGATAGTCATATGATACAATTTTTTTTTTTTTAGTGAAATTTAGTGTCATTGCAAAGGGCTTGATTTGAATTTGAACCTTTTCAAGGTTTCACATCATTCTCACCGATAGTAAATTTATTATGATAACTATTTAGGCTACACTTAAAAACGCTCTATCTCTAGATACATAATTAAGAAATGACTTTGTATCTTGTGAAATATTGACATTTTTAAACATATAAGCTCACTCCGACATAATACTCATTAAGACCTTTTATTTGAGTACCCACATCAATTTTACATATATTTCATATATTTATATATATTATATATATATGTATATATGAAAAATTTATCAAAATGCATGTGGGTACTCAAATGAAAGCTCTTGATGAGTGCAACATTGGGATGATCTTATATTTTAAAAATCGATAATTAAGAACTGACTTTGCTATCTTGTCAACTAATGATATTTTTAAACATATAAGATCATCCCGATGTTACGCTCATCAAGACCTTTTATTTGAGTACCCACATCAACTTTACATATATTTCATATATTTATATATATTATATATATATGTATATATGAAAAATTTATCAAAATGCATGTGGGTACTCAAATGAAAGCTCTTGATGAGTGCAACATTGGGATGAGCTTATATCTTTAAAAACGTCAATATTTAGTAAAGTACAGTGTAATTTAACAAACGTCATTATTCAATAAAGCAAAATTTTAATTTATAATAGTTCACATGTCACGGCAGTCAGATAGTGACTGTAAGGTTGCTAGTAATTTATAAAAAAATAAAAAATTCTCAACTTGAAATAAATAAATTTTTTTTCGATAAAATTTTTCTAAAAATAATTGAATTATAGATTTATATAAAAAAATGAAACTCTTTAACAGCTTGAATTATTTATCCTTCTCCATTAAAAAATCGACATAAACAACGTCCTTTTTCAAAGCGACATTTAATTCCAGGTTCTTTCTCCGATCAGACATTATTATTCATATTTATATTCACATTGATATTTATAAATAATATATTATATTAACGTGTTTATTAAAGAAAAAAAAAAACAACTATATTTAATGAATTATTGAATTAAGCCCAAAAGTGGACTCTTGTATATCGAGAATAAAACTATAATAACGAAAATAAGTTAATAAATTTGTTGGTCCCACCTGTTGTTGACCTCTGGAGTGAGTTTGCCACAAAGAGGATAAAAAATTAACAGATTTGTAACGTATCTAACGCCCCATAGCCCGTAACCGGTTGAAAACTGAATCACACAATATATACACACCAGAGCCAGATAGAGCCAGAGAGTACAGCATAATACAGGACGTATAGTACACAAACCAGCTGGGTGTTGAGAGAAAAAATTCGTGAAGTATTATCAGTATAGTTATAGTTATAGTTATATAGTTATATATGGCGAATATAATACTTGGAAGCGCGATCTAAATCGTGGGCTTTAAAGTGTGTGTGTGTGTCAATGATACGCGCACGCGTGAGCCGCCTTCACGGTATTTTCTACCTGAACTGGAGAATATTATTATATATATATATGAGAAATGAGAAGTGATGATCCACGAGCGAGCCAACAAAATATTTTTTTTTTTTTATTTTTTGTGGATGTGAATATAAATAATACGGATATAATAAATACGTAGATGTGTATTTTATGTGTGTATATTTTATATTGCAGGTGAGCGAGAGAGGGGATGTGTATTTTAGTTAAAAAATGTACACAGCAACCGGGAGGGCCCGCAGGAGATTGAAGATGGGTTCTTTAGAGCACGAGTTGGTAGCACCGACAAGACAGCCGACATCCCGCCCTTCCTCGGCCTCCGCATTTGTAACACTAGCGATTCTCTGCCAAGAAATGGGTATAGATAATATTTATAATGATAATAATGGTTAGATTGTGAAGTTCTAAGATGAAACTTTGCGGAAATTCATAAAGAAGGTCATGGTTCTTTACCTCTACTTTAAACTTCAAAATTTGTGGAGAGATTCCCAGTGAAAGTACTTTTATTTTATTTAGTTTTTGGAATGCTCGGGCTGCTACAAGGTCAGGCTATTTTTAGACTTTTAGGTGTTTGGATTGTTAAGGCTATACCTGCAGAAATTAAAGAAGTGGTTTTGTTTTTTTTTTTGTTGCTGAAAGATGGATTTGAAATTGTCATTTTTGGGACCTGGATGAATTTTTATATTGCTTTATTTTAATTTTGGGTCTTCTTTGGACGTGAAAAAAACTTGCTGACAATTTTTAATAATTATAATAAAATTTTGGATAAATTTTTGGTGAAATTAAGAAAAAATTATTGTGAGTAGTTCTTTAGATAAGGAAATTTATTTTTATAAAGTATTAAGAGTAAATAGATCATTTAATTTGTTATTGACAATTTTTAAACCCTGAAATTTTATTATCTTTTTCTATCCTATTAAAAATAATTGACTGGCACTTTTTTAGATTTTTTTATTTAACCCAAAGAAAATTGTGAATTTAAAAAAAAAATTACTAAGATATCCATCATTTTTAAAAAATTGAAATTTTGGACTTGTTTTTCCAAAAATTTTCAAGTAATATTTACTAGCAACCTTGCAGTCACTACGTGACTGCCGTGATTTGTGAACTATAAATAAATAAAATTTTGCTTGAATTAATAATGAATTTTGTTAAATTGTACGGTGCTTTCTTAAATATTGACATTTTTAAAGATATAAGCTCATCCCGATGTTACACTCATCAAGAGCTTTCATTTGAGCACCCACATGCCTTTTTATATATTTTTCATATATACATATATATAAATATATAAAATATATGAAAAATTACTGTGGGTACTCAAATGAAAAGTCTCGATGAGTGTAACATCGGGATGAGCTTATATTTAAAAAAATGTCAATATTTCATAAGATATTCGTTAAATTGCACTGTACTTCCTTAAATATTGAAATTTTCAAAGATATAAACTCATCCCGATGTTACACTCATCAAGAGCTTTCATTCGAGCACCCACATGCATTTTGATATATTTTTCATATATACATATATATAAATATATAAAATATATGAAAAATTGATGTAGGTACTCAAATGAAAGGTCTCGATGAGTGTACCATCAGGATGAGCTTGTATCTTTAAAAATGTCAATATTTCACAAGATACAAGGTCATTTATTAATTATGTATCTAGAAGTAGAGCATTTACAATCTAATTTACAAAAAATTTTTTTATAAAAATTGTTGAAATTAAAGCTAAAATAATTTTAACTAAAATAAAATTATTTCTTACAATTTAATGTCATATATTAATTTATTCCCTTAAAAATCAAAACTAAAATTCATTCACAAGGACAGCGTACCAATTGAATTAAAAGAATTTATTTCTTTACATAAATTTTTATTTCACAACAGTAACTGAAGCATAAAAATTCACCCCAATATAAACCCAGAGCCGAGATTATTTTATATTTTCTATCCGAGTGACATATCTGGTCTTTAAAATATAAAGCGGATGGTGAAGGGAGCCGAAGAGATGCATTATGACTGTAACCGCGTCTTTATCTTTATCTTGCTCTATTTCTAGCTGGTGTCCTGCTTTGACCCAAAGTCTTTACTTCGGAGCTCTACAGCCCAGCTACGGCGTAATATAAATACCTGAATGGATCCAGGTATCCTATATTCGAGAATACATCGCAGTGAAACATCTTTGGACTTGGTGATGCGAGAAAATAACCCGGCGAAACATGAACATGCTCGAGTGACAGAGTATGCTAGTCTAGAGCTAGATTTTAAATGTGTGTGTATTTTCTTATACATTTAAATAGAGTGGATAGAAAATAGACACAGATAGAGGCAATATGGATATCTAGGCTCTAGGCTCTATTTAGATGGGACCGACTCGGACTCGGCTGTATTGACAATCGGAACGGGATCATCTTTCCTGTATTATATATTATATCTGTAATATAAGTTCGAACGATTTACTTAGTTCACCAATCCGTGAGGACAGATTCCTTTTTCCGGGCTTGTAATATCTATAATACTATATCGGGAATTCATTTACATATATCTCTGACTTGTGGGTACTGTTAGCCGAGTTACGGGTCATTGTTGGTCTTTCAGTCAACTAATACATTCAATATTCGATAAATGTTGTGATAAGGATCGATAGTTTCTCAACATTAAATATCCATTCCAGTTAAGTTGGTTAGTTGAGATTATTTATTTGGGAAATTATTTTATGGTTCCTCTCGAGGTTGTCTTTGATTTAATCATTATTTTTTATTTTTTTATTAGTCATTTGAGGTATGTACTTTGATATGTGATGATTAAGACTTAAAAAAAATGTCAGTTTTGTCCTTAATTTTTTAATTTAAAAAAACAATTTAGTTTTGAAAATAAGGAATTACTAGCAACCTTAGAGTCACTATGTGACTGCCGAGACTTGTGAAATATAAATAAATAAAATTTTATTTTATTGAATGATGACTTTTGTTAATTTGCACTGTATTTTCTAAAATATTGACGTTTTTAAAGATATAAGCTCATCCCGATGTTATACTCATAAAGAGTTTTCATTTGAGTATCCACATGCATTTTTGATATATTTTTCATATATACATATATATAAATATATAAAATATATGAAAAATTGATGTGGGTATTTAAATGAAAAGTCTTGATGAGTAAAAAATCGGGATGAGCTTATAACTTTAAAATTGTCAATATTTCACAAGATATTTGTTAAATTGCACTGTATTTTTTTAACTATTGACGTTTTTAAAGATATAAGCTCATCCCGATGTTACACTTATCAAGAGCTTTCATTTGAGTACCCACATGCATTTTGATATATTTTGCATTTATACATATATATAAATTTATAAAATATATGAAAAATTGATGTGGGTACTCAAATGAAAGGTATCGATAAGTATAACATCGGGATGAGTTTATATCAATAAAAATGTGAATATTTCACAAGATATTTGTTAAATTGCACTGTATTTTTTTAACTATTGACGTTTTTGAAGATATAAGCTCATCCCGATGTTACAATTATCAAGATCTTTCATTTGAGTACCCACATCAATTTTTCATATATTTATGTATTTTATATATATGTATACATATATATAAAATACATAAATATATGAAAAATTGATGTGGGTACTCAAATGAAAGGTCTCAATGAGTGTAATGTCGGGGTGAGTTTATATTTTCAAAAATGTCAATATTTCAGAAAATATATGTTAACTTGCACTGTATTTTCTTAACTATTGACGTTTTTAAAGATATAAGCTCATCCTGATGTTACACTCATCAGGAGCTTTCATTTGAGTACCCACATGCATTTTGATATATTTTTCATATATACATATATATAATATATATAAATATATGAAAAATTGATGTGGGTACTTAAATGAAAGGTCTTGATGAGTGTAACATCAGGATGAGCTTATATCTTTAAAAATGTCAATAGTTCACAAGATACAAGGTCATTTCTTAATTATGTAACTAGAGATAGAGCATTTTTGAATGCAGCTTTAATACTTATCATCATAAATTGACTAGTGGTGAGAATGATATGAAACCTTGAAAAAACACAACTCCAGGTCAAGACTTTTCCAACGATTGTAAATTTAACCATAAAAACCCAGTTTATCATATAAATGCACTGGCCATAAAATTTTGCTCATTCTCTTAATAATATAGATTAAAAAATTTTGTTTTATTAAATGGAAAATTTAGGATAATTTTTTTATTTTAATCAAATCGTAAAATAATTTGGAAAATTTTTTACAAAAATTCGAAAGTTAAATTTTGATTTTTAATTAAATTTGTTTTTCTTTTAATCATAAAATTATTAAGAAAATTTTTTGTACAAATTTAGACCTTAATTTTGTTTTTTATGAAAATAATTTTTTAAGAAAAAAATTCCAATAAATAAAAACTAAAAATTAAAAAATATTTTTAAAAATATTTAAACAACCGGAACCGACAAAAAAATTTAATGTACTTAACTGTTTAATTTGATGACTCAAATGAATAATAGACGCTTAAAATTTTTAAGTATAAACCGAAGAATTTATAATATTCAAGTGAAATTAACAAACACACTAAGAAATAAAATTTTAATGTGGATTTTAATTACCGCTTTAATAGTAGAGTATAAGTAATAAAAAGTAAGTTTTTCGTCGAGACTATTTAATGTTAATGTTAATTGAGTCACTGTCGTAATTACTAAAAAATTTAAATGGTCCTCATCCTCATCCAAGACAATATTTCCCATTAAAAAGTAACTTTACTACCAATCAAATCCCCGGTCATTAATACTCGGTCATAAATACAATAAAAATAATATTTATGACTATTCCCCGAAGATCATCAATCAAATTGTTATCATACCCAAATAAAAAAGTCATTAAATTAATTTAAATATTTTAAATAATTATAATTAATTATTAATGAATTATTATTCAACGATATTACTCAAAAAATCTAGATAAAATGTGAAGGATAAACGTCTGTCGTTCTTACGTTCAATTTTTTTTTTTTTTTTTTTTTTTTAAGCACATAATACAACATGTGGGACGCAAGTATATAATATATAAGCATAAGTATATAAATATATAAATATATCTAGGAGTTATGAGCAATTCGTGCAGGTTTTCCGCGGGGGGTAAATCTCTATCCACGATCCACAGCCTTAAGATAATTAATTACATCCAGTCGAAGAATTACAAACGTCGTTGATCCTTATCTCTTCTCGGGGATTCTTCGGCCTTACCCTCACAATACTGACTCGGAATTCTCGCCATCGTAATCGACTTGATCATCCAATATTCAATTCAATATTTATGTTTTAATAATGTAATAATCTTGTCCAGTTTTAACACAATAGACTTACGCTAAATTAATATTAAGTATTATTATTATTACTATTCTACATCAAGTACGAACAATTAACTAATTCAGTCAATCCACGTGTGCGAGATCAGTGTCAGTGCAATCAGTCGCTTACTACTTTATTTGTACTGTACTGTACTGTACTGAGACGTGAATTAAGAAATCGTAGTTAAGTATATAATCGTCGGTTTCCGCGCTGACGCATCTCTGTTATTAGACGTGTCTTCATACCCTCATTAACACCAGTCAATTCAATTATTATTCCTAATACAATCAGGCTAATTAGCTTTTATTCCAACCCTTTGTTGGGGATTTTATTGATGGTTTAATAGTATATTGTGTAACATGGGACGAAAGTACTACTTTCTGTCCCGGGTATGTCCTGAGCCGAAGGGTCCATATTAAAGCAAATTTTAAGGGAATTGGGAAAGAACGGATAGGGGAAAGGGGGGACCTACTCAGTGGGAATTTTTCCGTAATTGAAAAAATAATCAGACAGCCCAGACTGGGAATCGAACCCAGATCTCTCGGTTACGCGCCAAGGGCTCTACCAGTTAAGCTATGCGAGACAAGTACTGACTACTTTATTCAGTCACGTATATAAGACCCACCGAGCAAACAACGCCACCGTCCATCTTAACAGAAATGTAGTACTTTTCGTCCCATGTTGCATATACTATTTTTTATTCTGCCAGGCCCAAAATTCGTAAAAAAGTTTAATGGAACTCAGCGATTTGTGCACGAAAAAGCAAAAATAATTTGGTCGGACAATTTTGTACAGATTTAAGACGTCCTTACAGAGAATCGACCATTTATTTGGAAAAATGGGTTTTTATGGTTAAATTTGGTATCCTTGGGAAAATCTTGATTTGAATTCGTGCCTTTTCAAGGTTTTATTTCATTCTTACCAATAGTTAATTTACTATGATAAGTATTTAAGCTAAATTCGAAAATTCTCTATCTCTAGGATACATAATTAAGAAATGACCTTGTATCTCGTGAACTATTGACATTTTTAAAGATATAAGCTCATCTCAATGTTACACTCATCAAGACCTTTCATTTGAGTACCCACATGCATTATGATATATTTTTCATATATTCATATATATAAATATATAAAATATATGAAAAATCGATGTAGGTATTCAAACGAAAGGTCTCGATGAGTGTAACATCGGGATGAGCTTATATCTTTAAAAACGTCAATATTTAAGAAAGTACAGTGCAATTTAACAAAAGTCATTATTTTATAGAGCAAAATTTTATTTATTTAGTGTTCACAAGTCACGGCAGTGACAGAGTGTCTGCAAGGTTGCTAGTATTTTTTAATTTAAATTATTTTAGAATTGAATTAATTTTCTTTAGAGTACTTTAAAATATTTAAATGATTTTTTTAATGTAAAAAAAAATTTTTTTATAAAATTTTGAAATGAAATGAATGTTAAAAAAAATTAAATTATAGTTTTTAAATTAATTTTTACAGATTTTAAAGATTGAAAATTGAAAATTTAAGTGAATTAGTAAATCAACATTGACTATAATGATTATATATATATATATATATATTATGCAACAAATATATAAATGTATGTAAGTATAATATATGTAAAAGAGTATAGTCAGTACATAAAGATTCACCAGATTTAGTGTCACTATGACGTGGAGAATAGTATCCGATACAGCTACTTGCCAAGTTTTATAACACACTTACAATTTTATTAACCTTATAAAACTCCTCGTTCGTGTATCACTCAGTTCCTCTTCCTAGAGGTAAAAAAAATAAAAACCGACATAAAAACCCCTGTTGTATTTTACAAAATTCATTTTTTATTAAGTGTATTGCCCTTTAAGTACAGAACCTTTCTCCATTTGTTTACTTTTAAATCATTGAATACATTCTAATCAAAGTTAATCAATCCTCAAATTTAATTTCTTTTTACAAAAAATTTACAAGTAAAATTTTTAATTAAAAAATTTTTTTTCGATCAAAAATTAATTTAATTTAACATTTAGAAATATTGAAAAAAAAGATTTATTGCCCCTCACGCAGTTCTTAGGACTTATTATCCACAATTATAAACCCAGAAGTAACAAAATTAATTACCGTCACCAGTAAATGAAAGGGCAAAAAATACCCAGGGGATTTAAAATCTATTACATCCTTGCTGGGTTTAATTTACGGGTCTTTTCTCAGACAACGAATAGGACGTCGTATTAGTGAGAGCTGAGGATTTTGTCGAACACGTTCGACGACGGATATAACCAGTGAACCGCGTATGAGTGTTATATACATATAATATAAGAATCTGGCCCAGAACCAGCCAACAGCCAGATACTTACTATGGAATAAAAATAAAAACCTCGCTCTTGTATCAGTATTAGTATTAGTGATAGCATTAGTATTAGTACAGCAAAGATAAGAGGGATTTACAGACACTTGGACGCTCAATGGCGCGAATTTAAGAGCGCAGCCGTTACGCTTCTCATTCGTTAGCATAAATTAATTATTTTTCAGGGATCCTGCTGCTCACCAGCCCACCGATACTCACCCGGAGCCAGCTGATGTCACCGACTAATTCATTTCATTTTTTATTTATTTTTCACCGTAAACTCTTAATGTTACCATAAAAATATAAATTCCTCGTCTTTTATTCATTAATTATAATTATTAATTATTCCGATAAAATTAAAGAGCAATTTTTATCCGACTGTGCACGAAGAGAAAAATTTCTTGACTAGAGAACAAAATTCTTGGCTCAAGAAAATTTGTCGGGTGCCTGAAGGAAGACCGAAGTTGTGTTGGCCGAAGTAAAAATTTTTCGAGAAATTCTATTCTTGGTGGAAGTCATTTTTTCTTAACTCAAATTATCATAAATACTTGATACAATAAATTTTTATATTTGATCAAGATTTTTAGATACTTTAGGGAAGCAGCGCCACCTACCTTAGCTGAGAAAAAAATTTTCTTACCTTGAGAAAATTTTTCTCGAGAATATTTGATACCCATTTTATATTATTTTGGCGTGCCATTATACATATTGAATGAAAAAAAATGATGAAATATTATTTGATCTTCCCATTTGACATTTTAATCAATGAAAATATTAATGAAAATTGACTTCTATCTTTATATTTAATTTTTTGGAGCAAGAGAGAAATTTTCTCAAGACAAGAAAATTTACTTCTATCAAGAACTAAATTTTTTGGAGCAAGAGGCTGAATTTTCTCAAAACAACAAGATTTTCTTGACTTAAATGAATTTCCTTGGATGAAGATACGTTTTTCTTAAAATTCTAATCTTGGTGGAAATAATTTTTTCTTAATTCAAATTATCATAAATATTTGATACAATAAATTTTTATATTTGATCAAGATTTATTAGATACTTTAAGGAAGCAGCGCCACCTACTTCAGCTGAAAAAAAAATTTTCTTACCTTGAGAAAATTTTTCTCGAGAATATTTGATACCCATTTTATATTATTTTAGCGTGCCATTGTACATATTGAATGAAAAAAAATAATGAAATTTTATTTGATCTTCCCATTTGACATTTTAATCAATAAAAATATTAATGAAAATTGACTTCTATCTTTACATTTAATTTTTTGGAGCAAGAGAGAAATTTTCTCAAGACACGAAAATTTACTTCTATCAAGAACTAAATTTTTTGGAGCTCGAGGCTGAATTTTCTCAAAACAACAAGATTTTCTTGACTAAAATAAATTTTCATGGATCAAGATACGTATTTCTTAAAGCAAGAGAATTAATTTTGTTGGAATAAGTGAAATTTCTTGTCAAAAAAAATTTTTTTTTTCGCTCAAGAAAATAATTAGGAAGAAAAATATTTTCTTGGCTCAAGTGAACCTTTTTTGCTGTGTGGGAAAATTTATGAAACTTGTGTATGTAAAATTAAAATCGAACGAGAAAATAACAGTCGATTGTTGGATATTAAGACAGACGATAGATACCGACGATGAGAAAAAAAACAGAAGATCATTAATCAAATTTGAATTCCAGTTGAGGAGATTACAATCGCATATACTGTACTGTACTGTGAACTATGACTATTCCTCGGGTCTTAAACTCGGTAATTAATTAGACGGCTTTCATTATTGACGTTTTTCTTATACATATTATATATATTTAGTGATGGTGAGTAGCCGAATAATCTTGCAGTGGATAAATTAGATGGCTGGTCGGATGACTTGGTCTTGAATATCGTAACACTCTTCCATAAATTATTGTAATTAAATTTTTTTTTGTTATACTGGATCGATTATTATGTCGACGTAAATTGAGAAAATTATTTTAATTTTTTATTTAAATTTTATGAAAAAATTTTGCCTTTAATAAATTTAATATGTTAATTTTTGAGTTAAAATTATTGAAAAAATTATTATTATTTTTTTTTTTAAGGTTCTAAAAACTCAAAAAAAAATTTCAACATTTTAATTAATTAATTTAATTGAATAAATTGTTGAATAGTAGATTTAATGAAATAAAATAAATGAATTAGACTTTGAATAAATTTTTCGAATTAAAATTATTGATATTCTAAATTTATTATTAATAAAATTAATTTATTATTGAACTAATGGTTTAACTAATTTATTCATCAATAAATGTCGAAATAAATGTCGTATTTATATCGGCGTTTATGTCACTATGTAAATGCAAAATAAATTGAACATTAAACATTAGAAATTATTTTTTGCACAATATAAAATATAAAATGTAAATTTACATGAACACACATTATATTACTTTTAATAAATACCAAAAATGTTCTTACATATATATTAATTATTATTAAAATTTTTTTGAAAATAATTAAAGTAATTTTTATAAAATATTTTTGTAAATATTTTTCATAAAATAATTTTTATCAAGTATAAAATTATTTAATTGTGGAATTTAATTGAAGAAAATTTTGTCAATTTAAAAATTTTTCTGCTTGATTAAAATAAAAAATTAATTTTCTAAATATTATTTTAGATTAAGATTTTTTTTTTTAAATCGAGTTTATTTTTTCTTAAAAAAGGCTTTTAATTTAACAAATAATTATTTTAATTAATATTTAACAAATATCAATTATTTAAATAATAATTTATTGTCCATAACAATAGAATAATTAACCAATTATGCATCATTAGAATTACAATAAATTATAATAATAAAAAATGAATATAATTTAAGTAATAATTAACTAAAAGTTGAATTTAATTTGAAGTTAAAAGTATTAATAAATCTGTGGATGATATTATTGTCCATCGTTTAAATTTATTGTAGTGCAATGATAATAAAAAATACAAGCGACCTATTTCTGTTAGAAAACATAGCAGTAAAAGTAAATATCAGTCTAGCCGTGACGTGGAATGTTATTGTGCGATGAAAAAATAATAAAACTATTAAGACGTATGAGCGCTAAAGATGGTACAATAAATGAAGTGGACTTAGATTGAGCTAATTAATTAATGCGCACGTCCTGTCTCGTCCCGCCTAATTATCTCGCTTGTCCGACTGTCCATCCGCGGTTGATGCACGTCTCTCACAGCTCTCAGTCCCTCATTCATTAATTTATATAGAAATACACCACTATACACTACTAACTCACTCGATATTATTATATTGCCGTATACGTACATAGTATATGTGCTTCACATATTCACATCTATCGCTACGGTCATTGTGTCGCGTATCTCTTACTCGCTCATGTACCCGTAATTGTAATTACATTAATTATGACGTCACACCGGAAACTACACCTAGAAAAATCATGCGACCTTATGCGACGCATCCGTGTATCATGTGTCTAACTTTAGTATTTTGATTTTCTGCGATACCGTTTTTTGGTTTTAAACAAAATTTAAAAATATGTATTAATTAAAAAAAAATTCAAATTTAATAATGATAATTTTATAAAATTTTTTAAACATAAGTTATTATTACTATCTATAATAATAAAAATTTCGTTTCTAGGATAGTCGTATGATAAAATCGATTTTTTTTAATGAAATTTAGTGTCATTGCAAATGAGTTTATATCTTAAAAAATGTCCAATAATTAAGAAATGACCTTGTATCTTGTGAACTATTGACATTTTTAAAGATATTAGCTCATCCCGATGTTACACTCGTCGAGACCTTTCATTTGAGTACCCACATCAATTTTTCATATATTTTATATATTTATATATATATACATATATATATATATATATATATATATATATATATATATATATATATATGTATATATGAAAAATATATCAAAATGTATGTGGGTACTCAAATGAAAGCTCTTAATAAGTGTAACATCGGGATGAGCTTATATCTTAAAAAATGTCCAATAATTTAGAACTAAGTTAGTTCTTGTTAAAAAATGTCAATAATTAAGAACTGACTTTACTATCTTGTTAGCTAATGATATTTTTAAAGATATAAGCTCATCTCGGTATTACACTCATCCAGACCTTTAATTTAAGTACACACATCAATTTTTCATAAATTTTATATATTTATATATATAAATATATGAAAAATATATCAAAATGCATGTGCGTACTCGAATAAAAGCTCTTGATGAGTATAACACCAGGATGAGCTTATATCTTTAAAAATGTCAATTGTTATGAAAGTACTGTGCAATTTATCAGATATCTTGTGAAATATTCACATTTTTATTGATATACTCATCCCGATGTTATACTCATCGAGACCTTTCATTTGAGTACCCACATCAATTTTTCATATATTTTATATATTTATATATATGTATAAATGAAAAATATATTAAATTGCATGTGGGTACTCAAATGTAAGCTCTTGATAAGTGTAACATCGGGATGAGCTTATATCTTTAAAAATGTCAATAATTAAGAAATGACCTTGTATCTTGTGAAACATTGACATTTTTTAAAATATAAGTTCATTCCGATGTTACACTCATCAAGACCTTTTATTTGAATACCCACATCAATTTTTCATATATTTTATATATTTATATATATTATATATATGTATATATGATAAATATATAATAAATGCATGTGGGTACTTAAATAAAAGCTCTTGATGAGTGTAACATCGGGATGAGCTTATATCTTTAAAATATATGTTATATATATGCATATATGAAAAATATATGAAAAATGCATGTGGGTACTCAAATGAAAGCTCTTGATGAGTGTAACATAGAGACGAGCTTATATCTTCAAAAATGTCAATATTTAAGAAAGTACAGTGCAATATAACAAAATTCATTATCTAATAAACCAAAATTTTATTCATTTATAGTTCACAAGTCACGGCAGTCACATAGTGACTGCTAGGTTGCTAGTTATTATTATTATTATTATTGTTTTGACAAGGTTGAAAATAATAATAAAATCAAAAAATTCATTCAACACATTTTTTTTCTTTCTTTTTATTCGTTTTTCAAACAAAGTGATTATAATTACAAAGAACATCTTGATAGCACATTTCGCCCCTAATCTACTTCCAAAAAATCAAAACCAAAAGTGACGTCTTTAATAACACAAGCAATGAATTTATAAACCGCTTCGTCATTAACCCGTAAGCCGTTTGATAAATAGGCAGATAGACACACACAAATTAAATGCGTGGGTTTTAATTTGAATTGACATGAGAATCATTTATAATTTAAACCCTAGTCCTCAGTCTTCAGGAAAATCAATCCAAGGATCTATCCCTTTTCTCTCTTTTTTTTTTCACTCTCTCTTTCTAATACAAGTAAAAACCCGATTCTCTGCTTGATGCACATACCGGAGCCGAAGGTGAGTCCAGTTCAGAACCTTTGTGGAATGCGAGTGAATAAACCTCCTAGGAAACAACGCGTTACGGCAACTGCTGTTTTTATTACTGTGGTTGTTATTGTTATTATTATTATTACTATTACTATTACTCTCGTTGGGCTACCGGGAGAAGATTTAAATTCAAAATGAGATGCCTTTTTTTAGAATTATTTGTTTACTTTCAAAGAACCATCATATTTTATCATCGGCTTACAGGTTTATTGCGCAAAGTAATTCCGGTTTCTCACGTTTAAATTTGACGCATCGGGAATTTATTTCAGTCAATTATACCTCGGGAAATTATTGAATAATAATTTTTTATTTAACAAAATTCTCTATACAATAATTTAATACTTAAATTGTTATTTTTTTATTAAAAAAATTTTCCAAGCCCATAACCAGTTGAAATTTAGGCAATTATTGCAATTACCTGTTGAAAAAAAATATTTTCTGACTTGAGTAGTAACAAAACGTCAAAATTTATTTTATTATTAAAATTTTAAGGCACAGAAAATGATATGGTCAGATTTATAATTGAAATTATTATTAGAGTTAGTGTCTAAAAGAAAAATTAAAGTAGTTTATTTTTTTCTTCCGATGAAAGGAATCTCGGAAATGGTTATCTGTAAAAAATGAATTGATTTAATTAAAAACCAAGCGTTCTTTGCCGTTAACTGATTTTATTCTCACGCTTGTCTGATAAAGACTATTATATTGAAAAGTAGTTTCTCTTTACCAATACGAACTCGCGAATCATTCGGATCTACCGGTACAAACTCACTGACAGATCGGTGATGTTTAACTGCGATCGATAGCTCGATTATTCTCCATACTTTTTTTTTACAGTATAAATTTATTATTATTATTATTATTATTATTATTATTATTATTATTATTATTATTATTATTAATATTATTAATATTATTTTTTTTTTTAATTTTTTTTTTTATTTTTAAAATTAGTAGATACAGTATAGTTGATAAAAAATAGATAATCAAGTGATATAACATCCAGGTTTGAAATCAAGACACATAATTTAATTCCTGTACTTGTTGTATGTTGTATGAATGTATATTGTACCTGGGGGTTTCCACATACCAACAAAACACTAAACAACATAATCACACGCATTCCAAAAGTGTATAACCACGTTGCGTGACATTAAAATATCCAATAAATTAACTCCTAAATATATAAATGTATATAAATATACATAAACACGAGGATGATGAGGACAGGATCTGAATGATTTGATCGTCCGCGCCGATATCGCTAGATTAGATCCGCCGATCAAAGACACGCTCATCGCATTTATATATATTTGTATGTATATATATATATATGGATGTGCTGGTTAAAAATTTGAATAAAATCATCGTGGTTCTGAGTATAAGTGTAAGCTAGGACATAAAATATCTGTATCGGCGTGTCATCGACATACAATTAAAGTCATATAAAAAAAAATTATTTTGTCGTTTTGAGATTTTGTCTGAGGTTCACACTTTAGCGTGATATACTGTGAGGAAGGATTTTTATTTTATAAAACAGAGGGATAATTAGCTTGGAATGCTATTATGTTCAAAGTTTACTTTCTTTGAGGTTTTATGGATAAAAATTTTAATGAAGGTTTTTGTTAAACATGGAAATTATTGTTTTAGAATAAAATTTTGAAAGTAAAATTATGCTTGAATTCATAGACAGCTAACAAATTCAGGGATTTTTTTTTCAATTAATAAATCTATATTATTAAGAGAATAAGCAAAATTTTGTGGCCAGTGTATTTATATGATAAAATGGGTTTTTATGGTTAAATTTAGTATCGTTGAAAAAGTCGTGACCTAAAGTTGTGCCCTTTTAATGTTTCATATCATTCTTACAAATAGTAAATTTATGATGATAAGTATTTAGACTGCATTCGAAAATGCTCTATCTCTAGATACATAATTGAGAAATGACCTTGTACCTCGTGAACTATTGACATTTTTAAAGATATAAGCTCATTCCGATGTTACACTCTTCAAGATTTTTCATTTGAGTACCCACATCAATTTTTCATATATTTATATATATATATATATATATATATATATATATATATATATATATATATATATGAAAAATATATCAAAATGCATGTGGGAACTCAAATGAAAGCTCTTGATGAGTGTAACATCGGGATGAGCTTATACCTTTAAAAACGTCAATACTTAAGAAAGTACAGTGCAATTTAACAAATATCTTGTGAAATATTGACATTTTTAAAGATATAAGCTCATTCCGATGTTACACTCTTCAAGATTTTTCATTTGAGTACCCACATCAATTTTTCATATATTTATATATATATATATATATATATATATATATATATACATATATATATATATATATATATATATATATATATATATATATATATATATATATATATATATGAAAAATATATCAAAATGCATGTGGGAGCTCAAATGAAAGCTCTTGATGAGTGTAACATCGGGATGAGCTTATACCTTTAAAAACGTCAATATTTAAGAAAGTACAGTGCAATTTAACAAATATCTTGTGAAATATTGACATTTTTAAAGATATAAGCTCATCCCGATGTTACACTCATCAAGAGCTTTCGTTTAAGTGCCCACATTAATTTTTCATATATTTATATATATTATATATATATGTATATATGAAAAATATATAAAAATGCATGTGGGTACTCAAATGAAAGCTCTTGATGAGTGTAACATCAAGATGAGCTTATATCTTAAAAAACATCAATATTTAAGAAAATACAGTTCAATTCAACAAAAGACATTATTTAATAAAGCAAAATTTTACTACTAATTATTACTATTAATTAAATTTCTAAAAATTACAAACGCAATTTTTTACAACTAATTCATTTCTAAATTAAAACAAATAAGTATTTATCTTTATAAAATAAATTTCAATTAATTAAAAAAAAACTTAAGTCATAAAATTCTTAAATCAAGTAAAATTTACTTAATAGAAAGATTCCTTAATTAAAATATTTTTCAGACTAAAATAGATGAAAATACCAATAATTCTTCAAAATAATTTTCTAAAATTATTCTTTTAATCCAAAAAATTTCTCTAAAAATCGTTACCAAGCCACCGTTAATTTAAATTCCATCATCCCTTATTCTTCTTCACTCTCAGTGAAAAATAATAATTTGGTCTGCACATATACAGTATATCTCATATACCTTGTGTACGAACATGACAAAATCCCAGACAAAAACACTCAAATAATATTCTCCTGTCATTGCATATTCCCACAATGCTCCATGTCCTTAATCCTTAATTCACCTTCATTGTCCTCAAGAGACAAATATAATGCCTGTGTACCTCACTCACACACACACACACACACACACACACACACATATGAATAGACAAGAAACATAAAAAAAAATAATTTTATTTAACTTAACTTTCTTTATCCCCCGGATGATTCATTTATTCCCCTCCCAGAAACACTCGGCATTATAATCCACCCTGCAACTAGTCTAAAAGTCGCAGCGACTGATCTGATGATGCTCCACATCCAATATTATATTATATCTGCTGGACAAGGATATAAGAGACATAAGATATGAAGGAAGCAAGTAACAACGAGCGAATAAGCCAATATTCGAGGACAAAGAAACTCGTACGGGCCCGTGAGCTCGTCACCATTCATTCAGAGCGACTCCAAATCCCATTCCAAAGTAGGAATGGGATCTTTAAGAGAGATCACCCGTGAGACAATAATAGAAACAGTGCATCCTCGTTGGTCTTAATACTATACCAAGACCCATCGACCCAAATTCCGAGACCGCTGTTGTGTGTTGTGTGTTATGTGATGAAGACCCTTCGACATCCTGATACAATTAAAGTACGTTGCGGTGCTCGGCTCTCGAGGTAAGGAATAGCAATAGCAATAGGACCCTCGATCCTTCAGTTTTCCTCCCCTTTATTATTTTTGTTCTGCAAATGCACAGGACTCGGGTACTCGATGTTGCCATCGAGCAAATGTCTAAGGCTGGGTGCTGGATGGCTTGGCCCGCGAAGTCTTCACCTTTGGGGTTCGTTAGATATCTGGGGCATAGCAGGCTTCAAATGAACCTCGTCTCCGGCTCAAATGAACGTGCCAGTCGTAAAGTACAGCACAGGGGGGACTAGGGGGCGGGAAAGGGAACCCAGAAGCAAAAAGCAAAAAGCAAAAAGCAAAAAGGTGACAGACTAATGCCTTGCCCAAATCTCAGGGTAAATTTTGTTTTCTTTGTTCGTATTTATATTTATTCATTTGTATGTTATGTAATGGAATAATGTCGGTGTGTGGGGACGAGGATCCAATCGCCGATTATCGGGACGAATCGGTTAGAATTTTTTTTGGCCCGTTACCGACCCTCCGAGAGGCGTTTAACGATCGAATTCTCTATTTCTAGTCACCCAATTTACTTTTCTTTTATAGTTATAGTTACACATCATTCAATCCTTCTTTTATGGCATTAACATTACACAGTCGGGAGTGTCAAACGCTCTATAAAAATCGTTAAATCTATTTGGTTTTTATGCTACTTTAATTGTGTGCCAATGACGCACCGATAGATAGGTATTTTTGGCTTTTTATTATTCAAAAAAAAAAAAAAAATGCTGAGTGACATCTTTGATAATTTATTTTTGCAGCTAAATTTTTGGTAAATTTTTTAAGTAACAATTTGGGAATTTATAAATGAAATAGTTTTAGACTACTTTATTTATTTGGAATGATAAATTTAGCAGATATTTAATAATTTTTTTTAACAAATAAATTATAGCAAAAAAAATCTAAAAAAATTGACATGTAGATATTTTAAAAAATTAAAAATGCAATTTTTTTTAAATTATTTTTGGATCAAATTTTTTTGTTAAAAAAAATTAAAAAATTCTCTACTGACTGCTAACTTTAATGTCATATTTTTTTTTTATAAAATCAAAAAATTATCAGATGTCCTCAAGTAGAAATAATCAAATTTTCACTCGACAAACCACTAACTGGCCAGCGATATCGAGTGAGAACTAAAACTAGGAATATGAATTAATATTTATTTATTTATTGATTTTTTATCAATCGCTGATTTACGTCAAATTTAATTGTTAATTTTTCTAAACAAATCTTTTCATGTTATTAATCGACTGAGAATTTTGATCTCACAAGTTTTCTATTAAAAATTGACAGTTTTTTCAAATCCGCCATGTTTTATTGGATTTTTTGTGAAACTGACCAATTATTTGAAAGAAACTAGATATTATACTGGCCAATTTTTGGTTAAAGTCTAGTTACTGGCCAAAAACTTGATTTCATTTCTAATAGGTTCGGTTTATTTGAATTTCACCTGAAATTGACATTTTTAAAATGTTTCTAATAGTCAAATTATTACTAATAAAATTTTTTTTTTAATTTTTCGAGGACAATTTTAAATAAATTAATAATATAATTTTTTAAAAATATTTTTTTATACTAATTTTTTGTGTAAATATACCAAAAATTGGACAATTTAAAAATTTTTTTTCGTTTGTCAAATTTTGACAAATAAAATTAAAAAAAATTTTTTAAGTAAAAATTTTGAGAAACTATGAATACAATTTTTAAAAATATTTTTTTTTTATAATTTAATTAAATTAATTTTTTAAAAAATAGATCAAAATTTAACATAAAAAATTTTATATTTTAAATTCACATTAAAATTAACGGAAGTCCTTCTAAAAATTGAATAAAACACTTATCCAAAAATCCATTCTCCAAAACTGAACCCCGTAATTTGAAAACCCACTAAGAACTCTTAAAAGAAGCAAACCACCAAAGCGTCTTCACTCAAAACGTTACTTCCGATGCTCGATAACGCTACACCAGGTACAGTATCAAAACTTATCCTTCACTCAACTCTATTTCCTCATCGTAATCCTTCATTGTCCTCCACGCATTCATATTAATGTACAATACATTGAATTCCTTGCACCGAAGGGTTCAGCGATAGTATCTCGCGACAAGTGCACCAAAAATTGAATCCACCGAAAAATTCTTTTGTGACGACTAACCCTAAACTCATCCCGAGCCAGGTATGTAAAATTCCCCGGTAAAAAAGTGAATTAGCGATTAGATGCAAACGAGCTCTTAGCTCTGGTTCGCGTGAGAGTTCTGAATGCGCCAAAAAAGTGCTCGTATTCTTATATATACCACGTGCTCACATAAATATTCAATTTTCGGTGGTAGATCGAGCGATGCTTTATGTTGGAAAGAAGTTTAATAAAAATATTGTAATTTGAATTTGAATTTATCCAAAGGTCACGTGCTACACGTTATATATCTCAATACTATCGATACATTACAAACTACATACTACATCCCATCTGCAATATTGTTACATTATATTTTAACGAATTTACGAGGATAGTTCTCTAGTTTGATGCAGAATGGAGGTTAAATTTTATTGTAAGTTAACGGGGATCAACGTTGTAAGTATTGTATTGTTATTATTATTATTTTTCATATAATACCACCTTTATTTAGATAGATAAATATATAAAAATTTAAATAGTAGACATAAAAGCGATTTTTATTGTAAATATATATATATAAATTTTTTTTAATAAATAATCAATTTAATTTTTTAGTTTTGATGAAAAATTTTTTTTTTGATTGATAATTTACTAGCAATCTTGCAGTCACTATGTGACTTATGAATTATAAGTAAATAAAATTTTGCTTTATTAAATAATAAATTTTGTTAAATTGCACAGTAATTTTTTAACTATTGACGTTTTTAAGGATGTAAGCTCATCCTGATGTTACACTCATCAAGAGCTTTCATTTGTGCACCCACATGTATTTTTATATATATTTCATATATACCCATATATAATATATATAAATATATGAAAAATTGATGTGGGTACTCAAATGAAAGGTCTTGATGAGTGTAACATCAGGATGAGCTTATATCGTTAAAAATGTCAATAGTTCACAAGATAGCAATGTCAGTTCTTAATTATTGACGTTTTTAAAGATATAAGCTCATCCCGATGTTACACTCATCAAGAGCTTTCATTTGAGTACCCACATGCATTTTGATATATTTTTCATATATCCATATATATAATATATAAATATATGAAAAATTGATGTGGGTATTCAAATGAAAGGTCTTGATAAGTGTAACATCGGGATGAGCTTATATCTTTAAAAATGTCAATATTCCACAAGATATAAGCTCATTTCTTAATTATTGACATTTTTAAAGATATAAGTTCATCCTAAAGTTACACTCATCAAGAGCTTTCATTTGAGTACCCACATGCATTTTGATATATTTTTCATATATCCATATATATAATATATAAACATATGAAAAATTGATGTGGGTATTCAAATGAAAGGTCTTGATAAGTGTAACATCGGGATGAGCTTATATCTTTGGAAATGTCAATATTCCACAAGATATAAGCTCATTTCTTAATTATTGACATTTTTAAAGATATAAGTTCATCCTAAAGTTACACTCATCAAGAGCTTTCATTTGAGTACCCACATGCATTTTGATATATTTTTCATATATCCATATATATAATATATAAACATATGAAAAATTGATGTGGGTATTCAAATGAAAGGTCTTGATAGTAAATATCGGGATGAGCTTATATCTTTAAAAATGTCAATATTCCACAAGATATAAGCTCATTTCTTAATTATTGACATTTTTAAAGATATAAGTTCATCCTAAAGTTACACTCATCAAGAGCTTTCATTTGAGTACCCACATGCATTTTGATATATTTTTCATATATCCATATATATAATATATAAACATATGAAAAATTGATGTGGGTATTCAAATGAAAGGTCTTGATAAGTGTAACATCGGGATGAGCTTATATCTTTGGAAATGTCAATATTCCACAAGATATAAGCTCATTTCTTAATTATTGACATTTTTAAAGATATAAGTTCATCCTAAAGTTACACTCATCAAGAGCTTTCATTTGAGTACCCACATGCATTTTGATATATTTTTCATATATACATATATATAATATATAAATATATGAAAAATTGATGTGGGTACTCAAATGAAAAATCTTGAAGAGTGTAACATCGGAATGAGCTTATATCTTTAAAAATGTCAATAGTTCACGAGGTACAAGGTCATTTCTTGATTATGTATCTAGAGATAAAGCATTTCCGAATGCAGCCTAAATACTTATCATCATAAATTGACTATTGGTGAGAATGATATCAATCCAGGAAAAGGCACAATTACCAAATTTAACCATAAGAACGCATTTTATCATATAAATACACTGGCCACAAAATTTTGCTTATTCTCTTAATAATATAAGGTAAAAGCCCAATATATATGATCATGTACCAGTATATGATCATATATTGGGGCTTTTGCCTTAGATAAAATTTCTTTATATTTACAGTTAAAAAAATTTTTCCTTGCTTATTTTCAAAAAAACAAATTTTTCCTTACAATTTTCTCTAATAAAAAAATTTTCTCCAGCTTGTATTAACTTACAAAAGTAAATACCACATTTCCCTCCTCGTGTTGACAATCCCAATTAAATTAAATCCCATTCCTGGAGCAAAAATTTCAAACGCGTGGCATGCAAAATAATCTCAACGACTGGCTGTAAAAAAATGTAAATAAATTAAAATAAAATCTCCCGTTGAATTTACTAACCAAAAATATCATTAAATTCAGTCGCGTGTCGGATTTTCACTTGTAGCAAGTGAAAGATCACCTCGCGCAATAATATGCACCCATCCACCGAAAACTAATAAGCCGACACTTATATACAAATATACAAATACATAAATACATTAATGACTCCTGGAGGTTGAGCCGAGGACCTTGAAGGATATTAGAATGATAATCGTCGGACGCGTGCTCGCGCATCAAAATCGCCGCACGGGCTTCAAGAAAAGAATAATAAATAATATCGGTGAGAAAAATAAGGGACTATATTTTTATAACATTTAAGATCCTTTCCGACACGAGCCGGAAGCTGGCCAACCCGAGGACTAGAGGACTATTTGCAAGACTGGGGTCGCTTAAATTTATTCCCGAGCTTCTGTCCAAAATTAAGGGTCCCATGAATAATATTCGCTCATACATTTATACATACATACCTACATCTATCTACTGCATATGTGAGGCTAAAAAACGCTGTAATAAATGATGAGACAATTTCGTAAAAATAAAATCGATTTTACCCACCAACAATGGAGTTAATCAAACGGGTGAAATTGATTTTGATCGATGATGGTTGGTGGTTATTGAAATTAAATCGTGTAGAATTTAGAACCAAGTCGTTTAACAACATGTACATGACAATGCTGCATCATAAACTTTATTCAAAAGTACAGAGTGTACTACCCAAAAAATTTAATAGTAATAATAACGGTTGCTGTATATAAGGGTGGAGCAAAAAAAATTATTGGGGATAGAATTTGTAACTTATAAAAAAAAAAAGAAATTTTTTTTTAATATTTTGGATTGGCACACTGATTTTTTCAATAAATAATTAATTTAATTTTTTGGTTTTAACAGAAAATTTTTGAGATTGTTCAGGAATCTGTACGATTTCTCTTTTAAAGTCAATCAAAAGTTAAGATCTGAAAAATGAAATTTTTTTAATTGCAATGTTAATCGGAAAAAAATTTTTTTGAAGTAAAAATTATAAAGTTGATCAATTTTTTGATATTATAATTTACATTATTTAGAGAGTTAGAAAAATTTTGTAGTCAGTGTATTTATATGATAAAATGGGTTTTTATGGTTAAATTTGGTATCGTTAAAAAAGTCTTGACCTATGATTGTGCCTTTTCCTGGTTTCATATCATTCTCACCAATAGTCAATTTATGATGATAAGTATGTAGGCTGCATTCGAAAATTCTCTATAACTAGATACATAATTAAAAAATGACCTTGTATCTTGTGAGCTATTGACATTTTTAAAGATATAAGCTCATCCCGATGTTGCACTCATCAAGACCTTTCATTTAAGTACCCACATCAATTTTTCATATATTTATATGTATTATATATATGTATATATGAAAAATATATGAAAATGCATGTGGGTACTCAAATGAAAGCTCTTGATGAGTGTAACATCGGGATGAGCTTATATCTTTAAAAACGTCAATAATTAAGAAAGTACACTGCAATTCAACAAATATATCGTGAACTATTGACATTTTTAAAGATATAAGCTCATCCCAATGTTACACTCATCAAGACCTTTCATTTAAGTACCCACATCAATTTTTCATATATTTATATGTATTATATATATATAGCATATATATATATATATATATATATATATATATATATATATATATATATATATATATATATATATATATATATATATGTATATATGAAAAATATATCAAAATGCATATAGGTACTCAAATGAAAGCTCTTGATGAGTGTAACATTGGGATGAGCTTTTATCTTTAAAAACGTCAATAGTTAAAAAAGTACAGTGCGATTTAACAAAAGTCATATTATTTATAATCTGAACAAAAACAGTTTCACTGTAAAAAAAATCGTGCCAAGTTCACGTTCATAAGACTATTAAGAAAAAAAAATTTGTTTTTTTCTTTACAAAAAGATATAAAATAAAAAAATTAAAAAATCCAAGTAACCGATATGATTTTACTAGACTTTAAAAAAATTGAAATACACAATGACGCACACCAAATACGTTCCAAAAATTTTTTTTTAATTTTTAAATTTACAACAAAATTTTTTTTAATTTCCGAAAATCATAAACAATTTTAGTTTGCAGCTTATTATAACACAAAAATGTATTTTTTTCATATGCAAATAAACTTCTTTAAAAAAAAAAAAAAAAAAAAAAGTAGTTTGGCGCTCCGTTGACAACGGATTTGAACGGAACTTGGCGCCAGATTCTACCGAATCTGTAGATTAAGCAAAATTTTATTTATCTTTAATTCACAAGTCACGGCAGTCACATAGTGACTGCAAGATTGCTAGTAAAAATCAAACATTTCTTATATTATTATTTTAAAAATTTTTAAATGTAGCAATCAAAATAATTTTGTTCAATTTTTTCTTAATCAAATTTTTAGTCAGAATTATAAATTAAATTTCATAAAAATTGGACATTTTTGAAATTTTTATTTAAACAATTTTTAACCATAATCATAAAAAAAAAAGTTGGACTTTAATGAAATTTTATACTAAAAATTCTGCATGAAAATAAAAAAAAAAAAAATAATCACCACCCACGTGCCTAAATAAATAAAAATGAAATCCTTGTATAAATGTTAACTTTATGTTTATGTACTTAGAAAGACTTAATCGTCACTAAATTTCCCTTGACTCATTACATTGTCAACGAAATAATGTGCGTTTTATCGTGTAAACTTGGACATACGCATGTACAATCATAAAATTTTCAATAGTTGCAACAAACTTACAATATCTCAACTCTCAGTTCTACTCGGTTATAGTAAAAGATGCCCGGTAAATGATGGCTGATAAAACGGTGACGTGAATTGTCAGGCGTGGGCGTTAACCTGACTATTTTATTGCCGATCCGTTTATAAGATGATAGAATCTTCACATCAATGTCAATTTGGATTTAGCACCGAGATCTTTACCAAACAGTATCGTTATCAGTATAAATATCAACAACGACACTCTACTCTAAAGTAAACAGAAAAATCTAATGAGAACGAGCAAGGATTATTATGTTATATCTTCAGTTACATAATTAAATCAATTATAATACAAGTATAAATATATTATAATACAGTATAAGAGTAAGTGATGAGTGATTATGATGACTGATGATGACATGAAGAGATTTACGTCACGTATAAGAATTCCGCGAACACTGATATTAAGTGTTTGCCAAGTTTCCATGATTATTATCAACCGAGTTATACTTTAACTTATACCATGTACCTTGTGCAAATTAACCAAGTGTATGGACATACTACTCGTGCAAATAATCCCGACAATTCAATCAATCATTATTCTCAAGTCTTGAGTAATCTAGTTTCCTTTCTATTTTTTTTTTAATTATACTGGTAAAAAAATTTTTTTATATGGCAATATAATTGGCAAAATTTTATATATACCCATATATAATCATATATGGGACATATATAGCCATATATAATCATATATGGGTCATATGGTAAATTTTTGTATGGAAATATATGGCAAAATTTTCCATATATGGTAAATTTCAATATATAGTCATATATAACTATATAATCATAAATGGCAATATATGGCAGTTTTATATATGGCCACATATAACCATACATAATCATATATGGGTCATATGGTAAATTTTTGTATGGAAATATATGGCAAATTTTGTCATATATTGTGAATTTCAATATATAGTCATATATAACTATATAATCATAAATGGCAATATATGTCAAATTTTCATACACGGCCATATATGGAAATATGACAAATTTTATCATATATGGCAACATTTACCATATATGACAAATTTTCATATATGGCCACATATAACCATACATAATCATATATGGGTCATATGGTAAATTTTTGTATGGAAATATATGGCAAATTTTGTCATATATTGTGAATTTCAATGAATGGTGACATATGACTATTTAATCATTAATAGCAATATATGGCAATTTTCCATATATGGCCATTAATGACATATAATCATATATGGCCTCATGGTAAATTTTTATATGGCAAAATTGACCACATATGGCAAATTTTATATATGGCCATATGACAAAAATTTATAAGGTCATATATGGCAAAATTTTAATTATGGTCATATATGACTATATAATCATAAACGGCAATGTACGGCAAATTTTCATATATGGCCATATGACAAAATTTTGTATGGACATACTTGAAAAAATTTTCCATATATGGCAAATTTTCATATATGACCATATATGACCTTATCTGATCATATAAAGCTATTTATATTACACGATATAACCATTTATAGCCTGATATGATTATATATGGTCATATATGACCATATAAATCCCATATAGCTTGATATGGCCTTATATGATCATTCATAGCGAGACATGAACTGATCTGATCATATATGGCCATATATGATCTGATATAATCATATATGGCTATGTAAATGACCTGATATGACCATAGATGGGCATATATGACCCAAAATAATTATATATAGCTATTTATATGACCTAATATGGCCTGATCTGATCATACATAGCTACATATGATCTGATCTGATCACATATGGCTGGATATATCACTTGATATGGCTTGATCTGATCATATATTGCCATATCAAGCTACAAATAAAAAGGAAAAAATTTTTTATTTTATTTAAAAATACATATGACCATATAAAATATTTTTTCACTTGTAAAATTTATTTTTAAATTTTAATTAACAAAATTTGAACATGGATTAAAAAAAAATTCCATCTTAGTATTCAAAATAAAGATCTAGAATATTAAAAAAAATTTGAACATCAGTGAAGGTTCATAAGCGGCGATTTTACACGCCTGTGAACATCAGCAGTGAAGTCGTGATATTATTGGCGTCGGTGTTTCTTAAAAAATTTATTATCGTGCCGGATGTCGTTACGTAATTGCAACCATTTCTTTTAGCATCCCTATCCTTTGGCATCGTTCATCGTACTCGATGAATATTTAATACATCCGATTGTATTACAGCATATAATAATAGTATATATATCATATATATATACATGAACAAAAACGGTTCACTTGACGGAGTTTAAAGTGTCGATATCCCGATACTTTTAAGTCAACCAATCGAATTCATTATCGTGACTGTAAAATTAGGCTTTATTCTTTATCGCTTTCTCCTGATCTTTTCCTTCATTATTTTTTTTTTATTTTATCATCGTATCGGCTGATTGTTAACTCGAACGGCAAACTCAAAATCCAGTCCGGTCGCTTAACAGATGGCGAGCTCACTCGCTTTCGAAATATTACATCCTCCATATATTAAACCTTTTATTCAATTTGCCAAATATTTAAATATTTATGTTTATTTTTTATACATTAAATTATTTTCAAAAAAAAAAAATAATATTTAAATAATAAATCTCCCTCCGTTTTATCGCAAAAATTTAATAATGTCAAATTAGTGATCTAATTTTTTAAATTAATGAAAAATTTAATAAAAAAACTGCTGTAATAAATTATACAGAGTAAATTAATTTGGAATATCTGTAAGAATTGTCTCGGAATGATATAATACAATATGATAAATAATTATGAAGTATGTAGAGTTGATAATGATGATACACATAAAAGAAATGATTCAAGCTGCATAGTGATACTTTTAGTAGCTTTTAGCTAGAACTGAAGGTAAAGAAAGTTCAATATATATTGTATGTATTTATAGGCTCTTTATTCTACTCTCTAATCTATAGATTGCATGTGAGTGTGTGTGGGCTGCATAGTCCGCATATTATGGATCGAGTTAAGTAAATCCGATAATTGCGCAAATAAATCGGATTTGTGTTGAATAAAATAGTCGGTGCATTTCTAAGTATTTATCCGCATTTTTTCATTAGCTTTTGTCTAAAGACTTGAAGAGTTTTTATTGCATTTCAGATTAGTATTTTTTTTTTATTCACTAATTTTTTTTTTTATTTTTTTTCACTTTAATTAATTTTTCTCCTTTATAAAAAAAAAAAATTTGTTTTGAAAAGTTACCAAAAATTTAGGAAAAAAGAAAATTATTCATATTTTACAAGATATATTAAATTCTCTAAAATATATTTTAATTATAAATTTTTTTAATTGGCAGCTAAGACATTAAAATTAAATTTTCTTTTTTTAAATAATAAAAAATACAAATTAATATAAAATTTAATTTCTTATAAAATTTAACTAAAATTTTATTTTATTCCAAAATTTTACTAAAAAATAAATTTATTAAATCCAAAAATATTAAATAAATTTTTAAATTTTTAATTTTTAATTTTATTTAATTTTTAATTTTATTTAATTTTTAATTTTATTTAATTTTTAATTTTATTTAATTTTTAATTTTATTTAATTTTTAATTTTATTTATTTTTTAATTTTATTTAATTTTTAATTTTATTTAATTAAAAATAATTAAATTTTTAATAAATTTTTTGTCGTTTGATTAAAAAAAAAAAAAAAAAAAATAATTGTTTTGTCTCGGAATCGAAAAGAAGGAAAGTTGTATCGATTGCCCTGGGGACACTCGAGGATTTCCATGTCGAAGCGGTGAATCGATTAGACGCCGGTCAACTCCGACCCTGTCGAATAACCAGAGCCAGAGCCAGAGCCAGAGAACCTTAGACTTGATTCTCCAGTCTCGAGTCGGCTCGAGCGTATAATTATCAGAGGCACGCGAGCTCAAGTCCGGAGTAGAGCTCGGAGTGCCTCGAGTTCTCCACCACCTCATTCCACTCCCCCTTCAACTTCAGACTCGCAACATTATACCCTTGCGTTCGTTCGGGCGCTTCTTCCCTCTAATACAGTCCTAAGACACACACCCAGACGTCGATATTCCGATTAATAGGATACAACTAACGTAAAGGCATACCACAGAATGCTTAAGATTCTCTCCGTATCCTCCTTACACGCCATCGCCAAGTAAAGATGGATAGACCAGGGCACTACTCCGGTCTCATACACTCATACGCGTGTCTATATGCTATATACTCTACTCTACTCGATCTATTCGCATTCACCGTTGCCATTACCATACGATTTTCATGCTCAAGCCCCCGGCCACCGAAAGCTGCTTGTCCGACTCGATCATTATCCACCGATGTGATGTGCTGTTTGCTGTCTTTACTCTTAGAATTTCATTTTACATAGAACAGAAAATTGCAATAGTAATATTTTCTATTTAAAAAAATATTTTAAAGCGTTTTATTGTCTTAAATTACGAAAAAAAAATTAGGAAAACGGTTGACCCTAAAAAAGGCCATCCCTGCAACTTCCCGCTAATTCCGTTAATACCTGGCCGCTTTTTTGAGCTCTTCGAGCTCAAAAGTACAATCTGTGTGTTGTTTTAAGCTCTCTGAGCTCAAAAAGATACCTTTTCTATGCTTTTGAGCTCTTTGAGCTCAAAAGTCTGATAGAAGTTTCATAGAACACTATTTTTTGAATGTTCATACCGCAATAACTTTTGAATGAATGAACCGATTTTACGCGATTGGCGGCATTATACGTAGTTTTTAAGCCTTATAAATAATTTTTAAGTTTTAATTGGTCAAACTAGAAATTTCGGAGTAATTCCGAAAAAACACTTTTTTCGGTTTTTTTTCGTTCACGATATCTCTTGAACGAATCAACCGATTTTGACCGAATTGGCGGCAATCGACGTGGTTTTTTAAGGTTAAGATCTGTTTAGTTTTTGGAATTGATCAGTTAAGCCGTTTAAAAGTTATTTCAAAAAAACCACTTCTGAAAAAAAATTTTTTCCTATTTTTTTTTAGATTTCTCTGAATTTCGTAAATTCTATCGGTCCGAATCGGTTCAAATTAACAGGAAATCTAAGTTTGGCGAAGCTCTTTTGAATGGCACCAACCGCGATAAAATCGGTTCAACCGTTCAAAAGTTATAAGAGGTTTACATACTTACACACACACACACACATACATACAGACATAGTGACACCCTCGCGGGAATAGTCAGGAAAGCTTCCTAGGACCTCAAAACGTCGAGATCTGATGAAAACTCGATTTTCGAAAAACGGGGTAAAACCAATAACTTCCCGATTTTTGAAAATTTTCAATTTTCTTAGCGGGAAGTTAAAAAAATTATTGATTCAAGAAAAATTTTTAGTCTGAAGTTTTTTACTTAAATAAAGAGGATTAAGCTTTTCAAAATGATTTTCTTGGTTTAAAAAATTTTCTCCATGATCAAAACAATTTTATCAAATTTTATTTATTTATTTATCTGTTAGTAAAGAAACGCCCTCGTCAATTTACAACAATATGACAATGTTACATTTTTATGTATATAATGTTTAGAATTAATGATTTTATACAGTACACAACCCCTAGTAGAAATAATGGAGTTTTCACTCGATATAAACCAGTAACTGGCCAGCGATATAGAGTAAAAACTCGAAATCGCGCCACCTGTCTGTTTACTTTTTTTTATTAACCTGTACGCATTATTATTGTAAAAAATGCTAAAAAACACTCTAAATCAGTAAAAATTTGTGTATATTAATGTGTAAATAATCATCAATATATATTAAAAAATAGATGCAGTAAAAAAGTTGACACAATAAATGAATTGCGAATGTGGAAAATAAAAACAAATATTGCAGATTATTATTTAGACGAGTTGTTAAAAATTTTGAAAGCTGGAGTTCTTCAAGAGTTACCAATAACTGCAAAAACATCTTTAAATAAATGTAGTGTATCTTTTAAAATTGAAAAAATGCCAAATGCTGATGAAATTACAATGAGTGAATTTGTTTACTTCGATGTTGAAGATTATCTTGAAGCGATTATTAATCCAAGTGTTCATAAACAAAGCTTAATATTTTTACAATTTAATATGGATGGAATAAATTTATTTAAATCGAAAAACTAAATGAATATTTTTTTAATTATCTCCAATAAAAAATAGTTATTTTATTATTTCATTGTTAGATTTATTATTATTAATCTATTAGTCTAATAATTTTATCTATTAAATAATATAAATATAAATGAAATTTTTAAGTAATTTCGTTTATTAAACATCACTTTTATTTTTTTTTGACTTTTATTAATCCTCGATAACCTGAAAATTTTCAATTGACAGTTTCACGGCCGCCATGTTTTGTTAGATCTCTAGTAAAACTGGCCAGTTACTTGACAGAAACTCGATATTACACTGGTCAGTTACTGGTTTAAGTCTAGTCAAACTGGCCAGTTACTGGCTAAAAACTCGATTTCATTTCTACTAGGGACATCTGCAAACAAAAGATAAATTTAAGAAATTAAAAAAAAAAAATTTTTAAATTAAATTTGAAAGAAAAAAAGAATTATAAAAAATTTCAAAGAATAAAAAAAACTTAATATGTCTGATAGTTTATAATCACTATTTGTACACCTGGAATGTTATTATTTAATAACAAATGTCTGAATTAAATCTTCTATAATTTCTTCACAATAAAAAATTAACTTTAATCAGAAGAAAAATTTTTAAATCAAACAAATTTTAATTTTAAGCATAAAAAAATTTCTCTGTTTAAGAATTTTATCACTTAAGTCAAAACAAAGCCTTAAAAATGATTTTCTTGGTTAAAAAAAATTTTTTTTTAATCAAGTTAATTTTATTTTCAGTGTTCATATCTGATTAACTTAATTTTCTATTGAATCAAATGATAATATCGACGTTCTAATTGGCAAATTGTTTAACTCTATTTTAGAGAATCTTCCATTTGTACGAAAAAAACAATTAGTTAAAAATTTATTATTACTAAAAAATAATTAAAAATCTCATATAGGTTTATTATTTTGGTTTGGATCATTAAAATAATTTATAATTGGACTATTGCTACATCAAAATGTTAAAAAATCACTCTCTAAAAATTACGGAGTTCGACCAATTGCTAATTAGACCGTCGATATGTGCACAGAAAAAAAAATAAATTGTTCCGATTTAATTTTCTCAGTTAAATAAAATTTTTTTTGTATTTTAATATGAAAAATTTATGAGACATTTTTGGTAGAAAATAGAATTATATATCGACTTTCTAATTAGGAAATTGTCTAACTCTATTTTAGGGAATTTTTTATTCATACGTAAAAAACAATTAGTTCAAAATTTATTATTACTTTAAGAAACCATTTAATATAATTAATATCTAATAGAAGCGGCATGATGGCCGAGCGGACTAAGTCATTATCCCGTTAGTTCGTTCGTGCATCATGTCGTGAGGCGAGAGTTCGAGCCCCGACGGTTGTTCGAATAGTTCCAACACCAACCGTCGGAGATCGCTCCGGTAGCCGACTGTACTGGCATGGGTTTTCTCTGTGGTTTCCCCATCGCCACTATTCCAACAACCGATAGGAAGGGGTGAGGAATAGGGTAAATACAGTACAGAAAGCACAAGTCGGTCCACAGCCGCATTGAGAATAGAATTATGTGCGAAATGATATGTTGATTATAAAAAGTGGAGAACATGTTGATCCACAGATTCGGTAGAATCTGGCGCCAAGTTCCGTTCATCAAATTTGCTGTAAACGGAGCGCCAGACTACCGACTATGTTTACTGTAAGCAGAACGGTATTTTGAGGTTGCAAAATTTTATTTAATTCTACGGTACTTTTTTTTTCCTAAATTGTATATTATAACAGTAATTCATACTTTATTTGACTGTTATTAATTAATTATATTCACTTATAACAATTAATCTACTTGAAATTACTAAATTTAATCAGCACAAACTATAGCAACGCAAAAATTTCGATCCTGACTTTTTTTCAATGGGCAAAGTGATCTGCCACAGACTAAATAATTCGAGAATTCATAGTAATCCTTCATTAGATGGGAAACTACAGTTAAAAAAGATATTTCACAGCTTGCATCTACACCCGCCAGGGTGCGCTAGAATTATTTTTACATAAACTGTAGTTTCAAGGGGATAGTTTGCTATAAAAAATGCTGCCAACGCGAGATTTAAGTTGGTACCAATTGTAAATTTTTATTATAATTACAAAAAATACTAAAATCCGAACAAAAACAGTTTCATTGTAAAAAATCGCGCCAAGTCCACGTTCATAAGACTATTAAGAAAAAAAATTTGTTTTTTTCTTTACAAAAATATATAAAATAAAAAAATAAAAAAATCCAAGTAACCGATATGATTGTTTATGATTTTCGGAAATTAAAAAAAATTGTGTTATAAATTTAAAAATTAAGAAAAAAATTTTGGAACGTACTTGGTGTGCGTCATTGTGTATTTAAATTTTTTTAAAGTCCTAGTAAATAGATTTTACGAATTTCATTAAAAGTAAAATATTTTGCAACCGCGCACACTAAATACGTTCCAAATTTTTTTTTTAATTTTTAAATTTGTAACAAAATTTTTTTTAATTTCCGAAAATCATAAACAATCATATCGGTTACTTGGATTTTTTAATTTTTTTCTTTTATATATTTTTATAAAGAAAAAAACAAATTTTTTTTCTTAATAGTCTTATGAACGTGGAGTTGGCGCGATTTTTTACAGTGAAACTGTTTTTGTTCGGATTATAAAAAGAGCGGAGAACATGTTGATAATAAAGAGTTGAAAAAGACTATATGCGGAGAAGCTGAGACAATTAGCCTCGTAAAAACCAGAAAACGGTATACAAGTAAAACTCATAATAATAATAATATCTAATAGAGATATAATATTTAGGTTTGAATCATCCAAATAATTTATAATTGCATTATTGCTACATCAAAGTGTCAAAAAATCACCCTCTAAAAAATAAGGAGTTAGACAAATTACTAATTAGACCGTCGATATAAGATAGATCTATAGATTATAATTTTGGTACAGAGATGAGCGTTTCACGATAATTTTAAAAATTGAGTAGATCCAGAATCTCAAGTACTGAATTAAAATCCAGGGAACGGTGAAACGACAAAGGGCTGAGAAGCGAGTTGAATTAACGGTAAACCACTCGGATGAGGTCATTAGTATATGGTATAGGGAAGAAATAAAAGTTTTTTCTGTCGCGGGCAATCGTCGGAGGGAATTTTCAATCGCGAGCCCCTAGGGAACGTCTTCCCTCGAATATACGCATAATACATATATGTATTAAGTGTAACGAGGCCCAAGCGAAGCCCTCCACCCCAAGAAAATTTCCTTGTAAAAAAGCTCGACGGAAAAAGAATGCCGCGAAAAAATTTCTTAATCAATTATTCGCACTCGGTGACCGCCTGAGTGAATTCTCAACTCGGTTTGGTTATTTGTCAGAATTTTTAAAACTACCCTTCGTTCAGCAGAGCCTTTTTTCCATCGAAATTTAATTTTCGGGTTAACAGAGAAAAAAATCCAATTTTTTTATTTTATCTTAATAATTTAGAGGAGTTTTGGGAGTGGGTGACAAAAAGGAGGGAAGCCTTGAGGCAAATAAGCAAAAGCTTGTGGAAGTATTTACCTCATGGTCATGCTCACACACATGCAAAAGAGAGTAGCGCCGGCGGCGAGGGTAATTAGAGTGAGCTCGCGTCTATAGAGAGGGTAGAGGACGAAGACAGAGAGTCAGTCCGGCCGTCGAGGTGGAACGGCGCCAGATAAGACTTAATATTTGATCGTGAGCCCGGCTCTTGGCTCACCACGAACCACCCCCAGCTTCCAGGCACCCTACCTCCTCCTCCTCCTCCTCCTCCTACTCCCACAATCTGACTCCCTTATTTTTCTTTTATTTCCCCACATCCTTTATTTTATTTCGGGAGTTTTTTTCCTCTTTCTCCGTCTCGATTCCGGGCGATCGATGACTCCTTACTCCTTACGGTCCGCTTGTCCACCCCTTGACCATTCATCGACCTGACTACGACTCACTGCCGGTGCTAAATCTGTTGACACTTCACTCCGTCGCCCTCGTTGCTATATGTACTTTACTTACTTTATTTAACTTTCTCTTTCGCTTTATCTTTCTCACATTCACTGCTGAGAACTCAACCGAATTCCGATTCTGACCACGAGCGACTATCATCGGCTCGTTTCTTATTTCCAGCCAACGATTCTCTACTGTGTTTCACATAACACTTTTGATTCCAATTATCACTCTATCGAAATCATTTCTTACGTTTTTTAAAAATTTTTCCACAGAATGATTCAATTAATTTGTTAGTAGATATTAAAATATTTAAGACCTAAGTTGGAGGTCTTAAATATTTAAAACTAAATTTATAAATATAATTATTCTTGATATTTAAATCATTATTTTAATTTTGAAATTCTATAGATAAAATTTTACATTTAAATATTTAAATGGTCGAAATATTTATGTAGAATTTTTATCTCGAGAAAAAAATTTTGATTTATAGATTTATCGTATAGAAAATTTAATTTTCTACAAAAAATTTTTATAATTTTTTCACATTTTTTATATTTAATTATTGAATAACAACCTTGCTGTCGCTATGTGACTGCCGTAACTTTTGGACTATAAATAAATAAAATTTTACTTTCTTAAATAATGACTTTTGTTAAGTTGCAATGTACTTTCTTAACTATTGACATTTTTAAAGATATAAGCTCATCCTGATGTTACACTCATCAAGAGCTTTTATTTGAGTACCCACATGCATTTTGATATATATTTCATATATACATATAAATAAATATATGAAAAAATTGATGTGGGTACTCAAATGAAAGGTCTTGATGAATGTAACATCAGGATGAGCTTATAACTTAAAAAATGTCAATAGTTCACGAGATACAAGGTCATTTCTTAATTATTGACATTTTTAAAGATATAAGTTCATTCCGATTTTATTCTCATCAAGAGCTTTCATTTAAGTACCCACATCAATTATAATATATTTTTCATATATTCATATTTATAAATATATAAAATATATGAAAAATTGATGTGGGTATTCAAATGAAAGGTCTTGATGAGTATACTGTCGGGGTGAGCTTATATCTTTAAAAATGTCAATATTTCACAAGATATTTGTTAAATTGCACTGTAATGACTTAACTATTGACGTTTTTAAAGATATAAGCTCATCCCGATGTTACATCAATCAAGAGCTTTTACTTGAGTACCCACATGCATTTTGATATATATTTCATATATACATATATATAATATATATAAATATATGAAAAATTGATGTGGATACTTAAATGAAAGGTCTTGATGAGTATACTGTCGGGGTGAGCTTATATCTTTAAAAATGTCAATATTTCACAAGATATTTGTTAAATTGCACTGTAATGTCTTAACTATTGACGTTTTTAAAGATATAAGCTCATCCCGATGTTACACTCATCAAGAGCTTTCATTTGAGTACCCACATGCATTTTGATATATATTTCATATATACATATATATAATATATATAAATATATGAAAAAATTGATGTGGGTACTCAAATGAAAGGTCTTGATGAATGTAACATCGGGATGAGCTTATATCTTTAAAAATGTCAATAGTTCACAAGATACAAGGTCATTTCTTAATTATGTATTTAGAGATAGAGCATTTTTGAATGCAATCTAAATACTTATAATAATAAATTGACTATCTGTAAGAATGATACGAAACCTTGAAAAGACACAAATTCAAATCAAGACCTTTGCAATGACACTAAATTTCACTGAAAAAACCGATTTTATCATATGATAAAATTTACTACCCTGCATAAAAATTTTTTTTTTATTCTCTTAATAATATAGATCAAATCAAATCAAATTAAACAACAATTTAAAGTTCAAAGTTGTATAAATAAAATTTGATACTAAAATATTAGTATAATAAAAATGTATTTTTAAAATTCTTATTTTAAAAAAAAAAATTCTAATTTATAAGTCAACATTATATAATATTAAATTTTCTAAAAAAAATGTCTAATAATTTTTTCATATCTTCAATATTTATCTCATAATTTTAATTTCAAAGTTCCCAATAAAAATATTCTAACTAGCGTAACAGAAGTAACAGAAGTAACGATTGAACTGGTGACAGACAATCAAGTGGTTTGATTCGCGGAACCGAGCTGGAGATTGATCGATCCTCGAAAGATTGTCGTGTGTCTCAACAAATATAAACAATTTAATAATATTATATCTTCTATTCCATTAAACGAAATAGAGCAATTTCATTAGAATCTTTTCCTCCGGTCCCGTCGACTCAGTCTTGCTCTAACTCAGTTCCTCACAACATGTATTATCCCGAAGATGGTATCTCGGACTCTAAATGCACCTCAGAGTAAGAGAATAAGAGCTTGACCAGTTAAGAGCAACTGGTCGTTATAAAATACTCCAACGCGGAAAAGAAAATAAAAAGTCAAACTATAGTAATATAATAATAATTATTATTATAATAATAAAGGATAAAAAGGGGAAGGGGAAGGGGGAGAATAAGGTTTAGCGAGTGATGGGAGTGTGAGCATGTGTGTGAGCCCAACCACTGAACGACGACGGATAAACCATAGGCTCACGACCCCGTTATTCGCGCGTAATCAATGGTAATTGCACCTAGCGGCGATCCCCCTCCCCCTCCCCCCCCACGAGCGCTCACTTTTACAATAAATATATACAGATACAGAGTCACATACAGTACAGCCTGTACTGGCCTCCCTCTTGTAATAATGTTCATGTACAACTCACTTACACGCTCATGTTATTTAACGTCGAGTTATTTAACGCGGCAAGACAAGTTTTACCCAGTTTTGCGGACAGGGCATTACAACACGGCATTTCATTAATAACATGTCTCCGTATATCTATATAGAGGGTGCACTGCACCATTGCTAACATCGATTTGTACTAAGTGTCGAATTAAAAACGCATATAATACTTCTGGCCTAATTACTCCCTCGTGTACTTAAACTTTCAGTCTCAGTCGTGGGATAAGAATCAGATTCACGTAATAATACGCCAAAGTCACATTTTAACCACTACGTACTTTACTGCTTGTACTTATACAACTTGCTGTTGTTATTATTATGTCGATGTTTATGCGTGTGGATTTATGTGTGGTTAAATTTCTTTTTTTTTCCATATTAAATAACGTTTTTTAAGATTTTTAATGAATTGTAATTTTGAAGATTTATATAAGGTAAAAATTTTAAGTCAAATTAATTTGGGTTAAAAAATTTTGTGTAATATTTAACACTTTCTTGGGTTGGTTTAAGAGAATTAATACAAATTAACGTTAAATTAATATTTATAAGTGTTTAATATTTAACACCAAATTTTTTATCGTGTAAATTTGGTGTGAAGTTAATTTTTAAAAAATTTTTCTGCAGTAAAAAATTTAAAACTAAGTTTGAATATTTTTGAAATTCATTAAATTTTTTACGCAATTATTAATTAATAAAAAATTGAAATTATTAAAAATTTGAATTTTCAAATTGAATTAATTTAAATTTGAAGAATTAATTAATTTTATATTTTTATGATAATTTTAAAAAAATTGGTTGAGGTAAAAAATTTAAAACTAAGTTTGAATATTTTTGAAATTAATTAAATTTTTTATGCCATTACTAATTAATCAAAAATTGCAATTATTGATGATTTTAATTTTTAAATTAGAAGAATTAATTAATTTAATATATTTATGATAATTTAAAAAATTTGGTAATTTAATAATTACCAAAATTGGTTGGGATAAAAAATTGAAAATTAAGTTTGAAAATTTTTTTAATTAATTTGCTAAAAAAACAAAAATTTTTAATATTGTAGCAAAAATTTTGAATTTTTTACTAAATTACAATTTTTCGCTGTTAAAATTTTTAAAGACTTTTGAAAATGAAAATTCAAAAAATTGATCAATTTTTTATATTTATGTAAATTTAAAAAAAAATTTTTTTGGGGTAAAAATTCAAGAGTAAGTATAGAAATTTTTTAAATGACAAATTTGATAAAATTTAATGATTTAATTAATTTTTTTATCAAATTACTTTATCACTAAAATAAATAAATCTATTACAAAAAATAAAAAAAAAATCTTAACATTTTTAAACAATTTATTTGCTGAAAAATAAAACTTTTAATTCTGTAGCTAAAAAAGTTTAATGATTTGGTATAGAATGACCCGTTTTAACTCTAATTTCCCCTCGATTTTTACAAGAATGTAGGTGCAATTTGAGTGTATATATAAATGTCTATATATGTGTATATAAATGTGTATATATGTGTACTACGACCAATACCGAGAGATTTTTATCAGCCAAAAAAGAGGAGCATAAAAAAAATAAATAAGGGAAAAACAGTCTTAAAGGGGTGGATTATTTTCTACGCGGCGAATGCTCCTCCATCGAGAGAGTTTATATACATAGATACTCTATTCGTTCATTCGGTTTTTATTTTCTCGCTCGTTCTGTTCTATACCGGGTTTAGTTGCTGGTTTCTTAATTTTTTTTCAGCTGCAGACGCCAGCGAAGAAAACGTCTATTGATTTTCAGCCTTAATGAATTCGAGCTAACAAAAAAAAACCCCTCTGTATTTTATTCTTATACTTTTTTCGGGCGGCGGACTGATGGCTTACACCCCCGCATTTAAACACACGCTTTAAACACAACCAGCAGCCAGCAGCTCACTAACCCCATCCGCTGATTCCACGAACCACGCCAATCACTGCGCCGGCATAATTACAAGCGTGCAGGCTAAAATAGCAAACTAACCAGCCCTTATTCTTTCGGTTAATTCTACGGAGCTTCTTGCCGGGCCACCCCCCAAAGCTTCACCTCCTTCATCCCCTTTACCTCCAGAAGCTTTAGGCCCGGCACTCGCGGGTCAATGAAAAAAATAACGAACCTCCGGGCGAGAATAGAACTACTGTTTTGTCTGGATAATTATTTTAAATAATTTATTCACTTTTTATTTTAATTTAATTTTGCTAGAATTTATTTATATTCTAAATTTAGTGTTAAATACAAAATTACATAATTTATTTTTTAGTTAATTTAAAAAGGTTTTAATTAATATATGACTAGCAATTTTGCAGTCACTATGTGACTGCTGTGAGTTGTAAACTCTAAATAAATAAAATTTTGCTTTATTAAATAATTACTTTTGTTAAATTGCACTGTATTTTATTAACTGTAGACGTTTTTAAAGATATAAGCTCATCCCGATGTTACATTCATCAAGAGCTTTCATTTGAGTACCTACATGCATTTTTGATATATTTTTCATATATACATATATACATAATATATACTTTAAAGATATAAGCTCATCCCGATGTTACACTCATCAAGAGCTTTCATTTAAGTACCCACATGCATTTTTGATATATATATATATATATATATATATATATATATATATATATATATATATATATAATATATAAATATATAAAATATATGTAAAAATGATGTGGGTACTCAAATGAAAGGTCTCGATGAATGTAATGTCGAGATGAGCTTATATCTTTAAAAATATCATTATTTAACAAGATAGCAATGTCAGTTCTTAATTATTGATATTTTAAAAGAGAAAAAGCTCATTCCGATGTTATACTCATCAAGAGCTTTCATTTGAGTACCCACATGCATTTTGATATATATATATATATATATATATATATATATATATATATATATATATATATATATATATATATGCATATACATATAAATATATGAAAAATTGATGTGGGTACTCAAATGAAAGGTATTGATGAGTGTAACATCAGGATGAGCTTATATCTTTAAAAATGTCAATAGTTCATGAGATACAAGGTCATTTCTTAATTATGTATTTAGAGATAGAGCATTTTCGAATGCAGCCCAAAGTTGTCTTATTTTTCAAAAATGTAATCAGAAGTTTTGGGTTCCATTCCTAGCTTAGTTAAATTTTCTTATTTTTTTTTTTATACGATTTTTCCGATAATTAATTTCTCAAATAAATAATTATTTTTCTTCAATAAAATAAATTTTTTTTATCAGCGTAATTTTTAATAATTTTGATGGACGATTTTTGTATAAAAAAAAAAAGTTGATCAACATTTGCTTCACTAATGATTTGTGACGACCAAAAACGTTTCTTGACCCAGTGATGGGTGTCAGTCACAAGATCTTAGGATGTTGACTAAGACGCAGATGTCTCTCGGTCGGCTGATGTCCCCCTTGGGCGGCATTTGGTAAATTGAAATTGCGTTGGGGCGACTTCTCCAAGCAGATAAGAAGAGAAGACCCGTACCTCAGCTCTGTTGCCGAACAAGGAGGAGGAGACCGAGAAAAAACGTCTTGTAATTAACGGCTCGCAATCAACGCCGCTCGGCTGAAAGAATTCTTGATTGCAGATTGAACACTCTTTTTTACCCTCGTGGTAAGTGTAAAACGAATAAAGAGTATAAAAGACTACAGAATGTATACCCAACCAAGAAAGATGAGAAATAAAATAAAATATAAAGTTTAAAAATAATGCAAGAGCCGTTAAACTCGTGGGATAATCTACTCGGGTACCATACAATTTTCATTCGCACGGTTTCATTTCGATTAACGCACCCTCGCGGCCAGGACGCTTCTACTTTTATTTGGGGCTCAAACTTTTAAGCGCTCAAACTGGAGTAGTCTAGTGCTCCTCTCCTCTTTTCTCTTTTCTACTCGGTGAGAGGTATCTTTGGCGCTTATATTAATTGTCCTACTAAACAGCCTGTAAAGTATCTCATCTCGCCTGTAATGCCCTTTGCTTTGTCGAATTGTCCTTGCATCACCTCCAGAGTCGGCAATAAAAATTAAACCCAAGGAATAGATTTTTCTACAATAAACGAATTCGAACGAAGCTTCAGCTTCGATCCCTGGGGCTATTTCTCACCGAGGGTTCATTTTTACACCAGTTCTTTGATCTCTGATGTATCGGGAGCATCAAGTCCTATAAAATATTATAATAAAAAAATTCATGTAAAGTAGGTTTAAATTTTTTTGATATTTCCTGTTTTATTCCTGCACAGTAAAAAATTTTGCGTCAAAATATTTTGTGTCAAAAATTTTTATGTCAGATATTTAACACTTTTTTGTGTTGATTTAACAGAATAAACGTTAAATTTACACATAAAAGTGTTAAATATCTAACACAAAAATTTTTAACTCTAAGTTTTTTGACACAATGACGCAAAATTTTTCACTTTTTGTAAAAAAAATTTTTTATGTGGTCTAAAGTGTCCATATGTGGCTTTAGATGTTCATATTAGACTTAATATGGTCATATATGCCCATGATAATTTTTTAACTGAGTATAGTTCTGAAAATATCCAACAGGTGGCGCATGGTCGCTAATTCTTTTCTTTACAAGAGTGTTCAATCTGAGGAAATAAGTTATAAAATAAAAATTTTTTTTTTGCTCGCCTGAGTTGCTTATATAAAATTGTTTTTCATGTTAATTAACTATTAAATTAATTTTTAATTAATTTGACATAATAATTGCCATAAAAATACATAGTAATAAATTTTGCGTCATTGCGTCAAAAAGTATTGAAAATTTTAGTGTTACATACTCAACACTTTTTTTTATTGATTTAACATTTATTGTGTTAAATTAACATAAAAAAGTGTTAAATATTTAACATAAAAATTTTTAACACAAAATTTTTTGACGCAATGACGCAAAATTTTTTACTGTGTCTCCAGAAAAATTCAAAAATTGCAATAGATTGATTAATTTTTTATATATAGAGCTTGATATGACTACTAGAGATGAATATTAGATTATATATGGCAATATATTAAAATTAGCCATCTGAAAAAAAATTTTTTTCCAAATTTTTAATCAACTAACATCGAATAAAATTGTATTAAAAATAAAATGATCTTAGCGAAAATAAAAGAGAATTACTAGCAGACGATATAATTCAATCGGTAATTAATTTCGTCTAATCCAGTGGCCAGCGACGGCTGCTGTAGTCACGATAAAAGCGTCCATTTTTTAATTATCTTTTACGTCATAAATCTTGAGCGACCTATCCGGTAGGGGTCTGTCCGGAACTTGGAAATCCGCGAAATGAGATCGAACGAATTCCGGCTCATCCTCTTCACCTCCATCTTCACCCTACCGCCACTTCTACACTTCTTTGGTATGAATCTGAGCTACCGAAAAAAGAAACTTATTTCAGTGGTGGTGCCTGCAAACATTTGCTTCTGATTCAGTGTTTCCAACACACTCACCGGTTCATGACTCGACGGCACAAACCCTCAAACCCTCTTTTCAGAAAGGGGACGAGATGATAAAAAATATGAGGCGTAAAAATCTCGTGGTGTCATAATGAGATTCGATCGAAATCACCCGCATGGAAGTGCGTCTGCCTCAAGGATTTGTAATAATTTTCATTCTAAATTTTCTTTTTTTTTATTTTTATTTATAATTCATGATTTTTCATTAAAATTTTTTAAATTTCCAACTAATAATTTTATGAATATGATAATAATAATAATAATAATAATAATAATAATAATAATAATAATAATAATAATAATAATTATAATAATAACTAGCTATTTCTTAATTATTGAGATTTTTTAAGATATAAGCTCATCCTGAAGTTAAGCTCATCAAGACCTTTCATTTGAGTACGCACACGATATTTTTTATATATTATATATATATATATATATATGATATTTCTCATATTTGTGAAATATATAAAATATATAAAAAATTCGTGTGGGTATTCTAATGAAAGGTCTCGATGAGTGTAAATCCAGGATGAGCTTATATCGTTAAAAATATCATCAGTAGACAAAATAAAACGTTATTTCTCATTTATTGATATTTTTAAAGATATAAGCTCATCCCAATGTTACACTCATCAAGAGCTTTAATTTGAGTACCCACATGCATTTTGATATATTTTTCATATATACATATATATAAAACATATAAATATATGAAAAATTGATGTGGGTACTCAAATGAAAGGTCTTGATGAGTGTAACATCGAGATGACTTTATATCTTTAAAAATGTCAATAGTTGACAAGATAGCAATGTCAGTTCTCAATTATTGATATTTTTAAAGATATAAGCTCATCCCGATGTTACACTTATCAAGAGCTTTCATTTGAGTACCCACATGCATTTTGATATATTTTTCATATATACATATATATAATACATATAAATATATGAAAAATTGATGTGGGTACTCAAATGAAAGGTCTTGATGAGTGTAACTTTGGGATGAACTTATATCTTTAAAAATGCCAATAGTTCACGAGATTCAGGATCATGTTTTAATTATGTATCTAGAGATAGAGCATTTTCAAATGCAGCCTAATTACTTATCATCATAAATTGACTTTTGGTGAGAATGATACGAAACCATAAAAAGGCACAACTTCAGGTCAAGAATTTTCCAACGATACCAAATTTAACCATAAAAACCCATTTTATCATATAAATATACTGACCGTAAAATTTTGCTCATTTTCTTAATGATATAGGTAACCAATTTTTAACAAATAATAATAATTTTAATCAATAATAATAATTATAATATTGACGAAAGCAGAGCAATAATGTATATTTCACACGTAAGTGAACTCCCAAACAAATATAATATAAAATTAATAGTCCGTGTTAAACATTACATATTATATTATTATTTTGAATATAATAACTAACACTTGAAGTAAATGTTGCTCTTGGATGGTTGATGTGCGTGATCGCGTAACGTACGATAATAACAGGCGGCGCCGGTTCGTTACAAATTAATGATCTCTACGCGGGGGACGGGGAAAGGGGCTCTGATTTTTGCTCTTGCTCAGAGTTTGGGCCTCACTCAAAAATTAAGAGCCAGCTCTACCCGAGGGTAGAGTTATTCCCTTGCATTCTTATTACAAGAATGGAAACCCGTGATTCGGTAACTGATTTCACGAATGTGTACGTGTACTGAAGGTCTGAGTGTGAAAACCTTTCAGATATTTGTTATTTGTTATAAGTTATAAGTACTCTTTCTTTCTCCACTTCTTTCCTCTTTTCATTTCATTTCTCCTATTCTTATTCATTTGACGTATTCTTTCTCTATGCATCTATATGGATTATATTTTATTATATTATATTATAATATATTTTTTTCTTCTGTATATAAGGATACATCGGCGGCAAGAACAAGAGCAAGAGAGAAAGGATTTTCATTTCACATTACTAGACCTTTGTCTGTCACGTGAGAACTTTGTGTGAGCTGCCAATATATTATAACAAGGGGGTGCTTCGATCGATCTGATCGAGCTCAACCGATTGAGCCCACAAATGGGTGATATTTTGATATCTGTATATGTAGAGATGCTTGTCAAAATTTTGACACTTTCAGATATTTGATATTTTTTTTTTCTTCGGACTTAATTTTTAATCCTCAGGCCCAAAATTTATTTTTAAATTTTAAGTTTGAAATTATTAATTAATAGTTTGACCGATATTGGGCGTAATATTCAAATTTATAAAAAAATACTTTAATATCTTTTTTAAAATTATTTTTATATTAATTATTTAATTTAAAAATAAATTTTTTTTTATTTTTTTAAAAATTAAATTTGTTTTGTTTTTTTCCGGACTTAATTTTTAATCTTTCGGCTCAAAATTTATTTTTAAATTTTAAGTTTGAAATTATTAATTAATAGTAGGCCCGATATTGGGCGTAATATTCAAATTTATAAAAAAATATTTTAAAATTATTTTTATATTACTTTTTTTAACAAAATTATTTAATTTAAAAATTTATTATTGATTTTGTAAATAATGAATTTTTTAATTAAAAAATTTATTATTAATTTTTTTAACAAAAATTATTTAATTTAAAAATTTATTATTAATTCTTTAGACAGTGAATTTTTTAATTAAGAAATTTATCATTAATTTATTCAATAAAATTTTCGAAAATTTTAAAATTTAAGAAATAATTTTTATTTAAAATAAAAATTTTAATAATTAAGGTAAAAGTCCCTATTATGAGACACTTTTCAAGGTAGGTTGAACATTCCTGCGAATAATTAATCCATTAAAGAAAAAAATACAATTTTAATCGCATTATACGATAATTTGATGATCATTAAATCAATATTTCTATTGTTTTTATAATTTTTTTGGTTAAAAATTAATTAAATTATGGTTTTTTAGAGGAACCTATATGACCCTATTTATGAGACACTTTAAAGTCACATGTCCCCAGTGTCTCAAACCACAGGACCCTATTTTTGAGACAGTTAAAAAATCAGCAAAGTTGACCAAATTTTATATATTTATTAATTTTAGACAATCGTATTTACAAAAGAAGGAATTATTTCAATTTTTAATAAACTTATAAAAAATTTTTTATGAGTTAAACAATTAATCAACGCAAATTATTGAATTAAATCTACTTTTCTTTCTTGATTTTTTTTTGTCATTCCTTGACTTGAGCCATTAATTTTGTTTTCTTCTTTTAATATTTTTTTATTGTTAAATTTTTCCTCTTTCATGTTTTTTAACTTTTCTTTTTTTAACTTTTGTTTGTACCATTCATCAGAGGTGTCCACAAATGATAACTTTGACTTGCCTGTTTTTTCAATTTTTATTGTTTTTTTCTTCGGTAAATAATTCAATGGCAAAGTGAATATTTCTTTCGGAGGTTTTTCGGAACATTTATCTAAAAATATGAATTTTTCGTAATTTTATTCATAATTTTTAAAACTAGTTCATAAACAATTATTTTACATTACCTTTATCAACAGTTATTGATAAAATCTTGTGAATAGAACGATATTTGTCAATCATTGCAAGCATAGGATCTGAATTTTCTATCATAAGTTCTGAAAAACAGTCACATTAAGTTAAATTTATTGAACATGAATGTGAGGTTGACATTTACATACCTAATTGATGAACTTTGTTGTTTATAGGATTTGTAGAATGAATATTTGTGAGCTCTGTTATAATCTCTCTGGGCTGTGCAGATATATCTAAATTTGTATCATCAGTAGAGATAGTTAGATCAATTAGGCTGTGTTCACTGAAGTCTTTAGAAGTGCTCCGTATTACGTTATTGCTATCAATTGATGATTCTTGAAGACTAACTTGACTAGATTCATGTATAACCGTAAAAAGTTGTCCATCATTCATTAAATTATTTTGTTCACAGTTTATCCCATTAAAATGATACTGTCTAAGACAGTAACGGATTGTTATACATCTTCAATAATTCAGTTTTTGTCACAGGTGACCCTATTACTGCTCTGTACAAAACCCACTGAACAATAACATCCTCTTCTTTTAAAGATAACACTGTCACCGGGCCAGTTCTAATTTTTGCCTTCTCAGGACTAATACTTTTTCATTTAGCAAGGGTAGCAATCGGTACTCCATAAACAGCAGCTGCTTTTCTCAAGGACAACTCTGTGTCTTCCATTGCTTTTAGAGTTTTTTCTATATTTGACGAATTATAAATACTTAATCCTTTTAACTTTTTTTTCTCTATTTTATTATTCATTTTGGAACACAACACTTTTTTTCTTTGGTTGAATTTGATGATTGAGTTTTTATCACTTTGGAATTTTGTTTATGCTTCATTATCTCAGCTTTTTATTATAATTTACTTTTTACTTAGTCTGAAATAATACGAAATAAATAATATATTTTCAGAATCAATATACAAAAAAATATTATAAATTTATCCAAAAGTTTTAATTAAAAAACAGAAAAACTTGTTGACAAAGTTATTCAATGTTATATGATTTGAGGTTAGATTCATGATCTAAAGCTATTTGAGTTAAAATACTTACTTTTAGAAAAATATTTGAGGTTTTAATAATAGCCAATATTTTAGAACATATAATTGCACTATTTTTATAACTAATATCACATATTAGCAATATAAAATCTTATAAATGTACACTGTCTCACTTAATCGGGACAAGTCGAAAAACATATGTCCGTATTACACAGTACACCGAGAAAAGTGTCTCATAAACCGGGGCATTAACGTAAATAAGTGTAGGCATTGTGAGACACTCAGATTTAAAATATTATAAAAAAAAAAAATGCATAAATGTGTATAGAAATAAAATCTATTAATCATCAGCTTTCAATTGATATACAATTTAATATAAAAGTAGAAGACACAATAAAATTACACTAACATAAAAAACTAGGTTGCCGTTGTCGTTTTACTATTCTTGGTCGTGGCTTTGAGCACAAATAACAAACCTCGCACTTTAATAAATATTTTTTAAAAACAGTATGGAATTAATTAACAGCCAAAGTCGAAAATTGCTTTTGAAATAGATGAAATAATATATTTATTATACTTTTAGTATGCTAGGGGTGTGTTTTTTTTATAAAATAGTATTTTTATGAAGTGTATCATAAATGGGGACATCGTCTCATAATAGGGACTTTTACCTTAATTTTAAATTCAAAATTTTTCCCTTATTTTCTTGTATTAAAATTCACAAAATTTTATAATTATAACAAAAGTTAAATTATTACAATAATTAATTTTTTATTTTTATTATTTTATATTAAAAAATTTCCTATGAAATAAAATAAAATTAATTTTACTACACAAATTTATAAAATATGATTATTGTAAAAATTAACAATTAAAAAAAATTTCACTTAATAATTAAGTATTAAAATTTCGTCCAAATTCATTGACCAATTAAAAAAAGTCATAAATATGTAATTACACTAATAATTCTCTAAAATTTAAATAAAATAAACCACCTGAATAATTTATTAGCGACCAGGCTAAGGGGTTGTTTATTCCTAATGACTAATGACAATAAAAGCCTAATTTTAGAGCGGCAATAAAAAGAAAAATATCAGCAAGGTAAGTAAAGCCAGAATTAACAATCTCGTGGTCGTGTTGAGTAATGATCGATGCATAGATCTATAGCGTACGCCAAACACTGTAAGCAATGTTGGAGCGGTGATTACCATAATTTGATTACTCGCGATGCAGTAATGGTCGCGTGGCTCAAGCTTGTTCGGCTTAGCTGCCTGATTTTTTATTTTAAGTAACGAGTGTAAGTATACGCCGATGGTAAACTGCGTCAGGGCAATGCACAAGACACAAGACGCTCTTCTTCTCGTTACATATTACAGTACAGTATAGACACAAGAGAATACGAGGGAGTACCGCGACTTTAAAACGTCGATTCTCACGAAACGCGTGTAAGCTTATATTCTTTCCATTATTACGTCTCTAATTTAGTTTACAATGTGAATTTATAATATAATAATAAAATTCAGTAGCTGGTTATTTTATTATTGCCATTGCTATTACTATTATGGTTATTATTCTTTAACAATAATCTGGAGATATTTCACTTAGTATAATATTATGTCGCCAGTAAGTTAATACAGCTTGCAGAGGTTTTATTATTTTCTATCAGCCAGCGATGCGATAGATGGATTATTCACGTAACGAACGACAAGTCATTACCATAATTACATTACCGCGTTGTCATATAGATGTACACGAGCAATCTACCGTCGCGTGGTTCGGCCTTGTTCAAATCAAACTAAACTCATTTTTTTTTCACATGCTATCCAATCACCGTTTCTTACTCTATTACTTGTAAATAAATTAAATGCCATTCTATTTTAAATAAAAATAAAAAAAGAAGAGTTTTATATGTAAAAAATTTATCTAAAAAAATTATGTGGAAGATATTAATTTATTTTAATAAATTTTTATTTAAAAAATATTTATAAAACTTACTACTAAAAGTATTTTTACGTAATGAAAATGAAGTTAGCTGACATTTAAAAATTTGTAGAAATTTTTTATTGAAGAAATATCGATTAAACAATTAAAAAAAAAATTTCACATGCACAGTAAAAATTTTGCGTCAATGCGTCAAAAAATTTTGTGTTAAATATTTAACACTTTTTTGTGATAATTCAACACAATAAATGTTAAATTTACATAAATAAGTGTTAAATATTTAACACAAAATTTTTTGACGCAATGACGCAAAATTTTTTACTGTGTGTAAAAAACTTGAAAAACTACAAGTGCAATTTTTTAGAAATATTTTTTAGTTTTAATTTAATTTAAAAAAAAAAATCGAAAATTTTTAAACGTCTGCTAACTTCAGTGTCATTTTTATGTATTATTTTTTTATAGAGATTTTTTATAATAGAAGGGTCCTTTGATCTCCTTACGGAGATCCACACGAAGTAAAATTTTTGAAACTTCCTGAAAATTTGTAAATTCAATCTTTGTAGTCTAATAATTAATAAAAAAAAAAAACAGTAGGTTTCCGGGATTTTAATGAAATAATTAAGTTTAAAATTGTAATTTTTACATGAATGGAGATTCCACCAGCCGGGTATTTGGTTAAGAATTTAATGCAATTAACGATTTAAAAAAAATTTTATTTTCATTGAATTTGATTGAAAAAATAATAAGCTTTCGATTAAAACAATAAAAAAGTAGCTTTCCGAACGTATTACGGAGATATTTTATATTTTTAATGAAAAATCACTCGGAATTTGCGTTCTTTACAGTCTTGTATTTGACTTGGCAACACCGCTTGCGCAGTTACTCATGCGCATAAGTAACCGCGGTTTTTTAAATGCTAGAAGATCTTAGTAATTTTAGTTAGACAGTAAACATAAATAAATTTTAAGGTTAGGGACACTATTGCGGTGTTGTCAAGTGTATACCGGTAATTCAGAGTGCTATATTTTTTATTAGTCAATTAAATGTTAATAATTATTTAATAAGTAAATTTTTCGGAAATTTCCTCAAAAATGTTATTAATTTATTTAAAAATTAATTTTAAGATAACAAAAGTATTTTTACGTATTATTTTTTTATAGACATTCTTTACACTAAGAAGGTACTTGGATCTCCTTAAAACAAAAAAAACCTATATTATAAAATACATGAAAATCTTGAAGTTAGTCAAAGGTCGAAACTCGCAAAAAACGGGATACGATCCATCATCGGTTAAAATTTAGACGCGCGCGAAGCGCGCTCTTCAAATTTCTAGTATTTTTAGAATTTTTGAGGGGAGGTGTGACGTTAAGATGAAAATTTTAATTTCAGTCTTTGATAAACAGAAAAAAAATCTCAAAGTATATTTTCCGAAAATTTCCTCAAAAATGTTATTAATTTATTTAAAAATTAATTTTAAGATAACAGAAGTATTTCTACGTATTATTTTTCTATAGACAGTCTTTACACTAGCAGGATACTTGGATCTCCTTAATCAATATTTTTAATTGATTAATAATAACCGAAAAATGAAAAAAATTATATTGTAGAAATTTAATTTTTGTGTTTTAAATAGAAAAATTTATAAAATAAAAAAAATTAATTAAGAGCTTACATTTTCAATAAATTTTTTTTTTAATAATATTAAAGTCAAATAAAATAAAAATATCTAAAAATGTTGTAGTATAATAAAATAAAATAAAAATTCCGTGTCTGATTACTTTGACAGCTCTTTAGAACCGCTCCTTCGAACCGCGAGAAAACAAGAATAACACCAAAAAATTTCTAAAATATCGATCGGATTTGTGTGGCTAAATCAAGAGAACGGACACTTGGTAATAAAGCCCAGTAGAAAATGAAAGACGGACAGAGGATCTCTGCGAATAAAAGAACAAAAACCCGAAAATATAAAGACGGATGAATGTGAATAAACTCGGGAGAAATCAGAGTTGAGACGATGGGTGGAGGAGGAGCAGTGAAGAGGAAGGGGAGTAAGGGTGGAGGATGAGCTCAGGTGGCCGGGACAGCCGAGGATGAAGGGGATGAAGCTCCTCGGGTAGAAGAAGGCCAGGCGGTGTAAGGAAATAAAGAGCAAGTCCAGCAGTCTCAATCGATAGGGAAATATCGGAGCGAGGGTGAGGATGGGTTTTTACTCATCCTCCCTACTTCTGTCTTTACAACCGACCAGTAAGAAGTGGAGTTCCAGGGTAAGAATGAGAAAAGAACCGAGAGAACAAGACGAAGAGAAGAACAGACGTATGTATACGGTGATTGGGAGGGAGACTTAACCAGGAGACTTCCACGTATGTGGAGAGGCTGGTGAGGAGAGGGTGGCGTTACGGATGCACAGGGGGTGGCATTAGTCGACGAGAGGCGAAAGGCGGGCGGCTTCCAAGGAAAATCGTACTGAGCGGCAGCTTCTTTGTTCGCCCGGGAATCCTCGCTTCTTTTTCTTCTTCTAAATGTGGATGTAGATGTGTTTGCATATGTGAGCATGTTAGTATATATATATATATGTACATATATATACATATATATGTATATATATATATATATATATATATATATATATATGTACATATATATACATATATATGTATATGCCGTTGTCTACGATCTCGACCTAACCTGGACGGTAGAGTGTTTCTTTTATTTTTCTTTCTTCATAGGAGGACTCTCCAGATCTCCACACATTTGGATACCATTTGAGGATGTACTGTACACATACATTGTAATATAATGGCACGTAGTATTGGTACACTGTTACACTAGCACTGTTACGTAGCGGGGGCGGAAAAAAAATAAAATGAGACACTTTTTATTTAAACGTCTTCCCGAGGTCTTTTTATCGATCTAAAGATTTATTCAAATGCTTCCTTCCTTCTAGTATCCCCTAAACATTACAATGGAATATTTATGTGTGTTCGAGGAGATAATTAAATCGATTGTTCTTTGACGATTCAAGATCACCAGTGATAATTGACGGTTGTTTGAGCTGAGAGTGTAATTATTTAAGAGGAGTAGGCCCTGAAAGGCCTTAGCATGATCTTATACTGAATAATTCGCGGTTATGACCCTCCGATGATTATTCCTTATTATCGCCCTTCGTGATAAACTCAATTAAAACCGCTCGGCTTTGTGGAAGACACCCCCAGTGTACACTCGATACGTCTCTTTTATCGTTTAAATCCCCGTAGATATTGCTATTGCTGTTGGTTATACTTATACTTATACTGCTGAGTGGTGGGAGCCAGGAGATTATGTAACGCTACGCGTTAACGATCCGAGGAGAGGGTGGAGGAGGTATTGACGAATTTTAAAGGTTTTATTGACTTGGGGGTTAGTTTTTTTGGATTGAGACTATTTTGAAGAGTTTTTTGGCAATTTATCACTAAAAATTTTCAATTATTTTTATACAAAGCAATATGTGGTCTTACACGGAAAAAAAAGATGATTTAAAAATTGCATCAATAATGATGTAAAAATCCGATTGTACGAGTGGCGTTAGTTTTGGTTTGAGGTGATACAAATATTGTATCACCGTGATGTAGATTCCACATCACAGTGGAGTAAATTATGAGTGCGCTACACGCATGCGCCTGAATATTGTATAGGTTATATTTGTTGTTGATGTTTTGTGTCGTATGTATTTTTAACTTCCCGCTAAGAAAATTGAAAATTTTCAAAAATCGGGAAGTTATTGTTTTCACCCCGGTTTTCGAAAATCGAGTTTTCATCAGATCTCGATGTTTTGAGGTCCTAGGAAGCTTTCCTGACTATTTCCGCGGTGATGTCACCGTGTCTGTATGTATGTGTGTGTGTGTGTGTAAATCTCTCATAACTTTTGAACGGATCATCCGATTCGATCGAAATAAGCGGAATTTTGAAGAGTTCCTTTGCCCCTAGAATTCTGATACTAATTTACAGAATTTGAGTCGATCAATTTTGAGAAATCTCAAAAATAAAATTTCCAAAAATTCGTTTTTTTAAAATATCTTTTAATCGGCTGAACCGATCAATTCCAAAAACTAATCAGCTCTTAACCTCAAAAAACCACGTCGATTGCCACCAGCTCGATCAAAATTGGTTAATTTGTTCATGAGATATCTTTGTCGAAAAAAATGTTTTTTTTCAGAATTTCTATGAAATTTTTAGTCTGAATTTTAGTTTTGAAAATTCAAAAAATAGTGTTCTATAAAACTTTCATTAGCCTTTTGAGCTCGAAGAGCTCAAAAGCACAGAACAGTGATTTATTTGAGCTCGTAGAGCTCAAAATTACACATAAATTATATTTTTGAGCTCGAAGAGCTTAAAAAATAAGTGAATTTTTTGAGCACTTCGGTATGGAGGTAGCGGGAAGTTGCAGGGATGGTCTTTAGGGTCAACCGTTTTCCTAATTTTTTTATTAATTAAGAATTTGTTATAAAAAAAAACTTGAAAATAACATAGCCGATGACTTTGTATGTCCAATGCTAAAAGAATATTGTCTTGAAAAATTTATGTCAAGGTTTGAGGGTACGAATATTACCGTCAAGTTAGTCCCGTTTAAAATACATTAGATACAAAAATTATATCACCGGGTGGCGTAAATTTAGCATCACCTCTCTTGACTTCACGGGTGATACAATTTTTTTATCACCTGATGAGATTTTAAAGCCACTTTTTTTTCCGTGTATGTGATCATAAAAAGGTTTGTATGAGAATAAAAGAAAGTTTATAGTAATTTATATTTTTTTTAAAATCGCGCTAATTTTTTCAACCCTTTAGCGGAGAATGATGGAGTAAAGAGAAGAATAAAACCGTATCATTGGGTTTAGAGCCTTAAGATATTGCCCTTTACCTTGGATATACTTTGAGTCAATCTGGAGTCTAGTTTGGAGGGCTAGGAGCGAAGTTAAGGGTGAATCTGCTTAACCCACCTGATGTATTGCGTGGGTGCATATCTAAACTGGGTGAATTAAATGATAACGTAGTTTCTGTTCAATCAGATCACTTTCTACAGTACTTTCTTCTCTCGAGGATATATTTTGTCGGGATTTATTTGAGCGTGGGTGTGGAGTGTTAAATCAATTTATATTAGGATGAGTTTTCTTTGGCTATACACTGTATATACATTTGGGTAGAAATTTTCGATGTGATTTGAGGAAAAGAACGAGAATGTAGATCAAAATTTGTTGATAAATTGAAATTCCGATGTTTATAAGCATTATTTTGAAGAGTTAGATGATATTAAATGCATATAGATAAAAAAATCTTTAAATTAAATAAAATTATTCAAGCTAAGAATAATTTTTTTATTGAAGAATTTCTCTATTTATTTTAAGACGATCTTACTTTTCAAAATCGCGAATCGATTTAAATTGCAAATCAATTTTGTTTCTTTTTATCCACCCAGGGAAAGGGGAATGGCAACACATCAACTATCTCCCGATACGTGACAAGCTAACGCAGCTTTTTGGGGTACCCAGACGTGGTGTGGTAGATGTGTGGCATTAGTTGTGAGTCGCGAAAAAATAAACGAGACTAGATAAAAAATGCGCATCTCAACTGATTTTAAGAAGATCTACGCGAAAATTGTAATTTTTACATGTAAGTAAATGGAGATTTTACCAGCCGTGTATTTGGTTAAGAATTTAATACAATTAAGGTAGTTAGGCCCAAAAAGCAAAAATTCAAGAAATCTCCCAAACTCCGTATAGAAGTAGTTAAATACATAATACACACGCTGTTAAAATTTAGAGACAATTTACCACGTCTAACCGAAGATAATTGCAATTGAAAATGACATTTTTACACAGGCGGTATGGGAAAAGAGAGAGAAAACCGCGAGTTTTATTATTTTTGTATTGAAAAAATTTTAAGAATTTCACGAAAAACTAACATTACTTAGATTAATACATGTATAATTACCCTACAAAATTCTGGAATTCCCTACCACATAGTTTTTGAGAAATCATTGATAAACTAGTAAAGTAAACAAATAAAGTCATGCGAGGAAGTAAGTGAGCAATAGCCCGTAAGAGAGGCAACACTAGCGCGTGACGAAGACAGCAGCAGCATAAACTATAGATTGGGAAATAACTACCTTAACGATTTAAAAAAAATTTTATTTTCATTGAATTTGATTGAAAAAATAATAAGCTTTCGATTAAAACAATAAAAAAATGAGCTTTCTGAACGTATTACGGAGATATTTTATATTTTTTATGAAAAATCACTCGGAACTTGCGTTCTTTAAAGTCTTGTATTTGACTTGGCAACACCGCTTGCGCAGTTACTCATGCGCATTAGTAACCGCGGTTTTTTAAATGCTAGAAGATCTTAGTCATTTTAGTTAGACAGTAAACATAAATAAATTTTAAGGTTAGGGACACTCTTGCGGTGTTGTCAAGTGTATACCGGTAATTCAAAGTGCTATATTTTTTATTAGTCAATTAAATGTTAATAATTATTTAATGAGTAAATTTTTCGGAAATTTCCTCCAAAATGTTATTAATTAACTTAAAAATAAATTTTAAGATGACAAAAGTATTTTTACGTATTATTTTGTTATAGATATTCTTTACACTAGGAAGATACTTGGATCTCCTTAAAACAAAAAAACCTATATTATAAAATACATGAAAGTCTCGAAGTTAGTCATAGGCCGAAACTCGCAAAAAACGGGCCACAAGTCAACATTGGATAAAATTTAGGAGCGCGCGTAGCGCGCTCTTCAAACTTCTAGTATTTTTAGAATTTTGAAGGGGAGGTGTGACGTTAAGATGAAAATTTTAATTTCAGTCTTTGATAAACAGAAAAAAAATCTCAATCTTTTTTTAAAATAAAACCAAAATTTTTGGGAATTTTGAAATTTAAGAAATAGTTTTTGTAAACAAGTAAATTTTTTTTCCTCTAAAAATTTCGTAATAAAAAATTCTTTTTAATTAATTTATTAAAAAAATTAATCATTAACGTCAATGGCAACTTTATTGACCGCGAAATGAATGTTTTAAATAAAATGGAACATCGTAAAAAAATTAATTTATATTAATTTGAAGGTGAACTGCCGCGAAATTTAAATTAACAACTTTGCGCTGGGATGTGTGAAGATATTTTTAATGTACATAAGATCCATGTGTGTGTGTATTTATGTGTAATAATAACAAAATAAAAGACAGTGTTATTATTGTGTGTAAGTCTTGAAACCGTACGTCCTACGTATAGTACTTGAGCGTGGTAGCCAAGCGGCCTACTCGGATCTAACAATGAAACCCGAAGAAAAACGACGTGTCGGATAGGAGTCTGGAAAGATACTGGATACTGTTCCTAAATTGTTAGTGTGTCTGTGTGTGTGGATGCTCGCCGTTTAACGACGATTTCGATCGTTTACGACTTTAATAATTTAGGCGCAGCTCGGACGCGACGCTCGACACGTTTTGGCTCGTAAACCGCTGACTAAATCCGTATTTATGGGAAAGAAAAGGTAGCTGGACCCTCTGCATTCACCAGCCACCTTCTACAATTTTACTTTTATTCTTTTAATTTCTTCTTTTGCCTTTTTATTTATTGTATTGTATTTTACATCCGATCGGAGTCAGACCATTTTTTCTGATGACCCTAAAAGCGATTTTGAGACGAGTAATTAAAATAATTATTCAAATCTACTTTTTAGGAGTCAGTTGTAAATCAGCAAGTTTAATATTTATGAATTTATTTTATTGATTTTCATTAAAATTATTTTTTACGGGCCGTAAAAATATATTATTCTGAATAAAATGTGTGTAATAATCTCTGAAGAGTTGGGAGTAAGTATGAGCATGTGTGGATGCTTTGCTGTTGTACGTGCAAATAAAACGTTTGTCCAAGAAAGACCGCGTTGTTTTTTCGGGGTGTGGTAAGCCAAGTACTAGAGTTGAGGGTTGAACAAAGGTTTCTTGACCTTTTTCTCATCGCATCTTTATATATATATGTACATATATATGTATGTATGTCCTATCTCTTGACATTACAAGACTAGTCGATTTTTTTATTTCCCGCAAATGTGGAGCATAAATATAAATTAAGAAGAGAAAATGGATGGAAAAATTTTAATTTGTGTTTTTAGAAAAATTTTTTATTGAAACAAATTTATAAATGAGAAAAATTATTATAATCTAGGGGGCTGGTTTATTATTTATTAGTAACAGAAATTTTTTTAAAGTTTATAGAAGTGAAATTGACTGGACTCTTCCGTAAAAATTGGTTATCAATGGAATATTCTTATTTGTTTATAGGTTTTATAATTTAGAAAAACTAGATTTTAGTTTAATAAGATTGAATGTTTAATTAATTTTTGTGATTTAATTTATTTTTTAAGGTTATTTCACTTGAAAATATAGATAGAATAATAGCTACTAGTAAAAAATAATAACGAATTTCATTAAAGTACATTTTTACAAATATTTAACTAATTGCATAAAATTTTATTAGAATGATAATTGTATAAAAGTGTTGTTAGAATTAACTGTGATTGAGCAACAACTTATCACAAAAATGTGTAATTTTTTATACAGCTGATAAGTCGAGAGCGATTGCAGCGCCGTCTCAAAGTCGGTGGATAATACCACTTGGATTAATTTTTACTAAAAAGTCCGGTTAATTTTTTAGTAGTTTCAGTAAAAACATTTTATTTTACGGTAATTTTTAATATTAAAATAGCCAAAAATAATTATTCATCTTATTAATTTTTCGCGTTTATTATTTTTTACCTCAATAATACTACAGTAAAAATTAATGTTACTTTTCTATATTTTTTGCCATGTAATTGTGAATAATTATTAAAAGGATTGTAATTAGATCAGAAATTACAGAAAACAAAGATGGAATATCTTTATAAAGGAAAAAAAATTAACTTGAATCAAGTAAATAATTTTGAAAAACATTAGCTTGTAGATTTGAGTAGAAAAATTCTTAAACTAAGAAATATTTCTTGGTTTAAGTAAATTCCACTTGATTTAAGAATTTTTCGTCTTGAGTCACGAGAAAGAAACTTTTTGAAATTACTTTTTTCGTTCAAGAATTTTTTAGTAGTTTCAGTAAAAACATTTTATTTTACTGTAATTTTTAATATTAAAATAGTCAAAAATAATTATTCATCTTATTAATTTTTCACGTTTATTATTTTTTACCTCAATAATACTATAGTAAAAATTAATGATACTTTTCTATATTTTTTTCCATGTAATTGTGAATAATTATTAAAAGGATTGTAATTAGATCAGAAATTACAGAAAACAAAGATGGAATATCTTTATAAAGAAAAAAAAATTAACTTGAATAAAGTAAATAATTTTGAAGAACATTAGCTTCTTGTGAGTAAAAAAATTCTTAAACTAAAAAATATTTCTTTAAGTAAATTTTACTTGATTCAAGAATTTTTGTCTCGATTCAAGAGACTGAAACTCTTTAAAATTATTTTCTTGGTTAAAATTAATTTTTTTTCTTTGTATAACACAAAATGAATGCACAGCAGAAATAAATAAGTGTAAAAACTTATTTATATTTTTTATCAAACTCACCAGTGGAGGATACTGCAAAACACATCTACGGTCCTTCGACACCCTCACGTCCTGCAACAGAAGAGATAAGAGCTTGATCAGCCGGTGGAAATAATGCATGCTTGGGAGTTGAAATTTTCAGGTCACGATTCGCGGGATAAAAAGATCTTCCTTGACGTCAAAAGCAATTCCCTTCGAGCGGGCTGCATGTATAAACATCTACAGCACACACACGGTACATTAGTAGACATTCAGTGTACGTGTTTACTATTGATGTGTATTTATTTACACACATTCGTACAGATATATGGAAATCCAGGCCCGAAACGCCACGCCTACGGAAAGGAATAGGAATAGTTCGACTCAAAGATCGATCGGAACTTTGTTGAACCGCGAAAAAGTGGATTGCCTACGCGTCTGATATCTCACTAACAATAAATACATCGAGCATAAATCTCAACCGGTAAAAACTTTTTAAATTTTTCATAAATATCCCGGGGAAATGATGCACCCCCAGCAATACCCATGATATAGTTACAATATATATGCATACCATCCATATGTATCTGTCTTCGAGTGCTGCTCGAGGATTTCATCCTCTCTGTACACTGTTACGATTGCTACTCTGTGTTTTGTGTTATATAAAATATTGTATTTTTTATATTTTATAAATTTGTGCACAGCAGTAAAATTAATTTTATTTTATTTCATAAGAAATTTTTTAATACACAGAAAAAAAATTACTTGAATCAAGTAAATAATTTTGAAGAACTTCATCTTCTTGATTTAAATAAATTTTTCTTGGTTTAAATAAATTTTACTTGATTCAAGAATTTTTCGTCTTGATTCAAGTTAAATTTTTTTTTTCAGTGTATAAAATTAATTATTGTTGTTATTAAACTTTTATGATTATGAAATTATTGTGAATTAAAATACAAAAAAATTAGAAAAAAATGTTTTATTTAAAAATAATCTTTTCTGGACGTCCGGGTATAAATGGGTGTATGTGGCAGGGAAATTGGTCGAAAAAATGATCGTACCGGAATAATTTTTTTTTTATTATCGAAAGTAACACACGACGGATTTTCTTGATTAATATGAGCGTAAAAAATGAGATTATGAGGCGTGCACTTTTGGATTTTCCAAACTTTTTATGTTTACTGTTTAACTAAAATGACTAAGATCTTCTAGCATTTAAAAAACCGCGGTTACTTATGCGCATGAGTTACTGCGCAAGCGGTGTTGCCAAGTCAAATACAAGACTTTAAAGAACGCAAGTTGCGAGTAATTTTTCATAAAAAATATAAAATATCTCCGTAATACGTTCGGAAAGCTTATTCTTTATTGTTTTAATCGAAAGCTTATTATTTTTTCAATCAAATTCAATGAAAATAAAATTTTTTTTAAATCGTTAATTGCATTAAATTCTTAACCAAATACCGTCTGCTGGAATCTCCATTCATGTAAAAATTACAGTTTTAATCCTAATTATTTCATTAAAATCCCGAAAACCTACTGTTTTTATTTTATTAATTATTAGACTACAAAGATTTAATTTACAAATTTTCAGGAAGTTCTACAAATTTGACTTCGCGTAGATCTCCTTAAAGTATTTTAATTTTTTACCACTCAAATATTGAAATATTGTGTTAAATTTAATATTTCCTTTATAAAAAATTAATAATAAATTTTTTTAATAAAAAATTCGTTTAAAAAATTAATCATAAATTTTTCAATTAAAAAAGTCATTGTTTACAAAATTAATAATAAGTTTTTAAATTAAAAAATTTTAATTTTTTTAATTATTAGGCTACATATATTAAATCTACAAATTTTCAGGAAGTTTTAAAAATTTTCTCTCCTTAATTAACATTAATTTATTTGTTTTATACAGAAAAAATGTCCGAGGACTAATAAAGTATGCAAATAAAGTAATTTACTAATCCATAAAGCCCTAAAAATTAGAAATTAAATATCAGATCCACCGTGGAGTGACCTATAGACATAAAGACGCGATAAATATTAAAATTATGAATCCTAAAATAGCCCATTTAGATTAGAAGTGTTTAAAGCTGGCGTAGCGAATCGTCATTGCGGTCGACAACTAAAAAATAACTAAAAAATAATAAAGATTACAAGAGTGCCCGCCTAATGGAGAAAATTTGACATTTCTCCTCGACGGTGCAATTAAGCGGCCATTAATTAATAGCCCCTCGACAATGTGTAGCTCGGCGTGCCAGTAAGAGTGAATGATGCGTTACACTATATACCATATATATAATATATATAATACCATAAACCATATATAGTATAACTAAGACCCAGTGGAGTGTCCTCCGTCCGCGGTCTCGGGTCTTTATAAATTTGCATGTCTTTGGGCGCAAGAATCATTTTTTATCCCGTCTATAGGTACATATATTATATATTATATATTATATACATATATATATATATAGGAGATATTCACTGCAGAAGTTAACCCGCGGACCCACAGCGGACAGTTACGCGGTCTTTTTCTTCCTCGCCACCAAACCAGATAGTTCCCGTGGTATGGTGTTGCTCGTAATAACCAAGCGAATGTCTCAGTGAAGGAAGGTAAGAGACGCCTCGTTACCGCCTCACTCTTTTACTACATAATAATATTTATCTTCCTTTCCTTTTTGCACATAATTTTTAGCGCCCGCTACATGAACGCATGTGCATATTATATATTTATATATTTATACTTATATTTAGATGTATGGACGTATACAGACGGGCAATGTACATGTGTATAAATAAATAAATATACACATTATAATAATAACTTGTCTCCGAAGAAATGTCACACACTGGACCTCCATCAACGCTGTGAATCAATTAGCCACCGGGCATATTTTTATCTCCCGTCGTGGTCTCTCATAAATTTCGATTTCGGAATTCCTCGCGATAATCCGATAAGTGAGTATACATTTTTTTTTTTTTTTTTTTTTTTTTTTTTTTAATGAATATGTGTGTATTAATGTGAACGTTATGAGTTATAACTAAATAAAATGTGGTACTAAAAATAACAGAAGTTTGATGATTGTTTTTGAAGAAATAATTTTATTATTAAAAGGGGAATTTATTTGAAATTTTATATTAGAATTAGAATACAAATTTTTTTAAAGGTATTAAAAATGAATTAGTACTAAAAAAAGTTTTTTTTTTTTAAGGTAATTTATTAGGTACTAGCAATCTTGCAGTCACTATGTGACTTGTGAACTATGAGTAAATAAAATTTTGATCCTTACAATAAAAATACATGAGAGTGTGAAGTTAGTCTATATACGAAACTCGCAAAAAAATGGACCCTGATCCCTTATTGGTCGAAATTAAGGCGCGCGCGTAGCGCGCTATTTCAATTTCTAGTTTATTAAATAATGAATTTTGTTAAATTGCACTGTACTTTCTTAAATATTGACGTTTTTAGAGATATAAGCTCATCCTGATGTTATACTCATCAAGAGCTTTCATTTGAATACCCACATGCATTTTTATATATTTTTCATATATACATATATATAATATATAAATATATGAAAAATTGATGTGGGTACTCAAATGAAAGGTCTCGATGAGTGAAACATCGGGATGAACTTATATCTTTAAAAATCTCAATAGTTGACAAGATAGCTATGTCAGTTCTTAATTATTGATATTTTTAAAGATATAAGCTCATCCAGATATTACACTCATCAAGAGCTTTCATTTGAATACCCACATGCATTTTGATATATTTTTCATATATACATATATATAATATATACATATATATAATATATATAAATATATGAAAAATTGATGTGGGTACTCAAATGAAAGGTCTCGATGAATGAAACATCGAGATGAGTTTATATCTTTAAAAATATCATTAGTTGACAAGATATAACGTAATTTCTTAATTATTGATATTTTTAAAGATATAAGCTCATCCTGATGTTATACTCATCAAGAGCTTTCATTTGAATACCCACATGCATTTTTGATATATTTTTTATATATACATATATATATAATATATATAAATATGTGAAAAATTGATGTGGGTACTCAAATGAAAGGTCTCGATGAGTGTAACATCGGGATGAGCTTATATCTTCAAAAATTTCAATATTTCACAAGATAAAAGGTCATTTCTTAATTATGTGGACTATCCTGGACACAAAATTTTTCTTATTCTCTTAATAATATAGATTATTATCAGATCTGTTAATTTAAGTGAAAAAAAATTAAAATTTTATTACAAAAATTTTTTCAGCTGCTTACTTTCTACATTAATAAAAAAAAAAAAAAAAAAAACTAAACTTGTCAAGCAGGCAAAAAATATAAATGAGTTTATCCCGATCCTCTATAGCAGCCAGAAAATAATTTAAAATCCACAAATACATTATAATACCGAATGATATTTAATAATTTTATAATGTCTATTGGACGACAAGGCATTTATTTTTATCCTAAGCTATGATCGCACTCGACCGCATTTTGTAGACGATACCACTTACAAGTAATGTATAATTGTCCGAGCTTGTGTGTGTAAATAACCATGTGGGCTCATATAAGTGTGTATAAAACAAACATTACACACTTAAAATTATATATAACATACATATTCACTTCTATTTCATCTCACACACTCGGCTGAGATCCAATCACGGTAATTATCCGCGTCGACAATTACAAGTGATCTCGCGATCGCGACTATTAGGGTGGAGCTTTACACACCACACTGGCTTACTGACACAACAGAGTGAGATCAAGAGATGCTTCAAGTATATTATATTGCACATATATATTATTAAGAAAACAATGATGTAGTATGGACTATCGTCATCGTTATAATTGTCCCGATTATTATGCCAGAATTCCAGAGTACTTATTATTATTATTATTTAAATTTTTATTAAAAAAAAATAATTATAAATTTTAATTAAACGAAAAAATTATTATTAAATGTAATAAAAATATAATTAATAGTCTCTATAAAATTTAATTTGACGTGAGATTTATTGTAAGACAACAAAATTGTCCGCGACAATTAATAAAACTCGTAAAATTAATTTAATTCTGGGTATGAATACTCAATTTATATATTTATAAATTTATAAATAAATGAATAAATATATAAGTATGTAGTGGTGAAGTGTATTGAAATAAAGACGGTGTTTTTCTCATAAGTGAAGCTAAGCGTGGGCGAACCTCTAAAACGAGTGGAGTGGAGAGGCTGTATAGTAAGTAACACGGCTAAACAGTGAGTGAAAGAGTAAAAAAAAGATTGAGTTTGTGTTGAGGGAGTGAGGGAGTGAGTGAGTGAGTGAGTGAAAGAATGTATGTATACGTGTTTGAATGCGTGCTAGAGTGGATGTCTCCTGCCTCGCCTCGAATTAATAAACAGCAACAAATGAGTGCCTGTAACTCGTCGCGTCCCACTTTTACTTGTAGTTCTTCTACTTAAACTCCTCTACTACATCTTCTTCTTCTGCTTCTTCTTTATCTTCGTGGCTGGTTCTCGCCTTAAGATTGTACGTATGACACTGGTATGGTGTTTGTAAGATATTCTTCCTCTTCTGTCCTCCTTTATTTCGGTTTTCTCTTTTATTTGTTTTTTTGCTTTCACTGTTATTAGTATTTATAATCAACTGTCTAAGTCTATGTTTCTCGTCACAGCCCAGGGCTTGGCTTATTCTGATACCAATAATATGTTCGTACGTGTAAGTTTATAAGGATTGGAGGTACATATGTGAACAACCAATGGAACGTTTATTGCCAAACGGAGTTAGATTTATGTGTATCATTCACTCCAATCAGTTCCTGTCAGTTTTTTTAAATTCCAATTATTACAGTTCTTGTCGACGGTCGATTTATTTTTTGGTTTAATTATCTTGAGGCTCGGTACTTTTACTGGGAACTTTAATTAATTAGAGATTGATTAGTGGGATTTTATTGTGGCCTAATAAAGTTGGGGAATTTTTAAGAAAATTTTTTATTAATTTTATTGATTAAAAGAATTTGATTTTTTAGACAAAATTTAAAGGGTGGAGTTGTAAATTTTTTTGAACAATAAATTTTAATTTTTTTTATAAAATTTTATAGTTTAATAATTAAAAAAAAAATTTTTTGATAAAAATTGAAGACAAAAATTTTTTGTTAAAAAGTGAGAAAATCTATATTATTAAGAGAATAAGAAAAATTTTGTGTCTAGGATGATTATATGATAAAATAGGTTTTTTCAGTGAAATTTAGGGTCATTGCAAGGGTCTTAATTTGAATTTGTGCCTATTCAAGGTTTTATTTCATTTTCACTGATAGTAAATTTATTATGATAAGTATTTAAGCTGCATTCGAAAATAATCTTCCTCTAGATACATAAGTAAAAAATGACCTTGTACTTTGTGAAATATTGACATTTTTCAGGATATAAGCTCATCTTGATGTTACACTCATCGAGACCTTTCATTTGAGTACCCACATCAATTTTTCATATATTTTATATATTTTATATATTTCACAAATACCGTATATATAAAATATATAAAAAATACCATGTGGGTATTCAAATGAAAGGTCTCGATTAGTGTAACATCGGGATGGGCTTATATCTTTAGAAATGTCAATAATTAAGAACTGACATTGTTATTTTGTTAACTAATGATATTTTTTAAGATATAAGCTCACCCCAACATTACACTCATCAAGACCTTTCATTTGAGTACCCACATCAATTTTTCATATATTTTATATATTTATATATTTCACAAATACCATATGTATAAAATATATAAAAAATACCATGTGGGTACTCAAATGAAAGGTCTCGATTAGTGTAACATCGGGATGGCCTTATATCTTTAGAAATGTCAATAATTAAGAACTGACATTGTTATTTTGTTAACTAATGATATTTTTTAAGATATAAGCTCACCCCAACATTACACTCGTCGAGACCTTTCATTTGAATACCCACATCAGTTTTTCATAATTTATATATATTATATATATATGAATATATGAAAAATATATGAAAATGCATGTGGGTACTCAAATGAAAGCTCTTGATGAGTGTAACATCGAAATGAGCTTATATCTTTAAAAACGCCAATATTTAAGAAAGTACAATGCAATTTAACAAAAGTCATTATTTAATAAAGCAAAATTTTATTTATTCATAGTTCACTAATTAAAAAAATTTTTTTTGAATAAAAAGATGAAAAGATTACTATAAAAATTTTTTTTTTATAAATATTGAGATCTTTAACAATTAAAAAAAATTTCAACATAATTATACATTGTCAAATTTTATCTAAATAAAAACTAAGCAAAAAATTTTTTTTTAAAAAACTCCTAAACCATGAGAACGTCGACACAAATAACCGAGCAAATTAATATAATAAACTAATAATTAAAACAGCGGTTTTAAATGACAATGAGTGACGATCCTACTGTTTGATTACCGATGATGGAGTAGTTTCTACCCGAGCAGAGAAGACGAAGGCGGAATTGTGAAACTTATTATCCATCTATCATAATACCTCATACACTCATTACTTCAATAAAATAATAATAAAAATAATGATAATAATCGTCCAACATTACACTAGGCGGTATTAAAATGACGTGTTTGAATTACTGTCGACTAATTTACATTTATAATTACGAGCCAGCGTCTTAACCAATTAATAATTACAGGCTAGACATAAACACACATCAATACATACTGAGTTATTTAGTGTATGGGTGTATGATTGGTAAATTAAAATAGCTTATGTACACCGTGACATTACTACATGACATTAGAATTCAATGGTAGGCAAACACTGTCACGTGATACTCGAGTAGAATTAATAAGACAAATTTATTGTCTTTAACATTGTCGAATTTCCGGTTCTTTGTGTTAATACCTACATCTATACATCTATACGTATATATAAATACACTTAGTTTCATTTATTTCTGTTTTTGGTGTCACCTGCCTTTAAAATACTAATCATTCATCAAATACACATCGTACACACATACTACAGTGTCCGTAATAAATTAACTTTTTATCTCTCGATAAAATTTAACGATTAAAAATACATAAATTTGAATTTAATTACAACGCCTCAGTATATTTATATAAAATACAATAATACTATCCATCCAATGAGCAAAGCCTGACTTTATTATAAATTGCTTTAATGATAATTAAAAAATTTATCAATTTTGATTTTTATCTCCGATCGCTGAGCCTGTACTTTACTAAGACGTGTTTACTATTGAGACATCGCTCAACCACTGGCATTTTATTCAATAATAATAATAACAACAATAATCAAGTTAACTTAATATAAGCAGGAATAAAAATAGCGATACTGGAAAGTTGAGACTCGAGGAAAAAATAATAATAGAGTTATAATCATGACAGCAGCACAGGGTAATTAAATATTTAATTGCAAAAATAATTAACGAGTAATTAGTTTTGTATGATTGGATTAATTGTCAAGGAGTATAGAGCCGAGAGCGTGTTACTGCGCAATATTTAATTACTTTTTAGTTAATTATGTTATTACATTTTATCTATTTGTATTTTTATTTTCAATGTAATGTTTTTTTTTTAAGCGACCGCGTGGTGGCACACGTGTTTCCGCTCGCTCGCGGGGATACATTCAACATTCCGCGGATTTTTATTAATCATAGTTAAAATAGCAGGTAATTTTTTTTTAATCAAAATAAATAAAATTTAAGTATTGAAAAAAAAAAAATTTTTTTTGTTAAAAAAATTAGAAAAAATTTTTTTTAACAATTTTTTTTGTTGAAAAAAATTAAAAAAAAATTTTTAACAATTTTTTTTATTAAAAAAATTAAAAAAAAATTTTATTTCAACAATTTTTATTGTTAAAAAAATTAGAAAAAGTTTTTAGTAATAATTTTATTTGTCAAAAAATTAAAAAAAAATTTTTTTGTAAATAAAAAAAAATTGTTAATATTTTTAATGTCATTTAATAATTAAAAAAAAAAAAAATAAGTACCTCGTAATTTTAAAAAAAAAAATCCATTTTTAAAAACTTTTTTAATTCCACAAAAAATAAATTAAAGGAACGATTTTAAATTATTTATTTAAATATATTATTTATGTAATTAATTAGATATATATTTAATGTAATGACAGTAAATAAAATCCAATTAATTGAAATAATAGAAAGTACACGTCAGACTTGTTAAAGTCGCGGGTAACTCGCCGCGGGAGAGAGAAAGAGGCGCTCTGATCGCGGCGGTGCGCGAATCCGTGGTGGGGGCGTCTGCGGCCGGCTACGCCAGAACTAAGGGGTTGTTTGTCTGATCGCAGTGCTCCGGGGTTCTCCTCGGCCTCCCACCGACTGTTTTGCATAGGGCCTGCGCGGAGACACGAGAAACTGTCTCGTCGTTATTACAAAAAAAGCTCACCTTTATTTTATCATAATCATAATGATAATGATAATGATAATAATGGAAATGATAATTGTTTTTTTGAATAAGAAAGTCCAAAAATTAAGTAGAAAATTCTCCAGCATCTGAATTTAATTAAGAATTTAAATTAAAACGGTCCAGCATTCGCGGATCAGCCAGCCAATGATACGCGGAGGTTTGTGTCAAAGGGTTGCAGCGTCCAAAACCCGGGTGGGAAAGTTAGTTAACGCCTCCAAGTAATTAAGCAAAACAGGAGCTGCAGAGGGGCTCAGCTCCTCCTATTATATCACGGGAGGATATTCATCTGCATGAGCTCGTGCTTGTGAGAATACCTCTAGTTTATTATCAGAGAGTTCACTTGCTTTGGATTAAACTAGAGCTTTCATCCCCCTATTGATATAATGCGAGATATTAACCTAGAGTTTATAATAAGAAAACATTATAATCAATAACAAGCCTTGTATGAAAAATTTAAATTATTGTTTTGAAAATTTGATGATATAAATTGATAATTTTTGAAAATTAAGGAAATACACGATGTAAATAATTATTTTATAGAAATTTTTAACATTCAATAGTTTGATAATTAATAAATTATAAACAAAATTTCAGATAATTTTATATCGGGTTACGTTTGCAAATAAAATAAAAATTTATCATTTTTATTCGAAATCTTTGCGGTATTTAATATTATAAATAAATCAAAAATTAAAAACTTAAAAGTGATGTTGAAAAATCTCCTTAACAGAATGAAAAAAAAATTTTTAATTTATAACTTTATTCCTCAAACTTAACTATCTTCTAACGAGAAGATTCAACGACCATACGCCATCTGTTGGACATTTTCAAAATTACTTTTGTTAAAAAATTCATATATGTGCATACAAGACCAAATTAAATTATATTTGGGCATGTTAAGTCATATGAGAACATAATTAAAAATTATATATAAACTTATCAGGACATATATAGATATATTAAGTCATAAAAGAAGATTTCAAGCCTGATATGGCCACAATCAGACGTATGATGTTACATTAAAAATTTTTTTCAAGTTTAAAAATCAACAAAATAATTTAAAAAATTGTATTAATTTTTTTAAGAATTTTTGAAGTTATAAACTACCAATTTTTTTGAATTATATACTGAAAAAAAAATTAATAATCAAGAGAAAGATTTTTGAAGCAAGAAAATAATTTTGAAGAAGTTCATTGTCTTGATTTAAGACAAAAAATTCTTAAAATTTAATAAAATCAAGAATAATTTCTTAGTTTAAAAATTTTTCAACTCAAATTTAAAAGATGAAATGCTTCAAAATTATTGACTTGATTTTTTTTTGTGTAAAATAACTATCTCTGATTTCACGTAAAAATTGTATTAAGATTCCACCAAAATTCTAGACGACCAATAGTTAAAATGCTTGACTTATCATTAGTCTACATGCCCGAGGAGGACAAGGTAGGTCGAGGTAGTAGGTGCATACTGAGCGCATGTGCCAGTACAGCATCTCGTAACACCCCCAGAGTAATGTATTCATAACATTGCCCGCGTATACATATGTATACTCCGTACATTGTATATCCAGCATGTACGCTTCAGCTCCTCGTTCTCGAGCCCATCTTCTAACATACAATTCAGTATTCTTGCTCCTTATTCCTATTTCTATTCCTATTTCTGATGTCGATATATGTATATACATATATATGAAGATATTAAAGGGAGGTCTGCAACATTACTATACAAGTAACGTTTCTTATTCGTTCGTCACGTCTAAGGTAATACAAGTAAGGTGGATCGGTGGCGAGCTTTTACGAATACCCATTCTCAATTTATATTCGTAATGCTCTAGCTCGTCTGTCTGTCCATTTATATATTTTATATATTTATGCATTTATGTAGATAGGGACGAGGACGGAAAATTGCATATATTTACGGCTAGATGGTTGGTAGGATGGCCTGCAATATTATTGTGGAGCAAGAACGGGTGGTGGACGCGTGACGAGCGTGAAGTAATTGACGCGGGCGGCTCGCAAGGGCGGTTTAGTTATATTAGAGAACTATTCAGAGCTAGCTTTACAAAGAGTAGAAGTGGTGGTTCCGAGAGCTAGCTACTTGTTTACACATTTTTTTATTTTGCTTCGAAGAAGTCATTTGTCATAATACCATGCTTACACTTTACCACTCGATGCAATAAACTTTCTGTATGGCTCTTTAAACAACTCATTGCTGTGTACTCGGTGGTTAAAAAGCTTTTTTACGCGGTACTAGGTAATAAAGATTTTTAGAGAGATTGCTTTGCTGGGCTCTCTGATTATTGTCATACTCAGTATTAAGTGATAAATTTTTTTTTAATTGTCAAAAAAAAAATTGTTTTTATTTTTAATTTAATGACAATCTAATCTCAATTAAAAATTATTAAGAAAATAAGAAAAATTTTGTCTTGACTTAAATTTGTGCTTTTTCAAGGTTTCATATCATTCTCACCGATGGGCAATTTATTATGACAACTATTTAGGCTGCATTCAAAAATTCTCTATTTCTAGATACATAATTAAAAAATTACCTTGTATCTTGAGAACTATTGACATTTTTAAAGATATAAGCCCATCCCGATGTTATATTCATCGAGACCTTTCATTTGAGTGCCCACATCAATTATTCATATATTTATAGATATTATATACATGTATATATGAAAAATATATCAATAATGTATGTGGGTACTCAAATGAAAGCTCTTGATGAGTGTAACATAAAGATGAGCTTATATCTTTAAGAATGTCAATAGTTAAGAAAGTACAGTGCAATTTAACAAATATTATGTGAAATATTGACATTTTTAAAGATATAAGCTCATCCCGATGTTACACTCATCAAGACCTTTCATTTGAGTACCCACATCAATATTTCATATATTATATATATTTATATATATGTATATATGAAAAATATATAAAAAATGCATGTGGGTACTCAAATGAAAGCTCTTGATAAGTGTACCATCGGGATGAGCTTATATCTTTAAAATCATCAATATTTCAGAAAGTACAGTGCAATTTAACAAAAGTCATTATTTTATAGCGCAAAATTTTATTTATTTATTTTTCACAAGTCACGGCGGTCACATATAGTGACTGCAAGGTTGCTTTAATTAATAAAATAATTCATTAATTATGAGCAATATCTCCATTAATAAAAGTACAAAAAATTAATTATTAACTATGACATCACATTTATTAATATAATAATAATAACAACAAAAAGTAAAAAAATAAGTATTATTTTCATTTTCTTTAAGTATAAAATTATTTAATAAAAATTCTTTGAAATTAATTTAATACTTTAATAACAGTACAATTAATTATTATATCATCAAGATGTAAATTCATAATTATTCTAGAAGATAAATAAAAATAAAATTTCTCAACATAAACATAAATAAAAATAATTATTGATTTTTATAAATACAATCATTATATTGTAATTAATGAATTTTCTTATTATTTCAATTATAATTTATTTAAGATTAAATCGTCGGTAATTTTCTTTTTTAATTAATTACCAGTCATTAAATTCCTAAATAAATATTACTTATTAATAAAAATCCACTCTTAAATAATCATTATTTATTTATTTCAAAAAAATTTAATAATAAAATGATTAAAAGTAATTTTTATTAGGGCGAGTTGATCAATAGAATTATCGTCTAGCGATGAACACGCAATAGTCGGATCCGGCGCTATTAGAAACGGTTCCGGATCCGGTCGAGCAGAGAACAGCCTAGGAGGAGGTGAGTAGAATGAGCTTCAGTGTGTGCTTTTCCGCGTGCTTGGCTATCGACACATGTCCAGCGTAATCTTCCCCTCGAAGTGGGGCGGGGGAGTAAAATAGAGCTTTCGACCTTTTAGCGCTACGAAGGGTGACCTCTTATATCTACACACATGTAAACCTCCACATCTATATTAAGTAATGCACATGGTCAATTTGAAGAGCACACACACGGAAAAAAGTAAACTGTAATAAATAACAGTCGATTTATAATAAGTAATGATCAACTGCTAAAAATTACTGTTTCAAACAATAAAATCGTGATTTTACTATTCACTTTATAATATTTACAATTTAAACGTTACAATTTACTCTTTATATGGAAGAAAATACTATTTCAAACAGTAATATTCGCTATGTAAATGTCTAAAATGTTAAAGTATAATAATTAACAATTCAGACTTTGATATTTATCATTTCGCACCTAAAAAATGATCGCAATGATATGTAAAAAGTATAAAATAAAGTTAGTAAATTTCTAATACAAGCAACGTCAATATTTACAAAGTAAAATGGTAAATTTTAAACGTAACGCTAAAAATTAAACTGTAATTATTGACTTGCTTGGATTGGTAAAATGTATATTTTAAAAGTATAATTTTTACTGTTTGAAATTTTAAATTCTCCCAGAGTGAGACCCCCTTCTCTTTCATCTGAGTTCCCCTTCTCCTCATAATATGGACTAGATATTGAAATTGCAATTTTTACTGTTTGAAACTGTAATTTTTAGGTAGATTTCTATAGAAATCTAACTATTGTAGCCGGTCTCATGTTGTAATTTTAGGAAAATTTTATCATAATATGTTTTATTTCATCGAGTAATGTCGAAAAATGGCATTGGCTCAAAAGTTTATATATGTATTTATGTATATATATATATATATATATATATATATATATATATATATATATATATATATATATATATATATACAGAGTGTCCCAAAAGTCACAGACGCCATTGTAGCATCTGATGAAAAAATAATTCTGAGACGAAAAGTCCTTAGCCATTTTTCAATTAACCGCATAGATAATTAATTAATAATTAAAAATAACGTCTCTTTATTTGTTAGAGGGAGAGAGCGCCAGTGTCCAGTAAAGTATGTGCCAAACAAAGACACAACTAACTGTATGACTAACTAGCTTCTATAGCTAACGTAGTCACATATATTTACTTACACATTCACACGTGCAAGCGTTTTCGTTTCGAACGCACTTGACTGGACACTAGTGCTCATATATATATATGTGATATAACGCGCCATGTCAGCAGGATTGCGCCCACAGTTCTCAACCGATCTTTATGAAATTTTGTGGGCTTTTTCTGTGGATCAATACCACGATCAAGTTCGAAGATGAGCAAAATCGGCCGGTTAGTATACGAGTTGTGGGTGTTTGAAAATTTTTTTCATTTTCAAAAAATTTTGAATTTTGTATTTTTTATGAAAATAATCTTCCAGATGTAAAAAATAGATAAAATCTATCAAATTTATCTTAAACTTCATTTAATAACCTTCAATTTAAACCATTATTTGTCTAGTTTTGATGATTTTTTTAATTCTGTGAATTTAAAAATTTTCAAAAATTTTTCAATGAACGTATTCCAGCCCTTTTTCTTTAAATAATTTTTAAGCCGTAAAAGATAGCTTGAACTAATCAATTTTATGTTAAAATTCACATAATTATCTTCAATTTGAGGTATTATTCATTACTTATTAATACTTTTTTCAATTTATTTCGGAGTTTGGAAAATTAAAAAATAAATTAATTTCTAGCTATTATCATCAAATGACTTTCGTCTGTTACAAATCCTATTTTTTAGGAAGATGTCTTTGAATATCTATTGGTTGTAGTCGATCTCATATCATTATTTGCAAAAATATAATAAAAAATAAATTTTAGGACATTTTTGCCTTTTAATAACGTGTTTTTTTTTTCAATATTCAAGCAAGAAATCTACCTATCCACGTCGGGTATGGCCGAATGGCTTTTTTTAAAATGAAACAGTCGTTATTTACTATAGTGACAGCTACTAATCACTTATTTTGGATATTAAATTATAAATTATGGCTTTTATACTTTCTACATTAATTTCTGTAATATTTATATTTTTTCCACCCCGATGTCCGCTTTACTGTTTGAAACTATAAAAATTAACCGGAATCCGAGTGAATATTACAGTTTACTTTTTTCCGTGCACTACCAGCAGTTATCTGACTCGGTAATTTAATTACATATTAATATTAATACCCAGAAATTTATTCCTTAAAGTACAAAATAATCCCTCCGTACTACAGGCGGTGCTACAGACGTTGAAGCTCATAAGATTACTCTATTATCCGTCTGTGACGCAATTATGCAGCCTTATATATGACGTCTCGTTACCGTACAGAATACCGACCCTTACCTTATATTACGGACACATCTATATCTATCTTTATTCATATCTATATCTATATAGTATCCCGGGAAGAGTAGAAGAGTATAAGAGAGCCTCATTGTCAGAAGGGACGTACTCGAGCTCGAAACTCGAACACACAAAGAAAAACCCAAGTCTCAAATTATTTTTTTCCCTTTAATTCACTCACGTTCGATTCGCCAGCACGGCATCTAAATACCTATATAGTTTTTTATTCCTCACTCTTTTTATTTTTCCCAAAGAGACATTCGACGGGGGCTTACTGCTGCCTTTAATACAATTACAGGGTTGAGGTGCGTAATATAAAATTTCAAAATTCAATAATCCCCTGGGGCGAGTCTTGGCTTGGTCTTAGCTAAGGAGAGGAGTAAAAAAAAGAGCTGAGGTCATAAGAATTAGCAATGAAAATTGCGAACTGTATATATTGTGTATATGTACATATGAGCTTTTATTTGTGTATGGTATTTAATATATTATTATACTGAACTTGTAGTTCGAAGCTTGAAAGTAATATCATGACACTGTCACCTCAACCCTTAACTCTTAACCCTTAAACTTTTTTTTTTTTTTTTTTATTAAACGCCCGATATCAAACCTGGCCTTTGCCCACAAGACGTACAGTAAGACCTGGCTTACTGATACGCTCAAGGTGATCCGTTGTATACAGCTGTAATTAACTTACGTCCCTCTTTATTTACCGAGTCGCTTATTAATATATATTTTTTAATTTTATATTGACATTTTTTATTTAATTAAGGAAGGGAATTTTTTTTCAGGGATTAATTTATTGAAGGAAATTTTTTATTTATTTTGTGAAGCTTTAAAATTTATTAAAGTAATTTAAATTAATAAGAAAATAAGAAAAATTTTGTTTCCAGGATAATCATATGATAAAATCGGGATTTTAAGTGAAATTTAGTGTCATTGCAAAGGTTTTAATTTGAATTTGTGTCATTTCAAGATTTTATTTTATTCTCACTGACAGTCAAGTTATGATGATAAGTATTTAGGCTGCATTCAAAAATGATCTATCTCTAGATACATAATTAAGAAATGACCTTGTATCTTGTGAAATATTGACATTTTTTAAGATATAAGCTCATCCCGATGTTATACTCATCGAGACCTTTCATTTGAATACCCACATCAATTTTTCATATATTTTATATATTTATATATTTAACAGATACCATATATATAAAATATATAAAAAATGCCATGTGGGTATTCAAATGAAAGGTTTCGATGATTGAAACATCAAGATGAGCTTATATATTTAATAATGTCAATAATTAAGAACTGACATTACTATCTTGTTAAATATTGACATTTTTAAAGATATAAGCTCATTCTGGAGTTACATTTATCGAGACCTTTCATTTGAGTACCCACATCAATTTTTCATATATTTATATATATTATATATATATGTATATATGAAAAATATATAAAAATGCATGTGGGTACTCAAATGAAAGCTTTTGATGAGTATAACATCGGGATGAGCTTATATTTTAAAAAATATCAATAATTAAGAAATGGCATTGCTATCTTGTCAACTATTGATATTTTTATATATATATATAAGCTCATCGGGAGATTACACTCATCGAGACTTTTCATTTGAGTACCCACATCAATTTTTCATATATTTATATTTATTATATATACGTATATATGAAAAATATATAAAGATGCATGTGGGTACTCAAATGAAAGCTCTTGATGAGTATAACATCAGGATGAGCTTATATCTTTGAAAATATTAATGATTAAGAAATGAAATTGTTATCTTGTCAACTAATGATATTTTTAAAGATATAAGCTCATCGGGAGATTACACTCAACGAGACCTTTCATTTGAGTACCCACATCAATTTTTCATATATTTTATATATTTATGTATATAAATATATGAAAAATGTATCAAAATGCATGTGGGTACTCAAATGAAAAATATATCAAAATGCATGTGGGTACTCAAATGAAAGCTCTTGATGAGTGTAACATCGGGATGAGCTTATATCTTTAAAAATGTCAGTATTTACAAAAGTACAGTGCAATTTAACAAAAATCATTATTTAATAAAGCAAAATTTTACTTATTTATAGTTCACAAATTACGGCAGTCACATAGTGACTGCAAGGTTGCTAATGTTTATTAATTTTAATAATATAAAAATGAATATTTGAATTTTTTTGACTTAAATAAATTCTAAGAATTTAATTGCTTAATTTTTTATTACATATTTGATATAGAATTATAAAATAAAATTTATAATTTACATTTTTTGCCAAAAATATTTCTTAAAATTTTTTTTTATTGTAAATTATAAAAGGGGATGTCATTATCAATTATCAATAAAAAAATGAAAACAAAAAAATGCAAGAAATGGTTTAATTGGAAATTGGTTAGAGCCTTTTCAGACTAAGACTTATCCATAGAATAGAGAAAGCCGAGATGTACCCGATAGGACGTAACCTATCTATACTAGCTCGTGGAGCTCATCAGAGATCACGATTATCAAGTACAAGTACAGAACTATATACTGTATTAAGTAAAAGAGTAAAAAAAATAAGTAAGAGTAGCTAGGAGGCCTTTTAATGCATTTACCGTACAGATAAGGCTCTTTCTATACTACTTAACTCATCGCAGTCAAAGTCGCAGTCGTAAAGTTTCCATTGATCGTATCTTGAGGACGTTAATTAATATCATCGTCACACTCGCTGCGGCCGCGGACAGAACCCAGAGGATTGTGACGCGTATCGAACGTGAGATATACCTTATAACATGACACATATGTGTATATTCTACTGTACTATAGAGTAATGTACTATACACACGTCCGTGAACTCTAATCACGATTAGATCGCAGTCGTACTTGCAATGTGTCGCACGTCGATTTTAACGTAAATTATTCTTACTCATGCCGATCTTACTTTATTATTTTATATTCACTATTACTATTACAATTATATTTATTATGCATGCCTTTTAAACTTGTAACGTGCAAATATATTTTTATTTTTCAATAATAATAATAATAATAAAAGTAAAAAATTTTGTCTTCTGGATAGTTAATTTATTATGATAAGTATTTAGGCTGCGTTCAAAAATTCTCTATATCTAGATACATAATTAAGAAATGACCTTGTATCTTGTGAACTATTGACATTTTTAAAGATATAAGCTCATCCCGATATTACACTCATCAAGACCTTTCATTTGAGTACCCACATCAATTTTTCATATAAGGTAAAAGCCCCAACAGATTATCACGTACCAGTATATGATCACTCCATGTATCTGTATATCTATATTCACAAATATAGGTATAAAAATACATAGAGTGATCATATACTGGTACGTAATCATCTATTGGGGCTTTTACCTTATTTATATATATTATATATATATACATATGAAAAATATATCAAAAATGCATGTGGGTACTTAAATGAAAACTCTTAATGAGTGTAACGTCGGGATGAGCTTATATCTTTAAAAATGTCAATAATTAAGAACTGACCTTGTATCATGTGAATTAATGACATTTTTAAAAATATAAGCTCATCCCGATGTTACACATCAAGACCTTTAACTTAACTTTCATTTAAGTACTCACATCAATTTTGCATATATTTGTATATTTATAAATATTATATATGTGTATATATGAAAAATATATGAAAAATGTATGTGGGTACTCAAATGAAAGCTCTTGATGAGTCTAACATCGAGATGAGCTTGTATCTTTAAAAATGTCAATAATTAAGAAATAACCTTGTATCTTGTGAATTAATTACATTTTTAAAGATATAAGCTCATTCCGACATTACACTCATCGAGACCTTTCATTTGAGTACTCACATCAATTTTTCGTATATTTTATATATTTATATATTTGACAAATACCATATATATAAAATATAAAAAAAATGCCATGTGAGTATTTAAATGAAAGGTTTCGATGAGTGTAACATCGGGATGAGCTTATATCTTAAAAAATATCATTAATTAAGAATTGACTTTGTATCTCGTGAATTAATGACATTTTTAAAGATATAAGCTCACCCCGTCATTACACTCATCGAGACCTTTCTTTTGAGTACTCACATCAATTAATCATATATTTTATATATTTATATATTTATATACATGAAAAATATATGATAATGCATGTGGGTACTCAAATGAAAGCTCTTGATGAGCGTAACATCGAGATGAGCTTATATTTTAAAAAATGTCAACAATTAAGAACTGACCTTGTATCTTGTGAATTAATGACATTTTCAAAGATATAAGCTCATTCCGACATTACACTCATCGAGACCTTTCATTTGAGTACTCACATCAATTTTTCATATATTTATATATATTATATTATATATATGCATATATGAAAAATATATCAAAATGCAGGTGGGTATTAAAATGGAAGCTCTTGATGAGCGTAACATCAGGATGAGCTTATAACTTTAGAAATGTCAATATTTAAGAAAGTACAGTGCAATTTAACAAGAGTCATTATTCAATAAAGCAAAATTTTATTTATTTCTAGTTATATTTATTATTGCACAAATTTTAAGTTAATAATGATAATAATAATCAAATAATAATAATAATAATAATAATGTAATGAAAAAAAATTTTAAATAATAGATAAAAAATGAATAATCATGATAATAAAATATATATGTCGCCCGGAGCGACTGAAGAATGAATCTGTGTACATGTGGTAAGAAGTAAGAATTAAATGCGCGTGCCTGTTGGTACAATCAGTACAGCTTTACCTTACGGTGATCTAGAGGTTGAGGTAGAGTCTTTGATTAAAATCAACTGATTAAATTTATCTAGAGATCTCATTACCAATCAACTTTGAGGAAGTAACAGTAACAGTAATAGTAACAATCCACATATGCGAATACCTACTATTCAATTCTATTATAATTTTTTTATTTTATTTTAAATAATACAAATTATATCAGCTTTTTTGCCCAGTCAGTGAACATTTTTGACGCATCGTTCGAAATATTAATATTCGCGTCTTGGATAAGCCGAGTGTAATTAATTACATTAATTGAATTACCAGGCGATAAGTGATTAACAAGTGTGGATATGTTAATCGTTAAAGATTGCTGAAACTCATTGATAATTTTATTCATTATAATTTATGAAACGCTTTCGAATAATTGTCTTTGTTAATGTGCAAATTGTCAATTTAATTTTATTTTACATAAATGTGATGACAGTCTTGCTTTAATTAAATTAAATTAAAATAAAATATTTTTTTTCTCTCACTGATTTCAATTGGAAATATTTTTCTTAAAATAATTCAGAGGATAACTCATTAATTATCAGTATCTGAAGGAAAATAACACAAAAAAAGAAAATAAAGGAAAAAAAAATAAAAAGCAATAGAAACGGAATAAAATAAATGAAGCAAATAAGAGGAGAAAAATACGTAAGAGCGCCGGGTGTGTATTATTAATATACGAGATCGCGATTAGGAGAAAGACCGAGCACGGAGCTCTGGAATTTTCCGCGGGCGTAATCGCGTCCTCATCAGGCATCCTCGCTGTATTACATTAATGATATTGATTCGGAAAAATACAATCAACTATCAACTGGTTGGAGTATCTGCAGCACTCCTATTCGCAATTGCCAGTATGTGCTTGATGTGGATAGCTTCCATTGCTTTCCTACATCCTCTAGCTTTCATCCTACTTGGTAAATATATCGCTACATACCTGGAGGCAACCACAAAACGGAATGTGCTGGAATAGGAAATCTCTCCCTGTTATGTACTACACACATGTATACATGTATACATGTGTATGAGTCATTTTTGCGCGTGTCAAGCTGAATCCATCACATCTATTCCAAGCGAAATTAAATTACAAGTTGAATTTCTTATTAGTTTATTTTTAATTTATTGCTGAATTCTTGTATTATAACCTAGGGGCTGCTTTATTATTTATTAGTAACAGCAATTTTTTTTTACGTTTATGGAAGTGAAATTTAGCGGACTCTTCCGTAATAATTGGTTATCAATGGAATATTATTATTTGTTTATAGGTTTTATAATTTGGAAAAACTAGATTTCAGTTTAATAAGATTGAATGTTTGATTAATTTTCGTGATTTGATTTATTTTTTAAGGTTATTTCACTTGAAAATATAGAAAGAATAATAGCTACTAGTAAAAAATAATAACGAATTTCATTAAAGTACATTTTTACAAATATTTAACTAATTGCGTAAAATTTTATTAGAATGAAAATTGTATAAAAGTGTTGTTAGAATTAACTGTAATTGAACAACAACTGGTCACAATAATGTGTAATTTTTTATACAGCTGATAAGTCGAGAGCGATTGCAGCGCCGTCTCAAAGTCGGTGGATAATACCACTTGGATTAATTTTTACTAAAAAGTCCGGTTAATTTTTTAGTAGTTTCAGTAAAAACATTTTATTTTACGGTAATTTTTAATATTCAAATAGTCTAAAATAATTATTCATCTTATTAATTTTTCACGTTTATTATTTTTTACCTCAATAATACTATAGTAAAAATTAATGATACTTTTATATATTTTTTTCCATGTAATTGTGAATAATTATTAAAAGGATTGTAATTAGATCAGAAATTACAGAAAACAAAGATCGAATATCTTTATAAAGAAAAAAAAATTAACTTGAATCAAGCAAATAATTTTGAAGAACATTAGCTTCTTGTGAGAAGAAAAATTCTTAAACTAAGAAATATTTCTTGGTTTAAGTAAATTTCACTTGATTCAAGAATTTTTCGTCTTGATTCACGAGAAAGAAACTTTTTGAAATTACTTTCTTGGTTCAAGAATTTTTTAGTAGTTTTAGTAAAAACATTTATTTTACTGTAATTTTTAATATTAAAACAGTCAAAAATAATTATTCATCTTATTAATTTTTCACATTTATTATTTTTTGCCTCAATAATACTACAGTAAAAATTAATAATACTTTTTTATACTTGGTTCAAGAATTTTCTAGTATAGTTTCAGTAAAAACATTTTATATTACTATAATTTTTACATAGAAAAAAGAAAACTCAAAAAATTACAGTATAAAATGTAAAATCAGTCCCGTCGTAATCAAACCTAGAAAAATTACAATTTGAAATAACATTTTTCTAAATTCAATTTTTTAATTTAATATTCAAGGCTTTCAATGTAAATATTACATTCTACAATGTAATTCTTATAAAATCTGTAATAATTACATTTAAAACTGTAATTTTTTCAGTTTTAATCACGAAGCGCTACGTTGCATTATATACTGTAATTTTTCGAGTTTTCTTTTTTCCGTGTGATATTAAAACTGTCAAAAATAATTATTCATCTTATCAATTTTTACCCTAATAATACTCCAGTAAAAATTAATAATACTTTTCTATATTTCTTCCATTGTATGATCACCATAATTCTCAAAAAAAAAAAATAATTTCTTCTTTATATTTATATTTATATTTACATTAATTTATATCTTCCCTCAATTCCAAATCTCACCAGCGAACCGATTTCTCTCCTCATTTACACACTAATGTTTTGCTTTTCAACCTCACAACACACCCGATAGATTTATCATTTCATTACTCTGGTGTTTTCTCTAGTATCGCTAAACCACCCTTCAACACACTCTCCCACGCTCTATGTGATCGAACTCCACCTTCTTTCAACACTCGAGAACGGATTTACTCCGTAACACCTCCAGTGTCTTTCGCGCTCGGCCCTGATGACTACTACAGTAAACTTACTTTGCCTATATATCATCCATATATTTTTTATCAATTACATTTTACATGTATAATTATCAGAGTAGAGTTGAACAGACTCTACCAGACTAGACCAGATAATTACCTCGAAGTTCCCTCGACAAACCCACCCCTAGACAAATAAATAAACGGGCATTTTATTCGAGGAAATAAATGTCGCACATATAAATAACTTTTGAGCACAGCCCTTTCAGCGGTTGGTTAATGGGTTTTGTATTTTTCTGAGGCCACCGACCTGTATATCAGAGTAAAGGAAGGGCTGAAGGAAGGTACTTTTCTAATCTCGACTCGAATCATTAACAATATTTATGACAATTGGTAATTTATTTTTTTGCTCCTCTATTTTTATATTATACTGGTCATTTATTACGCTGGACATTTATCAATTATTACTACGAGTATGATAAGTGGAATTAATATAAAAATATAATATTAAAATATAGAGTAAAATGATTGACCAATTAAATGTTATTAACTGTCGAGCTGTTAGTTAAATAATATGTAGAGATAAAAATAGCGATAGAGATAGAAATATAAATTTATATATTTGATTAATAAATAAAAATAATGTTTATTACGGTGTCACATCACTCGTAAACCAGTTAACTAGATTAATTATAGGCCATTAATTGATCGGGATTATGTCGTGAGAGTGTGATCCATATCATGCTCTGAAGTAATTCCGAGAAATGTCTGGCGAACTCGATGTCGATTGGATGGCTATTATTGAAGCTATTATTTAACGTCGTAAAACATTTATGATCTTTTATCACCTGCAACAGGATATATATTTGCCCGGCAAAATTAAGTCACGTGGGTGGTGTCGAGCCGTGTGGTTAGGTTGTTGAAATATATATATATATATATATATATATATATATATGCTATATATATATATATATATATATATATGTATGCATGTATATATTTAAGGCAGGAACGTACGCACTTTTAATAATACAATGCTCTATACATACTTTAATAGAGATCGAGGTGGATGTTAGATGTTAGATGCTGGATAGTGATTGTGATTGTGATTGTGATTGTCGTTATAATTAGCCTTTTTAGATCATGAATTGTCAGCGAATTTAGATCATCTTCCCTTTACAAACACACAACCACTCAAGTAATTAGTAATAATAAAATTTTTCGACGTAGGAAGATACAATTGTGATTACACTAGTGATGTTGCTAATATATTAAATGTGTGTGGATTAAATTCATCACGCAAGTCTACTTTATTAAGTAGTCTTGTTACTTTTCTTTATTTTTGAATAATAATAATAACTGTGATAATTTTCAGAATCAGTGATAGTATTACACGAATTTAAAATTTTTAATAATATACTTGTGAACTATGAATAAATAAAATTTTGTTTTATCAAATAATTACTTTTATTAAATTGCACTGTATTTTCTTAAATATTGACGTTTTTAAAGATATAAGCTCATCCCGATGTTACTCTCATCAAGAGCTTTCATTTGAGTACCCACATGCATTTTTAATATATTTTTCATATATACATATATATAATATATATTTTAAAGATATAAGTTCATTCCGATGTTATACTCATCAAGAGCTTTCATTTAAGTACCCACATTCATTTTTGATATATTTTTCATATATACATATGTATAATATATATAAATATATGAAAAATTGATGTGGGTACTCAAATGAAAGGTCTCGATGAGTGTAATGTCGAGGTGAGCTTATATCATTAAAAATGTCAATATTTTACAAAAATATATGTTAAATTGCACTGTAATTTCTTAACTATTGCCGTTTTAAAGATATAAGCTCATCTCGATGTTATAATCATCAAGAGGTTTCATTTGAGTACCCATATGCATTTTTGATATATTTTTATATAAACATATATATAATATATATAAATATATAAAATATATGAAAAATTGATGTGGGTATTCAAATAAAAAGGTCTCGATTTCTGTAATGTCTCGGTGAGCTTATATCTTAAAAAATGTCAATAATTCACAAGATATTTGTTAAATTGCACTGTACCTTTTTAACTATTGACATTTTTAAAGATACAAGCTCATTCCGATGTTATACTCATCAAGAGCTTTCATTTAAGTACCCACATGCATTTTTGATATATTTTTCATATATACATATGTATAATATATATAAATATATGAAAAATTGATGTGGGTACTCAAATGAAAGATCTTGATGAGTGTAACTCTAGAATGAGCTTATATCTTAAAAAATGTCAATATTTCACAAGATACAGGGTCATTTTTTAATTATGTAGCTAGAGATAGAGGATTTTCAAATGCAGCCTAAATACTTATCATAATAAATTGACTATCGGTGAGAATGATATGAAACCTTGAAAAGGCACAAATTAAAGTCAAGACCTTTGCAATGACACTAAATTTCACTGAAAAAACGGATTTTATCATATGACAATCCTGGACACAAAATTTTTCTTATTTTCTTAATAATAATAATAATAATAATAATAATAATAATAATAATAATAATAATAATAATAATAATAATAATAATAATAATGAAATTAAAAAAGAAATCAATAATATTTGACATTAAAAAACAGAATAAAAAATTATTTATTTAATCAAGTGTTTTTTTTGTCAGCAAATAAAAGTTATTAATTGTCGGCAGGGTGAGGCATTAATTAATTCCCGAGTCTATATAGCCGTATGTGTGTGTTTTCTGGCTTAGCGTTAATTACAATTTATAATTAAGCGTCTCGCGTTATTAAAAAAAAGAAAAAAAAAACTTTTTGAACTCTGAGGGGCACATCCTCATCCTCAATCTCAATATTCACGTCCCTTCTGCTTGAACAGTTCTTGTCGCAATTAATATGATTAATCGTTCGGCGAATTATCATTTGGTATCCTCGCGTGTTCAACCTGAATTATTTATTTTTTTTTCTTATACTTATACTTATATTTCGGCTTAATGTTTTTTTTTGCTAAAGGAATTATTTCAATGAATCTCGTTTAATTGAGGCCACTATATTTAATTATAATTTTCGGGTAATTATAATTATCATTATTTTAATTTAGATAAGAACATGACTTAAAATAAACTAATTATACGTCGTAAGTAGGGATTATAAATTACGGTAATTAATTTTATAATTGCAAGTAATTATTTTTAAAAGATGTTAATAATAATAATAAAATAGAAATATAAAAAAATAATAATAATAGATAGCCAAGTGTTCTTTTTTAATAAACTTTGTCGTGCGATAATTATTTAATAAAATAATATTTAACATCCTGTGAATGATGAATAGGCATGTGACTGCGCTAAAACTGAGCGTGCTAATTACCGTTCCTGCGCATATAATTGCCGGGAATTAAAGAATTTAACTGAACAACGCCGGTCACTCATTAGTTTGCTCGACTGATTGCTCACTTGCCTTTAATATGTTAGATTGAAAACATTTTATAGTGTAAAATTATTTTTTATTTTATTATTTTATTTATTTATTCAAACTAGCAACCATGCAGTCACTATGTAACTGCCGAGATTTGTGATTTATAAATAAATAAAATTTTGCTTTATTAAATAATGACTTTTGATAAATTGCACTGTACTTTCGTAACTAGTGACTTCTTTAAATATATAAGCTCGACTCGATGTTACATTCATTAGGAGCTCTCATTTGAGTACTCACATGCATTTTGATATATTTTTCATATATATACATATATATAATATATGTAAATATATGAAAAATTGATGTGGGTACTCAAATGAAAGGACTCGATGAGTGAATTTTCGGGGTGAGCTTATATCGTTGAAAATATCATTAGTTAACAAGATAGCAATGTTAGTTCTTAATTATTGACATTTTAAAAGATATAAGCTCATCCCGATGTCACACTCATCAAGAGCTTTCATTTGAATACCTACATGTCATTTTTTATATATTTTACATTTATGGTATTTGTAAAATATATAAATATATAAAATATATGAAAAATTGATATATATATATATATATATATATATATATATATATATATATATATATATGGTATTTGTGAAATATATAAATATATAAATATATGAAAAATTAATGTGAGTACTCAAATAAAAGGTCTCGATGAGTGTAACATCGGGATGAGCTTATATTTTTAAAAATATCAATAATTAAGAAATAACTGTGTATTTTAACTACTGATGATATTCTTAACGATATAAGCTCATCCTAAAGTTACTCTTATCGAAACCTTTTATTTGAATACCCACATGGCATTCTTTATATATTTTATATATATGGTATTTGTGAAATATATAAATATATAAAATATATGAAAAATCGATGTGGGTACTCAAATGAAAGGTCTCGATGAGTGTAACATCAGGATGAGCTTATATTTAAAAAAATCTCAATAATTAAGAAATGACTGTGTATTTTGACTATTGATGATATTTTTAATGATATAAGCTCATCCTGGAGTTACTCTTATCGAGACCTTTTATTTGAATACCCACATGGCATTTTTTATATATTATATATATATATATATGGTATTTGTGAAATATATAAATATATAAATATATGAAAAATTAATGTGAGTACTCAAATGAAAGGTCTCGATGAGTGTAACATCGGGATGAGCTTCTATCGTTAAAAATGTCAATAGTTCACGAGATACAAGGTCATTTCTTAATTTTACAATGTAATTAATTCACTTGCAAGGCGACTACAATGATTATTTTTACGGAAATTAATAATTAACAATTTAAATCCTTGAATGATTCAAAAAAGAGAAATATTTAATTTAAATAGTCCATTAATTTATTAATAAATCTTACGATAATTTTTAATCTTATCTTCTTATTAAATAAATTACTTAATAATTTTTTTTTATTACATACACAAACAGTATTGTAATGATAATTAACCGATGTTGATTCGTCGCGGCAGCCCATTGGAATGCAGATGCACGCGTGAGCTTCGCGATTCGATCCGATCGGATTGCTCGTCTACTTTTATATCTACACATAAATACATATATAAAAAAAAAAAAGTATGAGTATTAACAGTGTAGGTTTCACGCGAGGGTTCAGGTGCCCTTTAGAATAATTCCTGTTGCAAGAATATTAAAGTAATCGCGGTAAAATGTACGGGGATTGATGGACTAGGAACGTACGAGTACGAGTATGCTGCATTAGTTAAATTGAAAAAAGTTCGGGGGGATTAAATATTATATAATACATGAAAACTGTTATTCTTTCGAAAACTCCGGAATTAATATTAATGTATCATATGGTAAGAGCAGAAGAATATAAAGAGAGAAGCAGAAGACTACGTAATTTTAGTTGATTTTTAGTCTGATAGACTCCTAACGCCTCTTAATTGCGCGGCAATTACACAATTATGAATAAAATTATTATTTATATTTATTTACGTCATCGCTTGTCGTATAATCAGGTTACTAATTGTAATTGGATGTTTAAAGTGCCCGTCATGACGACGGAAATTAATTTTATTTCAATCATCGTAAGTAATTTTTTTTAATTAATTTTTATTCCTTTTTTTTTTAAGTTTACAAGTTTGCAATAAAATTTTTGGTCAATATTTACAATTTGGGTCAACCATTTTAATTTTCATTTTTTTGAACGAAATTTCTATTTGATTTTATTGATATATTTTTGTATTTGAAAGATATATGAAAAAATGAACAATTAAAAAAAAAGAAATTGGTTATAACAATTTTAACAAATTTTCATAAAAATTTATTAATTTTTTATAAAATTGTGATATTCAACTTTTTTTTTCAATTGTTCTTTTTTTTATGTACTTTTCAAAAAAAAATATCTCAAAAATATAAAAAAAAAAAAATAAAATATAAATTTTATTCAAAAATATAATAGCCAAAATTTTTTCCAACTTTGGAAGGCAAAAAAGTTATTATAAAGACGTCGTAAAAACAAGCAGAATCAAAAAAAGATTTTAAAATGTTAATTTTTGACCTAGTTATTGCCCAAAATTTGGTTGACCCCACTTGTAAATAATTACCAAAATTTTTTTTAGTCTATACAAATTGTATAAGTAAAAAAGTATGATTTTTATTAATTATTAAAATTTTGATCGTGATGATTACATTAATTTTTAAATTAATGAACAATAATATTCTTAATTAATTGATTTTTAAAACTTTGCTAGTTTTTTTATTTAACCAATAATATTTAAAAAAATTTTTAGAATTAAATTACAGTATTTACAAAAATTTCAAAATTTGGACCTCTAAATATTTAATTCAAAATTGTACATAGTTTATTTACTATTAAGTTAAAAAAATCAATTGATTATTTTTAGAGTTTCAACAAAAAAAAAAAAAAAAAAAAAAAAAAAAAACGATGACTAGAGGAACAGAAATTGATTTTTTTTGTTTATTCCAAAATAAATACGTCATTATCACACCAAAAGTGTGATCATGCTATAAATATTTATAATAAGCAGCAATTATCAAAAGACATATTAAGATTTGAATTCCGAGGAAAAATAAAAAATATAAATGAGTCGTCTGACTGTCCGACATACGGGTAATCCGAAAGAGAATTTGAGGAATGTGCGTGGTACTGCTTTAGAGCAGAATATTCATGTAAGTAAAAATAATTCAAGGAATAAAAATGTAAATAAAGAAATTAATAAGCAGTAAAATATTGACGGTTAAAAAAACACATGAGATGCGTATAATAATTATAAAAATAATAATTTTGATGATTGTATTATAAAAAGTGGGAAATTGAGGTGAAGAATTTTCGAGTTGGCCCGTCATCAGAAACGCGTGCCAAGACCGTTCAAATCGATGCATTTATCTCTTTAGTGTTTATTATTACTTTTATTTTTTATTATTAATTCCCACAACGAATTCTGACGGTTTTATAGATCCGACCTTTTATTTAACGTATCAAATTACACATTAAACTTTATAATTTTTTCCACATTCCCAGACCGCTGTTATGTTACTTAGACTAAATTAAATGGATATACAAGTTACGTTAATCACATTTGATTTTAAAAACTCGAAAGTTTTTGAATTACTCGATTAGATCGTACTTGTTAAATTTTCTTTCTGGCATTTACTTTATTTACGATTCTTCGTTTAGTTTACTTGGATAGACAGTTATTGGTGCACGGAAAAAAGTAAACTGTAATATTCACTCGGATTCCGGTTAATTTTTATAGTTTCAAACAGTAAAGCGGACATCGGGGTGAAAAAAATATAAATATTACAGAACTTAATATAGAAAGTATAAAAGCTACAATTTATACTTTAATATCCAAAATAAGTGATTAGTAGCTGTCACTATAGTAAATAACGACTTTTTCATCTTAAAAAATTACAGTTTCAAACAGTAAAAATTGCCATTTCAATATATAGTCCATATTATGAGGAGAAGGGGAACTCAGATGAAAGAGAAGGGGGTCTCACTCTGGGAGAATTTAACATTTAAAACAGTAAAAATTATACTTTTAAAATATACATTTTACCAATCCAAGCGACTCAATAATTACAGTTTGATTTTTATCGTTGCGTTTAAAATTTACCATTTTATTTTGTAAATATTGACGTTGCTTGTATTAGAAATTTACTAACTTTATTTTATACTTTTTAAATATTATAAGATCATTTTTTAGGTACGAAATGATAAATATCAAAGTCTGAATTGTTAATTATTATACTTTAACATTTTAGACATTTACATAGCGAATATTACTGTTTGAAATAGTATTTTCTTCCATGTAAAGAGTAAATTGTAACGTTTAAATGGTAAATATTATATAGTAAATAGTAAAATCACGATTTTACTGTTTGAAATGGTAATTTTTAGCAGTTGATCATGACTTATTATAAATCGACTGTTATTTATTATAGTTTATTTTTTTCCGTGTGTACGCAGTATAGTGTGCAGTTGAGTATAACTGATGTGTGTCGATGATAAAAATTTAATAGGCCGTTAAAAATTATATAAAAACAAATCAAGATCACGACAAATTAAATCAACATCATTTTTACGTTCAATTTCAGTTAGAGTGTTGTGCTTTTATTTCAACGGCGTTTTGTTAAATAAACACCCTCTTTAATTATCATCTGCAAGTATTTGATTACTAACATTTATATACAATACAATATTCTATCTAAACATTGAATTGATTTATCTATAAATACATTCAATGATACTAGTATGGTTAATACGATTAAATTTTTCGACACTTGAGTCAACATTTAAATTTAATGTCATTTTTGTTAATTAAAACCAACTATTCAGTCATAATACCTCTTATATTTGATAACACTCGGAAAAATGCTCCAAGGTGTTTCTGTTTTAATTTCTAACTCATCATACTTCATTTTTTATTTATAATTAGATTATTAATAAATAAAATCAAATATTAATGCTACATAAACAAAATAAAGTTATTATTTTGCAAGTCAAATATTTTTTATTACTATTTGCTAGAATTAACTTGCGCGCGCAAACGCGCGCAAGAATGTTAGAATAGAATTATATATATTTTAATGTTATGATATATTTGACCAATCACATCTATATTATTAAGAAAATGAAAAAAAATTGTTTCACGGATAGTCATAGGACAAAATTGGTTTTTTTAATGAAATTTAATGTCATTGCAAAGGTCTTGATTTGAATTTGTGCCTTTTCGAGGTTTTACTTCATTCTCACCGATAGTCAATTTATTATGATAAGTATTTAGGCTGCATTCGAAGATGCTCTATCTCTAGACACATAATTAAGAAATGACCTTGTATCTTGTTAGCTATTGACATTTTTAAAGATATAAGCTCATTCTGAAGTTACACTCATCAAGACCTTTCATTTGAGTACACACATCAATTTTTCATATATTTTATATATTTATATATTTCACAAATACCATATATATAAAATATATAAAAAATACCATGTGGGTATTCAAATGAAAGGTTTCGATGAGTGTAACATCGGGATGAGCTTATATCTTTAAAAATGTTAATAATTAGGAATTTACCTTGCTATGTTGTTAAGTATTGACATTTTTAAAGATATAAGCTTATCCCGATGTTATACTGATCGAGACCTTTCATTTGAGTACCCAGATCAATTTTTCATATATTTCATATATTTATATATATAATATCTATGAAAAATATATCAAAAATGTATGTGGGTACTTAAATAAAAGCTCTTGATGAGTGTAACATCAGGATGAGCTTATATTTTAAAAATTGTCAATATTTAAGAAAGTACAATGCAATTTAACAAAAGTCATTATTTAATTAAGCAAAATTTTATTTATTTATAGTTTACAAGTCACGGCAGTCACATAGTGACTGCAAGGTTGCTAGTTACGAATAAATTGGCTTTAGATATATTTCATCTCAATTTTATATTGGGATAGTGACAGAATTATCGTCAATAAATTTTTAGTTTTGCGAAGACCGATAGATGGCGTTTCTATATTTTTTTTCTCGAATGTGAAAAGGTAAAGACACAGTATATGATCTTCGCTCAAAGTAATACCTTCAAGACGTATATTAGGTCTAACTGCTTCATATTTTTTTATTCATAAAAATTTTTTCATTAATAATAAATTTCTAAAAAATCTATCATTTAAAATTTTTAATTTTTTTCGACATAATTATACATCAATAAATTTGATGGATCAATTTTTATAAACTAAAATTTTTTTTTATGCAAAAAAAAATAAAAATTTGTGCTTTTCTACTTTTTTCCCATACTGTCAAAAAAAAAAAATTTATTTTTGATTGCAAATTCAACAAATTTTAAATTTTTGGAGTGCATTTATTATGCATTTAATTACTTATTTTCCAAATTTCAAAAATTCCTTAAAAAATAGGCTTTATACCGCAAGAGTTAAATTTTGATTCAATTTTAAATCTATAAAACCTAATATAATCCCAAAATTTTTGTAATTAATTTTTATTCACAGCTCAATTAAAAAATTATCTATTTTACCTTTCAATTTAATAAAAAAAAGAATTAAATACCTCGAATTTAAAAACCATATCTCCAAAAATAACCCACTGCCTAATTAGCACATTAAAAACGATCACTCCACAAAGCTTGAAGCCCACTAATCAACCAGTTCCGAACTAAAAACAAAAATTGCCACCACGTGTCTGTCGGCCTAACCACTTCCTCTTCTCCAATAAAATTCCAAAGCTCTGCTTATCTAAAAACCATCACTATCTCCGTTTAATAAAGCAATCTCCTTAAATCCACAATCGGTGCATCATTTTCCATCCCGTGGTGGTTATAAATCCCCGCTTCCACTCGACTTCACCAGACACCGGTTGATGTTGATGAGTACCAGCATCGGGTCGACCAACATCAGCAGTTACCCTGATTTCCCACACGTCAGCCGTCCAAAAGTTTGTCTCATTCAAGCAAAGGAATTCACCAGCATGCTTAGCAACAGACGATTTATCAAGGACTTGTTGTCGATCTCAGAGTTTCAATTGATCATTTTCATTATCATTATTACCAATAAAATCATTCAATACCGGCATTTAAATAATTCTCATCTCCGTTTTCTGTTTTCTGTTTTGAATTTAGCAGCGCTCCGTTATTGCTTTCATATCATCCTCTTGGTGAACCACTTCCTTCCTAATACATGTCGTCACCTTTTATTCGTTAGGCTGCATACAGTTTACAGTCTACTTACAATTGTAACAGCCAGTGTAAGTGAAACCGTTACAGAGCTGGAGAATTCACACCAAAAATAAAGAAGATGAAGATGATAAAGACGGATTGGATCACTTGGGACGAATAATGAAATGAAATTTAAATTATTAAACAGATCAATAATTTATGTTTTCCTCAAAAGACTTCCCGTTAATTCATCACCGTTGATTCATTCAAAAACGATCAACGATCGACGATGAACGGTGTCTGGAGAATTACGGATACAACACGCAGGAGTATAGAGTATTTAGTATTATACCGGCTTGCCGCTTTTCAGTCACTCACATTTCGTCCGGCTTTTGTGATCTTCACATATGTCTCTGTGAATACGCACACATAGACACACACGTAAAACTTTTGCAGTTATATTGGTAACGCGTGAAAACCGCGTGGTACAGTTGGTTCTTATGGAGCGTGCGCCTCGTCCAGCGTCCAAAGCGATACTACCTCACACTTCTTTTCTCACTCGCACGCGCTGCTCCTGTCTTCTTTATTCTTTCACTCACTAACTTCAATCCCACCCACACCCTCCCCCTCCAACTCGCGGATTTTATATTACGCGAGCCTACTAAGAGCAATATCAAGACGCATCCAATACATCCGAGTTTCTAAGGCTATTTTCAAATTGTCAATTTAAGCTTATCAATTTTTTATTTTATGCTCGGATTCTTTTTTGATTTTTTTAACTTCCCGCTGAGAAAATTGAAAATTTTCAAAAATCGGGAAGTTATTGGTTTTACCCCGTTTTTCGAAAATCGAGTTTTCATCAGATCTCGACGTTTTGAGGTCCTAGGAAGCTTTCCTGACTATTCCCGCGAGGTTGTCACTATGTCTGTATGTATGTGTGTGTGTGTGTGTAAGTATGTAAACCTCTTATAACTTTTGAACGGTTGAACCGATTTCATCGCGGTTGGTGCCATTTGAAAGGGCTTCGCCAAACTTGGATTTCCTGTTAATTTTAACCAATTCGGACCGATAGATTTTGAGAAATTTGGAGAAATCTAAAAAAAAGTAGGAAAAAAAATTTTTTCTGAAGTGGTTTTTTTGGGATAACTTTTAAACGGCTCAACCGATCGATTCCAAAAACTAATCAGCTCTCAACCTTGAAAAACCACGTCGATTGCCGCCAATCCGGTCAAAATCGGTTGATTCGTTCGAGAGATATCGTGAACGAAAGAAAACCGAAAAAAGTGTTTTTTCAGAGTTACTCCGAAATTTCTAGTTTGACCAATTGAAACTTAGAAATTATTTATAAGGCTTAAAAAACTACGTAGAATGCCGCCAACCGCGTAAAAATCGGTTCATTCATTCAAAAGTTATTGCGGTATGAACATTCAAAAAATAGTGTTCTATGAAACTTCTATCAGACTTTTGAGCTCAAAGAGCTCAAAAGCATAGAAAAGGTATCTTTTTGAGCTCGGAGAGCTTAAAACAACACACAGATTGTACTTTTGAGCTCGAAGAGCTCAAAAAAGCGGCCAGGTATTAACGGAATTAGCGGGAAGTTGCAGGGATGGCCTTTAGGGTCAACCGTTTTCCTAATTTTTTTTTTTTTCATCACTAGAGCGATAATTTGAGGCTCAATGCATTGAGCCTGTGCAGAAAAAATTAAATTAAGATTGAAATTCATATTTTGACACAAATCGACGGTCTAATTAGCAATTTATCTAACTCCTTATTTTTTAGGTAATTTTTTAATATTTGGATGTAGCAATAACCAAATTATGAATTATTTGAATGATTTAAACCTAAATATTATATCTCTATTAGATATTAATGATATTAAATCGTTTTTTAAAGTGATAATAAATTTTGAACATTTTTTTTTTCATATAAATAGAAGATTCTCTAAAATAGAGTTAGACAATATGCTAATTAGAATGTCGAAATATGAATCAGTTTTGAGATCAATCAAAATTTGAAATCGATTTGTAAATAAAAATTAGCACGTCTGTATAACTTTTGATCCTGCTTTAGAATTTGAATAAAGACTTGAGAATATTTAGGATAAATTTTATATATCAAGTTCTACAGCCGTGCTAATTCCTATTTACAAATCAATTTCAAATTTGGATTAATCTCAAAACTAATAAATATTTGTGTCATAATATGAATTTCAATCTTAAATTCATTTGAATCCGAATTTTTTTGGCACGGGAATTAACATGTTAATTTTTTATCAGCTATAATTTAGTCCAAAAATTTCTTTAGGTCTGCCTCGGCTTCGCCTCGGTCAACAATTACATGTAATCTGAGACATTTCTTATTTTCCTGCCCTAGGTAAGAAAAATACTATTACTCTGTACAATTTTTGTAAGTGAACTAAATAATCTGTTTTTTTTTTTTCTGACAAATATTATAAATATATCTTCTATGTCCAAAATTTTTTATCAGTTTAATAGATCAACCTTTTTTTTATAAAATTTGAAACAATCTACAAAATTCCAATTATTATATTTAAAAATGAGACAGCCGTACTTTGCATTTAATTTTTAATATTTCATCCTTTACTTATTAATCACTTTAATAAATTATGAAGAAAAAAATTTTCCTGTCTTTATTATTGCATTTAAGAACATTTAAATATTCATCAAAAAATTCAATGTAGAAATAAAAAATATATTAAATATTTTTTTATAGATATCAAAAGTTGATGATTTTTTAAGTTCCAAAAAAACCAAAATTTTCAATTTTTTATTTTTTATATATCTTTCAAAAATTTTTATCTAAATTTGAGAATTTTGATAACATTAAAAAAAACTTTGAATTTTTGATCTGTACACATTAAAATTTTAATGAAATTTTTTTAAATATAAATTATTAACTTTAAAAAAATAAGGGTTTTACTTTTTGGCTTACTATAGTAATAATTTGATAAACTTTACAATTAATTAACATAAATTATTCAATTAAATAATCCAAAATTTCCAGTCTAAAAACTTCATATCTGATTTTTTCAAAAAATTCACTCAATATTTAATTAGAAGATAATAAAAATGATAAAGATAAATAGTCAAGAATTTCCAAAATTTGACAAGTCGTCAAATGACAAAAAGCATTCACCCGAACTTAAAATCTCCTTTGGTAGATAAATAAAATGAAGGACTAAAGGGTAATTACGATAACCTTTAATTTAAATGAGAATAAATTTTTATTTGGCATGCGAAGATATTTAACTTAAGAATGTCCTGATTGGAAAATGCCTCGAGTAAAGAGATACCTTTCACGCGACTCGACCGCAGATTGGTTCGGAACATTATGACGACGTTTAATAGACGACACTAAAAGGTCTCTCACGTTTGAGTAGCTATCATCTGTGCGGGTGGACAATTATTGGAATTACTTAAGGCGCTCATTGTGCTAAGGTAATTTTAGTGAGCAATATTTCTGAGCAAAGGCTCGAGGTAATAGAAAACTATTACTATTACCTTTTTACTTTTATTTTCCACATTGACGCCGGCTGTAAATTATACTATCTATTTTTATCGACATATAACTTTAGTATACGTTTGATTCGCGATTCAATGTGGATGCTCGAAAGCTGAAAAATGTGCTTTTGGTGATCTAGAGTTTAATACCGGTCAAAATTAGCGGTGTGCAGTGTGGTGGGCATGGACACATGCTAAACATTCAATAAAGCGCTCGAAACCCGACCGAAATAATCGTAATCATAAATAATCGAGACTAAATATATACGTCTAGCTGACTGGTTGTATGTTGAGAGTTTAGTTTCTGTTTTCTCGCGTACCAACTGCTTATGCTACACTCCCGGCTACGTAATGTATCGTCTACAATAATTGAACCTCATACGCTCCGGTAACACTCTTTAGTTTTATTTATTCCCTCTTTCATTCATCTCTTTTCATAACATTTACAGTGCGTTCGTTTTTTTCATTCTCAATATAAAAAAATAAATTGAAACAATTATTTGAGAAGTATTTATTAAAAATTTTTTAGGATTAATGATTTAAAATTCTAAGTACAGTATTTTGTTTACTGATGATATTTTTAACGATATAAGCTCATTCTAGAGTTACTCTTATCGAGACCTTTCATTTGAATACCCACACGAATTTTTCATATATTTCATATATTTCACAAATATGAGAAATATCATATATATATATTTATATATATATATATATAAAATATATGAAAAAAATCGTGTGTGTACTCAAATAAAAGGTCTCGATGAGCGTAACATCAGGATGAGCTTATATCTTAAAAAATGTCAATAATCAAGAAATGACATTGTATTTTGTCCACTGATGAGATTTTTAACGATATAAGCTCATCCTGGAGTTATACTTATCGAGACCTTTCATTTGAATACCCACACGAATTTTTTATATATTTCATATATTTCACAAATATGAGAAGTATCATATATATTAAATCTCATAATAAAATTGAGATGAAATGTATGTGGCATCAAACTATTCGTAACGTGATTAGTCGAATATATCATAAGCATGAAAATATATGCAAACCCCATAGTCAGGCGCGCGCTTGCGCGCGCAAAATTCAATTCTAGTACATGTAATATATTGTGTGGGTACTTAAATTAAAGGTCTCGATGAGCGTAACATCAGAAGGAGCTTACATTTTAAAAAATGTCAATAATTAAGAAATGACGTTGTATTTTGTCCACTTATAATATTTTTAATGATATAAACTCATCCTGGAGTTACTATTATCGATACCTTTCATTTGAATACCTACAAGAATTTTTCCATATATTTTATATATTTCACAAATATATAAAATATCATATATATATATATATATAAAATATATGAAAAAAATCGTGTGGGTACTTAAATGAAAGGTCTCGATGAGTGTAACTCCAGGATGAGCTTATATCGTTAAAAATATCATCAGAGGACAAAATACAATGTCATTTCTTAATTATTACCATTTTTTAAGATAAGTATAAAATCTTTTATTGAAAAGCTTATGCGACGTTTTCATTGTTGTCACTTTTCGTCGCTATGGTAACCATTTTGGCAACGGTTTAATATTAATAAATAAAATTTATAGAAATATTGATTAATTAAATTGTCGATAATAAACATGTTTAAAAAAAAGCGCTCGATTTTATAGTATTTTATAAAAAATCTCCTTAAACAACAATAAAAATCAAAATGAATGGATACTTTTTTTTGATTCCTCACTTATCTAAAAAAATCGATCTAACCAAAGCAAAAGCACTTTATCAGTGCGTAAAAAAGTGATCGTTACAATGACAAAACGAATCCCCCTTTAGCTTTCATTTCGGTGGTGTATTTGTATAGAGGTTTGAAAAAGAATCTAAATAACACAATGCCGAGTAGAGGATTTAAGTATACGCTTAAACAAAAGGCCCAGCGGGTGCCAAGGGAAACAAGATTAAAAAATTCGAAAAAAATTGTTTTTTTATCACACACACACACACACACACACACACACACAAGTCGACGACCACTAAACCATACTACGCTAGTGTGCTTACCAGGTTAAGTACCATTATGTCAGTGGCATGGCGTCGCCTTAGCCTCAGCTCGAATTCACATTAACCCTGTTCATGTACCACGTACATTCATACAGATATAAATATATGTTGGTGTACATATAGGAGACTATGGACCGCGGTGGTCGTAATAAAGCCCGAGCATGGTGGCTGCAGACTTCAGCATTGTGATGCAAATGTGTCTAATCGGTCGAGCCAGCCGACCATATGTCCGCTCCGTCCTCTGGGCTGATCGGGACCGACACTAATTTTTCTCTATCCTCATCTTTATCTTTATCTATATTTATATTTATATTTATATCTATAAGCGAGTATGTAATCAAAAGTTCATTATGGAACTACGATTGATAATTATCTATAAAAAAATTTTTATGATTAATTTATATGTCTATAAAATATTTTACAAAATAATTACAAGAATTATTAAATAATTAATTTATAACTGATCAATTTTTAAAATGGTCTGTGTCTGTAAAACAATGCTTTTTAGCGCTTTTAATTTATTATGATAGGTATTTAGGCTACATTCGAAAATGCTATCTCCAGATACATAATTAAGAAATGACTTTGTATCTTGTGAAATATTGACATTTTTAAAGATATAAGCTCATCCTGGAGTTACACTCATCGAGACCTTTCATTTAAGTACCCACATCAATTTTTCATATATTTTATATATTTATATATTTCACAAATACTATATATATAAAATATATAAAAAATGCCATGTGGGTACTCAAATGAAAGCTCTTGATGAGTGTAACATCGGGATGAGCTTATATCTTCAAAAATATCAATAATTAAGAACTGACATGGCTATCTTGTTTATCGATATTTTTAAAGATCTAAGCTCATTCCGATGTCAAACTCATCGAGACCTTTCATTTAAGTACCCACATCAATTTTTCATATATTTTATATATTTATATATATGAATATATGAAAAATATATCAAAATACATGTGGGTACTCAAATGAAAGGTCTTGATTAATGTAACATCGGGATGAGCTTATATCTTTAAAAATATCAATAATTAAGAACTGACATTGCTATCTTGTCAACTGATTATATTTTTAAAGATATAAGCTCATTCTGATGTTACATTCATCGAGACCTTTCATTTAAGTACCCACATGCATTTTGATATATTTTTCATATATTCGTATATATAAATATATAAAATATATGAAAATTTGATGTGGGTACTCAAATGAAAGGTCTTGACGAAAGTAACATCGGGATAAGCTTATATCTTTAAAAATGTCAATATTTACAAAAGTACAGTGCAATTTAACAAGAGTCATTATTTAATAAAGCAAGAAGTTAGAATAAGAAATTCTTAAATCAAGAAAAATTTTTCTTTTAAATAAAATAATTTTTTTCTTTTAAGTTTAAATGACAATTAATTAATTGAATCAAAATAATTGTCATTGAATCCGCTCTAGCTCATTAAATTACAAATATAAATAAAAATATTTTCCGAGTTTTTATAAATATAACAAGAGTTTCCTCAATAGCAATAGAATCTTGCACCATATCTTGCCCCCTACCTCGGCTCAGATTATTTTGGCGAGGCATATCTTTATTTATCGTCAGCCGTAGGTCGTTATGGCGGTATATAGTCGAACGTACGAGCGAGATGTGTATGAGTACGAGAATTGCGTTGAATGCACGTTTGTGCTATTTAATAATGAATTAACCCGCCCGAGGGTCTCCGTTAAGCCAAAAATGAGGGTGTGATGGTAGGGTAGTCTGCTCATGAGCCGAGCGACCGACATGTAAGAATTTTTCGGTATTGTGCCTTCGGGATCTTGCCCTAACCATCGCCGGTAGTTACTATTCTCTCTTATACCTTATACACTCCCTTATATCTTTCTTTACTTTATTTCATTCTTTTTTTTTATATTTTTTTATTCTACCTTTATCTCCATCTTTTCTCTCGCTTCGTACGGAGATAAAAATTATCCGTGAAATATTGAAGAATACTGGGCATTCAACCCTCATTTTCCAATTGGCAACCGTACTTTATGCCGACTAATTTTTTTTTTATTAATTTTATCTTGTTTTTTTTTTTAATAAATATTTTTCATTAAATAAAATTAGTTAAGAATTTAATTTTTTTTAACAAAAAACATTAATTAATTTTTTAAAAATATTTTTTTATTAATAAAAATTAATTAATACAATTTTTTATTAATGAAAATAAATTACTTAATTTTTTTTAATAAATGTTCTTCATTAAATAAAATTAATTAAGAATTTTATTTTTTTAATTAACAAAATTAATCAATTTTTTAAAAATATTTTTCTATTAATAAAAATTAATTAATTAATTTTTTTTAAATATTTTTTTTATTAATTAAAATGAAATAATAAATTTTTTATTAATTAAAATAAATTAATAAATTTGTTTTTAATTGATGGCAATAATTAATTAAAAAAATTTTTTTTTTTAATTAAAATAAATTAATTAAATTTTTTTTAATAAATATTTTTCATTAAATAAAATTAATTAAGAATTTTTTTTTTTAAATAACAACATTAATTAATTTTTAAAAAATATTTTGTTATTAATTAAAATAAATAAATTTTAAGCTAACGGCATTAATTAATTAAAAAAAAATATTTTTTTTATTAATTAAAGTAAATTAATTAAATCATTTTTAATAATTATTTTTCATTAAAAAAATGAATCAATAATATGTTTTTTTTAAATTTTTTATCTCAAGATGTAATTCAATAATTCCAACATAAATTACGTCCTCTATTCGTTGAGTAATAGAGAAAATTATGAAAAGATAATCGACAAAAGTTCAAGTGAAAAATCGAGCGATCGACTGCCCGATTCTCAGTTTGGATTACTGTAAATTGGGTGTACTGGTGTTACAGCAATAGTAATGGTTATTTACTTTTTTGCAAGTACATTTGCCGGTTAAATATAAATATAGGTTGTAGTATGTGGAACATATATAATAAATAAAGTGTATTTCGCATGTTGGTTAATACAATTGCGGGTCCCTCATAAAATCCAAGATATATAGACAGTATTATCTCGAGGGATACTTCATACTCTCTACACATTTATAGAGCAGAGTGATAGGGGTGGCCATTAATTCATCTGTTTTCGTTGATTGTCAGTAAGGTTTTTCCGCCGTTTGATTTTTTCCGCTAGTCGCCACCAAGTCTGTAATTAATTAATTTATAACCCGAGGACATTAAGTTAATGATTCGCTAAAAGTCACCTCTAAATTTTCTCAAGTGGAATTTTAAGAAAATTTGAACAGAATTTTTAAAAAAATATTTTTTTAGTATTAATTTATTTTTATTTTTTGGTATTTATATATTTTTTTTTCTTTTTATAGCAATTATCTGTTCTAATACATAAATATATTGTTTTTCAGATTAATCGTAAATACTTTCTTCACCGGGAATTAATTCTATTTAATTGTCTTGCATATCGGTGTCATTACACAACAAATTATTTTAATGCACCATTGCTTAACTATTACTAATATTAGGTGTGTATTTTTAGACCATAAGGTAATAATATTTTTTAAGAATACTATTTTCATCAGGGTTTAATGAGTGTTAATATGTAATAAAAACAATTCAGGTTAATTGAAGATATTTTTTATATTATATTTATAGAAACTTTTTTCTTATTATAAATATCATTGTTTTTTTATAAATTGACATTTTTTAAGATATAAGCTCATCCTGGAGTTACGCTAATCGAGACCTTTCATTTGAGTACCCAGACGAATTTTTTCATATATTATATATATATATATATGTATGATTTTTCTCATATTTGTCAAATATATAAAATATATAAAAAATTCGTGTGGGTATTCAAATGAAAAGGTCCCGATATGTATAACTCTAGGATGAGATTATATCGTTTTTTGCCCTCCGGGCAGAAAGTGGCAACTTTCGTCCCGCTGCGCTAAACTAAGTTGCCGCTTTCGGCCTTCGTCGGACAAAAAAATAGTATACACTCCACGGGAAGTAAATAAGAAAGCCTCAGATCACAATTACATGTGATCTGAGACATTTCTTACTTCACTTCCCTAGGTGTGTAATATACTATAAAAATATCAACAGAAAACAAAATACAATGCCATTTCTTAATTATTGACATTTTTTAAGATATAAGCTCATCCTGAAGTCACTCTCATCGAGACCTTTCATTTGAATACCCACATCAATTTCTCATATATTTTATATATTTATATATTTCACAAATACCATATATATAAAATGTATAAAAAATACCATGTGGGTATTCAAATAAAAGGTCTCGATAAGTGTAACTCTAAGATGAGCTTATATCGTTAAAAATATCATCGCCAGACAAAATACAACGTCATTTCTTCATTATTAACATTTTTCGACAATTTTCTTATATTTAAAAAATCTGGGAATATATTTTTATACCCATAAGATTGATTATATATATTATTCCTTTAAAAATATTAGAAGACATATTTGGATTGGATTAACCAAACTTTTATGTGAACAATATATCTTATAAATTTTTCCATTGTAAATTTACATCCATTTCGTATATCCTTGTATATTGTATGTATTTATTTATATTTATCTATATATGAATGTAAAAAATAAAATAAGGACAAGATTTAACGACAAGGATTCCCGAGAAGCAGTAGTGAGTCGGGAGTGTGTTAAATCCTCAGCCCTCGGCTCCTCGAACATATCACAACACAGCGGTGTATATAAGTGTTGATTTTATTTTAAACCCACGGTCATTGTCGTAGTCCAGCTCCAGCGACGTACACACAAACACACACATGTAAATTTACTTATATGCAGAGGAGGAAAGAGGAAGAGGATAGCTCAGTGTAGCGTAGCTGGAAATAAAAGTACCACTCGCGTGTGCAGTCTAGAGTATATATATATATATATATATATATATATATATATATATATATATATATATATATATTACATATATATGCAGCAGTGTTTTGTGGAGATCGCGCTCGACACCCCGCGAGGTAAATAAAGAGTCCCGCCTTCTAATGGCGCGAGTCGGTTGAGAGGGCGCGCGAGAGAGGCCGAGGACTAACGATATATCTCGGGGACTATTGTCTTGTGGATACCGCGCGACAGTCGTGGCCATTATATCAAGATTAACTCTTATATATATATATATATATATATATATATATATATATATATATATATATATATATATATATATATATATATATGTACTGAGGAGCTGAATCGGAGGATATGCAGCTGAGGAGAGAAAGGAGAGGAGGAGCAACTAAGGAGACAAGGAGACCCACCCGGACAAGAAGAAAAGATACTCTTTGTCGTTTTCAAGCCTCATCCACGTACAAGGTGCAGATACGAGGCCAGGGTGGGAGCACATGGGAATATTCACATACTTAGACGTATATAGAGTGAGGGTGTACATAAGTATGCTTTGTCGAACTCTTGAGATTCATAAAAAGTAACAAGTGCACGCGAAATTCCCTTGTTGCGACTTGTTAGCTCCAGGAAATTCGCTAAAGAAAATTGTCGAGTGAATTCTTAAATTAAATACTTTGCTGGATTATTTATCGATGTTTTTTGGGATGATAAATATATGATAAAAAAATATATTTGGGTTATAAAAAGAGATTTTACTTTAGGGATGTTTTGTAATAAATTATTTTGTGTTTATTTTCTGTCATTTTTTGATTTAAAAATTTTTTTGGGTCATATTTATTTTTTCTTTATTAAAATTTATTTTTTTATTTGTAATTTATGTATTTTTGTATTATATGTAATTTATGTAAATTCAGAAAGGCAAAATTTTTTACTCGAGAGTAAATTTTTCAAGAAAATTATTTATTTTTAAGAAGAAAATACTATTTAAAACAGTAATATTCGCTATGTAAATGTCTAAAATGTTTAAGTATAATAATTAAGAATTCAGACTTTGATATTTATTATTTTGTACCTAAAAAATGATCGTAATGATATGTAAAAAGTATAAAATAAAGTTAGTAAATTTCTAATACAAGCAACGTCAATATTTACAAAGTAAAATGGTAAATTTTAAACGCAACGCTAAAAATCAAACTGTAATTATTGACTTGCTTGGACTGTTAAAATGTATATTTTAAAAGTATAATTTTTACTGTTTCAAATGTTAAATTCTCCCAGAGTGAGACCCCCTTCTCTTTCATCTGAATTCCCCTTCTCCTCATAATATGGACTATATATTGAAATGGCAATTTTTACTGTTCAAAACTGTAATTTTTTAAGATGACAGAGTCGTTATTTACTATAGTGACAGCTACTAATCACTTATTTTGGATATTAAATTATAAATTGTGGCTTTTATACTTTCTACATTAAGTTCTGTAATATTTATATTTTTGCCACCCCGATGTCCGCTTTACTGTTTGAAACTATAAAAATTAACCGGAATCCGAGTGAATATTACAGTTTACTTTTTTCCGTGCATGATTAATGAATGTTTATTAAATGTTAATAAATATTCGTTAACTATTAATAATTACTTATTCACTGTTAATAAATGTACTTTCCTCCCAAATATTTATCAAATGTTAAAAAATATTTAATAAATTAAATAATTGTCTTTAAATCAATTAATAAATAGAATATTTAAATCCGTAATTCTAACAATAAGTAAAATCCGGAACAGTAAACCAGCAAATAAAAATCTTAACCAAAAAGGAATTAAAAACTAGGTAGTATAAACATGTCTGGACAGATTTGGAGCGGTTTAACGACGTCGCAGCTATCTGGCAGTGACTGTCTGCAGTGTCCTGCAAGCCCATCCAGACAAGAGCACAGCTTGCCGGAGGGTGTATACACTAGGCATCCTTAGAAGAGGACATTATAAGAAATTATGAGCTCCTGGTTCATACGTGAGTGCCCGTACTCATACTAAGCTCAGTACCGTGCCCTCTTTGTCACCTCTAACTATCTCTCCTTCTCTCGAGAGATGTCTTGTCCTCTCTCTCGGTCCAGGATCCTCATCCTCATCCTCGGTCTTTATACAAGATCTGTGGCGGTTCTTAATGTCTTCTCCCTTTTAATGTTCTTCTCTGCCCTCGAGGTCGATCTAAAACATTTTTGCCAATGCTCTCTTTCCCTTTTCTCCGTTTGGAGCACTCGGACGTCCAATCTCTCTCCTCGCTATATATACCCGATATTGAGTTATAACCGGCGTGTATTTATCCTCCGTTGTCCTCTGTCCAGGCCAAAATAAAATTATAAAAAATAAAATAGTCATACCCGAGCTCGACAGGGGACTGAACAAAAATAAAAATTTTATTTCAATTTTTTAAAACTTTATATATTATATATTTATATAAAAGAGAATGGAATTCTCCAGTTAAAAATTCCTACCTTCGCTACTATAATCATTTTTTTGTTCCCTTATTCGACACTGGATCGACAAGTAGCCTGGCTTCTTGTTTTATGGTCTATTCTAATTCAGATCGACAATCCGGAGCCTAGTGGGTAAAAAACGCTCTAATAAAAACTCGTCGTTTAGATTTTTGCCGGATTTTAAATCCGGACTCCAAATTAAATTTATTTGAGAATACGATCATGAATTTATACGAAAAAAAAGCATTGTTTTACTAAAAATTTTTTTTCTCAATCAATCTTCAAAATTATTTTACTAATTTATTGGTTATTTAAAATTTTTTTTTTTTAGTAAAAATTCAAATTTTTTTCCTTAATGTCAATTATTTCTTAGTAAACTATGTAATTTGTTAGTCTGACTATTTATTTATAGTTTTAATTAACTCAAATTACCACATACGGATATTTTATTGATGATTAATTTATTTAACAATTAATGTATGTAATTTTAGATGCTACGCATTAGATGGTTTATTATCAACCTGAGGACTGAATATCTGTCAAAACAAAAATTCTAAGAAAGTTTATTTTTGTTTTTGTTCAATTACAGAGAAGAAAAAAATGGAATGCTTGAGAAAATATTTTTGACGTAAAAACACATATTCCTGATAATTGTAAAGAATCTATTTTATTGTTTAGTAATAAAATTAAATTATACTTAAATAGCAACCTTGCAGTGACTATGTGACTACCGTGACTTGTGAAGTATTAAAAATTAAAATTTTGTTAAATTGCACTGTACTTTCTTAAATATTGACGTTTTTAAAAATATAAGTTCATCCCGATGTTACTTTCATCAAGAGCTTTCATTTGAGTACCCACATGCATTTTGATATATTTTTCATATATAGATATATGTAATATATATAAATATATGAAAAAATTGATGTGGGTACTCAAATGAAAGGTCTCGATGAGTGTAATACCGAGGTGAGCTTATATCTTCAAAAATATCATTAATTGACAAGATAGCAAAGTCAGTTCTTAATTATTGACATTTTTCAAGATATAAGCTCATCCCAATGTTACACTCTTCAAGAGCTATCATTTGAGTACCGACATGCATTTTTATATATTTTTCATATATACATATATATAATATATATAAATATATGAAAAAATTGATGTGGGTACTCAAATGAAAAGTCTCGATGAGTGTAACATCGGGATGCGCTTATATCTTTAAAAATGTCAATACTTAACAAGATAGCAATGCCTAAACCGTGTAAAACATTTAACCGGCAACTGAAAGAAGCATGACGTAAAAACACGTGGTTCCATTCATGATCGAGCTTGTCGACTTGCCAGTACATGACGACACTGTACTACGGCACGAGCGCGTGTCAGTACCAGAGATCGCTGAGATGGATGTTACACTACATAATATACGATATATATCATATGTTATATGTTATGTGTCGTCTGTCGTGTCGCACCCGCTCTACTGTACACTTCTATTCTGAAAGAGCCACTGACATTGCACGGCACAACGCGGGGTGAAACGTCGAAGGGGTTGAGAGAAAGAGCACGCGTGTGTATGTGCCGGGTGAATCACTAGCTCGTGCATCGGACCACCCTCGCAGGTCCTACGCGCCGAACCCATAACCTAAGCTGTAAAACTCTGCTCAAATTCACCCAGAGATCCTTCCACATACCACACACTGGCCTCCGCTACTTCTAGTCGTCACTTCACCACACATGTGTGTTATATATAGATATCTATGTATGCTCGAACGTCCTTGCTGGCTATACAGCAGTGAATACTGCTATACACACATGTTATTGACCTTATACTCACCAGTCATGACCTCGTATCACATGTCGTACCAATGTCAACTTGGTAACTCTCAGTCTCTATCTCAATAGGCCAGTACTAGACCGTGTTATGTTTCGACGATCTCTGACTGGATGTCTCGTAAATGTCCAACATAAATACAGTGAAAGTCATACATCATACATATATATATTTATCTCTGAGTATAAATATAAATATACGTGGGGATATTTAAAAAAAAAAATTTGAGATTTTTAAAGTTTAATTTTTTTTTTGGTTGACTATTAATGGACTAAAAAAATTAATTTGATTTAATAGATAAGTATTTAAAATAAATAATTCAATAAAAAGCTTTGCTTAAATCTATAATATTAAGAGAATAAGAACAATTTTGTGTCCAGGATAGTCATAAGATAAAATCGGTTTTTTTTAGTGAAATTTAGTGTCATTGCAAAAGTCTTAATTTGAATTCGTGCCTTTTCAAGGTTTCATATTATTCTCACCGATAGTCAATTTATTATGATAAATATTTAGGCTGCATTTGAAAATGCTCCATCTCCAGATACATAATTAAGAAATGACCTTTTGTCTTGTGAAATATTGACATTTTTAAAGATATATGCTCATCCCGATATTAAACTCATCGAGACCTTTCATTTGAGTACCCACATCAATTTTTGCATATATTTATATATATTATATATATATATATATATATATATATATATATATATATATATATATATATATATATATATATATATATTTATATATATTATATATATATAAGGGTGTGCCAAAATGTAAATTCCGTGGAGAACCTTTTAAAATTGGAATTTTGAGTTCCACTTTTAACAGCAGCTGTGTTTGGGCACTTCCGGCCAAATTTTGAATTTTCACCGGAAATACCAAAACTAAGCTTCTGTTAAAAAATTCTATGAAAATCAAATACATTGTCTCACACCAAAATTTATCAGGAAATGCCCAAACGCAGTCTTTGTTAGAAGCGGAACTAAAAATTCCAATTTTAAAAGGTTCTCCACGGGAGTTACATTTTGGCACACCCTAATATATATTTGTATAAATGAAAAATGTGTATATATATATATATATATATATATATATATATATATATATATATATATATATATATATGTATATATGAAAAATGTATTAAAATGCATGTGGGTACTCAAATGAAAGGTTTGATGAGTGTAACATCGGGATGAGCTTATATCTTAAAAATGTCAATAATTAAGGAGTGACTATATATTTTGTCTACTGATGATATTTTTAACGATATAAGCTCATCCTAGAGTTACACTTATCGAGACCTTTCATTTGAATACCCACACGAATTCCTTATATATTTTATATATTTCACAAATATGAGAAAAATCATATATATAAAATACATGAAAAAAATCATGTGCGTACTCAAATGAAAGGTCTCGATGAGCGTAACATTACGATGAGCTTATATCTTAAGAAATGTCAATAATTTAGGAATGATTGTGTCTTTTGTCTACTAATGACATTTTTTAAGATATAAGCTCATCCTAAAGTTATATTTATCGTTTTCATTTTTGTCGTTTTTGCTGTCGCTTTGGCAACGGTTTAATATTAATAAATAAAATTTGTAAAAATATTGATATTTTTTATTAAATATTAAACTGTAAAAATATTAAACTGTTAATAATAAATATGTAGGGAAAAGTGCGCTTGATGTTTTAGTATAAATAAAATGTAAGTTTATTAATTCGTAATAAATAAAGCAAGCGATTGTGTAGAAAAATAAACTCAGTATGTTGTCAGTAAGGCGGATGACGAGCCAACGAGCCGCCGAGGAGCAGAAAATTTGTGACACCTAAGCCCGGTACCTGGAGCGCGTAATCTCGATACCGATCTCCGTTGTCTTATTTATGCCGAGCCATCTCAGTCTCAGTCTTTCCGCGTTTGTTTGTCTCTGTTTTTCTGTGAGGAAGGTTCACTATTGGCGCACGTAGAATGGCGATGGTGATGTCCTGGCGTCGTAATCGACCGTAAAAATGCTGGGGCGCTTCCGAATTCGTTAATCTCTTTTCTTTTCGCTTCTGGAACTCCCGTGGGACTGATGTAAGAGGGACCAGGGCAGAGGCATAGCAGGGAATTATGTCGAAGTAGATAATACCCACGATCCTGGATAGGAGTCTGATGACGCTGATCTGCTGTCTCAATGTCCAAAAAGTATCTGTGACAATGGACTCATTGTCTCGGGTCACTCAGCCCCGGGGTAAATTCACTTGGACACAGGTTTCCCGCTTCCCAGGCTTCCTATTATTCTGCTCGACATTTTTTTTTTATTTATTGTAAATTATAATCTATTACTCTGATAAAAGGATTTATTAATTATTAATAATTTAATTTATTTAAAGACAATTATTTAATTTATTAAATATTTTTTAACATTTGATAAATATTTATTTGGGAGGAAAGTACATTTATTAACAGTGAATAAGTAATTATTAATAGTTAACGAATATTTATTAACATTTAATAAACATTCATTAATCATGCACGGAAAAAAGTAAACTGTAATATTCACTCGGATTCCGGTTAATTTTTATAGTTTTAAACTGTAAAGCGGACATCGGGATGGCAAAAATATAAATATTACAGAACTTAATGTAGAAAGTATATAAGCTACAATTTATACTTTAATATCCAAAATAAGTGATTAGTAGCTGTCACTATAGTAAATAACAACTTTTTCATCTTAAAAAATTACAGTTTCAAACAGTAAAAATTGCCATTTCAATATATAGTCCATATTATGAGGAGAAGAGGAACTCAGATGAAAGAGAAGGGGATCTCACTCTGGGAGAATTTAACATTTAAAACAGTAAAAATTATACTTTTAAAATATACATTTTAACAGTCCAAGCAAGTCAATAATTACAGTTTGATTTTTAGCGTTGCGTTTAAAATTTACCATTTTACTTTGTAAATATTAACGTTGCTTGTATTAGAAATTTACTAACTTTATTTTATACTTTTTACATATCATAAGATCATTTTTTAGGTACGAAATGATAAATATCAAAGTCTGAATTCTTAATTATTATACTTTAACATTTTAGACATTTACATAGCGAATATTACTGTTTTAAATAGTATTTTCTTCCATGTAAAATGTAAATTGTAACGTTTCAGTGGTAAATATTATATAGTGAATAGTAAAATCACGATTTTACTGTTTGAAATGGTAATTTTTAGCAGTTGATCATGACTTATTACACGGAAAAAAGTAAACTGTAATAAATAACAGTCGACTTATAATAAGTAATGATCAACTGCTAAAAATTACCATTTCACACGGTAAAATAGTGATTTTACTATTTACTTTATAATATTTACCATTTAAACGTTACAATTTACTCTTTATATGGAAAAAAATACTATTTCAAACAGTAATATTCGCTATGTAAATGTCTAAAATGTTAAAGTATAATAATTAACAATTCAAACTTTGTTATTTATCATTTCGTACCTAAAAAATGATCTTATGATATGTAAAAAGTATAAAATAAAGTTAGTAAATTTCTAATACAAGCAACGTCAATATTTACAAAGTAAAATGGTAAATTTTAAAAGCAACGCTAAAAATCAAACTGTAATTATTGACTCGCTTAGATTGGTAAAATGTATATTTAAAAAGTATAATTTTTACTGTTTTAAATGTTAAATTCTCCCAGAGTGAGACCCCCTTCTCTTTCATCTGAGTTCCCCTTCTCATAATATGGACTATATATTGAAATGGCAATTTTTACTGTTTGAAACTGTAATTTTTTAAAATGAAAAAGTCGTTATTTACTATAGTGACAGCTACTAATCACTTATTTTGGATGTTAAATTATAAATTGTGGCTTTCATACTTTCTACATTAAGTTCTGTAATATTTATATTTTTGCCATCCCGATGTCCGCTTTGCTGTTTAAAACTATAAAAATTAACCGGAATCCGAGTGAATATTACAGTTTACTTTTTTCCGTGTAAATAAATATTTATTAACAGTTAATAAATTGTACTCAATAAATTACTTATTAACTGTTAATAAATCGTATTTAATAAATAATTTATTAATTGTTAATAAATATTTATTAAATCTATAATGTTAAAAAATCATTTATTAACAGTTAATAAAACTTATTAAATATAAACAAATCCTTTTATCATTGTGTTCTGGTTAATTTTATTAAAATTTGTATGATTGTAATTTTTTAATTTAAATTTAAAAAAATAAAATAATTTTTATTCATGCTAAAAAAAAAAAAAAATCTACTCATGAAAATTCGGACAGTAATTAAATACAAAGATGACAGATTTTTAGTCAATCCAGCTGCTCTTCAGCTGGCCTGAAGTACCTGCGTCGTACCGATGACCCACGTGAGAAGTAATGGAGTGCGTACTGTCCTGCATTAATTTATGCGAGCGACATAATATAAAAGCGCAGTTAAATACAATGCCAAAAAAATAATGGCGAGTAATGAAAAGAAGAAGCCCAACCGAAAGACAGAAAACAGACATAATATAATATAAGTAGAATAGTCGAATCTTTGGCCAGGTGATGACCGAGCGGATCTCGATGAGCTTGGGGTAAACTACCCCTGGATATATATATATATATATATATATATATATATATGTATATGTATATGCTTAACGCGAGACCCCGGGGCGTGTGAAAACACGAGGCCCTTTGTCTTGAGTTCTCAGGATAGGACTCTTACTCTTCTTCATTTTTGTGACCACTCTTTTATCTGGACACTCATATTTAGACTTTCAATCTAACGTATGTTATTATTATGATTATTTGCTCTGTTTTTTTTGGTTATCGTTGTCATTTCTACGAATAATACCACCCGAATAGAATTATATAGATCTAAAAATGAAAAGAGAAGTATAATAAAATATGTTTAAGTAAACTAAAGTAAAAAAAGTTTGAAGTTGTAAGGAATTGGGGACCAATGGAAAACTCTTCGGATGTTTCACTAGTCAAAGGCAAATTGTATTCATCCGAAACTCTTTATATTTGTGACAAAAATAATAAAAGCGCGGTTTAAAGTATATTTTTGCCTAAACAATTTGGTGCAATAGAAAATAATTTATTTTAAGTAAGATATTTAGTTTTTCGAATTAAAAAAAAAAAATTAGATAGTAAAAATATTTACGAAAACAAATAATAGTTGATACTAGCAATCTTGTAGTCACTCTGTGACTGCCGTGACTTGTAAATTATAAATAAATGAAATTTTGTTTTATTAAATATTGACTGTTGTGAAATTGCACTGTAATTTCTTAACAATTGACGTTTTTAAAGATATAAGCTCATCCCGAAGTTACACTCATCAAGAGCTTTCATTTGAGTACCCACATGCATTTTGATATATTTTTCATATATTCATGTATATATAAATATAGAAAATATATGAAAAATTGATGTGGGTACTCAAATGAAAGGCCTCGACGAGTGTAATGTCGAAATGAGCTTATATCTTTAAAAATGTCAATAATTCACAAGATACAAGGTCATTTCTTAATTATTGATATTTTTAAAGATATAAGCTCATTCCGGTATTACACTCATCAAGAGCTCTCATTTGAGTACCCACATGCATTTTGATATATTTTTCATTTATACATATATGTAATATATATAAATATATGAAAAATTGATATGGGTACTCAAATGAAAGGTCTCGATGAGTGTACCATCAGGATGAGCTTATATCTTTAAAAACGTCAATAGTTCACGAGATACAAGGTCATTTCTTAATTATGTACCTAGAGATAGAGCACTTTTGAATGCAGCCTCAATATTTATCATAATAAATCAACTATCGGTGAGAATGATATGAAACCTTGAAAAGGCACAAATTTAATTCAAGACTTCACAATGACATTAAATTTCACTAAAAAAAAAAAAACAATTTTATCATATAACTATCCTGGAGAAAAAATTTTCCTTATTCTCTTAATAAGATAGATTAGTCATTTTTATTATAAAAAAAGAAATCATTAAAATTTTTTTTAAAATTCATTTAACCAGAAAAAAACTTCTATCAATCACACAGCTAAAAAATTTCTAATTCCAATAAATTCCTTAAATTCAATGCTTAAAATTCATCAATAACCTTAAAAAAAAAAAAATTCTATTTAATAGTAAACCTTAAAATCTTCGCACTGTCACCAAAATTCTACTTGACAATTCCCCGAAGTCGTTTCACAGGCATCACTCTAATTTCCAGCAGCTTGCAGGTGTTCAGCAAAACACCATTCTAAATTTGAAAAGATAAATGTTTCATAGCAATATTCATAGTCTGTTCGGTCTGCCAGTAAACATCAAATAAATGCGAATAGAGAATGAAAAACACCCACCCAAACAAATGCAAAGCATTAAGAATTAAGCAAAAGTATTTGTGATGTGACAATAGCACTACCTGCCGGCACAGCGTAGGTTCTTTTTTGGCAAACCGTGAGAAAGGGAATTACTTACACACCATACCAGTTACATTATACATTATATATATTGTGCTACAGATTAATAGACGCACTGGTGGACCGCCTCAACGGAAAAGAAACGAACGATGAGTAAGTGAAACGGAAAAACCGCCGGAAAATAACAAGATGAAAAGAGAAAAGTAGCAAGTGACCACGCGTGAAATAAAGCGGGTGGCTATTTTTATTCTTTTATATTTTTATTTCTTTCATTTTTCGGCTATTTTAGTTCCGTTTATTTTTTACTTTGGACTGCGGGGAGTTAACTAGCTCAGAACAGGGGTGCAATGACGGAGAGTCTTCAAATAGGAATCAGAACCTATATAGAAAGAAATTTTCTTTAAAATTTATGAGAAAAATTACTGGAGTGTATTACAATCAAGGAGGCTGGTTTATTATTTATTAGTAGCAGCAATTTTTTTTAAAGTTTGTAGAAGTGAAATTTACCGGGCTCTTCCGTAAAAATTAGTTATCAATGGAATATTATTATTTGTTTATTAGTTTTATATTTTGGAAAAACTAGATTTTAGTTTAATAAGATTGAATGTTTAATTAATTTTTTTGAATTAATTTATTTTTTAAGATTATTTCACTTGGAAATATAGATAGAATAATAGCTACTAGTAAAAAATAATAACGTATTTCATTAAAGTACATTTTTACAAATATTTAACTAATTGCATAAAATTTTATTAGAATGATAATTGTATAAAAGTGTTGTTAGAATTAACTGTAATTGAGCAACAACTGATCACAAAAATGTGTAATTTTTTATACAGCTGATAAGTCGAGAGCGATTGCAGCGCTGTCTCAAAGTCGGTGGATAATACCACTTGTATTAATTTTTACTTAAAAATCAGATTAATTTTATAAGTAGTTTCAGTAAAAACATTTTATTTTACTGTAATTTTTAATATTAAAATAGTCAAAAATAATTATTCATCTTATTAATTTTTCGCGTTTATTATTTTTTACCTCAATAATACTACAGTAAAAATTAATGATACTTTTCTATATTTTTTGCCATGTAATTGTAAATAATTATTAAAAGGATTGTAATTAGATCAGAAATTACAGAAAACAAAGATCGAATATTTTTATAAAGAAAAAAAATTAAATAATTTCAAAGAACATTAGCTTGTTGATTTGAGTAGAAAAATTCTTAAACTAAGAAATATTTCTTGGTTTAAGTAAATTTCACTTGATTCAACAATTTTTCGTCTTGAGTCACGAGAAAGAAACTTTTTAAAATTATTTTCTTGGTTCAAAAATTTGTTAATAGATTCAGTAAAAACATTTTATTTTACTGTAATTTTTAATATTAAAATAAAAATAATTATTCATCTTATTAATTTATCACGTTTATTATTTTTTACCTCAATAATAATTTTTTACCTTAATCCTTTGTATTATCTTTAGGCCGTTAGAGGACTGTCAATAAATTACAATTACAATTACAATACTACAGTAATGATTAATAATGCTTTTCAATATTTTTTCCATTGCATTAGAGAATAATTATTAAAAGAATCCTAATTAGAAAAAAAATTTCAGAATTTTCAAAGAAAATTCCTTTATTTATAGATCTAGAATCTTAATTTTATCATCTCCATTATTATTGATTATTGTTGTAATAAAGTGAGCGTTCTATTCTCTTGGATGTCCGTTCTTACATGACCCATTGAAATATTATTGGCTGGATCCGGGATCGCGGTGTTTCCAAGAATTCAAAAGGTGGAATGCTCAATGCCCAGCGCTCAATGCTTGATCCTAAACCATCAATGTTCTTGTTCTGTGTGTACACACGGTCATAGTCATTAGAAGAACTTTGGAGTTTCTGGTACTCGGAAATCGTTAAGTTTCCCGTTTTGACAAAAGCGTTTCATTTGTATTTGTATTTTAGTTTGCCGAGACATTGAGGCTCCGCCAGGTGATCCCTCTTTTTTTTTCTCCTTTTCTATCTATGCCTTTTATTGTCTGTTTCATTTCGCCTCAGCCTTACTGGCAATATAAGTATCGCTCGACCAGTGACAACTATAAAAATTCTATAGTTATAGACTCGGGAAAAAAATAATAAAAATAAAAAATCAGATCTGACTCCGCTGGAGATTTTCGGTGATTTTATTTTTTATTTTATTATTAGTCGGAAATTTTTACCATTAAACTGCCAATGGATTATTGTCAAAGGTTTATTATTCAAATGAAATTCAATTACATAATTTCCCGAGGTAAAATTCGTGCAATAAAATTCTATTACTCTTTTTATTTTTGTTTGCGAATAAAAAAAAACAATGACTATGTCAATTAAACTCATTAAAAAAATAAAATAAAAGAAACATTGTTCTCGTATTCCTGCAATTGATATATTTATCTATTAACAATAAATATTATTAGAGTCGAAACGAAAAATACTCGATATGAGTTAATGATACAACTTACATGCACGAAAGGCTCCTACTTAATATTAATATTCCTTGAATTATATGCATTACTACTATAATAATGCATCATTGCGTTGAAATAATAATGCACGAATGACGAGCTGGTTACAATATACAACCAGTAATGACGCATTTATTATTTTTAATACTCAGTTCTGTCTATTTATTTATTTATTTATCAATATTCATGAATATTAAATTGACAGAAAAAAAAAAACATTTTACTCCATTAAATTTTAACTCTTAAAAATTTCACGGAGAATTTTTTTTTTATCAATTACATATTTTTTTTTGAATTCGTTAAAAATATAATAATTTTTTTTTAATTATAAATTAAAATATTGGTATCAGGATTTTTGATACCCCGACAAAATATCCCCAAATTAAATATCCCTGTGAACAAAATATCCCCAAAATAAATATCACTGCGATAAAATATTTAAATATATAAATATTAATCTTTTTAAGATTAATAATGTCGAATAAACACACACAAAATATATGACAAAAAGGCACAGCACGCACGCAGAAAAAAATTTTGTTAAAATAACCTAAGATATGTTCTAGTAAAAAATGCATTTGTTAGCATAGGGATAACAAATTATATGTTAAAATAACAAAATTTAGGTTATAGCAAGTTATTGATTTGTTATAACAACAAAACAATTTGGTTACTATAGCAAAATCTTTAAGTAGATTCGCCAAAATAATTTAGTTGGTATAACAAATTTTTTTTGCTGAAACAGTAAAATTATTCTATTAAAATAACAAATAAATTTACATTAAATGTTACATTAAATTTTATAAGAATCCATGATTTAAAAATATGCTATAATCAGTGATATCTGATTTGGAAAATATTTTAGCAACAAATTAGTTTTGTTATTGCAATAAAATGATTTCGTTAGGACAATATTGTTAACAAATTGATTTGGTTATTTAACAGACTGGTTTGTCAGTACAACTTGAAACATTTTGTTAATGCGATTAATGGATTTGTTACTATAACTACTCTCTCAAATCGAAATAGTGACTATAGTGACTATTCACTATTTTTGCAGTGCAGAGTAGATCACTAATTAGAATAGTGGTATACTTTTTCACTACTAAATAGTGAATAGTCACTATTTCATAGTCGAAAGTCACTATTTCGATTTAAAGAGTAAACTCATTTTTTACCAGAACATATTTTTCAGTTATCCCGTATTTTGTTATTTCAGCAAAATCATTTTTATGCATGCGGTAATAAGCTTATGTGTTGTAAATGCGATAATTAATTCGTGATAATTTTTGTAATAGACAGTATCCTCCAAACAACAAGGACTGAAACCTTATGTTTATTTTGAAGGTTATTGTTGATGATTTGTTACTTATCAATATTAACCAGATAATAATAGACGAATTTTTAAACATATTATTGACGAGGTTTTTAAATATATTTAATTGGATGTGGTTCATTGTATTTATTACAGACTCTAAATTTTAAAATAATGTAAAGGCTTTTTTTTGTATATTAAGAAATATCATGCGCAGTAATGTTTTGTAAATTAAGGACTATGTGTTTTTGTATTGTAAAATTTTAAGGTGCTCGATAATGTCAGAATATTACAGTTTACTTTTTCCGTGTAAGAAACTAGAAAAATGAAAATTCGAAAGAACATTTTTTCCAAATTTAAATTTTAAATGTTAATTTTCAGAACTTTCATTGTAATATTTACATTTTAAGTTCCGCCAAGTTCCGTTCAAATCCGTTGTAAACGGGCGCCAGACTACCGAGTGTGTTTACTGTAAGCAGAACGGTATTTCGAGGTTGCAAAATTTTATTTAATTCTACGGTACTTCTTGTTCCTAAATTTTATATTATATCTGTAATTCATACTATATTTTACTGATATCAATTAATTATATTCAATTATAACAATTAATCTACTTGAAATTATTAAATTTTATCAGCACAAACTATAGCAAGCTCAAAAATTTCGATCCTGACTTTTTTTCGATGTAAAAAGTGACATGCCACAGACAAAGTAATTCGAGAATGCATGGTAATCCTCCAATAGATGGGAAACTACAGTTAAAAAAATAAATTTCACAGCTTGCATCTACACCCGCCAGGGTGCGCTGCAATTATTTTTACATAAACTATAGCTTCAAGGGGATAGTTTGCTATAAAAATGCAGCCAACTTGAGGTTTAAGTTGGTACCAATTGCAAATTTTATTATAATTACAAAAATACTGAAATCCGAACAAAAACAGTTTCACTGTAAAAAATCGCGCCAAGTCCACGTTCATAAGACTATTAAGAAAAAAAATTTTTTTTCTTTACAAAAGATATAAAATAGAAAAATTAAAAATCCAAGTAACCGATATGATTGTATATGATTTTCGGAAATTAAAAAATTTTGTTGTAAATATAAAAATTAAGAAAAAATTTTGGAACGTACTTGGTGTGCGTCATTGTGTATTTCAATTTGTTTAAAGTCCTAGTAAATAGATTTTACGAATTTCATTAAAAGTAAAATATTTTGCAACCACGCACACTAAATACGTTCCAAAATTTTTCTTAATTTTTAAATTTACAACAAAATTTTTTTTAATTTCCGAAAATCATATACAATCATATCGGTTACTTGGATTTTTTAATTTTTTTATTTTATATCTTTTTGTAAAGAAAAAAATTAAAATTTTTTTTTTCTTTCTAAATTCTTGATTCACAATTTTTAGTAATTAAATATTTTTTAAGATTAAAGTCTTTAAAACTGATTAAAAAATTTTTAATTTTGACTTTATGTCAAAAATCAGTTTACTGCAAAACAAAATTCATTAAGAAATAAAAAATGAACGAAAAACAAGCCATTAGAAAATCGATGCACGCATAAAACGATTTTGTTGAAATAACAAAAGACGGGATAACTGAAAAATTTGTTCTGGTAACAAATGAGTGTAGTTATAGCAACAAATCCATTAGTTGCATTAACAAAACGTTTCAAGTTCTACTAACAAACCAATTTGTTAATTCACAAAGTCGCGATTTTTTTACAGTGAAACTGTTTTTGTTCGGATTATATATAAGTTCTAATTATTATGTTTAAAATAAAAATTTAAAAATGTATTGTATTCACAAAATGTATATTTTTCTTTTGCCGTCTGGCCAGTGAAGGCTTTGGCATAAATCAATAAATTCAATTCAATTCAATAACTTTGTTATAACCTAAATTTTGTTATTTCAACTTATAATTTGTTATCCCTATGTTAACAAATTCATTTGTTACCACAAGGTATCTTAGGTTATCTTAACAAAATTTTTTTCTGCGTGTGTGATTAATTTAAAGGATAACAATAACAATTTTGATTTTTGAGATGCTGGAGTATCTCACCCCCTTTAGATCGACATCAGCATCAGCGTCAGCCTCGCAACCCTCAGTATGTATATGTATATGGTTAGATAACCCCACCTACGACTGATTCATTCGGTGAATGAATGCCAAAGATGGATAGTCTCCCTCATCTTTTATAAACCTTGAAACGTTATTGTTACCGAAAGATTTGGTACGATTTCTTCGAATTCACGCATTTTACCGGCTCAGAAGAGACGCACAATGACTTACTCTTTAAGGTAGACCAAACCAAAGAAATACATTCATTTATATTAGACGTTCTACGTATATAGCTTGTACTTAGAGCAAAAGAGCCCAAAGAGAAAAGAAAACGGAGCAGACTTAAGCTACTCCGGAGCCGAAGCTCGTTTCATTGGTGATCGATCGCTTTCCCTTTTTCTTCACGATTTACTTCGACTCGTTAACGAACTCTACTCAGTTATATTAAAAAAATTAAACAAAGAAAATCTTACCAAGAACTTTTCAATTTTAATATTTGTTCGGCCATCATCTCTCAGATGAATCATTCTTTTTCAACGGTTAATTTCGACATTAATCTCCTATCTCATATCTCATAGCTCAGCTTGTGTATAATGAGCCTCACTAATTAACGACTCAATCATAATTTCTTCTTTCGGCAACTCTTCATCGAAGACAGACCATTTCATGGTACATTTTTCATAACTTGATCAGTTAATTAGCTGTAATTTTTAAACAACGTTATTGGGTAACACGCTATTAGTTTTGTTGAGTCTTTCAATATCACTTTCAAATTTTTTAGAACCAAAAAGTCTTTTTAATACGTCATCTTACTTAGAAATTAGTAATAGAAGAATTTATTAACGTTAACTGGTAATAAATTCATTTATTTTGAAACAATTTGGTTGTTTATTGAATATAAATAAATATTTTCTTTTTTTTTGATGAAAATAAATTTATTAACTGTGAATAAATATGTACTTAAAAAAAATTTGAATTTCATTGTCTAACTTTCTATTTTTTAAATTTTAATTCTGGCTATAAAAATTTGGAAATTAGAAAACATTTTTTGGGACGCTAAAACGTTAAAATTAAAATTAAAAAAAATAATTATAAAAATTTCATTTAATTCAATCATTTTTCAATTTTTATAGAAGAGAAATTTTTAATTTTTCAAGCAAAAAGTCAGAAAATATAAATGAAATTTTTTATAATGCCTTTTTGGCCTAAAAAAAATTTTTTTCTTAAAACTGAGAGTGCGTAAGTCGAAAGAAATTTTATTTTCCATTTAATAATAAAAAATACAATTCTGTTTTTGGCAACTAAATTTACGATACACTGTATTATTAATATTTAAGTCTAATTTAAGTAATTTCATTTATAACTATTATAAAAATATATTGAAGCTCTTTAAAATTTTCTTTTACTAGAAATAAATTAATATAAAAATTTTTTTTATACGCCTTTTTGGCATTATTAATGTGAAACATCATTGAATAATTTTTAACTGTTAACATATATTTATTAACTCTTAATAAATATCCAAAAAATCATCTAATGTTGAAAAAAAAATTTATTACTACTTAATAAAGCTTATTAAATATTTATTTATTAACAATTATTTATTAATAATCATTTTCATTAGTTACTATTGAGATTAAGATACAATAACTAATTTTTATTTATCCAAATAAATTTATTCACTCAAATTTAAATGATTGTAACGATCATTAAAACTTACTGTCACTAACTATTTATTTTACGACTCCGATAAATACATTTACGTCCACATGTCAGATTCTATGCGTCAGAAATTAAATGACACAACCAAATTTATTTTCTAAATTTAAATACCACTATTCTAAATTCTAATTTTACTAAAAAAAAATTACCTTCTAAATTCAAGAACAGCTTAAATTTCATTAATACCCCGAAGAATTATAATTAGTCACAAAGAAAAACCTTATTTACACAACCAAGCCGTAATTAATTCCAACAGGTGTAATTTTCCCAGAAAAATTCAATCAACAAAATACTAATCCAACAATTATTTATAAATAACTTCATGCTATTCCCAATCAATATAAATTAACTCTTAATGATTAAAAAAAATATAATAATAACAATTCTTAACAATAAAACCAACCATCGAATTTCGTATAATTTTCTTAATTTCCTCCACAAAAATGTTTGCTTTATCCATTCATTAGAACATTATAATTATAATTACAATATATATTTAAAAAAGAAGATCTGTAAATAAAAAAGAGGCTGATATTTATATAGAATAATAATAAAATCAAAAGACGGGCTCAGAATTGGCGGCCATAATGAGTGGCCGGTGAGCACATTGTCATGCTAATCTAAGTTCAGGTCCAACTTCTTTATTCTCGACTATTTTTTCAACTTAAATGTCGAGGTCTCTTTCTAACTGGGTTGCTTAAATATTTTTTCTCCTTCTCCGTCTATTTAAGTGTAGTTTGGTGCGTAATATATACACACAACATATATATAATATATAAGACACACATGTGGTGTAAGATGGAGGACAAAGGGACGACCGGTATTTTCTGGACGTTCGCAATGAACAGATAGGGCCTTCACATCCACAATCCACAATCCACACCCTCTCTATACATTTATACATTTATCTTTCTCTCTCTCGGGCTTGGTAGATGTGAATGTGACCCAACGCCTGATGACAAAGAGTCATTAATTTTTTTAATCTCATCACATATCTAACGGTTGATGAATCATTCGTTTTAATTATTCCTAGTTGTGCTCGAGGATTCTTATAGATGATTAACGAATAATAACCAACGACCATGTGAATATTTCGGGGAATAATAATAATAAATAATAACAATGGTAATGATGATGATCGGTGGTCCTATTCTTCATTCCATTTGATTTTACGATGACTGACAAGTATTTTCAATAGTACTTACTGGATATTATTGTATTTTTTAAATTATCGCTCATCAATAGCCGCTATTGTTATTTAACTATTAACGTACAAACAGATTTTTTCAATTGTTAGTTACAATAAATATATGTGTGTGTCTACTGAAAAAAAATTAAATGTCATCCTCGGGGGACAGGGGTACAATAACATTATAATCTTTAGATTTTTCCTAGTAAATATAATTATTTATATCCTTGTACTCAGTTTACATGCTTAGAAGGATTATTTACCGACTAATCTCAATATGGTGAGTTGATCTTGGTACTTAGTGTCTTAAATACTTGGAATTTTCTTTTTTTTTCTTTAATGATTTGCTGGAATTTTTGTTTAAATTTTAAAGTAAAAATTTTGTGAGAACTTTTTTTGAAAAATTATTTTTAGTATTTTAATTAAATAAATTTTTATAATTAGATGAATAATTATAAAACATTAATTTTATTAAAGAAGAACTAGCACTATGTGACTGCCGTGACTTGTGAATTATAAATAAAATTTTGCTTTATTAAATAATGACTTTTGTTAAATTGCACTGTAATTTCTTAAATATTGATGTTTTTTAAGATATAAGCTCATCCCGATGTTATACTCATCAAGAGCTTTCATTTGAGTACTCACATGCATTTTTTATATATTTTTCATACATACATGTATATAATACATATAAATATATGAAAAATTGATGTGGGTACTCAAATGAAAGGTCTCGATGAGTATAAGATCGAAATGAGCTTATATCTTTAAAAATATCATTAGTTAATAAAATAGCAATGTCAGTTCTTAATTATTGACATTTTCTAAGATATAAACTCATCCCGATGTTACACTAATCAAGAGCTTTTATTTGAGTACCCACATGGCATTTTTTATATATTTTATATATATGGTATTTGTGAAATATATAAATATATAAAATATATGAAAAATTGATGTGGGTACTCAAATGAAAGGTCTTGATGAGTGTAACATCGGAATGAGCTTATATCTTTAAAAATGTCAATATTTCAAAAAATACAAGGTCATTTACTAATTATGTTTCTAAAAATAGAGCATTTTCGAATGCAGTCTAAATTTATCATCATAAATTGACTATCGGTGAGAATGAAATGAAACTTTGAAAAGGCACCAATTCAAGTCAAGACCTTTGCAATGACACTAAATTTCACTAAAAAACCCGATCTTATCATATGACTATCCTGGAAACAAAATTTTTTTTATTCTCTTAATAATATAGATTATTTGTTGATTATTTTTAAATTAAATAAAATATATTACAATAATTATGATTTAAGATTCTTAAGTAATTAATTGTAAAAATTAATGAAAGCATATGTAAGTAAAATAAATTAATTAAATGAATAAAAGATAATAGATAGTAAAATAAGTAAGTATCTGTTATGTAATTTGCAGAGTATGAAATAAAAAGTGCCAGGCAAATGAAATTCATGTGATTTTGATCGTTTTCATGAGAGTGTCACGGTCGAATTAGATCAAACAGTTCTCCAGCGGAGCGTAACTGATCGTACTGCAGTGGAATTTTCTCAGATTCATTTGCCACTCGTTTTATTTGTACACATTTACATTTACATTTAAATATACATCCATAGATTAAATACTGCAACACAGTTTGTGGAGCGGGATGCCCGCGGAAGGGCGTAACTGACGGGTGCCGCGTTAATTGTATACTACCAAATGGACGTTGACCCCTACCAAAGATCCTGCCTTTGCTTCTATTCGTTTGTTTCGCTTTTTGCTATCTACATCTACATTGTGTCTCTGCAAACAGTTAGCCTAATTATCTGACTACTTATCAATATTCTTGTGAAAATATCCTTCAAAAAATAATTCTGTGCTCATATGTGGCCTTATGTGTCTATATCATAAAATTTGATACATTTATACATGGCTGGACACAAAAACTAACCATATATGAACTTTTTCTTCTCATATGACTCAATATGAACAGATTATGACATAAATAGTCATATATGGTCTGGAAATGATTTTATGTGTCCTTATGAGGTCTAATATGGTCATATATATCCATATATAATTTTTTTATCTAAAGTAGTTCTGAAAATTTCCAACAGGTGGCGCAAGATCGCTTAATTTTCTCGTAAGCAGAGAGTTAAATTCAAAACATTAAGTGATGAAATAAAAATAACTTTTTTGACTTTTTTAATCATTGACATTTTTTGAGAAATAAGCTCATCCTGATGCTACGCTCATTGAAACCTTTCATTTGAATTCCCACATGGTATTTTTTATATATTTTATATATATGGTATTTGTGAAATATATAAAATATATGAAAAATTGATGTGGGTACTCAAATGAAAGGTCTCGATAAGTGTAAGTCCATGATGAGCTTATATTTTAAAAAATGTCAATGGTTAAGAAATGACGTTGGATTTTGTCCACCGATGATATTTTTAACGATATAAGCTCATTCTGGAGTTACTCTTATCGAGACCTTTCATTTGAATATCCTCATGGTATTTTTTGTATATTTTATATATATGGTATTTGTGAAATATAAAAATATATAAAATATATGAAAAATTAATGTGGGTACTTAAATGAAAGGTCTCGATAAGTGTAAGTCCATGATGAGCTTATATCTTAAAAAATTTCAATGGTTAAAAAATGAGGTTGTATTTTGTCCACTAATGATATTTTCAAACGATATAAGCTCATCCTAGAGTAACACTTATCGAGATCTTTCATTTGAATACCCACACAAATTTTTTTATATATTTTATA